>NC_080785.1:164799260-165407098 GCF_028018385.1 Neofelis nebulosa
TTGTTCCAGAGTCTATTTGCTGGGGCTGCAAAGATGAGCCAGTCACAGTCACTACCCTCACCAATACCACTGTCAAGCAAGACCACTAAAGTGTTTCCTCTTTCCTTTATCCTTTTTAGATGAAGCAGGTCCATGAAGATGGGCTGTATGTTTTGATCAAAGAAGATGCAACCCCTTGAGTTACTCCAGGCACAAGACTGTGTCTTTTAGGCTGGATTTCCCCCACCCCAAAATGCTGTGGAGGTAAATGGTCATTTCCTTTCTATCTGTCTCTCTCTTCCCATTTCCCCAAAGATACAGGGACCCATCCTTTTTTCCTGTACTTCAACACTAGCCTCCAAAACACATCTAGAAAATTAGCACCTAGGCTGAAACACTATAGAGCCTAAATCCCACTTGCTTAGGCTCTCACACCAATAGTGTGATTCAGTGGTAACTCCTGAGGTCACCCTTTTCCCTGAGACCCATTCTCAGCCCATCCTTTGTTTATTAGAGGGTGCCAATGGGATTTCCTGGGGGACCCTCTCAGGCTGGGGAGAAACATTTTGAAATGTTTTCTGTCTTAAGTATCAGGAACAAGAGATTTTAGTAGAATTAAACTTCGGTGTGTATGTGTGAGAATGTTTACTCTCTGGGTGTTTTGTTTTTCACTTACATATAAAATAATGACATTATTGGATAAGAAATACATAACTGCTTCACATGAAAGTTTTTTATAGCGTGAAGACTTGGGAAGAAAATGTCATATGTATGAGCACGGAATAAAGAGCTAACTAAATGGCTTATATTCAAATTTTAGCTCCACCCCTTAGTAGGTATGGGACTTCGGGTCAGTTACATACCTTGTTTTTGCCTTGATTCTCCCTCTGTCAATTAATTGGTGATTTAAAATTTTTAAAAAAAGTTTATTTATTTTTGAGAGAGAGAGAGAGAGAGAGAGAGAGAGAGAGAGAGAGAGAGAGAGAGAGAGAGAGATTGTGAGCATTGGAGGGGCAGAGAGAGAGGGAGACACAGAATCTAAAGCAGGCTCCAGGCTCCGAGTGGTCAGCACAGAGCCCAATGCAGGACTCGAACTCACGCACCGCAAGATCACGATCTGAGCCCAAGTCAGAGGCTTAACCAACTGAGTCACCCAGGTGCCCCTGGTAATTTGTTTTAATGTTTATTTATTTTTGAGAGAGAGAGGAGAGAGAGAAAGAGAGAGAGAGGGAGAGAGAGAATGAAAACTCATGGGCATGGGGGGAGGGGCAGAAGGGAACAGAGGGTCCAAGGTGGGCTCCATGCTGACAGCAGAGAACCTGATATGGGGCTCCAATCTGTGAACCCACGAACCTAGAGATCATGACTTGAGCCAAAGTCCAATGCTTAACCAACTGAGCCACCCAGGCACCCCTGTCAAATGTTGATCTTAAGAGTAGATGGAATGTAAGGTTATTTAGGGTATTAAAGGAATTGACGTTTGAAAATGCTTGGGACACATGACATATCACAAGGTCTGTACCCATGTATCACAAATAAATTAAATACATATATTCTTCCTACACTTTTTAAGCTCCTGAAACATGTGACTGGCACTCTGCATGAGCACATGTGTAGAGAGACTCCATAACAGTGATGAGTAAACAGATGGGACTATGTTGTTGCATGTATTGCAAATACTCTAATCTGCGCCTAACCATGCATCCCAGACCAACTTATTTAGATTGGCAGGAGCCTTTTCAGTGTTTTGAGGCCAAAGCTTAGGATTTCTAAGTTCTTCAGGCGGGGAGGGAGGGGACTTATGGGGTGGGAGTGGAGATGGTTGTCAGGCTTGGCTCAGCCTTTTCTGGAGCAAGGGGAGGAGCTCTGGGCTGAAGACAGAACCTACATGAGTCCAAGTGTTAGAAGACAAGGCAAGGAGATACTGTTGCTCAGATGCAACAGTCAAAGAAGAGGAGACATTGGGTGTTCATTTCACTAACTGGGTCTCCTATTTGGAAGACCCTGGGCTCTCATTCTTGGAATGACTGGCTTGACTTTGGAAACTCAACCTTTATCTTTGGAAAGTATATGTTGCACAATATTTTAAAATACTATCCTATTATTCTACAAGAAGTAGAATCCTGTGTTCTACTTCTTTTATTTCCCCTTGTGCTCTTTCTTATGAGATTGTCAGGTTTTTGAGGAAGGTTACAAATGGTGCCAGTACCACTCACATACCTAGATGTTCATAGCAAACACACTCCCAAGTCAAGGACTCCCCTTGTCCTACTTTGCAAATGTATCTTCGTCACAGCCTGGAAGACCAGGTTTAGACTTAGAATTCTAGATTCTATAGGGGCGCCAGGGTGGCTCAGTGGGTTAAGCATCTGACTTCAGCTCAGGTCATGATCTCACAGTTCGTGAGCTCAAGCCCCGCGTCAGGCTCTGTGCTGACAGCTCAGTGCCTGGAGCCTGCTTCGGATTCTGTGTCTCCCTCTCTCTGTACTCCTCCCCCACTCATACTCTGCCTCTCGGTCTCTCTCTCAAAAATAAACAAACAAAAAGAATTCTAGATTCCCCAGCAAGTATACCAGAATGTATTGGCACAGGGAGACTTGACCCACACCAGCCCCTTTCTTTCTACCTCTGTCTCCATCCTGCATCATGAGAGACCTTGAACACATGGAGGCAGATGTCACAGGCTGCATGTTCAAGTTCTGTGCAAACCCTTGTTAGGAGCCAACACTGGACGCTCCTTGGACCCAAGCATGCAAACACCACTAACATTGAAGGTGGGCACTCACAGAGGTTGAGCTTTGGAGATGTTCCTGTGGTCTCAGGAAAGGGGAAGAGTTTGGGGACAGAATGAGGTCTTGGGGGGATTCTTCATGTGTTGTCACATGGGGCAGAACCAGCGGATTTGTTAGCAAGGTCTGATGTGATTGGTTGGAGCTACAAGGCCGTCTTAGATTAGCAGCCTCTTGACATTTGAGAAATTCTGATGGACATTTGGGGTTGATCCCAGGCCAATTTAGAGTGTGCCTGTGTAATTGTGTTACAAATTGTGTATGTGAGAGAGCGAGCGAGAGCAAATGCTGGTACTTTGAGTTTGTGTGTGCATGCACACATGTACTGGCAGGAGGGCGGGTGGATGGCACTCTCTAGGGGCTGGTAGAACTTCCTTTCCTTTGGGAAATCAACCCTACCCACTCTTGTGGGCTCAGCTATCCTTGGCTTTGTCTAGCCAAGCCCAACAGAAATATGACAACTGCTACGCTACGTGTCATTTCCAATTTTTAAGCAAACACATTGACAAAAATAAACACAAGGTGATCAAGCACGCTTTTGAAACATGTTATTTAGCTCAAGAAACCCAGTGTTATCACTTGAATTATAATCCACACCAAAGTGATGAGTAAAATATGTTATAACTTGTCTTCGTTCAGAGCTTTGAAATCCAGTGTGTGGTCAGATACAGTGTATCTGATTCCAAACTTAAATTTGATCAGATACATTTGATCTGTATGTAGATATGAAAAGATTTACTGTTATAAGACTCAGAGTTGGGGCGCCTGGGTGGCGCAGTCGGTTAAGCGTCCGACTTCAGCCAGGTCACGATCTCGCGGTCCGTGAGTTCGAGCCCCGCGTCAGGCTCTGGGCTGATGGCTCAGAGCCTGGAGCCTGTTTCCGATTCTGTGTCTCCCTCTCTCTCTGCCCCTTCCCCGTTCATGCTCTGTCTCTCTCTGTCCCAAAAATAAATAAAAAACGTTGAAAAAAAATTAAAAAAAAAATAAGACTCAGAGCTAAATTTCCCACACTTAATGTATAATCTTTCAAATAGCTAAATCAAATATTAGTATTTGCAATAACTCTAACTGTACTTAAACTTGGAATCAAATTTAAAAGTCCTGTCCTCTTCATTGCTGAGGAACATCCCCTGTGAAGGATGGGTCACCATTTGAATATCCATCCATTTACCCTGAGGGACCCTGGAGTCACATCCTCTGTTGTGAATAAGCTGCTGTTACCCTTGGCATTCGGTGCTTTTATGAACATATGTTTTCATTTCTCTCAAGTATCTCAGAATGGGAAAGGTGGGGTGAACGGCAAGTGTATAATAAATGAAGGAAGAAACTACACACCATTTTCCTTGAGTGGTTGTTCTAGTTTGCATTCCCACAAGGAACGGGCTGGGGTTCCAGCTGCTGTATACCGCCCCCAGAGTGTCCTCCTTAGGGTCATAAGGGCTGGATTGTAGTATCTCACAGTGGATTTCACTTGCATTGGCCTCAGGTGGAGTGACGTTGGACAGCTTTTCAACTGCTTTTCTTGGTGCAATGTCTGTTGAATTCTTTCCTGTATTTTCCCTCTGGGTCTCCCTCCCTCCCTCCCTCCCCCCCCCCCCCCCCCCCAGCTATTAGGAAATGTTCTCTATTCTGTATATTAGTAGTACTTTGTGATGAATGAGATTTGTAATATTTTCTCCCCAAACTGTAGGTTGTCTTTTTTTTTTTTTTAAATCTCACAACAGCATCTGTTGCAGAGCAAAGGTTTGGGGGAGAGTCCCCAGTATCTGCGTCTGTGGTGTCCCCAAGTGCAGGTGATGTGGGGTCCTGTACACCCTGTAAAAGAGGCAGGCGGCTGCTGTTCCTGAAGGGCGTGTGCCAATTCTTGACCGAGGGGTGGATGCTCGGGGGCAATCCCTTTGGAAGAGTCATCTGCAGGCCTGGGAGGGTGGTCTGCGATGGGTCACACCGCAGGTTCTGGGCCCCCGACTCGCCGAGGGAGGCAGAGGTCTGCGCGCAAAGCGGGGCCAGAGCCCCAGGCCCCGGAACGCGCATCCTTGGACTGGGCAGCTGGCGGCAGCCCCGGGGGGTGCGGGGCTGGAGAGAGGCTGGAGGACCAGGGTGCTCAGGGCAGAGGGGGAGATCACCGGGAAGTGGTTGGCTGAGGGTCCCGACCGGGGGAGGGGCTGGTGGCCTCAGGGAGCCTCGCACTCCTCTTCTGCACTGCTTTCTGGGCTGAGACGGATCCCTCTCCAATATTGATTCCCCTCCCGTATTGACCTGACGGAGCCCCTAGACACCCCCACATCCCCCGTTCCCCTGGGGAGAAAAGCTGAGTCCTCGGCCTCCTCCGGGGGAGGCTCAAAGGGGTGGTGTCTGGGGAAGGAGCTGCCAGCCAAGCCACCCTCCCCCAGCAGCCCTGGGAGCGAGCACCTGCGCTCTGCAGTAACTCCCACAGCCACCTGGAGCCACGGCTGCTGGAAATCCCTGGGGCCTGGATGTGGGGCGCCAGTGTCCAGGGGGCCTTGCCTGCGTGGTCCTGGAGCAGCCGTCAATCCTCACCTGGGACCCGCGGTCCTAGGGCTGTTCCCGAGGGGCTGTGGCTCAGCGTCGCACTTCTGAGATCGTTCTTACTCTTCAATCCCAGTAATTCGTACGTTCTTATGGCTGGAGTTGGGTGGGTGCAGACGCCTCGGAGAATGTCCGTCCCCGCGGACGCACGTTGGATTAGTTTCTAGCCGGGCGCTGCTCAGCCTCCAGCCGCTGGGACCCAACCAGAGCTTGTGGGTTGCGGACGCAGTGCTGGGGATGTGTGTGTACCTGAAACACACAGGTGTGCGTACGGCTTCACTGGGTGCTGCTGGTTTTCCAAAGCGGTTCTGCTAATTTAGATTCTCACTCTCCCTGCAGGAATGATCTGACTGTCCCCGATAAGCCCGGGCAGCCTGTAGGATTACGGTTTTTCATTTCAGCGAATGTGGGTCTCATTGACTTTTATTAGCATTTCCTTGAAACTAAACAGTTTTTTTTTTTAAAACATGTTAACTCTGTATTTGTTTATCCTTTTTTGATGGGGTTCCTAGCTCTAGGATTTTTGAGCCGTTTTTCTTTTTTTTCTTTTTTTTCTTTTTCTTTTTTTTATTTTTATTTTTTTAATATATGAAATTTACTGTCAAATTGGTTTCCATACAACACCCAGTTGAGCCGTTTTTCTAGTGGGTGTTCAGTTTTATTTTTTATTGGACAGAATTATTTACATAATTCGGCTTGATGTACTTTACCAGATGTACATAATGCCAGTTTCTTCTCTCGCCCAGGTTGTCCACTACCCGTCCCCCGCCCCCCGTCTTACTGGTGAATTTTGATGAACTTATTTAAGCTTATGATTCAAGTTGTATTTTTCCGCTTCAAAATGAAAACATTTCTCCTCATTGTGAAACTGCTCTGCTCTCTTTTTGAAGTTATGTATTATGTTTATGGTAGAACGAAAATGAAGGATTTAAATAATTAAGAAGGAATTGATTCCTTCTAGCAAAACGCAAGATTACTAAACCAGAAGACGGTTCAAGAGCAAATATCCCAACAAAACTACAGGGTGAATGATATTAGTAAGCTCAGGACAGAGTTAAAAGAAAAACGAGATCAGGAGAGCAGAGATCATGGGGAAGGATGAGGTCAGAAGGGAGGACCCACAGTCTGTTCCACGTTGATGAAAGGTATCACCCCACGGATGTAATTAAGTCAACATCATGTAAGCAAAGTCAATACACAGGAGATGCCATTGTCTAAAAACAGATTTTAGAGAAGGCAGAGGCCAAATAAACAAGAAAAAGGCTAACTGGTACTATTGAAACAAAACCTAAATAAGATCGATATCAACAGAGTACCATTTTAAAAATGCTAAAGAAGGGAGCATGGGTGGCTCAGTGGGTTAAGTGTCCAACTTCTCCTCAGCTCATGATCTCATGGTTCGTGGGTTCGAGTCCCGCATCGGGCTCTGTGCTGACAGCTCGGAGCCTGGAGCCTGCTTCAGATTCTGTGTCTCCCTCTCTCTCTTCCCCTCCCCCGCTCGTGCTCTGTCTCTCTCTCTCTTAAAAATAAATAAACATTAAAAAAATTTTTAAGATGTCTTAAGAAAGACTTTAAAAAATGAAACATTTCATTGTTAGCACACTTGAATTAGAAAAAAATACTAGAGTGAGTTCTTTAATCCAAACAAGTGGAATTCCAGATTGAAAACCAGGATTGCAGGAAGGAACAAAGAGAAGGAAAGGATAATTTATAATTACAAATAAATTAAAAAAAATTTTTAATGTTTATTTACTTTTGAGAGAGAGAGAGAGAGAGATCATGACCTGAGTCCAAGTCGAATGCTTAACCGACTGAGTCACCCAGGCACCCCCAAATGAACTTTGCTTTATGAGGCAATTCTGGAAATCTCTCTTGGAGATTAAAATATATACTGTAGTGGGATTCTCACACAGAGTCGTGATCCCGAGTCTTTTCTTTCCAGGAAGCAACTTTATTCGTGCCAGAACAACTCAGTTGGGTTCGTACCCAAAGAACTGAGCTCCAAACACCACATGGTCATGGCATAATTTTGTTCTACATTTTTTACTTCTGTGTCTCCCATATATGGTAACACACAAACATGTAGTCTGATTAAGTGGTCTCATGTTACAAGGTCATGAGGGATGTTGTTACTTACACATATATCCAGGTTGCCTTGACGTGTTTGTTTGCTTGTTTTTCTTTCCTTAGGGAGGGGACCCTACCACCATGCAGGATTAAGGTGCCTGAGAACAGCAAAACAAAGTCAGAAAGCTTAAAAATGTAATGGGAAGTGTTGGAAGGTATTAGCATTTGGGGAAGGTGGTAAAAGTAATTATATTAGACTATATTAAATAAAGGAATCATAATTAATCATTAAGCACATAAAGATTTATATATGGTTGCAACTGGTAAGTTTATTAAGGGAACAATATAATAATAAAAGAGTTAAATCAAACTCAGTAAAATGAAGAGAGTGAAGGAACATTAACTATTTAGGTCAAAGGGTAGGGAAAGTGTAAGGTGGTTGAAATACTCTCAAATTTACTGGCAATAAGATGAATTATAAATGCACAAATTATTAATTTATTTTTAATGTCTTTGTGATATATTCCATAGAATTGTTAATAAATATTTTGGACATACCTTTACCGAGAAACATTTAAACAGTTTCTAATTTTTTCCTAATAAAACATAAGTTGTATGAAAATTTTTATACATAGAAACTTCCATTTCTGTTTTTATGGACTGTATCCATAGTGGGAGGAAACAGGAAACATTAAAATGTGGACAGAAACCACAAGATACAAATGTACCTCACACACAAATGTATTTAATGATTTCATCTACAACAGCTGACAATGTCAATAGCCCCACATCTGTGTGTATGTGTGTGTGTATGTTTAAGGTTTATTTATTATGTAAGTAATCTCTGCACCCAATGTGGGGCTCAAACTCACAACCCCAAGATCAAGAGTCGAATGCCCCTCCAAGTGGGCCAGCTGGGAAACCCAATATTTGTATCTTTGTATAAAAAGATTTTGCAACTGCTCAACTCCAGTTGATAGGAGACAGGATGTTGCTTCTCCATTATCCACTCATTGGATTATCTACTCCCTTCCTCCATAAAACGGGCCTCAGGCTCAGAGGCAGAAGTCACACATTTTCCAGCAAGCCATGGGTTCTCACATCAGGAGTGGAGGCATCAGGACAACTTGGCAGCCATGGAGGAAACTGTACCCATCTGTTCTCCAGACCAGCCCGTTCTGGTGAGTGTGGAGTCCATATTGTTGACATGAGTGCCCATTGGTATACCAATCCTTTTTTTTTTTTTTAATGTTTATTTATTTTTGAGAAAGAGAGACAGATTGTGAGTGGGGGGTGGGGCAGAGAAAGAGGGAGACACAAAATCCAAAGCAGGCTCCAGGCTCTGAGCTGTCAGCACAGAGCCCTATGCAGTGTTTGAAGTCACAAACTGCCAGATCATGACCTGAGCTGGAGTCCTACGCTCAACCAACTGAGCCACCCAGGAGCCCTGGTGCACTTCTCCTTCCGTGAAACCTCTTTAAGTGAGCTGACAGGAGATTTTAAAGGAAGAAGATATCTTAATTGAAATCTGTTTCTTAGGTGTTCATTTTTTAAAAGTTTATTTATTTTAAAGTTGGGGAGTGGGGGCAGAGAGAGAAAGAGAGAGAATCCCAAGCAGGCTCTGTGCAGTGAGCATAGAGCCAGCTTGGGGCTTGATTTGGGGCTCGATCCCACAAACCATGAGATCATGACCTGAGTTGAAACCAAGAGTCAGAGGCTTAACCAACTGAGCCACCTAGGCATCCCTCAGATGTTAATGGTTTTTTTTTTTTTTTTTTTTTTTTTAAATTTTTTTTCAACGTTTTTTATTTATTTTTGGGACAGAGAGAGACAGAGCATGAACGGGGGAGGGGCAGAGAGAGAGGGAGACACAGAATCGGAAACAGGCTCCAGGCTCCGAGCCATCAGCCCAGAGCCTGACGCGGGGCTCGAACTCACGGACCGCCAGATCGTGACCTGGCTGAAGTCGGACGCTTAACCGACTGCGCCACCCAGGCGCCCCAGATGTTAATGTTTTTTAAGTAATGTTCAAGGTGTTGCATTATTACTGTTTAGTATATGAAGTTTTCTTGGGAAAATAGGCTTAGATGTGTTTGTTTGGTGGTTTTGTTTTAACCAACAATATCACCAGGAAGTGGAAGTAGCCTTTTGTCCTCCACTGTTTACATTGTTCCCCTCTCTGGAAAATTCTTTACCCACATGTGCTTGGTCTTTTTTTTTTTTTCTTTTTAATTCAATTCTTTGCTCAAATATGTCCTCAGTTAGTCCCACCTTAATCTCTTCATCAATAATTGTAGTTAATTTCTGGGGTGCCTGGGTGGCTCAGTGGGTTAAGAGTCCGACTTTGGCTCAGGTCATGATCTCAAGGTTCGTGGGTTGCGTCAGGCTCTGTGCTGATAGCTCAGAGCCCGGGACCTGCTTGGGCTTCTGTGTCTCCCTCTCTGTCTGTCCCTCCCCCACTCACATTCTGTGTGTGTCTCTCTCTCAAAAGTAAATAAACATTAAAAAATTAAAAAAATAATTGTAGTTAATTTCTTTGTCCTGTTATCCCTCCCTACTTTCCTCCTCCACCCCTCTCTTTCTCTATGTCTGTATCAGCCTGTTTACCACAGTAGTTAATTATACCTGACATGATATTAGATACTCATTATTCTGTGTATTAACTCTTTCCTCTTACTGAGATTAAAATAAATGGGGGTGGGGTGGGGTGGGCAGTGATTTTTGTTAAGTTAAATTCTGGTTTTAGTGCACAACTTGGCATATATTAGGTGCTCTATAAATGGGAAGATCAAACAATTTTTCCTCTAAACTGGGACCTCTTGAGTATTGAAAGGGGTGGTATAATAATAATTATGGCAGGACAAAAGGAATGAAATGAGATTTGTGGCTTCCCTTTAAAAATAAATGATAGGTTTAAAAGGAAAGGCATATTGATTAGGTTTGCAGTTTAAACAGATTATTGTGATTAGAGTCTTATATAGCACTCCTCCCATGTCCCCAGGGGACACGTTCCAAGACCCTCAGTGGATACCTGAAACCATAGAGAGTATTGAATCCTATATATGTTTTTTTCCTATGCATACTTATGATAAAGTTTAATTTATAAAGTAGACACAGTAAGAGATTAACAACAATAATAAAATAGAATAATTATAAAAATATACTGTAATAAAGTTATGTGAATGTAGTCTCTCTCAGAGTACATAACTGTACGATACTCACCTTATTGTGATGATATGAGATTGATCAAATGCCTAGGTGATGAGGTGGAGTGAGGTGAGTGCTGGTATGCACTGTGATGTAGCCTGAGACCACAACTGATGCATCAGAAGGAAGACCGTTCCTTCTGGACCTCGGACCACAGTTGACCTCAGGTAACTGAAACCTGAAACGGTGGCTAAGGGGAATTGCTATAATAAATTCCAGAGAGAAAGGATTAAAAAATCTCGGACAGTGATGATTTAGTGCAGTATGCCACAAGAGAGATACGTCATTGCAATTGTGGTGGAGTGAATTTATTTAAAAAGTGTAGAAAGTATTTTTTTGAGTTTGAATAATTTCTTTCTGTAAATAAATCCAAGTGCCTTCAATGGTGAAACAGTAAGTGGTTATGGATGTAACCACTGCACATGTGTAATTAAACATTAAAGTACACATCTCTTTGCTGAGTATCCAGTTTGTAGAAAAGCCATATGAAAGAAATAGTAATACATATACAAGTAAACGCTGAAAAAAATCAACACAGAAAATGTAATTTTGGTTGCTGGATCAGGAAAGGTCAACGGGGATGTGGGATTTTATAGGAAACTGAAAGTGCTCAAGAATTATTCGGAAGTTGAGTCTTTAGGTAAATTCAGGAGGGCGGATGTATGGTTTATTGTTAAAAGTGTGTGGTGTGGCCAGAATGACACTCACGTTTACACAGGACATTAGTACTAGCAAGTGGGTTTGGGGGCACTGAGATAGCAGTGAATTTTTGGGGGGAATTGGTTGGTTCAACTTCGGAGCTGGTCCCTGTTCGTGGAGTCATCAGTGTCATTACTGATGAGGTGAGTGGGAGAGTGGATATTGGGTATCAGGGTCAGAGTCAGATCTGCACTGACTCTATGGGCATTTCTAGTTCCATTAATTGTATTTGGAAGCCAGGGAAACGGATGAATGGCCTAGACAGGGGTGCGGATGTGTAACAAATGTGAGAGCAGGATTGACCTCTAAGAAGCATCGATTGTTGTGTTAAGTCAGAAAGAGGAGCTGACATTAACAGGGAGGAGCACGGAGAATGTTCTTCCCAGAACCTTGAAAAATGGTTTTATAATGGAGGTCTTTGTGCAAACAAACAAAAACGTGTGATGGGAATATGTTGTTTCTGGTTATCTATTCATGAACAGGAGGATAGTTGGGTGACGATGGGGTTTGAGTGTGCAAGTGAGAGTGAGTGAGTATCTAAGGGTTGGGAGGGGCAAGACCTCACTGAGGATGAGGCACTAGAGGTAGGAGAACCAGGTTGTTATGTGTCCTAGACCCCAGTTAAGAGATACTGCAAGCCGGAAGCCTTGGGATACTAAGAAACCTGTGATCCCTGTGTCCAAATGACGGTGGGTTGAGGGGAGCCAGCATGCGTGTGGTTGACATTGACAAGTGTGGTAAGATGGGCACATCCTACAGGGAAGGTGGTGGAGAAGAAAGGGTCTGGAGTTGGCACTGGGTAATGACCTCAAGCTTTCTGTCCTTGACTCACATCTCTTTGATATTATCCCAGGAACTGTTCTCGCACCAGCATCACCATCACCTGGGAACCCTTAGACATGCAGATTCTTGGCCCCACCCCAGACCTACTTGGCTTGAGGTCCAGAAATCTTGAGTGTTAACCACCCTCCAGATGATGGCGATACAACGGTGCCATTAGAGACACCTTTCTCTGTGGATAAAGGAGGGTGGAAGATACAGATGAGTGGAGACCATTCTTTGTGGTTGGTGGCCTTCATCCCCCATCTTATTCAAATTTCCTGTTTCATTTTGTTTTCAAAGGGGAAGCTCAAAATAAACATGATGGCCCGGACTTCAGAGAAGAAAAGACAAGTCCATTTAGCTGAGTCCAAGCAGAGGTGTCGTGAAAGGGCTGCACTTCCTGTAAGGCGGACCAGCTGCATTTTTGAGAGGCCGGTCACAAGGATAACTTCTCATCCTGGCAATGAGACCAGGTACAATCAATGGGACAGAACCTTGGAGAAGCCCCAGCAAATCTGTGCATACAGAAGACTGCAGGGCCTCCAGGCCTGCAGCAGCGATGGGGAGATGTTAAGTACTTTGGACTTTACAAATACCTTACAGGTAGTTGCGCTGGGTGGTGTGGGTGGTGCTGGTTCTCTACCTGGCAGACCTGAGTTCTGCACAGTGCCATCTTCGGTCCCCGGGGTGGGTTTCTGTCCCCCACCACCCGTCTACAGACAACCGGTAACACTCGGAGATATCTGGAGACAGACTCAGAAAGTGAGAAAAGCAAGAGACAGGCTGGCTGAGGCCTTGGGGGCAGACAGGCTTGCCAGGGAGGCAGAGAGAGCCAGAAGCCAAGAGGGACGTTCTGACAACTAGAGGAAAAGTAGGAGAAGATTGTGTGAAAGGGTCAAGTGGGGTGGCCCTGGGGAGGGTACTCGCCAGTGAGGCACGTTCCGCTTTCTGTTGCATTGTCAACCCTGTTTCTCGCTCCCTGCCACCATGCTTTGTTATAGTAAGATGGCTCTTTATTAAACTCTTTTGGGACACAAAGACATGAAATAGTGGGTGGTTTGGTGGGTAAGAGATTGGATTTCATGTGATAAGAGAGAAGACAAAGCTTTGCCAGCAGGCTCAGTGCCTTTGCTCTGGATGAAACTTGTCTGCCTCACAGCATAGGACATGCTGGAATGATCCAATAAACACTTCATTTTATTTATGGGCAATTCATTCGGTTAACAAATGTTGTAATTATTTGTGCCGAACAAATACTTGGTGGAATATTACAGAAGTCAGAGGGGGAGACCTTCTCACTAGGGTCAGGAAGGAAAAGAAGGATCCGGCATTTTCTGGACTTCCTTACACTTTTGATAGAGTAGTTTTGGCAGAGGCAAGGGAGGAAGGCTGATTTCAGAGGGTCAAGGACAGGAACACAAAAGGATAGAGAGTGAGAGGAGGCGGACAGGCATGTCTTGTGCCTCCTACAACAGGCTCTGGATTTAACTTAGTGAAAGTTCCCTCCCAGAGCAAGCAGCTTTGTGGTAGAGGCTCATTCCGGCACAGGACTGGGGCAGATATGACTCTTCAGGATGAGCTAATCTTCTTATCCAATGTCCTGGGGTAGGAGGACATCTCATGGCCCCACCCTAGCCCAGTAGGATCCAGGCACAGGGCCCTATATGGCACAGGAGTTGGAGCTGGAGTACACAGGGTCTTACCTGCCAGATATGGAGTTCTGGGAGTCAGAGTTGAGTGAGGTCACAGAGGAGGAGTGCCTGCCTGGGTTTGAGTCCACCTGGGAGGAGAGCACAGTAGGGGTGGGTGTGGGGGTTGGCAGGGAAAGACCTGCCCCCACTCATTAAAAAATTTTTTTTAATGTTTATTTTTTTTTGAGATAGAAACAAAGTGAGAGCGGGGGAAGGCAGAGAGAGGGAGACACAATCTGAAACAGGGTCCAGGCTCTGAGCTGTCAGCACAGAGCCCAATGCGGGGCTCAAACTCACGAACCGTGAGATATGACCTGAGCCGAAGTCAGACACTTAACCAACTGAGCCACCTAGGTACCCCTGCCCCCCCTCATTTGTATTCTGCATGTATCTGTGTCTGGACATAATCTACTCTATTCCCATTAACAGCTGATTTCTTCCCTCATTGAATCTTCCCATTTGTATATTCTGTTAAATTGTTTTATCTTGATTTTAGTTGGGGTTTCTCCTCCATGCATTTAAATCATTCCCAGCCGGTTCCCAGATGTAGGCTATGATTCCAGGGAGTTATACTGAAAAATGAAGGTGTTCCTTTCCAACCGGGACCTGGCAGAATGGCTCCCACAAAGAAGGGTAGCGAGAAGGGCCATTCTGCCATCAAGGAGGCAGGGTCCAGAGAACACAGCAACATTCACAAGTGTGTTCGTGGAGTGGGTTTCCAGAAGTGTGCCCTCTGGCATTCAAAGAGATCTGGACATTTGCCACGAAGGAGATGGAAACTCCAGATGTGAGCTGAACAAAGCTGCCTGGGCCAAAGGAAGAAGGAATGTTCCATCCTGTATCTGTGTGTGGCAGTCCGGAATACATAATGAGGATGAAGATTCACCAGACCAGCTCTATATGTTGGTTACCTGTGTGCCTGTCACCACTCACAAAAATCTCCAGACAGTTAATATGGATGATAGTTAGTCAGTGATTGTCAAATAAAGGTGTAAAACTGCCAAAAAAAAGTGTTCAGATTGATAACTGGGGACCTGGAAAGTTTACATGATGGCATCTGGCATGGTCACTGATCTCCAGGACATCCGTATGATAAGCCAGGTGATAATTAGGATTTTAAAGACAACGTACTATCAGCTTTTGATAGTTTGAGTGGGCATAAATGGGGGAGTCCTACAGTCGATTCATGGTTTATCAACAGCAGAGAATCATTCCTTGCTTCTTCCAGCTCCTGGCGGTGCCTACAGTCTCCAGCTTCTGGCGATAGTATCACTCAAGTCTCTGCCTGAATCTCTCACAGGGTCTCTGTTCCTCTATGTCTCTGTGTCTTCTCTTCCTACAAGAACACCAGTCGTTGCATATAGGGCCCACTCTAAATCCAGCCTGGGTGCAATGTGCGATCTGCCACTTCTGGAAGCTTTTTGGCCAGGCTAGGCTTCTTTTCTCCATCCTTGGCTCTGTCCTCCCTGACCTCAGCTCCCTCTTTCTCTCCTTGTCACTTCTGGACTCTGTACGGCCACAGTTTCTCTCTGATTTTTCACTGCTTTGGTTCAACCCTCTCTGTCTCATTCTGCCACACCACAGGCATGGCTCATACCATTTTGGCTTGTTGCGTTCCATTTTTTTCTTATTTCAAAGAGGTGAAGGATCTGTAATACTGAAAAGTATAAAACACAGAAGGAAATGGAAGAAGACATACATAAACCGAAAGATATCCTGTGTTCATAGATTATGAGATAGTTATTAAAGAGCCCGTTCTGCCCAAAGCCATCTACAGATTCAATGCAATTTCTATCCAAATCCCAATGGCATTTTTCACAGATAGAAAAAACAACTTTAAATTTCATATGGAACTACAAAATATCCCAAATAGCTAAAGCAATTCTGAGCAAAGAGGAAAAAAAAAAAAAAGCTGGAGGCATCACACTTTCTGATTTCAAATTGTATTAAAAAAATATAGTGTTCAAAGCATTATGGTACTGGCATAAAAACAGATACACCAATAGAACAGAGAGTCCCCAAATCAACCCATACATATAGTCAACTAATTTTCAACAAAGTAAGAATGCACAGTGGGGAAAGGATGGTCTTGTCTTTTCTTTTTAAAAAAAAAAAATGAGAGAGAGAGCGCAGGGGAGGGGCAGAGAGAGAGAGGGAGAGAGAGAATCCCAAGCAGGCTCTGCACTGTCAGTGCAGAGCCTGATGCAGGGCTTGATCTCATGAATTGTGAGACCATGACCTGAGCTGAAATCAAAAGTCGGATGCTTAACTGACTGAGCCACCCAGCGGCCCTTGAAATAACTATCTGGAAGTGATATCTGAACTCCCATATTCACTGTAGCATTATATTCCCAGTAGCCAAGGTATGCAAACAAAATAAGTGTCCATTAACAGATGAATAAAGAAAATGTGATTATTATATAACCTATGTATATATACATATTTATGAATATTATTCACCCATGAGAAAGAAATATTTGCAACAACATGGATAAACCTGGAGGATATTATATTAAGTGAAATATAAAGAAAGGGTAATCACATGCACAACTTCAAGAGACCTTGCCAAGCTGTCCCACCCACTAGTTGTACATGATCAGATTGTTTCCAGCCTTAAAAGCACGTGCTATTGCTTTTGACACAAAAAGCAATTCTATTGACACAGAAAGACAGATACTACAAGATCTCACTTTTATACGGAATCTCAAAAAAAACAGAGTCAAACATACAGTAACACAGAATACAGTCGAGTTTACCAGAGGCTCGGTTGTGGGGGGGGGGGGGAAAGGGAAGATTTGATTAAAAGGTACAGTCTTTCAGTCATAAGATGAATAAATTCTGGAGACCTAATGTAGACCAAGGTGATTATAATTAATAATTATTTATTGTGCACTTGAAATTCGCTTAGAGAGTAGATCTCAAGTGTTACCAAGAACATGACCGCTAAGTGAGGTGATGGATATATTAATTACTGGGGTAATAATTTCACAATGTAGATGTATATCAAATTGTCATTATCAGACCCCCCTCATACCTAGTCACCAGTTGGGGAATGAATAGATACTGTGGTTTCTGCAGCCAACATGCCTCCGCACAGCCACAGGAATCTACAAATATAACTGACAGAACAGTGGGGATGGAGCTTAGAAATCTAGTGTTGAATCACGCACTGGAGAGTCTATGCTGTGCACTTGCCTGTAAATAAACATATAAATCGGTAAAATTAATCCGTGGTGCATCTTGCAACAATGGACAGCCTTGTGGGAGCAAGGATCACAGCTTGGTTCGCTGTTCACATCACAATGTTTAAAATATTAAACATCACAGGGGCACCTGGATGTCTCCGTCGGTTAGGCATCTGACTTTGGCTCAGGGCTTGATCTTGCAGTTTGTGAGTTCAAGCCCCGCATCGGGCTTTGTGCTGGTGGTGTGGAACCTGCTTGGGATTCTCCCCACCCCCACTCTGTGCCCCTTCCCCACTTGCACTCTCCTTCTCTCTCTTAAAATAAATAAATAAACTGCAACTTAAAAAAACATTAAACATCACAAATATAAATGAGTCGCTCAGAGCATTTGTTCCTGCTACCCCTTTTTCTTCTCTCAGTGCACGGAGAGATAATGTCTATCCAGAATTGTTATTCTCTTCCTTAAGCTGTCTCCTACTCTTAAGAGCCCATCACCCCATTCCACATTCTTGAATTCCTCGTGCCGCCCACCCCTGAAGTCACCCATCTCAAGGAGCTACTCACACCAGGTGATCCAGAAAGTAATTTAATTGGTTCTTTCTTCACTGATTGCCATGAATTCGCTGTTCTCCAACCTTAATGCTGTGGCTGTCACAATTAGTTGAATATTTATGTCGCCTAGGTAAATTTCAAAGTGCTGTTGCCTTCCACACCCCCTTCCCTTAATCTACAGATACAACTGATCCTGCCTGGGGTCCAGACACCAGTCCTTTCCAATTTTACCAGGTAATTCTAAGGTGCTGCAAAGTCTGAGCAACCCTGAAATGAGAGAAAAGTCCTTAATCTTGCGGTTAAAAAACACTTGGAGTTCTTACAAAATAGATTCTGCTGTCCTGGCCCCTCCCACAGCCATTGTGATACACTTGGTCTGGAATGTGTCCAGGGACCCATAGCATTACAAGCACCCCAGGTGTGTTTCACATAAGTCAAGGTCCCGGACCACATTCCCCCACACAGCTAGAGGAGTGGTTTCTCATCCTTTAGACCCTTGGGGATTTGTAAATCTTCCGTGGACCAGGCTGCATCCCACATCAGCAGAGAAGTGCTGGGACCGGACCCAGCCATCAGTAGTTGTAAACTCTCCAGGTGCTTCCAATGAACATCCAGGCTGAGAACAATTAAAACAGATCATCTGATGTTAATCACAATTAAAATGTGGTGATACCAGATGATGACTTCGGATCCCTCCATTTCCTCTGAGGTACTGGGAACAGCAGTGGACTCTAAGTGTGAGAGGACGTATACCCAGGTTTGGGGCCAGCTTTTGGAAGGAAGAACAATTTTGGATAACAGGCTCAGCCATCAGAAAGTAAGTGCTGTGAGGGCGGGGCACAGTAGATATTCCCCTTCGTGAAGAGAGAGTAAAGGGATCTCTGAGAAAATCCCCGAGGTAGGTGGGTTCCTGGGGCTCTCCACTCTAGTTATGTTTCCACTGGCCACTCACTGCCCCAGGATACTCACTGCCTTGAGGCCAAATTCTCTGGATTATCCTGACCAGCACAAATCCTGTCTAAGAATTCCCACCCGCCTGTGGGCTCTTTCTTCTCAGGTCAAAGTGGAGTCTCTCACAGGGTGGCTCCTCCCATGCTCCCTCCCCCTTCAAGCTGCCTGAGGTCAGAGAGAGGAAGTCTCTCTTCACTTCCATTCTTCCTGGTTGAAGACAGCCATTGCACCCTGTTACATCTTGGGATGGCCCCATGAGGAACTGCTTCCCAATGCTGTTTGGTAAAGCTGACAAGGTGAGCCAGATCTGTGCTTGTTACAGAAAGGAGTTTCATTTTTGCCTTTGGTATTAAGTGGTAATCGGTGTATCTGAAGTTGAGAAGGGGATGGTCACAGTGTTGGTGTTTTTGTTTGTATCTTTAAAGAAACCGGTTTGCATCATGCAGTGTGATTAGTATCGGCTGGAGGTGGAAAGACCCACTAGGTCAGTATGGGTCAGTGTGGGAAGGATGGTCCATGTGTGAGCCAGGGGAGAGGTTGGAACCATTCGCAATTGTTCCGGGATCCACAGACCAGGCTTACTCCTACTGCTGAATTTAGGGGTTTGTAAAAGTCAAATAACAGTTTCTATGGAATACTTGCTAATAACTCTTTATTGTTTTAAAAATCTAAATTTACATTTAATATATGAAAAATGGCTACAACCTTAAAAATGTCACTCAGAATACATAATGGCACCTCAAGAGTGAAAATGTTGTAAATCAGTTTAAAAAGCACTATAAGCTATTGGGATATCTTGGGTAATGAAATTGTGTTAATAATTATGTCAGGACAACTGGAATGAGATGAGATTTAGGGCTGCCTTTCTGAAAATAATCTGAGGAAGGCAGAAATTAAGGGCTTAAAAAGAAAGTGCTCTGATTAGATTTGCATTTTAAATGGATTATTGTGGCTAGAAACATAATTGGATTACAGGGAAGGGACATTGGATTAAATCTTAGCAGTTAATTAATACAGGGCAGTAGACCACTCTGAAGATTATATCATTGTGTAATTAGAGTTAAGTGACTTTATTTGAAATGTTTTTTTTTAATTATTTATTTATTTATTTATTTATTTATTTTTTAATATATGAAATTTACTGTCAAATTGGTTTCCATACAACACCCAGTGCTCATCCCAAAAGGTGCCCTCCTCAATACCCATCACCCACCCTGCCCTCCCTCCCACCCCCCATCAACCCTCAGTTTGTTCTCAGTTTTTAACAGTCTCTTATGCTTTGGCTCTCTCCCACTCTAACCTCTTTTTTTTTTTTTTTTTTCCCTTCCCCTCCCCCATGGGTTTCTGTTACGTTTCTCAGGATCCACATAAGAGTGAAACCATATGGTATCTGTCTTTCTCTGTATGGCTTATTTCACTTAGCATCACACTCTCCAGTTCCATCCACGTTGCTACAAAAGGCCATATTTCATTCTTTCTCATTGCCACGTAGTATTCCATTGTGTATATAAACCACAATTTCTTTATCCATTCATCAGTTGATGGACATTTAGGCTCTTTCCATAATTTGGCGATTGTTGAGAGTGCTGCTATAAACATTGGGGTACAAGTGCCCCTATGCATCAGTACTCCTGTATCCCTTGGATAAATTCCTAGCAGTGCTATTGCTGGGTCATAGGGTAGGTCTATTTTTAATTTTCTGAGGAACCTCCACACTGCTTTCCAGAGCGGCTGCACCAATTTGCATTCCCACCAACAGTGCAAGAGGGTTCCCGTCTCTCCACATCCTCTCCAGCATCTATAGTCTCCTGATTTCTTCATTTTGGCCACTCTGACTGGCGTGAGGTGGTATCTGAGTGTGGTTTTGATTTGTATTTCCCTGATGAGGAGCGACGTTGAACATCTTTTCATGTGCCTGTTGGCCATCCGGATGTCTTCTTTAGAGAAGTGTCTATTCATGTTTTCTGCCCATTTCTTCACTGGGTTATTTGTTTTTCGGGCGTGGAGTTTGATGAGCTCTTTATAGATTTTGGATACTAGCCCTTTGTCCGATGTGTCATTTGCAAATATCTTTTCCCATTCCGTTGGTTGCCTTTTAGTTTTGTTGGTTGTTTCCTTTGCTGTGCAGAAGCTTTTTATCTTCATAAGGTCCCAGTAATTCACTTTTGCTTTTAATTCCCTTGCCTTTGGGGATGTGCCGAGTAAGAGATTGCTACGGCTGAGGTCAGAGAGGTCTTTTCCTGCTTTCTCCTCTAAGGTTTTGATGGTTTCCTGTCTCACATTCAGGTCCTTTATCCATTTTGAGTTTATTTTTGTGAATGGTGTGAGAAAGTGGTCTAGTTTCAACCTTCTGCATGTTGCTGTCCAGTTCTCCCAGCACCATTTGTTAAAGAGACTGTCTTTTTTCCATTGGATGTTCTTTCCTGCGTTGTCAAAAATGAGTTGGCCATACGTTTGTGGGTCTAGTTCTGGGGTTTCTATTCGATTCCATTGGTCTATGTGTCTGTTTTTATGCCAATACCATGCTGTCTTGATGATGACAGCTTTGTAGTAGAGTCTAAAGTCTGGGATTGTGATGCCTCCTGCTTTGGTCTTCTTCTTCAAAATTACTTTGGCTATTCGGGGCCTTTTGTGGTTCCATATGAATTTTAGGATTGCTTGTTCTAGTTTCGAGAAGAATGCTGGTGCAATTTTGATTGGGATTGCATTGAATGTGTAGATAGCTTTGGGTAGTATTGACATTTTGACAATATTTATTCTTCCAATCCATGAGCGGGGAATGTCTTTCCATTTCTTTATATCTTCTTCAATTACCTGCATAAGCTTTCTATAGTTTTCAGCATACAGATCTTTTACATCTTTGGTTAGATTTATTCCTAGGTATTTTATGCTTCTTGGTGCAATTGTGAATGGGATCAGTTTCTTTATTTGTCTTTCTGTTGCTTCATTGTTAGTGTATAAGAATGCAACTGATTTCTGTACATTGATTTTGTATCCGGCAACTTTGCTGAATTCATGTATCAGTTCTAGCAGACTTTTGGTGGAGTCTATCGGATTTTCCATGTATAATATCATGTCATCTGCAAAAAGCGAAAGCTTGACTTCATCTTTGCCAATTTGGATGCCTTTGATTTCCTTTTGTTGTCTGATTGCTGATGCTAGAACTTCCAGCACTATATTAAACAGCAGCGGTGAGAGTGGGCATCCCTGTCGTGTTCCTGATCTCAGGGAAAAAGCTCTCAGTTTTTCCCCATTGAGGATGATGTTAGCTGTGGGCTTTTCATAAATGGCTTTTATGATCTTTAAGTATGTTCCTTCTATCCCGACTTTCTCAAGGGTTTTTATTAAGAAAGGGTGCTGGATTTTGTCAAAGGCCTTTTCTGCATCGATTGACAGGATCATATGGTTCTTCTCTTTTTTTTTGTTAATGTGATGTATCACGTTGATCGATTTGCGAATGTTGAACCAGCCCTGCATCCCAGGAATGAATCCCACTTGATCATGGTGGATAATTCTTTTTATATGCTGTTGAATTCGATTTGCTAGTATCTTATTGAGAATTTTTGCATCCATATTCATCAGGGATATTGGCCTGTAGTTCTCTTTTTTTACTGGGTCTCTGTCTGGTTTAGGAATCAAAGTAATACTGGCTTCATAGAATGAGTCTGGAAGTTTTCCTTCCCTTTCTATTTCTTGGAATAGCTTGAGAAGGATAGGTATTATCTCTGCTTTAAACGTCTGGTAGAACTCCCCTGGGAAGCCATCTGGTCCTGGACTCTTATTTGTTGGGAGATTTTTGATAACCGATTCAATTTCTTCGCTGGTTATGGGTCTGTTCAAGCTTTCTATTTCCTCCTGATTGAGTTTTGGAAGAGTGTGGGTGTTTAGGAATTTGTCCATTTCTTCCAGGTTGTCCAATTTGTTGGCATATAATTTTTCATAGTATTCCCTGATAATTGTTTGTATCTCTGAGGGATTGGTTGTAATAATTCCATTTTCATTCATGATTTTATCTATTTGGGTCATCTCCCTTTTCTTTTTGAGAAGCCTGGCTAGAGGTTTGTCAATTTTGTTTATTTTTTCAAAAAACCAACTCTTGGTTTCGTTGATCTGCTCTACAGTTTTTTTAGATTCTATATTGTTTATTTCTGCTCTGATCTTTATGATTTCTCTTCTTCTGCTGGGTTTAGGCTGCCTTTGCTGTTCTGCTTCTATTTCCTTTAGGTGTGCTGTTAGATTTTGTATTTGGGATTTTTCTTGTTTCTTGAGATAGGCCTGGATTGCAATGTATTTTCCTCTCAGGACTGCCTTCGCTGCGTCCCAAAGCGTTTGGATTGTTGTATTTTCATTTTCGTTTGTTTCCATATATTTTTTAATTTCTTCTCTAATTGCCTGGTTGACCCACTCATTCGTTAGTAGGGTGTTCTTTAACCTCCATGCTTTTGGAGGTTTTCCAGACTTTTTCCTGTGGTTGATTTCAAGCTTCATAGCATTGTGGTCTGAAAGTATGCATGGTATAATTTCAATTCTTGTAAACTTATGAAGGGCTGTTTTGTGACCCAGTATATGATCTATCTTGGAGAATGTTCCATGTGCACTCAAGAAGACAGTATATTCTGTTGCTTTGGGATGCAGAGTTCTAAATATATCTGTCAAGTCCATCTGATCCAATGTATCATTCAGGGTCCTTGTTTCTTTATTGACCGTGTGTCTAGATGATCTATCCATTTCTGTAAGTGGGGTGTTAAAGTCCCCTGCAATGACCACATTCTTATCAATAAGGTTGCTTATGTTTATGAGTAACTGTTTTATATATCTGGGGGCTCCGGTATTTGGCGCATAGACATTTATAATTGTTAGCTCTTCCTGATGGATAGACCCTGTAATTATTATATAATGCCCTTCTTCATCTCTTGTTACAGCCTTTAATTTAAAGTCTAGTTTGTCTGATATAAGTATGGCTACTCCAGCTTTCTTTTGGCTTCCAGTAGCATGATAAATAGTTCTCCATCCCCTCACTCTCAATCTAAAGGTGTCCTCAGATCTCAAATGAGTCTCTTGTAGACAGCAAATAGATGGGTCTTGTTTTTTTATCCATTCTGATACCCTATGTCTTTTGGTTGGCGCATTTAATCCATTTACATTCAGTGTTATTATAGAAAGATACGGGTTTAGAGTCATTGTGATGTCTGTATGTTTTATGCTTGTAGTGATGTCTCTGGTACTTTGTCTCACAGGATCCCCCTTAGGATCTCTTGTAGGGCTGGTTTCGTGGTGACAAATTCCTTCAGTTTTTGTTTGTTTGGGAAGACCTTTATCTCTCCTTCTATTCTAAATGACAGACTTGCTGGATAAAGGATTCTCGGCTGCATATTTTTTTTGTTTAGCACACTGAAGATATCGTGCCAATCCTTTCTGGCCTGCCAAGTTTCAAAGGAGAGATCAGTCACGAGTCTTATAGGTCTCCCTTTATATGTGAGGGCACGTTTATCCCTTGCTGCTTTCAGAATTTTCTCTTTATCCTTGTATTTTGCCAGTTTCACTATGATATGTCGTGCAGAAGATCGATTCAAGTTACGTCTGAAGGGAGTTCTCTGTGCCTCTTGGATTTCAATGCCTTTTTCCTTCCCCAGTTCAGGGAAGTTCTCAGCTATAATTTCTTCAAGTACCCCTTCAGCACCTTTCCCTCTCTCTTCCTCCTCTGGGATACCAATTATGCGTATATTATTTCTTTTTAGTGTATCACTTAGTTCTCTAATTTTCTCCTCATACTCCTGGATTTTTTTATCTCTCTTTCTTTCAGCTTCCTCTTTCTCCATAACTTTATCTTCTAGTTCACCTATTCTCTCCTCTGCCTCTTCAATCCGAGCCGTCGTGGTTTCCATTTTGTTTTGCATTTCGTTTAAAGCGTTTTTCAGCTCCTCGTGACTGTTCCTTAGTCCCTTGATCTCTGTAGCAAGAGATTCTCTGCTGTCCTGTATACTGTTTTCAAGCCCAGCGATTAATTTTATGACTATTATTCTAAATTCACTTTCTGTTATATTATTTAAATCCTTTTTGATCAGTTCATTAGCTGTTGTTATTTCCTGGAGATTCTTCTGAGGGGAATTCTTCCGTTTGGTCATTTTGGACAGTCCCTGGAGTGGTGAGGACCCGCAGGGCACTTCCCCCGTGCTGTGGTGTATAACTGGAGTTGGTGGGCGGGGCCGCAGTCCGACCTGATGTCTGCCCCCAGCCCACCGCTGGGGCCACAGTCAGACTGGTGTGTGCCTTCTCTTCCCCTCTCCTAGGGGCGGGATTCACTGTGGGGTGGTGTGGCCCGTCTGGTCTACTTGCACACTGCCATTGAAATGTTTTGTAATTAACTGTAGAGTTGGAATCATTTGTGCTTCAATAAATCACGTGAGCACCTACTAATACAAAGCAATATTTGAATACCTCTATGTAAAACATTTAAAGCCCACACTAGTCTTCTCTTCAAGGTGCATCTAATTTAGTGAGAAAAAGTGTAAAAGAGATCATCATATACATATAAGTAAAAAAAAACGCACAAAAATCAGGGGAAAATGTAGTATTATAATTTTGATTGTTGGGTCAAGAAAGGACACCCTGTGGAAATAATATCTTCTCTGCGATCTGAGAGATGATAAGCAATTATGGGACAGTGAGAATCTTTTGGTGAATTCAGGACGGTGACTGGCTCATCGGTATGAATGTGAGGTGGCTGGGTATCCAGAAAGATGCTCGCATTTAGACAAGGGATCAGTACCAACAAGTGAATTTGGAAACAATGGGGGAGAACTGAGTTATCCAGGAAGGTGTTAGTTCAACTTGGGACCTTGTCACTGAATTGAATGTCATGGACACTGATGGGGTGAATGAATGGGCAGGTGGATATTTGGGTCCCCAGGTTGAAGTCAGGTTTTGCTTTTGTTGCCTGAGCTTTGACGTCCTTTTCAAAATGTCATTGACAAAACCAATGTCAAGGAAAATTTTCTGTTTTCTTTTTTAAAAAGTTTTTATTGAGATATAATTGACACATACTAGTTTTAGGTGTACTCCATGATACAATATTTATATACATTGCAAAATGATCACCCCAATAATTCTAGTTAACATCTAATATTGGGGCACCTGGGTGGCTCTGTGGGTTAAGCATCTGACTCTTTTTTAAAAAAAATTTTTTTAATGTTTATTTATTTCTGAGACAGAGAGAGACAGAGCATGAGTGGGGGAGGGGCAGAGAGAGAGGGGGACACAGAATCTGAACCAGGCTCCAGGCTCTGAGCTATCAGCACAGAGCCCGATGCGGGGCTGGAGCTCACAGACCGCGAGATCATGACCTGAGCCAAAGCCTGACGCTCAACCTGCTGAGCCACCCAGGTGCCCCATAAGCATCTGACTGGATCTCATGGTTCCTGCCCTCAGGCTCTGGGCTGACAGCTGGAGCCTGCTTGGGATTTTGTCTCTTCCTCTCTCTCTGCCCCTCCCCCACTCACACTCTCTTAAAATTTTTTTTTAATGCTTTTTTCTCAGAGAGAGAAAGCGCACACATGAGTGGGGCAAGGGGCTGAGAGAGAGGGAGACCCAGAATCCGAAGCAGGCTCCAGGCTCTGAGCTGTCAGCACAGAGCTCAACGCGGGGCTCAAACCCACAAACCAGGGGATCATGACCTGAGTCGAAGTCGGATGCTTAACCGACTGAGCTACTCAGGCACCCTATATCTCTGTCTTTATCTTTAAAAAATTTTTAAAAAAAAAAATGTTTGTTTATTTTTGAGACAGAGACAGAGCATGAGCGGGGGAGGGGCAGAAAGAATCTCTCTGTCTTTAAATAAACTTAAAAAAAAATCGAATACCACAAAGTTACACTTTTTTTCTTGTGGTGAGATTTCTTCTTAGCAGCTTTCAAATACACAATACAGTATTGTTAACTATAGTCACCATGCTGAACATTTCATCCTGTGACTTATTTTATAACTGGAAGTTTGTACCTTTTGACCACCAGTATTCACTTCCCTCCCCCTCTTGAGGCCATATGGTGTTTACTTTCTCCATCTGACTTATTTCATTTAGCATAATGTACTCAAAGTCCATCTATGTTGTCACAAGTGGCAAGATTTTCTTTTATTTATGTTTTTAGGTTTATTTTTGAGTGAGAACTTGAGCAGGGGAGGGGCAGAGAGGAGGGAGAGAAAGAATCCCAAGCAGGATCTATCTGCACTGTTCTCACAGAGCTGGACCTGGGGCTTGATTGAACCCACAGACTGTGAGATCATGACTTAAGCCAAAGTCAAGAGCTGGATGTCTAACTGGCTGAGCCACCCAGGTACCACAAGATTTCCTTTTTAAAATGGCTGAAATATTCTGTTATCTATCGACTAATTGATGGATCTATGCCGCATTTTCTCTACCCATTCATCCATCCATGGACTAGATTGCTTTTCATGTCTTGGCTATTGTAAATTTCCATTTTCTGCTAAGAGTTTTATAATTTGGTACTTATACTCAATTCTTTAAACCATTTTGACTTAATTTTTGTTAGTGGTGGGTTGTTTTATTTTATTTATTTATTTATTTTAAAAAATATGATTTATTGTCAAGTTAGTTTCCATACAACACCAAGTGCCCTCCTCAATGCCCATCACCCACTTTCCCCTCTCCCCGAACCCCCATCAACCCTCAGTTTGTTCTCAGTATTTAAGAGTCTCCTGGGGCGCCTGGGTGGCTCAGTCGGTTAAGCGTCCGACTTCAGCTCAGGTCACGATCTCGCGGTCCGTGTGTTCGAGCCCCACGTCCGGCTCTGGGCTGATGGCTCGGAGCCTGGAGCCTGCCTCTGATTCTGTGTCTCCCTCTCTCTCTGCCCCTCCCCCGTTCATGTTCTGTCTCTCTCTGTCTCAAAAATAAATAAAATGTTAAAAAAATTAAAAAAAAAAAAAGAGTCTCCTATGGTTTGCCTCCCTCCCTCTCTGTAACTTTTTTTTCCTCTTCCCCTCCCCCAAGATCTTCTGTTAAGTTTCTCAAGATCCACATAAGAATGAAAACATATGGTATCTGGCTTTCTCTGCCTGACTTATTTCACTTAGCATAATACCCTCCAGTTCCATCTATGTTGCTGTAAATGCCCAGATTTCATTCTTTCTCATTGCCAAGTAGTATTCCATTGTATATATAAACCACATCTTCTTTATCCATTCGTCAGTTGATGGACATTTAGGCTCTTTCCATAATTTGGCTATTGTTGAAAGTGCTGCTATAAACATTGGGGTATAGGTGCTCCTCTGCATCAGCACTCCTGTATCCCTTGGATAAATTCCTAGCAGTGCTATTGCTGGGTCATAGGGTAGATCTATTTTTAATTTTTTGAGGAACCTCCACACTGTTTTCCAGAGTGGATGCATGAGTTTGCGTTCCCACCAACAGTGCAAGAGGGTTCCCATTTCTCTACATCCTTGCCAGCATCTATAGCCTCCTGATTTGTTCATTTTACCCACTCTGACCAGAGTGAGGTGGTATCTCAGTGTGGTTTTGATTTGTATTTCCCTGGTGAGGAGTGATGTTGAGCATCTTTTCATGTGTCTGTGGGCCATCTAGATGTCTTCTTTGGACAAGTGTCTATTCATGTCTTCTGCCCATTTATTCACTGGATTATTTGTTTTTTGGGTGTAGAGTTTGGTGAGCTCTTTATAAATTTTGGATACTAGCCCTTTATGTGATATGTCATGTGCAAATATCTTTTCCTATTCCATCAGTTGCCTTTTAGTTTTGTTGATTGTTTCCTTTGCAGTACAGAAGCTTTTAGTCTTCATGAGATCCCAATAGTTCATTTTTGCTTTTAATTCCCTTGCCTTTGGAGATGTGTCAAGTAAGAAATTGCTGAGGCTGAGGTCAAAGAGGTTTCTTCCTGCTCTCTCCTCTAGGGTTTTGATGGTTTCCTGTCTCACATTCAGGTCCTTCATCCATTTTGAGTTTATTTTTGTGAATGGTGTAAGAAAGTGGTCTAGTTTCATTCTGCTGCATGTTGCTGTCCAGTTCTCCCAGCACCATTTGTTCAAGAGACTGTCTTTTTTCCATTGGATATTCTTTCCTGCTTTGTCAAAGATTAGTTGGCCATACTTTTGTGGGTCAGATTCTGGAGTCTCTATTCCAGTGTCTGTTTTTGTGCCAACGTCATACTGTCTTGATGATTACAGGTTTGTAGTAGAGGCTAAAGTCAGGGGTTGTGATGCCTCCCGCTTTGGTTTTCTTCTTCAATATTACTTTGGATATTTGGGGTCTTTTGTGGTTCCATACAAATTTTAGGATTGCTTGTTCTAGCTCTGTGATGAATGCTGGTGCAATTTTGATTGGGATTGCATTGAATGTGTAGATAGCTTTGGGTAGTTTTGACATTTTAACAATATTTATTCTCCCAATCCATGATCATGGAATGTTTTTCTATTTCTTTGTAACTTCTTCAATTTCCTTCATAAGCTTTCTATAGTTTTCAGCATAGAGATCTTTTACATCTTTGGTTAGATTTACTTCTAGGTATTTTATGGTTCTTGGTACAGTTGTGAATGGGATCAGTTTCTTTATTTGTCTTTCTGTTGCTTCATTATTGGTGTATAAGAATGCAACTGATTTCTGTATATTGATTTTTGTATACTGCGACTTTGCTGAATTCATGTATCAGTTCTAGCAGACTTTTGGTGGAGTCTGTTTGGTTTTCCATGTAGAGTATCATGTTGTCTGCAAAAAGTGAAAGTTTGACTTCATTTTTGACAATTTTGATGCCTCTTGTTTCATTTTGTTGTCTGATTGCTGATGCTAGAACTTCCAACACTATGTTAAACAACAGCAGTGAGAGTGGACATTCCTGTCGTGTTTCTGATCTCAGGGAGAGAGCTCTCAGTTTTTCCCTGTTGAGGATGATATTAGCTGTGGGATTTTCATAAATGGCTTTTATGATGTTAAGTATGTTCCTTCTATCCCAACTTTCTCAAGGGTTTTTATTAAGAAAGGATGCTGAATTTTGTCAAATGCTTTTTCTGCATCGATTGAGAGGATCATATGGTTCTTATCTTTTCTTTTATTAATGTGATGTATCACATTGATTGATTTGTGAATGTCGAACCTGCTCTACAGCCCAGGAATGAATACCACTTGATCATGAATAATTCTTTTTATATGTTGTTGAATTCGATTTGCTAGTATCTTGTTGAGAATTTTTGCATCCATATTCATCAGGGATATTGGCCTGTAGTTCTCTTTTTTTGCTGGGTCTCTGTCTGGTTTAGGAATCAAAGTAATGCTGGCTTCATAGAATGAGTCTGGAAGTTGTCCTTCCCTTTCTATTTCTTGGAACAGCTTGAGAAAGATAGGTATTAACTCTGCTTTAAATATCTGGTAGAATTACCCAGGGAAGCCATCTGGTCCTGGACTCTTATTTGTTGGGAGATTTTTAATGACTGATTCAATTTCATCACTAGTTATGGGTCTGTTCAAATTTTCTATTCCCAGTTGTTTTGATAATTGTGTGGGTGTTTAGGAATTTGTCCATTTCTCAGGTTGTCCAGTTTGTTGGCATATAATTTTTCATAGTATTCCCTGATATTTGCTTGTATTTCTGAGGGATTGGTTGTAATAACTCATTTCATTTGTGATTTTACTTTTTGGGTCCTTTCTCTTTTCCTTTTGAGAAGCCAGGCTAGAGGTTTATCAGTTTTGTTTAGTTTTTCAAAAAACCAACTCTTGGTTTCATTGTTCTGCTGTACTGCTTTTTTGGATTCTATATTGTTTATTTCTGCTCTGATCTTTATTATTTGTTTTCTTCTGCTGGGTTTGGGGTGTCTTTGCTGTTCTGCTTCTATTTCCTTTAGGTTTGCTGTTAGATTTTGTATTGGGGATTTTTCTTGTTTCTTGAGACAGGCCTGGATTGCAATGTATTTTCATCTTAGGACTGCCTTCGCTGTATCCCAAAGCATTTGGATTGTTGTATTTTCATTTTCATATTTATTTCTTCTCTAATTGCCTGGTTGACCCATTCATTCTTCAGTAGGATGTTCATTAACCTCCATGCTTTTGGAGGTTTTCCAGACTTTTTCCTGTGGTTGACTTCAAGTTTCATAGCCTTGTGATCTGAAAGTGTGCATGGTATGATCTCAATTCTTTTATATTTATTGAGGGCTGTATTGTGACCCAGTATGTGATCTATCTTGGAGAATGTTCCATGTGCACTCAAGAAGAAAGCATATTCCATTGCTTTGGGATGCAGAGTTCTAAATATATCTCTCAAGTCCATCTGGTCCAATGTATCATTCAGGGCCATTCTTTCTTTACTGATTCTCTGTCTGAGTGATCTGTCCATTGTTGTAAGTGGGTATTAAAGTCCCCTGCAATTACCACATTCTTATCTATAAGGTTGCTTATGTTTGCGATGAATTGTTTTATATATTTGGGTGCCTCCAAATTCAGTGCATAGACATTTATAATTGTTAGCTCTTCCTGTTGGATAGACCCTGTAATTATTATGTAATTCCCTTCTTCATTTCTTGTTACAGCCTTTACATTAAAGTCTAGTTTGTCTGATATAAGTATGGCTACTCCAGCTTTCTTTTGACTTCCAGTAGCATGATAGATCTCCATCCCCTCACTTTCAATCTTAAGGTGTCCTCAGGTCTAAAATGAGTCTCTTGTAGACAGCAAATAGATGGGTGTCGTTTTTTATCCATTCTGATACCCTATGTCTTTTGGTTGGAGCATTTAGTCCATTTACATTGTGTTGTTATTGAAAGATATGGGTTTAGAGTCATTGTGTTATCTGTAGGCTTCATGCTTGTAGTGGTGTCTCTGGTATTTTGTGGTCCTTGCAACATTTCACTCACAGAGTCCCCCTTAGGATCTCTTATAGGGCTGGTTTAGTGGTGATGAATTCCTTCAGTTTTTGTTTGTTTGGGAAAACCTTTATCTCTCCTTCTATTCTAAATGACAGACTTGCTGGATAAAGGATTCTTGGCTGCATATTTTTCCTGTTCATCACATTGAAGATGTCCTGCCGTTCCTTTCTGGCCTGCCAAGTTTCAGTAGAGAGGTCTGCCACTACCCTTATGTGTCTGTCTACCTTTGTATGTTAGGACCCGTTTATTCCTAGCTGCTTTCAGAATTCTCTCTGTATCCTTGTGTTTTTCCAGTTTCACTATGATATGTCATGCAGAAGACCAATTCAAGTTATGTCTGAAGGGAGTTCTCTGTGCCACTTGGATTTCAATGCCTGTTTCCTTCCCCAGATTAGGGAAATTCTCAGCTATGATATGTTCAAGTACACCTTCGGCCCCTCTCTCTCTCTCTCTTCCTCTTCTGGAATTCCTATGATATGGATATTGTTCCATGTGATTGCATCACTTAGTTCTCTAATTCTCCCCTCATACTCCTGGATTTTTTATCTCTCTTCTCAGCTTCCTCTTTTTCCATAATTTTATCTTCTAATTCCCCTATTCTCCCCTCCACCTCTTCAATCTGTGTGGTGGCTGCCTCCATTTTATTTTGCACCTCATTTATAGCATTTATTAATTCATCATGATTATATTTTAGTCCCTTGATCTCTGTAGCAATAGATTCTCTGCTGTCTTCTATGCTTTTTTCAAGCCCAGTGATTAATTTTATGATTCTTCTAAATTATTGTTCAGTTATGTTGCTTATATCTGTTTTGATCAATTCTTTAGCTGTTGCTACTTCCTGGAATTTCTTTTGAGGAGAATTCTTCTGTTTGGTCATTTTGGCTAGTTTTCTGTCCCTTATGTTGTGTGCTCTGCACCTGTGAGCACTGCTATATTAAAGGGGGGATGGTCATACACTGTCCAGGGCCTGGCCCTTCAAGAGGTGTTTTTTGGAGAGTGTTACTTGCTCTCTGTTGTTGTGACTTTGGTTATTTTATTTCCCTACTCGTAGTGATGTTTTGGACCCTCCACCAAGTGTGCTTTGATTTGTTCCCTTGAGTAGCCCTGGAAAGGAAAACATACAGACAAACAGGAAACAAAGACACACAAACAAACAAAAAAAAAAACCGAAAAACTAAAGACAATCCAAAAGCAAAAAATCAGAAACACTAGCTACAAGTAAAGAAGAAGAAATGACAGGGGTGGGGAAGAAGAAAAAATAAACATTGACCAGGCAGAGAGACTAGAAGGCTTAATCCAGAGAGACGGAAAGGAAAATAAGGAAGGAGGTGGGGGAAAAAGAAACAAAGATAAAGTTATGCAGACAGAGAAACTATACTGCTTGATTATTCCAGAGAGAGAGAATGGAATGTAAAGAAGGGGGCGTAGAACATGTATCAAGAGAATGGATTAAATATGTCTGTTTAAACAAACCAATAACTGGAGTAACCAGCCTAGAGGACGGAAGAGATAAGAAGGAGAAATGGATGGGAGAATATATCTTTGTAACAGAAATTGTCCCAGAATTAATCCAGGCAATGCAGCAACACTGGCCAGGCAGGGGCGGGGGGTCTGTCTGGTTCCACAGCATCTATCCCATTCCAGTAGATATGCAAGTACCCAGCATAGAGGGGCGTGGTTTGGTGTAGGCTGGTCCCGCCTCTACTGTGGGCCCCATGGACCGATCCCTGAGGCCCCGTGTTGGTGGTGGTGGGGAGAAAAATGGTGACCCCTCAGTCTCTTCTCCACAACCCGGTGTCCCAAATCATTCCTTTGGGAATTCCTTTGGGCTCCTTTGGAGCCGTCCTTACTGTGCTGAGGGGACAGACAAGGCTGGCTGTCTCGCTCTGCCAACTCCTTTGCCCCTGTGCTTGGCTGGCATTTAAACTCCCACTCTGTGCACCCTGGTATTGGGGAAGCACCTCCTGATATGAGGCCCCAGCTGGTTTTGTCCTGTGCCACAGCACTTCAGAGGAGGGGACTGGTTTCTCCTGCAGACTGTGCCCCTGATCTCCCACTGAACCCTGGAGTGGCTCCTCTCCTCCCCAGGTGTGTGAACAGGGCATCCAGCTCCAGTCTGAGGATGGGATCTGCAGTTAGAGATCCTTTAACCTGCACTTAGAGATGGGATCCCTCTCCATCCTTGTCTGAGGTTTATCTCTTGTCCAGATACAGTCCTACGCTTCCCCAGCTGCTCTTTCACTTCTTTGTCTCTCTGCAGAAGAGGATCCCTCCCCTCCGTGCCTACATGGCCCATTTTATCTCCCCCAGTTCGCAATCACCCACCTATGGCCCATCAGGTTGTACCAGTTTCTCCCTGGTAGACTCAGTCTCTTTTCCTCCAGACTCTTGGGGTTCAAAGTCCTTTGGCTTCAGCCCTTCTTTGTTTGAGAGAAGTGGGAAGTATGGATACCCCTACTTCTCCACCATGTTGGCTCCTCCTCTCAATATAAATTTAATAAAATAAGTTTCTAGTCGGCTGCTTTCTGGAAAGGGAATCTTTTTTTTTTTTTTAATTTTACGTGGGTCTGTTTCTGGACCCACTTTTACTCCCTTGATGTATGTGCCTATTTTTTTAAGTTTATTTATTTTGAGAGAGCAAGCAGGGGAGGGATAGAGAGAGAGGGAGAGAGAATCCTAAGCAGGCTCTGCACAGAGCCTGATGTGGGACTCAAATTCATGAACCAGGAGATCATGACCTGAGCTGAAACCAAGAGCTGGATGCTTAACCACTGAGCCACCCAGACACCCCTTTGTGTGTGCCTATTTTTATACCAATACCACAGAATTTTGGCACTGTAGCCTTATAATAAGATTTGAAATTAGGTATTATAAATATTCCAACTTTGTTATTTTTCAAGGTTGTTTGTCTATGCTGGTTCCTTTCCATTTGCATGTGAAATTTAGAATCAATTTATCAATTTCTACACAAAAATATTGTATATTTTTATTGAGATATTGAATCTATAAATTTGTGGAAACTTGGCATCTTAAAAATACTAAGTTTGGGGCCCCTGGGTGGCTTAGTTGGTTAAGCGTCTGAATTAAGCTTAATGAGTTCGAGCCCTGCATCTGGCTCTGTATTGACAGCTTAGATCCTGGAGCTTGCTTCAGATTCTGTGTCTTACTCTCTCTCTGCCCTTCCCCTACTGGGTCTCTCTTTCTCTCAAAAATAAATATAAAAAAATATTAAGTTTGAAGATGATTGTGTATTTTTTCTCTTTTGATCTCTTAAATTTTTTAAATGTTTATTTATTTTTGAGAGAGAGACAGCATGAGCAGGAGAAGGGCAGAGAGAGAGAGAGAGAGGGAAACACAGAATCTGAAGCAGGTAGGCTCTGAGCTGTCAGCACAGAGCCCAACATGGGGCTCAAACTCGTGACCTGTGAGATCATGACCTGAGCTGAAGTCGGGTGCTTACCTGACTGAGCCACCCAGACACCCCCTCTTTTGATTTTAAGGTGAATTAAGTTGATAGTTTGTGTTGAATCAACCTTGTGTTATGAGAATAAACCCAATTTGGTTGTGATTTATTACACCTGTTATGTATTGATGGATTTTGTTTGCTGACATTTTGTTTGTGATATTTGGATCTATGTCTGTAAGGGATATTGGGTTGTAGTTTCATTGTGATGCCTTCTTCCTGGTTTTGGTGGCAGTGTAACACTGCCCTCATGTAATGAGTTGATAAGTGTTGACTTGTCCTCTGTATTCTGGAATATATTGTGTAGAATTGGTATTGTTTCCTTCATAAGTGTTTGGTAGAGTTCAACAGTAAAAGCAATTGGGACTGAGATTTTCTTTTTTGGAATGTTTTGACTACACATTCAATTTTCTCATTGATAGAGGACTATTCAGGCTATAATTTTTCTTTAGTGAATATTTATAGTTTGTGTTTTACAACAGTAAATTTCACCTAAGATGTGTGTAAAACATATGGGCAGAAGGTTGTTTGCAGTATTTATTTTCTTTATAATGTGGTGTTGGATTTTGTTTGCTATAGTTTTATTGAGGATTTTCATTTCTATTCATAAGAGATAGTGGTCTATAGTTTCTTGTTCTTTTCTGGCTTTGATATTGAATATTGGCCTCATAGAATGATTTAAGAGGTATTTCCTCCTGTCATTTTTTGGGAAGAATTTTAGAAGGGTTGGTAACTCTTCAATTTGTCAATAATACAGCTTGTGCTGAACTTTGCATTGTTGGGAGATTTTTGATTACTGATTTAATCTCTTTACTTGTAATAGGTCTATTCAGATTTTTTATTTCTTCTAGAGTCAGTTCTGGAACTCTGTTTCTCGAAATTCATCCATCTCATGGAGGTTATATACTTTGGTCAGAATATTCTCTAATGATACTTTTTGTTTCTTGTACTGTTGGTAATTATGTATCCATTTTCATTTATGATTTTAGTTATTTGCATTGGATTTTCTATTTTCTTAGTACATTTAGTTAAAAGCTTGTCAATTTTGCGGATCCTTCCCAAAAACTGACTTTTGCCTCCATTGACTTCCATATTGTTTTCCATTCTCTTTCATCTACCTTGACTCTAATCTTTGGTTTTCTACTTCTCCCGTCTACCTTGACTTATAGTTTGCTCTTTTCTAGTATCATAAAATGGGAGATTATTGTACTGATTTGAGATCTGTCCTTTTTCTAAACATAAGCATTTATATCTTTAAATTTCCCTCTGTGCACTGCTTTCTCTTTCTGTTCTTCAGATTAGATAAATTTCCAATTGTTTTAATTTTAAGTTCATGAATTCTTTCTTCTGCCTGCTCAAACCTGCTGCTGAATCCCTCTGGTGAATTTTTGCCATTTCAGCTATTGTACTTCCAACTCTAGAATTTCTATTTGTGTGTGTGTGTGAATAATTTCTGTAATTTAGTTGATATTCCATATTCATTCACATCTTCCTGATTTTAATTTTTTTCCCATGATTTCCTTTAACTCATTTAGCATACTAAGACAGCTGAAGTGGCATCACCAAGATGGTGAAGTAGGAGGCCCTAGCTTCTGTTTTCCCACAGAGATCTACGATTAGCCATCTACCCACAAACAAAAAGCTCTCTGGGATAGCTCAGGGGTCCACTTAGGAAACAACAGCAACACAGAGGGGAAGAAAACCCTGAGCATAAGTGCACACAAAGGGAAGGAAAAATATCTTAATTTTGCTTGCATCACTGGTCTTCCAGTTGGGTACTGCTCAGTGCCAAGCAGGAACACTCTGACCAGAAAGCATTTCCCTAACTGGAAAAGGGAGAGCAGGGTGACCAACCAGTTTCTCCAGGCTTTTGGGGCACCACACAAGGGACCTACTTCTGTTGCACTTCATTCAGACACTAGCAAACCTGAGATGTACAGAGAAGGCTAGGAACAAAAAAAGAAGAGCCTTGGCTACCAGTAACAGTCACACAGCAGGAGCGACATTGGTTCCAAGTGATTTGCTCTCCAGAGGACCCCAGCAGCTCTCTCAAACAACTGGCCAGCACAGTATCTGAAAACCCAAAGATATTCACATACTTGTGTAGAGAGACAGGTCCTGAAGGTGTGGTGATGAGAGAATTACAAAGCAGGGGGCTGAGACGCTCCAGGAGCCAAAGCATTGGTCCCCTGGCTCAAGCCTCTTTTATTTTTGCAAATTGTCTGATAACAGCAAGCCATTACAACATAGTATGTGGCATCTTGACAGGTTGTGCACCTGCAGTGTATTCCATACTGGGTCATGAGTACATCTGGTTCCAGACAAAACATTCTTATCCCCAGTCCTGGCCACTCATATGATGTCCTTCTGGAAAAAATGAGCAGTCCCGGCGGCCTTCCGTCCTGGGGATAAAACTGCTTTCGGTTCCTCGCTGCTCCATCCCTTTCCTTCAAGACATCCTTACGGTGCCTTCGGCTTCTTGTTCTCCAACATCTCCCCCTTTTTGTTTGTATACAATGGGCTGTAGGAGGACATTGTATAACCCGAGCTGTCGGTCCATTGATAGGCTCATCGTCCCTGGCACCAGACTGCACATGCAAAGATAAATATACTGCATATTAATACAAACAGAATAGCAGTAGAGAAACTAAAAATCCCAATATGCTCTATAGCATTTAATTTTCCCAATCCCTCTGATATGCTTTCTAAGATCTTAGAACCAGATAACATGTCCAGATTTGTTTTGGAAGTCTCCTATATCCCTGCTTGCAGATGTTAAATGTCCATGGACACGTTTGATTGTCTGAGCAAGTGTCTCTTAACCCCATTCCATGGAAATTTAGTGTTATTAAACAGCAATGGGGTTACACATTGGTGTAGTGTTCCAATAACATTTTAATGATCTTTGCCTTTGTAGGCTCACTAATTGATCCCCAGCAATATTACAGCCTGTTGTAGGTCTGCAATCCCACTGGACCATCTACTGTCAATGTCCTGCTGTGTCTTCCAAGGTGGTGCAATTTCTCATGCCGTTGTTGCACAAATTGTACCATCTGCACAGATTGGTGCAACGAGACAGCTGCAGTGGCTATGGTGGCAGTCACAGCAATAATGCCTATGAGAGCTGCAACAAGTATTCCAGCAAACCTTTGGGATCGATGAAGAACTCGCTGTAGAGCCTGGTCCATCAGATACATTTCTGGAGAATGTTGTCATGGTTGAGACATGCAAACCAGCAGCCACAGGCCAGTGCGTGCTCTAAGTAAATATAAGCTTTTGGATGACATAGTAAAGGGTATAGAATTAAGACAGGTGTATAATGAGCAGTTAACACAAGTTATAAGGGCCTCAGCATCATTCCAAACTATCTGTGCTTTTAATAGTACGTATGGCAAATGGACACAAGCCCATATGTACCGGGTACTATTGACCGTGAAGGATAGAGTAGAAACAGTGCTGGAGCTGTTTTTATTTTTATTTTTATTTTTTATTTATTTTTGGGACAGAGAGAGACAGAGCATGAACGGGGGAGGGGCAGAGAGAGGGAGACACAGAATCGGAAACGGGCTCCAGGCTCCGAGCCATCAGCCCAGAGCCTGACGCGGGGCTCGAACTCACGGACCGCGAGATCGTGACCTGGCTGAAGTCGGACGCTTAACCGACTGCGCCACCCAGGCGCCCCATGGAGCTGTTTTTATAATATGTGCCCTTGCAGGTATGTAAAGGGTGGAGGGCAGCAGTTCATTTCCATATCTGCTTTTGTAATGGTCCTTGTCGTAAATGAGGGCTGGGCGCAGAAAATCCCCCACCACGCCAAACGACTGAGTCATTAGCAGTGGTGCTGATAGTATGATTATGAACACACCATCGTAGATTTTGTAATAGTTTTTAAGGGGAACTGAGCCCAGAGGGCTCCAACCAACGATGCTTCCATAGGAAGTATTTACAAGAACTCACCCTATCTCCCCTCTACATGCTTCCCAAGTCACCCATTCATCCCATTCTGACAATGCACGAGTAGCACAAGACAGAAGCATTGGAGGAGTGTCATTAAGATTGGAGCCAATCTGGGGCTCCTGGGTGGCGCAGTCGGTTAAGCGTCCGACTTCAGCCAGGTCACAATCTCGCGCTCCGTGAGTTCGAGCCCCGCGTCAGGCTCTGGGCTGATGGCTCGGAGCCTGGAGCCTGCTTCCGATTCTGTGTCTCCCTCTCTCTCTGCCCCTCCCCCGTTCATGCTCTGTCTCTCTCTGTCCCAAAAATAAAAATAAAAAATGTTGAAAAAAAAAATTAAAAAAAAAAAAAAAAGATTGGAGCCAATCAGAGAATGGGCTGAGACTAAGAAAATAGGTTTGTGCTGGGCCCTGTTTTTAATAATAGATAGCCATGCTTGAGGCTTACTTTTGAGGCAGTGTTTCCTGTAACCAAAACATATAGGAGGACCTTCCGTCTCTATAGCATAATTATCCATAACAGTACCTTCTTCATTGGGCCTATGTGTTTCTCTGCTGTCAAATGGCCCAGGTGTCCATTCAGTGTCATTTGTATATACCGGCATGGGGGAGTTGTACCAATTTATGCCGATTGAGAGGTGGATGAGGGATATAAGCCCAGTAAATATAGTTATCAGTGCTTACCGTAGTAGTGATAACCGTGAGCATCGCAAGGAAAAGGTGAGCAGGAGTTTGTGGGCTGCGAGTCTGCATCAATATTATTTCAGCAGCATGCATCAACCTCTTAACTTGTCCCCGAGTAGGAGGCTAAGAGGTCCTAGTGCTCCTCAGGAGAGGGTGTGGTGCATTGGGCACAATTATTGGTTTCTCAATGGACATTCTGTGAAACTCTTTGGTGGGGTCATGTCGAACTGCGGTTGCTTGGATCAGCTCATGCCTGGGTTTCAACCGGTGACTGGGTAACCACTGGTAGCCTTGATCTGTAAAGACATAAGCATACCCTTTGCCCCACACAACAATTTCTCCCTTTTCCCAGTGTCCCTTCTCATCTTTCCAATATACTGGCTGGTAAACAGGGGTGACCTTTTTCTTGTACCAGTGTATCTCAGCAGAAGGACATGTATGGGGTCCTCATATGTCCAAGAAACTTAAAGTATATAAGGCCAGATGCAATTGTTCCCGTGGTGTAGGTCTAAGTCCTTCTTCTTCTCCCCCTTTTTGTTTAATTAGCATGTTTTTAAGTACCTGATGAGTATGTTCTGTGATCCCTTGACTGTGAGAGTTATAGGGAGTGCCAGTAAGATGAGTAATTTGTCAGGCTGCAAAGAAGTGGGCTACTTATGAGATACATATGCAGGGCCATTATCAGTTTTAATGTGTTGTGGGATACCTAGAATTGCAAAGGTTTCAAGAAAATGAGCACTAACATGCCTAGCCTTTTCTCCAGTATATGCCGTGGCCCAGATCTATCTGGAGAAGGTATCCACAGTAACATGCACATAAGAGAGCTTACCAAAACCAGGAATATGGGTAACATCAGATTGCCAAAGTTCATTTGCCTGTAGTCCACGAGGATTCACTCCAGAGGTATGTGGAGCCACAGTGAGGGGGTTGCAACAAGGACAGGCACTAACGACGTCTTTTGACTCAGCATGTGTTATAGTGTCTATGGGCAAGTCCTTGAGCATTAGTATGGTGAAGCATATGCTCCTGTTGTGCCATTTGTAAGGTGCCTTGTAATAAGTCATCAGCAACGGAATTTCCTAAGGATAACGGGCCAGGAAGGTTAGAATGACTGTGAATAGGAGTGATACATAACGGGCGTTGCCTATGCCATATTAATTCTTATAAATGCAAAAGCAGATGATGTAATTCATTTCGTGGCACAATATGTACAGTTTCAATATTTAGGACTGTGAACCATGCACATTGTGAATCTGTCACAATATCGAGGGAGGCAGGTACAAGATGCAACAATCCTATAATGGCTGCTAATTCAGCTTTTTCGGTAGATGTATAGGGTGTCTTCCAGGCCTTAGAGATAAGACCATGTATAGAAGCTCTATCATGACCATTTCCATCTGTAAAATATGTGTCAGCATCTGCTGAAGGCCACTCTCGAATTATCTTTGGCCAAATCCATGATGTAACCTTGAGAAATGACAAAATTTTTGTCCCTCGGACAGTGATTGTCTAATTTCCCTATGTAATCAGACAGAGCTATTTGTCATTGTATATTAGTTTGGTAAGCCATGTCAATTTGTTGATATGATAAGGGAATAATTATAGAGGAGGGATCGCTACCATTAAGCACACGTAATCAGGATCGGCTTCTCCAAATTACATTCCCAATTTTATCCAGATACATGGTAAGAATTTTAGAGTCCTTACTTGGTAAAAACAGCCATTCAATGATTCCCCCATCCTGCCTACGACCACAGTTGGAGAATGTGGTAGGAAAAATCAATAATTGAGGAGGAACATTAAGTCAAACACGAGTGAGCTGACAATTTTGAATATGATTTCCAATCCACTGTAATTCAGCTTCTGCCTCTTTTGTGAGGACCCTAGGGCTGTTAAGGTTGGGATCACGGGCTTATGTTTGGAAAGGATGAGATAAGGTATAAGTCGGGATTCCCAAAGCAGGTCGCAACCAATTTATATCTCCTTAGTAACCTCTGGAAATCATTTAAAGTTTTCAAATTATCTCAGCCAATCTGTACTTTTTGGGGAATGATGGTTGGCTTGTGAATTTTTGCATCAAGATAAAGAAAGGGATCTTGGGTTTGCACTTTTTTTTTGTTGTTGTTGTTGTTGTTGTTGTTGTTGTTGTTGTTGTTACTATTAGGCTGTATTTGGGTACAATAACCCAGCGGCCTGAAAAAGATCTTTTATCTGTGTAGGTGTTTCTGCAGCAAAAAGAATATCATCCATGTAATGGATAATCAACACCTGTGGGACCTGAATACATAATTGTGAAAGTGGCTGATTAACAAAATGCTGACACATAGTAGGGCTATTAAGCATACCTTGCAGAAGCCCTTTCCATGGATGGCATTGCACAGGAACCATGATTGTCTGAAGGTACAGAACAGGCAAATTTTTCTCTATCATCTGGCAGTAGAAGAACGGTGAAAAACAATCTTTTAAATCTATAATTAATGACCAGTTCTGAGGAATCATAGTAGGAGATGGGAGCCCAGGTTGCAAAGCAAAGGTCCCATAGATCGTATAACCTCGTTTACCTTCCTTAAGTCAGTCAACATTCTCCATTTCCCAGATTTTTTCTTTATCACACACACACACAAGAATTCCATGGACTGGTGGGCATTTCTACATGACCTGCATCCAATTGTTCTTGCACTAATTGTTCTGTTATTCCCAGAATTCGTGATCCCCAAAGACCACTAGGGAGCCGAGTCCGATGCAAAAGCAAAGAGCCTTTATTCGAGCTAGCTCGAGCTCAATCCCCTACCTGCACCAATGCAGTGGTGAGATACCAGGGAGAGAGAGCGAGTTTCAAAAGGACAAAGGTTTTATTGGGGCCTAGGGGCAGTTGGTGAGGTAATGGCTATGGCCTCAGCCGATTGGCTGGGGAAGGGGCTGAGTCCTATTAGGCAGGTGAGGGGGGGGTTACTCAAGGGGAGGAGGTGTGGTCAAGGTGAAGGACACAGAACAAGATGGAGTCAGCCGGCATAGGCCCGCCCTTTCATTCCCCCCTTGTCATGTAGCTTAGGGACCCAATCATGGGACCGGCTGCATTTATGGTGACAAGGGGAACAGAGTTTGGAGGTTTATGCAAAGTTCTGGGAACCAAGTGTCCCTGGGGTGGCTCTGGGACGTCTGATTAAGTATTGTCCCGAGCTTGTGTCTATGATCTGCCAGGTGATGTTTTGGGGGGTGTGGGGACTCCTGGCAGCATGAGCAATGACAAGCAGAGTTAACAGAGTTACCAATATTAGGTGGGTTGAATGCGCTGTAGCTTGAGCTTGAGTGGGTTGTGTTGGTCCCGACTGATGGCCCATCGCGTGATGACGTCCTTCCGGATCGAGGAGGGGTCTGCTGGCTGAGCGTGGGTGTGATGGACCCAGGTCGCGATGCCGTCTACCTTGAGAGCGGTGGGGGTTGTCAACACCACAATGTAGGGTCCCTTCCAGCACGGCTCGAGAGTCTCTCGGTGGTGCCTCTTGACGTAGACCCAGTCTCCCGGCCTGTACTGATGAGGTGTTGGGATCGGGCCAGCCTCGTAGATGGCACGGAGGCGTGGCCAAATGTCCTCGTGTGCCCTCTGGAGCCTGCTCAAGGAAAGAAAAAGTTCTTGATCTTTAAACTCAGCAATAAGTTCAGCTCGAAGGCTGGGAATAACAGGGAGTGGCCTGCCAAACATGATCTCGTAGGGAGTAAAACCCAGAGTGTAAGGAGTGTTTCTAACCCGGTAAAGGGCGTATGGTAGGAGAGTCACCCAGTCCCCGCCAGTCTCCATGGTTAATTTGGTAAGGATCTCTTTTAGGGTTCTATTCATTCTTTCTACCTGTCCTGAGCTCTGGGGCCTATAAGCACAATGTAATTTCCAGTTTGCCCCCACTGCCTTGGCTACTGCCTGTGTTACCTGCGAGATAAAAGGTGGTCCATTGTCTGATCCTACCATGGCAGGAAAACCATACCTGGGTAAGATGTCTTCTAGTAGCTTCTTAGCCACCGTCTGAGCTGTTTCATGCTTAGTTGGGTATGCCTCCACCCAGCCAGAGAAGGTGTCTGTAAATACTTTCCTGGTTTGACTTCAGTGAAGTCGACTTCCCATTGGGCTCCCCGTCTGGTGCCTCTGAGCCTGGTTCCTTTTTTATTTGATGTGGCTCTCGCGTTGGTGAGTTGGCAGGTCTTGCAGGCAGATACAACTTGCTCTATTTTGGTGTCCTGTTGGTGAATCTTGATTCCGGCATGTCGGATTAAGTCTTTTAATTTTCGGGCCCCCATGTGAGTAGACCGATGCATGTGCTCTAATATTGAGACTCCGAGCTGGTCTGGCAGCACGAACTCCTTGTTAGGTGTATACCACCATCCCTTTATCTCCTGGGCCATGGGGAGTTTCTTGATCCGCTGTAACTCCTCCTGGGAGTATTTGGGCTGGTCTGGTAAAATTGGGTCTCCGGGGTCCGGTAGTTGTATGGTCATGGTGGGGATTGAAGTAAGGGCTACTGCCTTGGCTGCCTGGTCAGCCTTTCGATTACCTCTAGCTACTGGGTTATCAGCTTTTTGGTGTCCTTGGCAGTGGATAATGGCTAGCTTGGCAGGAAGCCATAAGGCTGTAAGCAGGTTAAGTATCTCCTGCTTATTTTTTATAGTCTGTCCTTCTGCCATCAGTAACCCCCTCTCCTGATAAATTGCCCCATGAATATGAGCTGTGGCAAATGCATAACGGCTGTCTGTGTAGATGTTAAGCCATTTTCCAGCTCCCAGCATCAGCGCCTTGGTGAGGGCTATGAGCTCTGCTCGCTGGGCTGACGTTCCGGAGGGTAGAGCCTCCGCCCATACGGTGTCCGTTTCAGTGACCACCGCTGCACCCGCATACCTGCATCCGTCTCACACAAAGCTGCTGCCATCTGTGAACCAAGTAGCCTCGGCATCGGGGAGGGGCCAGTCGGTCAGGTCCGTCCAGAATCCATGTACTTGTTCCAGGATTCCCGCACAGTCATATAGTGGAGCACCTAGGTCAGGGTCGGGCAGTAGGGTTGCAGGATTGAGGGCTGCACTGGGGTGGAACCGCACTCGTGGAGGGTTGAGTAGGAGGCTCTGGTAATGAGTCACACGTGTGTTGCTCATCCATCTATCCGGAGGCTGTTTCAGGACCCCTTCAATGGCGTGTGGGGTCGTGATCCAGATCTCCTGTCCTAGGGTCAGTTTGTCTGCATCCGTGACTAGGAGTGCTGTTGCTGCAATAATTCTTAGGCATGGCAGCCAGCTGGCAGCCACTGGGTCTAGTTTCTTAGACAGGTAAGCCACTGGGCAGTTCCAGGGGCCTAAGGCTTGAGTTAGAACCCCTTTTGCTATTCCCTTATGTTCGTCTACAAAGAGGTGGAAGGGCTTCGTAATGTATGGTAGGCCCAGGGCTGGGGCACTTAGGAGGGCCTTTTTTAACTGATTAAAGGCAGTTTCTTCTTTTTCAGCCCATTTAAATGGTTTCCCCTCTTTGGTAGCTTCATATAGGGGCCTGGCGATCTCAGCAAAACCTGGAACCCAGAGGCGGCAGTAGCCGGCTGATCCTAGGAATTCCCTCACTTCTCTTCGGGAGGTGGGAGTAGGGATCTTTAGGACAGTTTCTTTTCTGGCATCTGATAACCGCCGCTGTCCATCCTCCAGGATATATCCCAGGTAACTTACCCTCTCCCTGCATATCTGAGCCTTCTTCGCGGATGCCTGATACCCTAAGGCCCCCAGGGTAGCCAGCAGGTCCTGGGTCCCTCGCTCACAGTCTTTGGCTGTGTCGGCAGCAATCAGGATGTCATCTACATACTGTAGGAGGGTGAGGCCAGGGTGCTCCCTTCTGTACTCACCCAGGTCCTTGTGTAGTGCCTCGTTGAAGATGGTGGGTGAATTTTTGAATCCCTGAGGTAGCTGTGTCTAGGTGAGTTGCCCACTATAGCCCTCCTCCGGATCATGCCACTCAAAGGCGAACAAGGGTTGGCTCTGGGGTGCCAGCGGCAGACTGAAGAAGGCGTCCTTTAAATCTAGTACAGTACACCAGACCCTGGAGGGCGCCAAGGAGCTCAAGAGAGTATATGGGTTGGGAACAGTTGGGTGTATGTCCGCGACCCTCTTATTTACTTCCCGGAGGTCTTGTACCGGTCAGTAGTCATTTGTGTGAGGCTTTCTGACCGGCAGTAATGGGGTGTTCCAGGCAGACTGGCAAGGAACTAGTACCCCTAGGCTTCGTAGTCTCCGGATGTGTGGCTGGATCCCCTTCCGGGCCTCCTGAGACATGGGGTATTGTTTGATCCTTACCGGACTCTCTCCTGGCTTGAGCTCTACCAGGACTGGGGTCCTGTGAGCGGCTAGTCCCATCCCCCCCGTCTCTGCCCAAACCGAGGGGAATTCTTGTAGCCATCTGTCTATATTATTCTCTCTCGGGAGCGCCTCCTGGTGGAGGAGGTATTCATCCTCCAGTTTCATGGTCAGGACCTGGATGGGGTGGCCCTTGCCATCGGTGACCTGAGGCCCCCCTTGTCTGAAAGTTATCTGAGCTCCAATCTTGGTCAGTAAGTCCCGTCCTAACAGCGGGTAGGGGCATTCTGGTATTACCATAAAGGAGTGGGATACCCGGCCCATTCCCAAATCTACTGTTCTTCGGGTAGTCCATGAATACTGGCTCATACCAGTTGCCCCTTGTACCCAGGACTTCTTGCTGGCTAGTTTTCCTTGTGGGGTGCGGAGGACCGAATGTTGTGCTCTGGTGTCGACAAGGAAGTCAACAGGGGTCCCCTCCACTTTGAGAGGTACCCTGGGTTCGGGGAGAGGGTCCGAACCCCGACTCCTCTAATCACTTAGTTCATCTAGCTCTAGGACTTTTACTCGATCAGTCTTGCTTCCCTTTCCGCCGGCCCTTTTTGGACAATCTCGGGCCCAGTGCCCTATCGCCTTGCAGTATGCGCACTGATCCCTCTGCAGCCTCTGCTTCCCCACCTTGGTGGTTCTTTTACCTTTTCTTGCGTCGTCTGCCAGCTGCCGGAGACGGCGGTCTCGTTCCTCGGGGAAGTCAGCAGTGGTAGCTAGTAGTATTCTGGCCAGGTCTCGAGTCTGCTTACTGCTGGCAGCCGCCGTAGCGTGAGACTGCTTGTCCTCAGGAGGCTCCCGGTTATTATATATCTTTTCGGCTACCACCAGTAAGTCCTGCAGACTTTTTTCTCCTAGTCTATCTATTTTCTGTAATTTTCTCCTAATGTCTATGGCCGATTGGTTTACAAAGGCCATGATAACAGCTGCCTTGCTTTCTGGAGCCTCTGGATCCATGGGGGTATAGGTACAGAATGCCTCCATGATCTGTTCTAAAAAGGCAGCCATAGATTCATCTTTTCCCTGTTGTACATTTCCTACCTTGGCCAAACTGGTTGGCTTTCTAGCAGCCATTCGGAGACCCCCCCCCCCCCCCATTAGAGTCTGGCGGTAGACCTGGAGCCTCTCCTTACCTTCTGCTGTGTTGAAATCCCACTGAGGCTGAGTTAAGGGGAAGGAGGCATCTATCTGAGCCTGGTTGGTGGTGGGATTCCCGTCTGTGCCCGGAACTAGTTTTTGGGCCCCATTGAGGATTCTTTCTCTTTCTTCAGTCGTGAATAGGACCTGCAAAAGCTGCTGGCAATCATCCCACATGGGCTGATGGGTAAAAAGAACAGAGTCTAATAAATCAATAAGCCCTGCCAGTTTCTTGGAAAACTTAGGATTCTGAGCTTTCCAATTGTAGAGGTCACTAGTGGCGAAAGGCCAATAGTGATGGGGCTGATTCCCCTCCGCGTCTGGGGGTCCGGTGGCTCGCAGGGGCAGAATAGTGGAGCTGGCGGCGGAGGTGGATTGCTCCCTCTGAGCCCTTTGTCTGGTAAAGGGCAGGCTTCCCACTGGAGCGTTTCCACCTCCCACTCTCGGAACAGCGTCTGCCTCCCCCGGAGGGGGAGGATGGTGTTCTTCCGGCATCCTAGAGGGGTTATACGGGGGAGGAAAAATTAATTCTTCTTCAGTACTCCCCTGTAGGACAGGGTAGAGGGGTGCTGAAGGCTGGGTAAGACTTTTCCTCTTCTCTGTCTCCTGCAAAGCAAGAATGGGTTTTGGCTCCAGAGAGAGCGGGGCTAGGAAGGGCTTAAGCCAAGAGGGTGGGTGTTCTACAAGGTCCTGCCAAGTGATAATGTAAGGGAGCTGATCAAGATGGCCCGTCTTAGGCTGAGAGACGATACTCCTGACTCGGTGGATGGTAGGGAGGTCGAAGGTCCCCTCTGGTGGCCATCCGACATTGAAAATTGGCCACTTGCTAGAACAAAAAAAACTGCAACCGACCCTTTCGGACTTCCACACTGAGGTTGTTAGCTCTTCCCCTCACATCCTTAAAGTGATCAATCATAATACTTAGAGGAGTAGTCTGAGTCTGTCCCGTAACGTCCGTCCAGTAAGTCCACAGAACAAAACAGAGAAACACAAAAACAAACAGAGGGCCCCTAGAAAGTCTTCCAAATCCATGGAAGCAAAACTGAGAGCTAGCTTAGACATTTGAGGGGATTCCACGTCCCTCCAAAGACGACGGCCTCACGCCGACCAGCGGGAGCGACCCGCCTCGTCTCAGACTTTTGAGGGGATTCCACGTCCCTCCAGAAGGGAGGATCGGAACGTCTTCCAAAACTCCTGGCCTGTGGTCCTCCAGTGCATCCACTTAGACCGTGTCGGGCACTACCAGAATTCCAGAAATGAGCTCACACAGAAAAGACAGAACAAACAGACACTAACCATGGCCAGTCAGGCTCTCCGGGTCAGGGGTCCCTCGGGGGTCTTGGGGATCCCGGATGAGCCCCCAAATGTTATGCCCAGAAGTGCTAATCATTACTAAAACTTCATCCTTAGAATCAGCTTCTATAATTCCTAAGTAGACATGAACTCCCTTGGACATAAGACTACTTCGTCCAATAAGAAGGCCAATGGACCCTGAAGAGGCCCGTAAATCCCAGTTTTAACCTTATAAATTCCCATGGAGGGTTTGAGGACCAGAGACTCTGGGGCAGGGATATCTAATGCAGCGCTCCCTCATGTGGCATGGAGAAGGTCATGGACAGATTTGCATGGTAAGTCCCGTAGCTCACAGGGTAATAACGTGGAATCTGATTCCCCGTATTATTTACATTCAGGCCCTGGTGGGGGGGGGGGTCGTTATCCCTGTCTCCCCCACCAAGATGGCAGGGGAGCTCCATTCTTATGGAATTTAGATCTACATTGATTTGCAAAATGATAGTCTTTATTGCATCCAGGGCATAACCCAGGAGGCTTAGAATTTCATTCTGGGGGCAAGGTAGATCATGGGAGTTGCTACAACTCAGCTGTCAGCAATCCCTTTTATAATGTCCCAATTTGCCACAGGAAAAATGCTAGGACTGTTCGTAAAGTCCAGGGGCTGCTGGCAGTGGCTATTCAAGGCACATTTTATAGACTTCTGAGCTGATATCTTGACAGGCCTTTATATAATCAGTTAAATCACCTCCTTGAGACTTCACTGGGTATAAAGCTTGTTGGCATTCCTTATTAGCATTACCAAAAGCCAGCAGCTGTAAGAGGAGATCCGGTAAGCCTGCCTGAGAGATGCTTTTTATAATAACATCCTTTAGCCCAGCAATAAAATCTACATAGGGCTCGTTAGCACTCTGTTTGACTTGAACAAAAGAGGGTGTAGCCTGTCCAGGGGTAGCTATTTTCTCCCAGGCATTCAGGCACCACAATCTAACTTGTATCACTGCTTGAACATCATACTGAAGCTGAACCTGTATGCCAAACCCTCGTCTGCTCCTGGTAAGTTGTTTTCCGGTAATGGGCACAGGAGGATTCAGGGCGGCATCATGCCGGGCCTGTATCTGTGCTTCTTCCTCCCACCAAGTCCTAAACTGCAAAAATTCAGAAGCGCTTAGGACAGTGCGGCCTAGGACCGCCCAGTCCCATGGAATGAGTCGCTCTGAATTGGCTAAACCAGACACCAATCCCAGCGTATAAGAGGAATTAACACTGTATTGCGTGCAAGCCTGTTTCAAGTCATTAATTACCTTAAAACCAAAAGGAACCAGATAAAATCATTGCCCTCCCTGAGGATATTTCTGATTAGGAGGAATTTGGGTAATGTTGACAGGATAAGCTGCAGGCATACTAGGTGTTAATTCAGTGTCCCCCGCAGCTTTAGTTTGTTGAAGCACCTGCATTAAGGGGGAAACGAATTGTGATACTATGAGTGGAGATACCAAGAAATGGTTTTTTTGAATAAGCAGAACACTTAGTTTCCTCAAAGGGATGGATGGGTTCAGGGCTGTGGGGCAATGAGGGAGGCAGGAGTACAGAAGCCTGAGCTGCGACTATCTCTGGGCCATGAACCTGGGACCTGTAGGTTTCTATTCCTCTGGTGGTGGGATACAGGCTCGGGCCCTGAGTCACTATCTACAAGCTCATGATCACTTTCAGCCAGTGAGGGGTTGTGATGACCAATGTCTCCTTCTTCCCCTGATTCTGACTGCAAGGGCTGCAAAGCCAGGGAACTTAAATTACATAAAGACCATAGGGAGAGAGGATGGCTTCTTGCTGATAAGCATGGCACAAAGCACATAAAACCAAGTTCCATTGTTTCTGATTCAAAGCATCTTTGCCAGAGGCATAAACCAGTAACAATGTTTCTTTACTAAGTATAACAAATCCTGAAATGCCGATCGTTTCACTTTTACCCCTGAGCTCTTTAATAAAGTCTGCAAGAGTTGAATATGTAAGTCATAACTAGATGGGGTGGAATCCCCTGTACTTACCCTGCAGAAATCCTGAAGGATGAGCTTCCCCGGCTCCAAAGTTTCCTTCGGTTCCGTGGGCCCTTCTTCAGTGGTGCTGCACACGTCCCCCTTCAGGTTCCCTGTTCAGGCACCAGCTGAAGAGAGGTCCTAAAGGTGAGACTCTCCAGGAGCCAAAGCATCGGTCTCCTGGCTCAAGCCTCTTTTATTTTTGCAAATTGATAACAGCAAGCACATATGACATAGTATGTGGCGTCTTGACAGGTCGTGTACCTGCAGTGTTTTCCATACTGGGTCATGAGTACATCTGGCACCAGACAAAACATTCTTATCTCCAGGCCTGGCACCCATATGATGTCCTTCTGGAGGGAGCGAGCAGTCCCGGCAGCTTTCTGTCCTGGGGATGAAACTGCTTTCGGTTCCTTGCTGCTCTGTCCCTCTCCTTCAGGACATTCTTATGGTGCCTCCCTCGGGCTTCTTGTTCTCCAACCTACTTGGACACCAGCCACCAGGATACCTCCCATGCCCTCCTCCGTGTACCTGCTGCAGCCTGGGATGCATGTTGCAGCCCATCTCAGGCCTCTGCAGCTGCTGAATACATGACACCTGCCCGTCCCCCCCCCCCCCCAACACACAGGTGCTAGCTCCAGCCGTGTCCTTCATGCTGCTGGCCTGATGCTTGTCCCAGGCCTCTGCTGCCATGTGCATGCCCCTGGTGATAGCCTGTAGCCACCCAAGTGCAGGCCATAGCAGACCCCTATAGCTGCTTGTGACCCAGATTCAGCCCTATCTCCAGTCACTAGCTTGCACCTCTGTGCTCACCTATAACTAGCCCCTCCAGCTGTGTACCTGCACCCCGCTAGCCTGACTCCTACTACCTGCATCCACTGCTGTGTACCAGACAGCCAGGACCCCCTTAGCTACTTGTGGTCTCAGCTTTGTCCCTGTCTCGTCACTGAGTTGTACCCCTGTGCTTACCTGCAGCTGGCCTTTCCAGCTATTCACCTGCACGCCCCCAGCCCATCTGTTTTCACTGCCTCCGGTGCCCTGCATACACCCCTGGAAAGACCCCCTACAGCCTCAAGAGTGTATGCTGACTGCCAGAACTCCTACAGCTACCAGTGCACCGGTGGCTGGCCAGACTTCCATCACTGCATGGGTGTCTGCAACCACTCCTGGGCACTACACAGGCCTCTGCAGCTGGACCCTCCTGCGGAGCGTGTGCATGCCCCAGACCCTGCCACCACTGCTCCCTGACCCAAGCTGCTGGACCAGGAGGGGCCATTGAGGTCCTCTACAGCCCTTACAGCCACTGTGAACCTCCTGCATTACTTTCCAAGGGCCACACAGCTATTGATGGTGTGGATCTCAGCAGCTTGAGCTGATGAGACATCATGTGCCTGCCTCACGCCCCCGACCCCTGATCCAAAGCTAGCACACGCTCCTGCTTGAAGGTCTTCCCCCTTTACTGCAGTTTGTCCAAGTCTAGAAGAGGTTATTGCTACAGGGATCAAAAAGAATGAGCGAAACATGCCCCCACCAAAGGAACACAGGAAACTTCTAAGAACTGACCCCAAAGAAATGGAGATACGTACATTTCCTAAAGAAGAATTCAAAGTAATTGTTTGAAAGATACTCAGAAATGATGGTTACCAGAGGGGAGGTGGCTGGGGTGAAATGGGTGATGGGGATCAAGGAGTGCCCTTGTGATGAGTACTGGGTGATGTACGGAATTGTTGAATCACTATATTGTACACCTGAAACTAATATAACACTGTATGCTAACTGGAATTAAAATAAAATCTTAAAAAAAAGAGATACTCAGAAAGCTACAAGTGAACACAAGTTACTGAAATCAGGAAAACAAATAGAAGGACAAAGTGAGAAATTCAACAAAGACAAAGCATAAAGAACTAGACAGAAGTTTTGGAGCTGAAGAATACAATGGCTGAAGAATTCAACAGAAATCTTCAACAGTAGACTGCGCAAAGCAAAAGAATGGCCAATCTTGAGGACAGATCATTTGAAATATTCAAAGAGAAAACAATGCGTAATAAAGGAAGCCTTCAGGATCTATGGGACACAACTAAAAAAAAAAAAAAAAACAAAACCATCTACACCTCACTGGAGTCCCAAAGGAGAAAAGAGGAAGAAAGAAGCAGAAAGCTTATTTTAAGACATAAACTGCTGTATGGGACGTCTGGGTGGCTCAGTCGGTTGAGCGACCGACTTCGGCTCAGGTCATGATCTCACAGTTTGTGAGTTTGAGCCCCATGTTGGGCTCTGTGCTGACAGCTCAGAGTCTGGAGCCTGCGTTGGATTCTGTGTCTCCCTGTCTCTCTGCCCCTCCCCCACTCATGCTCTGTCAAAAAGAAACATTAAAAAAATAAAAGAAATTGAAGAGGACATAAAGAAATGGAAAAACACTCCATGTTCATAGATTGGAAGAAAAAATCTTGTTAAAATGTCTGTACTAACCAGGGGCGCCTGGGTGGCTCAGTAGGTTGAGTGTCTGACTTTGGCTCAGGTCGTGATCTCGCGGACGTGGGTTTGAGCCTCGCGTCAGGCTCTGTGCTGACAGCTCAGAGCCTGGAACCTGCTTCGGATTCTGTGTCTCCCTCCCTCTCTGCCCCTCCCCTGCTCATGCTCTGTGTCTGTCTCAAAAATAAATAAACATTAAAAAAAATTTTTTTAAATAAAAAGAAATAAACTGCTGTAAGATAGCACCCTTGTTGCTGTAAGACACCCTTGTTTTTTCTCCTCTTCCTGCACCCCAGCCCCCTCCCCCAACACAAATCCAGCATCCATTCATTAACAAAAGTAGCTTGTAGGAGCTGGGGGGTCCAGCACCATATGCCAGGGGATCTGTGAGGCATCTCACTCACCTTTGCATCAGGTAACAGACAGACATACCGTGGTCCCAGCTGTGGTCCTTGCAGTGGCCCATTAACTTGCTGCAGTCCCTTTTAGCCATAGTCCAGGAGACCTTGGAAAACACGGACTTAGACAATCACCTATGTATGAGAGAACCTTCATGGAAGTCCAGATTTCTACAAGTGCCCCATTAGAGAGAAAAGAAAAAGTACTGAGTTAGAGTACCAAATCAGGAGTTCCAGGATTGGGGTAGGGTGTAGGGGGGTGGGAAGAGCTTGAAAGAATGGCAGAGGGGCGCCTGGGTGGCTCAGTCGGTTAAGCGTCCGACTTCAGCTCAGGTCACGATCTCATGGTCTGTGAGTTCGAGCCCCGAGTTGGGCTCTGGGCTGATGGCTCAGAGCCTGGAGCCTACCTCCGATTCTGTGTCTCCCTCTCTCTCTGCCCCTCCCCCGTTCATGCTCTGTCTCTCTCTGTCCCAAAAATAAAATAAAACGTTAAAAAAATTTTTTTAAAAATAAAAAAAAATAAAAAAATAAATAAAAAAAAAGAAAGAATGGCAGAAAGGAATCTCAGAATACATGAGGGGGACAGCTCCTACTCACTGTGTTGTGGAAACCATCAAGAAGTCCACTCAGGAGTCACTGGGTGGCCCACAGACACGACGAGTATTCTGTATTCCTCACCCTCACTGCCCCATTCCGTGGTCAGCTCCCTTTGCCTGCTTCTGAAGAGAGCAGTGAGAGTAATCTCTGGCAGACAGGGAGAGACTACAACTTTAGCAGCAGCAGGTAGTGTTACCTTTGGGAAAAGCAAGACCAGAGTCTGTTAGCACTTGGTCTGGTGCCTGGCAGGGTGGGGACAAAGCACACAAACATGAGAATTGTACCACAAGAGGCATGGAGCTGGCAGGACCCCAGAAGATCCGAGGAAGCCTCGATCTCTAGCTGGGCTGACAGGAGGTATTTCTCCCTGGAGGCAGTTAGCAAAAACTACAGGATGTAACTACATTTCATATGCAAAGACAGCAAGGAAAAACTTCAAAGAAACATGAAAACAATAAGGGAACATGACTCCACCGAATCCTACCAATAATATTCCAACAACCAAACTCAAAGGATTTACCTGGAGAAGAATTCAAAATAGCTGCTTTAAGGAAAATTAATGAGATAAAAGAAAACGCAGGGAGGGACCAAGATGGTACAAGAGCATGGAAGGTTTTTTTTGTGTGTCTCGTGTCCCTGAAATGCAGCCAGATCAACACTAAACCATCCTGCACACCTAGTAAACTGATTTGAGGATTAACAACCCACACCAGAGAACTCAACAGGTACATAGCATGGAGAGGTGAACTGGGGGAGAAGGCTGCAGAGGGCAGGGAGCTGTTTTTGCTTGTGGAGAGAGGATGGAGACAAGGAGGAGAGAATGGAAAGCATCCCCCCCCCCCAAAAGCAGCTGGAGAGAAAAGAAAAAGTATGCAAGGGACTGAACAAAAGGAGAAAGGAGAGGTTTTAAATTCCATAAAGACTCTACAAACAGGGGGAGCACAGAATCTGAAACTCTGCAGCTCTTTACCTGGCAGTGCTCGGGTGGGAAGGGCGAATCCCCAGGAGGAGAGAGTGAGGTCCTTAGGCCACATGGGAAGAGGCAGTTCCCCTCCAGGGGGGAAATTTGGTAGAGGCTGTGTGGCCACCCCACAGGCAAAGGTCCCAGCAGACTCCGGAGAACAGCCACATTTGCTGGTGCTGGAACAAGGATGTTAAGGTTGAAGCCTGGTGCCAGATGTTGTGATTTTCCATAATCCCTGAAATGCTGCTGCTACAAGATTGCATGAACTTTGGGGGGGGGGGCAGGCTGGCACCCAGCCACGGTCTCTGGGCATTGAGAGAAGCACGGTCCTGCGAATGTTCCTGGGTGTGGCCGGCACCCGGCCATTGCTTGGTGAGATCCTCCTGCAGGGGTCAGAACAGGTCAACACCACGGTCCCTCAGAAGTGAGGGGTTGGGAAACGGCCGCATCTGAGATAAAACTCAGCAGGGAGGTGCCACCTGCAGCCTGCTGGCTTGGTCATGGACAGTGCAGAAGTGGGGAGTGGATGGAAGCTGAAGACAGAGGAGGGGTGCATGATAGCTGATCGGGGAGACCAGAGTTCCGATACTAGAGACTGGGTAGCTGGGTGATGCCATTTTCACTCCTCCCACGCATGCGCATACACACCTACACACGCTACAACAGTCCACCCAGTAAGCTAAGCAGCGCCATCTAGTGGAGAATAGCTGTTACACTAAGCCCGCCCAACTGGGCCAACCTCGCTCTTCAGGAACACAAGTCTCTCTGCCTGCACAGTTTATGGACTATAAAGTGCTACATAGTCCAACTTCTAGGGGAAAATGATGTGATTTCAATCATACTTCAGTCTGTTTGCTGGTCCATCTATTCAATTTTTTTTCTGATTCTTGAATACAGACACAGAAACAAATTATCTCTATTTTTCATTTCTATTAAATATATGTCTTTAATTTTTTCTACTATATTTTTTATTTTTTTGTAAATTTTTAAATGCTATTTTTTTGCTTCCATTATTTCATTTTATTCTATTTCATTGTATTCATTTTTTCAAATTTCCAACAGTTTCCTTTTTTCTTTTTTATCTTTCTCTTTTTTTCTCTAATCTATCAACCTCCTTTCAAAAACAGACCAGAACACACCTAGGATCTAGCATCCTTTATTTGACTTTTTTGTGTTGTTTTTAATTTTAATTTTTTTCTGTTTCTTCCTTAAAAATGATGAAACAAAGGAATTTACCCCAAAAGAAAGAACAGGAAGAAATGACAGCCAGGGACTTAATCAATACAGCTAAAAGCAAGATGTCCGAACCAGAATTTAGAATCATGGTAATAAGAATACTAGCTGGGGTTGAAAACAGATTAAAATCCCTTTCTGCGGAGATAAAAGCTAGTCCGGATGAAATAAAAAATGGTATAACTAAGCTGAAATCTTGAATGAATGCCACGGCAGCAAGGATGGATGAGGTAGAGCAGAGAATCAGCGACCTGGAGGACAAACTTATGGAGAATAATGAAGCAGAAAAAAAGAGGGAGACTAAGGCAAAAGAGCACGATTTAAGAATTAGAGAAATCAGTGACTCATGAAAAAGGAACAACATCAGAATCATAGGGGTCCCAGAAGAGGAAGTGAGAGAAATAGGGGTAGAAGGGTTATGTGAGCAAATCATAGTGGAAAATTTTCCTAACCTGGGGAAAGACACAGACATCAAAATCCAGGAAGCACAGAGGACTCCCATTAGATTCAACAAAAATCGACCATCAACAAGGCAGATCATAGTCAAATTCACAAAATACTCAGGCAAGGAGAGACAAGGGAACCTACAAGGGAAGACAGATCGGGTTTGCAGCAGACCTATCCACAGAAAATTGGCAGGCCAGAAAGCAGTGACAAGATATATTCAGTGTGCTGACTCAGAAAAATATGCAGCCAAGAATTCTTTATCCAGCAAGGCTGTAATTCAAAATAGGAGAGATAAAAAGTTTCCCAAACAAAAATTAAAGGAGTTCATGACCATTAAACCAGCCCTGCAAGAAATTTTAAGGGGGACTCTCTGAGGGAGAAAAGATGGAAAAAAAAAAAGACCAAAAGCAACAAAGATTAGAAAGGACCAGAGAACACTATCAGAAACTCCAACTCTACAGGCAACATAATGGCAATACATTCATTTCTTTTCAGTACTCACTCTAAACATCAATGGACTAAATATTCCAATCAAAAGAATAGGATAATTGAATGGATAAGAAAACAAGATCCATCTGGGTGCCTGGGTGGCTCAGTTGGTTAAGCTTCTAACTTTGGCTCAGGTCATGATCTCATGGTTCATAAGTTCAAGCCCCACATAGGGCTCTGTCCTGACAGCTCAGAACCAGGAGCCTGCTTCAGATTGTGTCTCCCTCTCTCTCTGCTCCTCCCCCACTCATTCTCCCTCTTTTTCTCAAAAAAATAAAACATTAAAAAATATTTAAAAATAAAAGAAAACAAGATCCATCTATATGCTGTTTACAAGAGACCCAGTTTAGACCTAAAGACACCTTCAGATTGAAAGTAAGGGGATGGAGAACAATCTATCATGCTAATGGTCAATGAAAGAAAGCCGGAGTAGCCATACTTACATCAGACAATCTAGACTTGAAAATAAAACTGTAACAAGAGGTGAAGAAGGGAATTATATCATAATTAAGGGGCTATCCATCAAGAAGACATAACAATTGTAAACATTTATGCTCCAAATGTGGAAAACCCAAATATATAAATCAATTAATCATAAACATAAAGAAACTCATTGATAATAATACCATAATAGTAGGGGACTTCAACACCCCACTCACAGCAATGGACAGATCATCTAAAGAGAAATCAACAAGGGAACATGGTTTTGAATGACACACTGGACCAAATGGACTTAATGGATATATTCAGAACATTTCATCCTAAAGCAGCAGAATATGCATGCTTCTCCAGTGCACATGGAATGTTCTCCAGCATAGATCACATACTGGGACACATATCAACCCTCAACAAGTACAAAAAGATCAAGGTCATACCATGCATATTTTCAGACCGCAAGGCTAGGAAACTTGAAATCATCAACAAGAGAAATTTTGGAAAGGTAACAAATACTTGGAGACTGAAGAACGTCCTACTAAAGAATGAATGGGCTAACCAACCAGTTAAAGAAGAAATTAACAAGTTTATGGAAGTCAATGAAAATGATAGCACTACAACCCAAAACCTCTGGGACACAGCAAAGGCAGTCATAAGAGGAAAGTATATAGCAATCCAGGTCATCCTAAAGAAGGAAGAAAGATCTCAGATACACAACCTAACCTTACACCGTAAGGAACTGGAAAAAGAACAGCAAATAAAACCCAAAACCAGCAGAAGATAGGAAATAATAAAGATGAGAGCAGAAATTAATGCTATCGAAACCAAAAAAAAAAAAAAAAAAAAAAAAAGTAGAACAGATCAATGAAACCAGAAGCTGGTTCTTTGAAAGAATTAAGAAAATTGATAAACCACTAGCCAGTTTGACCAAGAAGAAAAAGGAAAGGACCCAAATAAGTAAAATCAAGAATGAAAGAGGAGAAATCACAACCAACACAACAGAAATAAAAATAATAAGAGAATATTATGAGCAATTATATGCCAATAAAATGGGAAACCTGGAAGAAGTGGACAAATTCCTGGAACATATACACTACCAAAACTGAAACAGAAAGAAATAGAAAATTTGAACAGACCCATAACCAGTAAGGAAATCGAATTAGTAATAAAAAAATCTGCCAAAAAACAAGAGTTCAGGGCCAGATGGCTTTCCAGAGGAATTCTACCAAACATTTAAGGAAGATTTAACACCTATTCTCTTGAAACTGTTCCAAAAAATAGAAATGGAAGGAGAACTTCCAAACTCTTTCTATGAGGACAGCATTACCTTGATTCCAAAACCAGACAGAGACCCCACTAAAAAAGAGAACTATAGACCAATTTCCCTGATGAACATGGATGCAAAAATCCTCAACAAGATACTAGCCAACCGGATCCAACAATACATTAAAAGAATTATTCACCACGACCAAGTGGGATTTATAACTGGGATGCAGGGCTGGTTCAATATCCGCAAAACAATTACGTGATTCATCACATCAATAAAAGAAAGGACAAGAACCATATGATCCTCTCAATAGATGCAGAGAAAGCATTTGACAAAATACAGCATGCTTTCTTGATAAAAACCCTCAAGATAGTAGGGATAGAAGGATCATACCTGGAGATCATAAAAGCCATATATGAATGACCCAACGCTAATATCATCCTCAGTGGGGAAAAACCGAGAGCTTTCACCCTAAGGTCAGGAACAAGACAGGGATGTCCATTCTAACCACTGTTATTCAAAATAGTATTGGAAGTCTTAGCCTCAGTAATCAGACAACATGAAGAAATAAACGGCATCCAAATCAGCCAGGAGGAGGTCAAACTTTCACCCTTTGCAGATGACATGATACTCTATATGGAAAACCCAAAAGATTCCACCAAAAACTGCTAGAACTGATTCATGAATTCAGCAAAGTCACAGGATATAAAATCAATGCAGAGAAATCAGTTGCATTCCTATACACCAACAATGAAGCGACAGAAAGAGAAATCAAGGAACCGATCCCATTTACAGTTGCACCAAAACCCATAAAATATCTAGGAATAAATCTAACCAAAGAGGTGAAAAATCTATACACTGAAAACTATAGAAAGCTTATGAAAGAAATTGAAGAAGACACAAATGGAAAAAGATTCCATGCTCCTGGATAGGAAGAACAAATATTGTTAAAATGTCAATACTACCCAAAGCAAGCTACATATTTAACGTGATCCTATCAAAGTAACACCAGCATTCTTCACAGAGCTAGAACAAATAATTCTAAAATTTGTATGGAACCAGAAAAGACCCTGAATAGCGAAAGCAATCTTGAAAAAGAAAACCAAAGCTGGAGGCATCACAATCCCAGACTTCAAGCTATACTACAAAGCTGTAATCATCAAGACAGTATGGTACTGGCACAAGAACAGACACTCAGATCAATGGAACAGAATAGAGAACCCAGAAATGGACCCTCAAACATATGGGCAAAGCAGGAAAGAATATCCAATGGAACAAAGACAGTCTCTTTAGCAAGTGGTGCTGGGAAAACTGGATAGCGACATGCAGAAGAATGAACCTGGACCACTTTCTTACATCATAACAAAAATAAACTCAAAATGGATGAAAGACCTCAATGTAAGAAAGGAAGCCATAAAAATCCTCAAGGAGAAAGCAGGCAAAAACCTCTTTGACCTTGCCCACAGCAATTTCTTACTCAACAAGTCTCTGGAGGCAAGGGAAACAAAAGCAAAAATGAACTCCTGGGACCTCATCAAAATAAAAAGCTTCTGCACAGCATGGGAAACAATCAACAAAACTAAAAGGCAACCGACAGAATGGGAGAAGATATTTGCAAATGACATATCAGATAAAGGGTTAGTATCCAAAATCTATAAAAAAAACTTATCAAACTCAACACACAAAAAACAAATAATCCAGTGAAGAGATGGGCAAAAGACATGAATAGACACTTCTCCAAAGAAGACATCCAGATGGCCAACCGACACATGAAAAAATGCTCAACGTCACTCATCATCAGGGAAATACAAATCAAAACCACAATGAGATACCACCTTACACCTGTCAGAATGGCTAACATTAACAACTCAGGCAACAACAGATGTTGGTGAGGATGCAGAGAGAGAGGAGCTCTTTTGCATTGTTGGTGGGAATGCAAGCTGACGCAGCCACTCTGGAAAACAGTATGGAGGTTCCTCAAAAAACTAAAAATAGAACTACCCTACGACCCAGCAATTGCACTACTAGGCATTTATCCAAGGGATACAGGTGTGCTGTTTTGAAGGGACACATGCACCCCAAGTTTATAGCAGCACTATCAATAATAGCCAAAGTATGGAAAGAGCCCAAATGTCCATTGATGGATGAATGGATAAAGAAGTTGTGGTGTGTGTGTGTGTGTGTGTGTGTGTGTATATATATATATATATATACTTGGCAATCAAAAAGAATGAAATCTTGCCATTTGCAACTACGTGGATGGAACTGGAGGGGATTATGCGAAGTGAAATTAGTCAGAGAAAGACAAAAATCATCTGACTTCACTCATATGAGGACTTTAAGAGACAAAACAGATGAACATAAGGGAAGGGAAACAAAAATAATATAAAAACAGGGAGGAGGACAAAAGAGACTCACAAATATGGAGAACAAACTGAGGGTTACTGGAGGGGTTGTGGGAGGGGGGATGGGCTAAATGGGTAAGGGGCATTAAGGAATCTACTGAAATCATTGTTTCACTATATACTAACTAATTTGGATGTAAATTTTAAAAAATAAAAAATAAAGTTAAAAAAAAGATTCAGAGATCCTTGGGAAATTAATAAATCCCCAGATAATTTGTGTGAAGCTGCAGTTTGCAAAAGTCGAGGATCACATAAAAATCGTTATATCGTAGCTACCACATCATAACGCATAAAATAATGCCCCTCTAAAAATCAACATTTGATTCTTTTTTCATTCTAAGAAGTAGCCCACATTTACAATTATAAACTCAGTTTCAAATATAACAACTCAGACTTGTTTTAATAGCACAGGGATTTTGCCTAGTTAAGTCCTAAGCAAGGCTCCCCCCACCCTGCCCCAGAATTTAGTATGTTTTCCTCATTTGTGATTTTTTTTCTCATTGTCAGATAATGTAGACCTTGTATGGCTCTATCCAGTTTCTGCTGCTTCAGTGCAAATTCAAATGATTGGAAGCAAGAAAGATAAATCCTGAAAAGGTGGTCTCTGGGACAAACATTATGATATGGAAGAAAGAGCCCCGTGCATACACACATACACCACCATGCAAGCAATGGAGAAGCCCAGGAGACAGAAAATAGTAAAACATGAGACACCAAGGGGCCATGGAACATGGGGAGGAGACACTGGTTTACCTTGTGATTCAGAAGGCAGTGGACCAAGTAGACATGGACGCCCTGGAGGATGCTGATGATGGTGAAGGTCATCACCAACCTGACAGGGTCCAGCACTCCTTCCACCAGAAAGAAGCCAAGGCCCCAAGAAGAGCCCAGAATGAAAACCTGAGCAACGGCTTTGAACGTCAGCATCCTGCCAACACCAAGAAGCAGAACAATGTCAGCTCTATGGCTCACGGCAACGCTTTCTATCACATATTTACTCTTGCTTCAAGGCTTGGGACTAAGAATGTCAGACCGTTAAACATGGTAACCTCTGGCAGGAGTGTTAAAGGGATCACTGATATGTAATGTTAGCATCATATAATGTGACTGTGATATAATTTATGCCATCTAATTATTTATAGAAAGTAATACATATACACAAAAAGTAATTTATGTTTGGTATAATGAAATGGGAAATGTTCCAACATTCATAATATTAACATAATGGCATTTATTATAACTATATACTATAAGTGTATTAACTATGTTTTTTTATTTTCTGTATTCAGTTGCTGTCACAACTGGAATCCTACTGACCCTGTGGAGGGACTGCCCCTTATGGGGTTAGTCAATTCTTAGAGTGTACCTTTCAAATGCAAACCAACCAACCCAGGGCCCACACCCTCAACCACCTCCTTTATGGGGCTCTCACACTCTAGGCCACTATCCACCTGCCTTAACTACCCCAGGACCAGGTACCAGACAACCCAGGACAGCCCCTATACCCAGGAGCCCACTGGCTATTCAAACTAGTCCATCCTAAACCTGTGTACCCTGCCTCACCTCCTTTCCACACACACCACAATAAAGGCGCTTGCCTACAATTTCCCCTGTGCCTCTGCCTGCTAGCCAACTCCGGTGTTTCCCCCAGGATATCTCCCCACTCCTGACACAGCATTCCCTTCCTTTTGGGGTCTGTGATTATAACATTATCTTTTCAATGGCAGCTATCTCCCAATCTATTGTTCTTTCTACGTACCTAAATGACACCTGTGTAAAACAATAAGTTAATACAATATATATTTCATACTATTAAGTACTGAAAATGATTCCTAGCAGAAATACATCCTTAGAGGTTCATATACTGGATAAATTTTCGTTTTCACCTGGACCATATAAATTCCCCAAATTATAAAAATGGCAAAACTGAAAAAGCATTATTCTCCTAACTCAGGGTTTCTCAGCCTTGGCATTCCTGACATTGGGGGCGGATCACCTTTTTAAAAAAATTTTTTTTAATGTTTATTTTTGAGAGACAGAGAGAGACAGAGCACGAGCAGGGGAGGGGCAGAGAGAGGGAGACACAAAATCTGAAGCAAGCTCCAGGCTCTGAGCTGTCAACACAGAGCCCAGCGTGGGACTAGAACACACAAACCAGGAAATCATGACCTGAGCTGAAGTTGGATGCTTAACCGACTGAGCCACCCAGACGCCCCTGGGGGGGGGGGGGGTCATCTTTGTGGCGGGGGCTGTCCTGTGTGTTGTAGGATATTTAGCACCATCGTTGGTCTCTACCATCTAGATGCCAGTAGCAACCTTCCCCTCTTCACCCCCCCATCCCATATTGCCATAACCAAAATCGTCTCCAGAAAATAGCCCCCGTTAGAATCACTCACTTTAGGCAGTGAAAAAAACTCACTGCCCTCACTTTAGGCAGTGAAAAAAAACAACCCCCCCCTCCGGTTTTCCAGCTCTGTGCCCACCTACCTTGTGTTCTGCATCCCAGATACTTCATTATTGAGGGACTTAAGTTGGTCTTTTAAAATCCATAGGGTGGTCAAATAGAAGGACAAGATGATCTGTGAAGTGACATGAAGGGCAGAGCTTAAAGTAGGCTAAGACCCAATATTTTTAATTAAATAGGAAATGACAGTTATTCATTCTCAAAACTTATAAAATATGTTTAGGATTTCTAAAACTCAGTGGGTATACACCTTGATTTTTTAAAAATTAGCTTCCATTTTTTTTTCTGATCAGAGAAGCAACATATGGTCATTATCCAAAATTAGGAAAATGCAGAAAAACAAACAGAACTTATCTGAAATTCCAGAGAAGAAATTCACACACACAGATAAGCACTATTCCCATTTTGGTGCTTATCTTCTCTAAGGTTTTGAGGGTTTTGTTTCCTCCCCCATTGGCATGCCTTGTGTATAATCGTATTTTAAAATCATGTACTAAATGTTTTTCAACATCTTGGGGTGCGTGGGTGGCTCAGTCAGTTAAACGTTCAACATCAGCTCAGGTCATGATCTCCCAGTTCATAGATTGGGAGCCCCACATCGGGCTCTGTGTGGACAGGTCAGAGCCTGGAGCTTGCTTTGAGTTCTGTGTCTCCTTCTCTCTGCCCCTCCCCACTTGCTCTCTGTCTCTCTGTCTCTCTCTCCCAAAAATAAATAAACATTAAAAAACCCTAATATCTTTAGGGAAAGCTGAGTGAAGTGTATGTGGGACTCTGCACTATTTTTACAACTTCTTGTGAATTTTAAGTTATTTGAAAATGAAAAAGATAACAGGTGTTGGGAAGCATGTGGAGAAATTGGAATGCTGTGTGCTGTTGGTAGAAATACGTTGGTGTAGCTGCTGTGGAAAACAATATGGAGCTTCTTCAACATACTAAGAATATAACTGACATATGATCCAACAATCCCACTTCTGGGTACTTATCCTAAAGAATTGAAATCTGAATCTCAAAGAGATACACATACTCCTATGTGGGGAATAACAGGAATTCCCTGAACTTGCACTGATGGGTTAACAAGGCATAAAGAAATAGAAAGTCACAGGATGCATGCATCCAAGATCAGGTAAACAAGGTTAGGTAAACAGGGCAAAGGCCCCCAGTATAGGACACAAAGGTACAGGAATAAGAAATCTCAGGATGGAAGCATCCAAAATGAGGTAAACAAGATTAGGTATTCAGGGCAGAAACGCCCCCCAGCTTAGTACAATAGCAGAAAGTTGCTTTTACAGGAAGGAAGGACGAAAATGGGAAAAAGGGACTTTAGATCAGCAACGAAGTCTCCCAGAGCCTGAGCTAATTAACAAAAGAAAGATGCCTTGTTGACCCTGAGGTAGCATGCTCTTTCTTATCCCCTAGGCAAGTTTAGGTAAACAGAGGTGGGGCCTCATGTCTGCTGTAAACAACCATCCACCTGGGGCCAGGAGTTTGTTCTGTATTAACCCAACCCCCTAACACCACATATCTTCAAAATCCCCTTTCCCCCATGCCCATGAGTTAATGTTCAGTTTCATTGTCTCTTTGTGCTTATAAGCCTTCTGATCCTAACAAAAATGGAGCAAGGACCCTTACTCAGGGCTCTTGTCTCCTCCCAGACATTAGCCTCTCTTGCATTTCAATCCTGCATTGCTGGACAGGAGAGAACTCCAGACCCAGAGTCTATGACACTCCTATATTCATTGCAGCATTATTCACAATAGCCAAGATGTGCAAACAATCTAAGTGTCCGTTAACAGATGAATGGATAAATAATTTATGATAGAAATAGCTAGTTGGATAATCAGACGGACACAGTGGAATATTATTTAGCCCTAAGAGAGGGAAACCCTACAATATGTGACCACATGGATTAACCTTGAGGACGTTACACTAAGTGAACTAAGCCAGTCACAGAAGGACAAATACGGTATGATTCCACTTACATGAGGTACCTAAAACAGTCAAACTCAAGTCAAATTCATAGAAGTGGAAAGTAGGATGGTGGTCTCAGGAGATGGTGAGGGGGAGAGAGGCTATCAGGAGTTATGATTCAGGAGGTATAAAGTTTGGGTCATGCAAGGTGATTATGTTCTAGACCTCTGCTGTATGACATCATGCATATGGCCAACAACACTGCATTTTACACCTAAACTTTTACTAACAGGAATAGAGCTCATGTTAAATATTCTCATTATAATTTCAAAAAGGTGATTGACCTTGGCCAAAATTATTTCTTTTGGTTTTGAACTTAAAAAAATATTTATTTTTATTTTTGTAAACATAATTATTGTCAAATTGGCTAACATATAGTGTGTAAAATGTGCTCTTGGTTTTTGGGGTAAATTACCATGCTTACATACAATACCCAGTGCTCATTCCAACAAGTGCCCTCCTCAATGCCCATCACCCACTTTCCCCTCTCCCCCATCCCTCCTCAACCCTTGGTTTGTTCTCTGTATTTAAGGGTCTCTTATGGTTTGCCTCCCTCCCTCTCGGTAACTATTTTTTTTCCCCTTCCCTTCCCCCATAGTCTTGTTAAGTTTCTCAAGATCCACATGAGTAAAAACATATGATATCTGTCTTTCTCCGACTGACTTGGCCAAATATTTTTTAAAAAGCCACATCATCAGTGGTGCAGGCAAGATAAACATCAGAAACTTTATTTCATGTGATGTCTCAGTTTCAACTCAGATGTGACTCTTCCCACAAGAAAAGGGTCTACAATCTCTTGGCATATTCTGCCTTAAGTTCAAGGACTCTACAGAAAATTTAAATAGGTCATTATCAAATTATCCCTTTGTCACATCAGTGAAACATATTTTCTACATTCAAAGTAATGACAAAAATTATAAACCACCAAAATAATAACAAAAACAGGCCCCATGGGGCTCAAAGGAAGCTGATCCAGCAGCTGAAAAAGAGAATAAACAACTTTCCAGATCTTCATAAAAAGAAGACAATGCACTTAAAAAACCTTTCCCTAAACTGAAACATTGGGGGAAAAATGGGTACAGGAACTGGGTCAGGGGGAAACAAATAATATAATAGGTGACAACCATTAACACTGAGAAAAAATTAACAATGATTAGCATTCATGGAAGACTTACCTTCTGGGCATTGTAACCCCCGACATTCAGTTAAGCATAGAGGACTCAATGAATGCCACCATGTCCTTCCGCTATCAGAATTCAGTTACAAACTCAGAGAAGGGGCTTTGAATAGACCAGAGCTCCCCTGCCTTGGCTCTACTGGCATTTTGGGCCCGTGGTTCTTCACTGTGCAGTTGGCCTGTGCATCACAAAACATTTAGCAGCATCTCTGGCCACCCCCTCCCTCAAGTTGTGACAACCAGAAAGGTCTCCAGACACTGCTGAATGTCCCCTGTGGGGCATGAAATCACCCCTGGTTGAAAACCACTGGAATGGACCAAAAATAGGATAAATGTATATTTGGCTTTCAGTAGCAAAAATATTTAGTTTCAACTCCAGTTTTTATCCATAAATGACAGTGCCTATTCCTCAAGTTGTATTTCAAAAGGAAGTTGTTCACTGCTTAGTTCAATGGATACTCTTGTGCGTTATTCCTTTTCCAAAAGTTATCAACACCTTAAACCCAGGATTGCCCACTTGTTACTAAATTTAATTTTGCAAGATAGAAGAAATTAAAAATGAAGGTCAATTTGTAGGTGTGATAGGATAATGTGAGCCTCTCTCCACCCCCAAAATATCCATGTTCTCATGCTCAGAACTTGTGAATTTCTACTTTGTGAAACAAAAGGGACTCTGCAGATATGATTGAACATAAGGATTTTGGAATGGGGGAGATTATCCTGGGTTACCTGAGTGGATCCAATGTAATCACAAGTGTTTTTACAAGGGGAAAGGGGAGACAGAAGAAAGTCAGAAAGAGATGTGAAGGATGGTCAGAGACGTGCAATGTTGCTGGCCCTGAAGATAGAGGATGGGGGACATAAGCTGAAGAATGTGGGTGGCCCCCAGAAGCTGGAAAAGCCCTTAGAACCTCAAGAAGGAATGCACTTTGCTGGAACCTTGATTTTAGCTAAGTGATATCCGGTTGGACTTCTGACCCACAGAATTCAAAATAAGATAATAAACTTGCATTGTTTTAAGTCACCAAGTTTGAGCTAACTTGTTAGCACAGCAATAGGAAATTAATACAGTAAGACATCTAAAAAGTCAAATAACATATGACATACGAAGTTTACCTCTCAGTCATTTCCCTGACCACACTATTTAAAATTATCAGCTCACATATATTCCCATTTCCCTAGTTTGCCTCTCTGTGGTGGCACCTATTGTAGCCCAACATCATATTCCATGTCTATTTGCTTATTGTCTGCTTTGTTTCCTGGGGTGCCCACAGCACCTACAACAGAGCAGGTAGTAGATGTTCAATACATGGGAGTTCATACATATATTATTACTTCCTCATGACAAAGACACCGTGCTTACTTGGTATGTATCCCATAACTGCTGTGTCCAACACCTGTAGACACAGCTACAATCAGAGCTGGGACCCCGTAGCCAAAAGGATACATGAACTTCTTGAACTTCCCTGTAATTATGTAGTTGGCCACCTTGAGGTTTCTGACAGTTAGGAAAAGCTGTAGCCCTTCAAGGAGCATCCAGGTGAAGGAGGCCAGGTAGAGGTAGTGTAGCACGCCAGCGATGATGGAGCACAGCACCTGCAGGGGAGACAAGGGTTGGGAGAATCTGATGGGTGCACAGAGAACAATGCCCACCATTCCTTGGGGAAAGGGGGATGCGAGGTAAACAGAACACAGTTGAGCAGAGCAGGATGCTTAGGTTGACTCCTGATACTTCTCTGCGTCAGCTCATGGGGCAAACTCAAATGCCTGTGGAGGGTCAGTCAGGCAGCATGTATCTGTCAAACAGGCCACCTTTAGGGAATGAATAAACAGGGGGTGGAACTGTGCCACGTGACCCATCTGGAAAGCCACATTACTTTCAGCCCCAGCAATGGTTTCCACACAAGAATGTGAGCTCAATATCGCCAGTGCTTCCATTCTTAAAAAAAAAAAAAAAAAAAAAAATCAAAATACAAAAACCTGGAAATCTGGATTGTCATGCAAAATCTCAGTTTTTAAATGCTGGCAGCTTTTTTTGTAACGTGGTAAAACATACAGAGAACAACACAAAATTTACCATCGTAACCATTTTTCAGCAGATGGTTCTCAGTCCAGTGGATGCTTATGAATCTTAACCACCCTACCTGACTGCGTGTCTCACTTGTAAGGTAAATGAGAAGAGGAAGGAAAAAGATCATTTTTGATGTCAAGGCAATGTGATTTCCTGGAGAAGAGACTATATCTGTTGAATTCCCAACTAATAGTTCTTTTCTCCCTTGTAATTGTCCTCATCACCATCACAGATAACGTTGACAGATATCTACATTTGCAGGCACCATTGTACAGACTCGACATAGAATAACTCGGTTGACCCCCACAGCAATCTGTGGTGTAGGTTCTGTTACTGTCCCAGATTTATGTGTTAGGGGACAGAGAAACAAAGAGGTTAAGTAACACCCTTCCCCCAAATATAGTATGTACACAAAAATGTTGGATGACTGTTCTTTGAATGACACATAAAAAGATTTGCCCTATCAAGCTTTACTATAATGAACAACTTTACTATAATGGGCCCCACTGGGAGGTATAAATAGGGCCAAAATACTTTCACACAGTCATTCAATCATGCCCACAAAGTTTGATTACATGCTGGAGACAAAGTCTGTTTCTCTCCTTAATCTAGGTCTAAGGGTGTTTGTAAGAAAAAAAAGATATCCTATGTTCAGCCAGGAGCTGGAAAAGAGGGAATGGTGTCTGAATACTGCTTAGGAATATCTTTGATAGGAAATAAAAGGGCAGCAAAAATATATTCTAAGTGCTCACCACTGCTTGTGTCCTGAAATTCCCATCTAATTGCATTTTTTAAAAAAAATCAAAGGTCAAGCCTAAAAAGTAACAGTATCTTAAGTTTGGGGATGCTTACCATGTGTCAGACTTTTTTTAAAAAAGCTTCTATTATGGTAAAAAAAATGCATAACAAAATTTACCATCTCAACCATTTTTGAGTGGACAGTGCAGTAATGTTAAGTATATTCACATTGTTGTGTAACCCATCTCTAGAATTTTTCCATTCTGTAAAACTGAAACTCTATACCCATTAAAACACAACTCTTCATTTCTCTTCCTGTACCACCTGGCACACACCCTTATACTTTCTGTTTCTATGACTTTGACTACCCTGGGGACCTCATGCAGGTGGAATATTACAGTAAGTAAATACTGTCTTTCTGTGTTTGGCATATTTCATTTAGTGTAGTGTCCTTAAGGTTCATCCATGTTGTTGCATATATCAAAATTGTGTTTCTTTTTAAAGTGAAGTACTATTCTGTATTATTTCATATGGTAGTACTAGGTTCAAGGTTTTGAGGAGCCTTCATACTATTTTCATAGTGGCTGTGCTATTTTATATTCCTAACCAGCACTACACAGTGGTTCCAGTTTCTCTATGTCCTCACGCTGTTTTTTTTTTTATATATAATATCTATACTAATGGGTGTGAGGTGATATCTCATTGTGGTTTTGATTTACATTTACCTAATGGTTAGTAACATTCAGCATCTTTTCATGTGCTTCTTGGTCATCTGTATAGCATCTTTGGAGAAATGTCTATTCAGATTCTTTACCCTTTTTTTTTTTTTAATCGAGTTATTTTGTTCTTGTTGAATTGTAGACATTCTCTATGTATGCTGGATACTAATCCATTATCAGGTATTTTCTCCCATTCCCTGGGATACCTTTTCACTCCATTGACTGTATCCTTTGACATGCAGAAGTTTTTAGTTTGATATACTCCTTTTGTCTATTTCTACTTTTGTTTCCTGTTCTTTTGGGGTCATACCCAGAAACACTTGTGGAATCCAATGTCATCAAGCGCTGCTGTCATGTTTCTTCTAGGAGTTTTATAGTTTTAGGTCTTACATTATGTCTTTGATCCATCTTGTGTTCATGTTGTATATGGTAGGTGTCCAACTTCACTCTTTGGCATGCAGATATCCAATACTCCCAGTACCATTTGCTGAGGTTGGTTAGTATTTTAAGGGCTTTATGTACATTGACTTATTTGTCCCACATGTCAACAATGCATGTTGCTATTATCAGTAGCAGAACTGCAGCATTCTGGGCTGAACTCAGCATGGAAGGCTGGTAACTTTCCTAAGAAGTGAGTGGGAAGGGAGGTGGGACTTGAATGCATACTGTTCAGCTCCAGAAGCTATAATCTCCCTTTTAGTGGTTTAAAAAATGTCCATCAATTCTTGGGGCACCGGTGTGGCTCAGCTGGTTAAGCATCTGACTCTTGATTTCAGCTCAGGTCATGATCTCGTGGTTTGTGTGATTGAGCCCTACGTCGTGCTCTAAGCTGACAGTGTGGAGCCTGCTTGGAATTCTCTCTCTCCCTCTCTCTCTGCCCCTCCCACCTCCAAAATAATAAATAAATAAACATTAAAAAAAAAGAAAAAATGTCCATCAATTCTTTGGCACTCCCATCAAAACGCCAAGCCTAATTCCACTCCCTTAAGTACAGTCTCTCACGGAGCACTCACAGAAGCCAGCTGCCATGCCATGAGGACATTGAGGCAGTTCTTAGAGAGCCCCATGTGGTGAGAAAGAGGCCTCAAGCCAACAGCCACATGGGGGAACGACCTTGAAAACAAAGCCTTCAGCCTCAGTGAAGCTTGCAGGTGACAAGACCCAACCAACATCTTTACTGCAACCTGATGAAAACCCTTGAGCCAGAACCATCCAAAGAAGCCATTCTGGATTCCTCACTCCCAGAACCGGGTGAGATGATAAATGCATATCATTTTAAGTCGCCAAGTTCTTGGGTAATTAGTTACACAGCAAGTAGAACCCCTTTGAAGAAAGCAGAATCATTTTTAATTTTGGCAAAGTTCTGAAACCTAGAAACACTTCTATTGAAATGTGCCTGGTATGATGCCTGCTTGTGGCACTTAAGAAGCAACTCAAAAATACCTAAGGACTGTCACTCATCTCCTGTGCTAGCTCTGGATTGGTGCCTTCTTAAAACCTGACCACTTTTATTTGGACCAATATGACCAGTCAGATCGGTCCAGAGCCTTGGAGGACAGTTGAGGGGCTGATTCTGAAGTTATCTCCCCAGTACAGCTCATGGGTACCCCAATTTCCAAGGCAACCACATCACCTTTGGCTCATTTTGGATTTTGCAACACCATGTCTCATAGATGAGTGACACTCTTTTTTTTTTTTAAATAAGTTTATTTATTTATTTTGAAAGAGCACAAGAGTGCAAATGAGCAGGGTAGAGGCAGAGAGAGAGAGGGAGAGAGAGAATCCCAAGGAGTCTCCTCCCTCTCAGTTTGGAGCCTGATTTGGGGCTTCATCTCACAAACTGAGATCATGACCTGAGCTGAATTCAAGAGTCAGACATCTAATTCACTGAGCTTCTCAGGTGCCCCAAGTGAGAATCTACCTCATTTTTAGAGACTTCTCACTGGTGAATTCATCAGCATGGAAATATTCTCATTTAATTACAAAATGCCTCCGGATGTAATAGAGTCACCTGGTTGTCACACACTTTTCATGGTAAAATGCGAAATTAATGGATATGGAGAGTGAGGTGTTCTTCCTGGATCTTGTACCACTTACTACCTTGGAGTTCAGGTAGAAATTATGCAACTTTTCCTTCATCATTAGGTTTTCCTCAGATGCAAAGCTCTCATCAATTATGGGGACCAATAGAAGCATAAGATATAAATGCAACAGCACTTGGGATAAAGAAGAAAACTGCACCTAGTTTCAATGATGCCCATTTGATGGCAAAATAAATGATGTAAGGGATCATCTGTGTTAATGCTCATTTTTGAATAGGATGCTAGACCATTGGAAAAAAATAATTTTTGCTCCCATTTATTTAGCCTTTTGGGACAATTTGTTGAGCCATTCACATAAGTCATAATTATTTAATGTTTAATGTATTTTTTGTTTTAAATGATAATTTCATCCTTACTACCACTCTTAAGATAAGCATAGGCATAATTTTCTTTGGCATTTTACAGTCAAGGAAAAGATTAAAGATATTAAATAACTAACTTTATGTTGGAGCTAGGAAAAGGTGAAGCCATTATTATATTCCTGAAAATTTTCGGCCTAAGTCAATGAATCAATGGAAGGAATGAAGGGAGAGGGGAAGGAAAAAAGGAAGGAAGGCGAGAAAGCAGGAAGGTTAGTAGATAGATGAGTGGGTAAGTAGATAGATGGCAGAATGGATAGAGGCATGGGTGGATGGATGGATGCAGGGAAGAATGGATGGGTGGATGAATGGGTGGATGGAGAGAAGGAAGGAAAGGGAAGGGAGAGAAAAAGAGGAAGAAAGAAGGAAGGAAGGGAGAGAGAAAGAAGGGGATACAGGGAATAAATGAAGGAGGGAGCAAGGAAGTGAATGAGGAGGAAAAGACTGCTAGCAGGTAAATTTGCAGGAGAGTAAGGTCTTATGAAAAGTAGTCAAAGAAAAATCATAAAGGTAATGAAAGACTATGCACAGTTTTAAAAATGAGCTAGACAAATATAAAATCATTATGATGTACACTTGAAACTAATATAATGTTCCATGTCAATTATACCTCAAGTAAAAATTTTTAAAAATTATGTTTTTATTTCTATGTATTTTTTAAGTTTATTTATTTATTTTGAGACAAAGGCGGGGGGGAGAGAGAGAGAGAGAGAGAGCCCAAGCAGGCTCCCTCCTGTCAGCGTGGAGCCCAAGGTGGGGCTCGACCCCACCAACAGTAATATCATGACTTGAGCTGAAATGGAGCCAGACACTTAACCTACTGAGCCACCCAGGTGCCCCCCAAATTTTTAAAAATTGTAAAACTTAAATAAAAAAATAAATGCATAACATATAAACACAGATATTCAGAAGTTGAAATAAGAGAGTGCTAAAAGGTTTGTCAACTTTCTCTAGGAAATTGGGAGCCATTCACTGTTCAGGTGCAAGGAAAAGACATTCACGTTTAAGAAAACCAGCCTTGAGCAGGGTAGAGGCAAGTTAAGCCAGGAACCAACCTGGGAAATCATTAATGTCCCCTCTAGTCTCGCTGCAACACATCCCAAGTAAACAGAATAGGAAATTGGATGCTTTTCTTTTCTGACTATGAAAGCCCAGTGCGAATCTCCCAGACTCTGGCTTTACATTGTCGTTGCAGAACTTACTAAGTAACAATAAAGGGCTTCTAGGAAATGCTTTATAGGAGCAACATGAAATTCCATTGGGAAGATTCTTGGACTACTGTCTAAATTCTAGGGCCACCATTTACTCTACCTCTCAAGCTTTCCTGCTCAATGGTGGTTCAGTGAACATCCATGGTCTGTTTTTCTGCCTTCAGCCTGAATGTCTTCTTCAGTGTGCATTTCTTAAGCCTTCCTGTTTCAATGGCTAAAACACAGAGAATGTTTGGTCAACAGCAACATCCACTTGCCCACCTGCTCCAATATGATAATCCTCTGCACCGGACACCAAAAAGAAAAGCCTGAATGCTCATGGACTGACTGCTCCTGATTAGTGTGGAAAAAAAAAGGCCAACCCCCCTGGGCATTTAGCCAAGTTCAAAAAGTAAACTAGGAATTAACCAGCCACCTTCACTCTTTATTACTATCGTGATAAAATACACATAACACGAAATTTACCATTTTAACCATGGGTAAGCACACACTTCAGTGGCATTAAGCACATTCACATCCTCACCATCCATCTCCAAAACCTGTTCATCTCCCCAAATGGAAACTCTGTTCCCAGCAAACACTAACTCCCCTCCTCCAGCCTCTGGATCCCACCGTCTACTTTCTGTCTCTATGGATGGGTCTCCCTTGGGGACTGACTATGAGTGGGATAATACAACACTTTTTCTTTTGTGTCTGGCTTGTTTCACTGGGCATAATGTCCCCAAGGGCCATCTGTATTGTAGCAGATGTCAGAACGCCCTTTCTTTTTAAGACTGAATAATATTGCATTGTCTGGATGGACCACATTTTGTTTCTCCATTCATCTGTCCATGGTCACTTGGGTTGTTTCTACCTGTTGGCTACTGTGAATAATGTTGCTGTGAACATGGATGTATAAATATCTCTTTTAGTTCCTGCTTTCAGTTCCTTGGAGTGTATACCCAGAAGTGGAATTTACGGGTTGTATGGTAATTCTGTGTTTAAGTTTTTTGAGGAACCAAAAAAGTTCTATCTAGTTACACCATTTTACATTCCCACCAGCAATGCATAAGGGCTGCAATTTCTCCACATCCTCACCAATGTTTGTTAGTTTCTGTTTTCTGATACTAGCCTTCCAAGTGGGTGTGGGCTGTTGCCCTTTGCTCTTCAACCCAGCACTGAATCACAGGCCAGGAAGGGAAGGCAGAGCAGACAGAAAAATTTCCAAATCACCAAGAGAGGCAGTGCATTCAAAACGATGTTGGCAAGAACCATGGTGTTTGGGATTCAGATTGCTATGTGTGAGGTGCTATGGGTGACCTGGGGCCAGTGGCTTAATCTTCCCTATCTCCAATTTCCTCATCTACAAGATTGGGATAATAATAGCGACTGCCTTAAGGAGTTACCATATGATTACAGGAAATCATTAATGCACATACCCTTTGGGCACCTATTATGAGCAGAGCCATAGCAGTGAATGAGACTGGTGAGGTCCCTCAGCCTCATGGATTGCAGAAAATATGCACTCTGGTTTAGCTCCCTTGCGTTTTTTTTTTTTTTATCAGCATACACTCCATGAAAAGGGAAAGAGTGTACTCAGTGCTTCCTTTATGCACACCTTGATTAATGTCAGCATCAAGCTCTGAGAGAACCTTCCCACCCAGCTGTAGGTAACTGAAGTTTCCCTATGCCCTCTGCTGTCTGAGCCTAGAGCCATGAGGAACCACAAAGGACTCAAAATAATATACCCCCCATGGAATGAAATACCAGCATCTGCACACATTCGTATCAAAAATCAATCTTCCCGGGGGCACCTGGGTGGCTCAGTCAGTTAAGTGCCTGACTTCGGCTCAGGTCATGATCTCCCAGTTTGTGGGTTCGAGCCCTGCATCGGGCTCTGTGCTGACAGCTGGGAGGCTGGAACCTGCTTCGGATTCTGTCTCCCTCTCTCTCTGCCCCTCCCCTGCTCTCACTCTGTCTCTCTTTCTCTCTCTCAAACATATATAAACATTAAAAAGAATTTAAAGGGGCGCCTGGGTGGCTCAGTTGGTTAGGTGACTGACTTTGTGGGTTGGAGCCCCGCGTCGGACTCTGTGCTGACAGCTTCTGATTCTGTGTCTCCCCCTCTCTCTGCTCATGCTCTGTGTCTCTCTGTCTCTCAATAATAAATAAACATTAAAAAAAAAAGAATAAAAAAAAGCCCCTTCCATCCTTAACATTAAGAGTAAAGTCACATTCTTGGCAACATTAGTATATTAAAATAGGAATAGCATATTTTACACACATACACACACAAACACACACAAAATAAAGATCATATGAATGGTATCACTGCAAATTTATTTTTTTTGAAGAGGAGGTTAGGATATCTTTACCTCTATATATGTGTGTGTGTGTGTGTGTGTATAATATACAATAATATACAAGTATAATATACACATATAGGAGCATATGTAACTTATATGTATTTTATATAATGTATAATTATATATTATATAACATTTATATAGACAAGATTTCTAGGTATAGAAACAGAGACTCAGTGAGATAAAGATACTAACCCAAGGCCATGCATCTACCAGCTGTTCTTTTTTTTTTTTTTAATTTTTTTTTTTTCAACATTTTTTATTTATTTTTGGGACAGAGAGAGACAGAGCATGAACGGGGGAGGGGCAGAGAGAGAGGGAGACACAGAATCGGAAACAGGCTCCAGGCTCCGAGCCATCAGCCCAGAGCCTGACGCGGGGCTCGAACTCACAGACCGCGAGATCGTGACCTGGCTGAAGTCGGACGCTTAACCGACTGCGCCACCCAGGCGCCCCCCAGCTGTTCTTTTAAACCCAGGTCAGTCAACTAGGTCTGGCCCTTAAGCAGTATACCGAGTACTTCTCAACCCAGGCAGTATATCAGAATCGCTTGGGGAGCTTTAAAATTACTGATGCTCAGGCTCCATCCCCAAGTGGGTCTTCCACTAGTATTTTCCTTTTTTTAATGTCCCACATGATCCTAATGAGCGCCCAATGCAGGAACCACCTCACCGAGCATGGTGGAAAGACTAAGAGGGCACTCCATGACCCACTCCCCAGTCTCCTGGTATCCACACCTTGGTGGAAGTGCTTCCCTTTATATTTGGGCTGGTCTGGCAACTTGCTTCTAACGAATAGAATATGGTGAAAGCGATGGGGTATCATGTTCACGATTATGCTACGTAAGGCTATAACTCCCACCTTGCTAGCAGACGCTTTCTTACTGACTTTGATCAAAAAAGCTGTCCTAGAAAGAGGCCCACGTGGGCCTGGGGGAGGCCTCCAGCCTCCAGTCAGCAAGAAACCAAGGCCCAAGACATCCCACAAGGAACTGAATCCTGCCAACAAACCATGTGAGCTTGGAAACAAATTCTCCCTTGTTCATGCCTTCAGATGAGACTCCAGACCTGGTCAACACTTTATTTCAGTGTGAGACACCCAGAAAAGCCATGCCCTGACTCCTGACTCATGGAAACTATGAATTATAAGTGTGATGTTCGTGGTCCCTTGTTATGCAACAATCCCTAACTGATACACTAAGATAGAGTAGCTTTCTCTGACTCTCCAGAATCATAGATGGTTTATATTATCTTCTTGCTGACCTGTATTTCCTCGAACATTTTTAAGACATAAAGAGATGTCTCTAATCTAAAATTAAAGCCACATCCTCTTTATTTCTTCTGACATCGTAGTACCTAATGAAATTGGCTAGCTCCAAACTTTGGACCGTGGGTCCATGAAGAAAACAATAACATCAATGAAATTCCAGAATGACCAGCTGTTTGTGTACTGGTTGAGAGAAGAATGCACATTTGGACCAAGTTGGAGAGTCCAGTTCCTGGCTCTTCCAACATTTAGCAGGCCAAGACCTTACACACTTTTTTCTGAAATAGAGGTGGGAACATCTATACTCCAGCACAGCCAGGAGGATTTTGTGGGGTGATGTACAAACTCGTTAGAACAGACCTGGCAATGGGCAAGGGGAGATGTGCTTACCAGCGTTGTGATTCCTGACTCATACTGCCTTTCCACCTTCCGTGTTTCTTCCATATCTCTGGATGCAGCTGCAAGGACAGCCCTCCTCCACACTCTGCAGGTAGAGCCTAACTAGCACAGCTTTCCCTTTGTGCTTTCCAGCGGTTAACTGGGAAGTGAGGTTTGTGAGAACAAGGTAGGAATCCCTGATGTCCTGTCAGAAACAAGGCTTGTTATAGGAAGGGAAGCCTTTGCAAGGTCAACGTCCTTTACTCAACCAAATTTGAGCTTGCATTTTGGCAGGATAAATCTACCAATAGCCCGGAAGCCCAGTATCAGGCACTGGAAAAGCAAAAGCATGCTTGGTTAACGCTTATTCCATAATAAAACCGGTTTCCTCCTCTTAGACTTTTGTGGCACATCTTCCTGGGTTAAGATTTTTGCTTTTCATTGCCTTTCCCCAACATTAAGCCATGTGATAAAGAAAATTTGACATGAACCGTGAAAGAGGAGGTATTTCCTCTCATTGACAGAGGTTTGAGAGGGCTTAAAGCTTTTCTGGGACTGTCCCACACCCCCCTATGTATGAGCTCCGAAGTATCTCTGTGAAATAAGATTCCCCTGAATTTGCAAACCCCACTTGAGACCAATTCTGAGAATCTTCACTTGACTCATATCCTAAGAAGGGAAGTCTCAGTAGACTCAGTTCCTTAGCATGTCTGTCTTTCAATACTTTCCAGTATTATAGTAGTTTTTGGGTTTTATTCGGTTAAGTATCCATCTACACTGGTCAAATATTCCAAAGTTGTAGTTATGTAGGATGAATAAGTCTTGACACCTAATGTACAGCATGATCACTTTAGTTAATAATACTGTACTATATATTGGACATTTGCTAAAAGATTTCAGGCACATTCGCATGTGTGCACACACACACAGGTAAATGTGAGGAAATGGATACGTTAATTAGCTTGACTATGGTAATAATTTCATTATGTATATGTATATCAAACTATCATGATGTACTCCCTAGATATATAAAATTGTTGTTAAAAGACATTTTAGGGGTGCCTGGGTGGCTCAGTCAATTAAACATCCAACATTTTGATTTCAGCTCAGGTCATGATCCTAGGGTTGTGGGATTGAGCTCTGTGTAGGGTTCTGTGTTGGGCAGGGAGCCTGCTTAAGATATTTTCTCTGTCTCTCTCTGTCTCTGTCTCCTTCCCTCCCTCCCCCTGTGCTCTTCCATGCCCCCACCTCAAAAAAATAAAAGGACATTTTAAACAGCCCATATGGATGAGTTTTAAAAAAAATTTTAATGTTTATTTATTTTTGAGAGAGACAGAATGTGAGCGGGAGAGGGACAGAAAGGGAGGGAGACACAGAATTCAAAGCAGGCTCCAGGCTCTGAGCTGTCAGCACACAGCCTGATGCAGGGCTTGAACTCATGAACTGTGAGATCATGAGCTGAGCCTAAGTTGGACGCTCAACTGACTGAGCCACCCAGGCACCCTTTACAGATGAGTTTTTTAGTGTAATTTTAGGGTGGCGAAACTATTGTTTGTTACTATAACAGTGGATACACGTCATCATACATTTGACAAAACTCATAGAAGGTACAGCATCAAGAGTGACCCCTAATGTCAACTATGGACTTTGGGTGATATTGACATGACATTGTAGGTTCACAAAAGGACCATCTGGTGCCAGATGTTGATAGTGGGTGAGGCTGTGCAAGGAGGGGGTGGGGGTATATAAAAATTCTCTATTCCTGCTAAACTTTGTTGTGAATCCAACACCGCTCTAAAAAACAAAGTCTACTTGGGGCACCTGGGGGGCTCAGTCGCTAGAGCATCTGACTTCTGCTCAGGTCACGATCTCACAGTTTGTGAGTTTGAGCCCTGTGTTGGGCTCTGTGCTGTTTGCTCAGAGCCTAGAGCCTGCTTTGAATTCTGGGTTTCCGTCTCTGTCTCTGTGCCTTCCTTGCTTGTGCTCTCTCTGTCTCTCAAAAATAAATAAATATTAAAAAAACAAATTAAAAAAAAACTCTTAAAAAAACACAACAAAGTCTATTTAAAAGGTGGTGTGTGGGGATGTTGGTGGAGAAAGCATCCATTTGCAACTAGAGCCAAAGGAAAGAGCTCAGACCTGCAAGGACAGAGTGGTGTTTCCCTCTCCACAGCTGGGGGACAGCCTTGACAAATGGGCACAAATCTGTCTGCTGTTGTTTGGGAACTGCTCCCTCTTAATATCCATCACAAATCTAGCCCATCCCCCCACCTCCATAAACCCCCAGTTTGTTCTCTATCTTTAAGATTCTCTCATGGTTTGTTTCTCTCTCTCTTCCCTCCACTACCATATGTTCTTCTGTTTTGTTTCTTAAATTCCACATATGACTGAAATCACATGGTATTTATCTTTCTCTGACTGACTTATTTCACTTAGCATAATTTGTGTAGAACCACAGAAGGCCATGAATAACCAAGCAGTCCTGAAAAAGAAAAACAAAACTGGAGGCATCATGATTCCAGATTTCAAACTAAGGTATAAAGCTATAATAGTCATCAAGACAGTAGGGTGCTGGCACAAAAACAGGTGCATAGATCAATGGAACAGAATAGAGAACCCAGAAGTGGACACACAACTATAGGGTCAATTAATCTTTGACAAAGCAGGAAGAATATCCAGTGGGGAAAAAAAAGACTGTCTCTTCAACAAATGTTGGGAAAACTGGATGGTGACATGCAGAAGAATGAAACTGGACCACTTTCTTACACCAAACACAAAAATAAATTTAAAATGGATGAAAGCCCTAAATGTGAGACAGGAAACCATCGAAATCCTGGAGAACACAGGCGGCAACCTCCTTGACCCTGGCCACAGCAACTTCTTAGTAGACACATTGCCACAGACCAGGGAAACAAAAGCAAAAATGAGCTATTGGGACCTCACCAAGATAAAAAGTGTTCTGCACAGGGAAGGAAAGAATCAACAAAACTAAAAGGCAGCCTACAGAATATTTGCAAATGACATATCTGATAAAGAGTTAGCATCCAAAATCAACAAAGAACTTATCAAACTCAACACCTCCCAGAAAATAATACAGTGAAGAAATGGGGAGAAGACATAGATAGGCACTTTTCCAAAGAAGACATCCACATTGCAAATGGACACATGAAAAGATCCCCAACGTCGCTCATCATCAGGGAGATACAAATCAAAACCACACTGAGTACCACCTCACACCTGTCAGAATGGCTCACATTAACAACTCAGGCAACAACAGATGTTGGCGAGGATGCGGACAAAGAGGAACAGTGTTGGTGGGAATGCAAATTGGTGCAGCCACTCTGGGTAACAGCATTGGAGGTTCCTCAAAAAGTTAAAAAATATAACTACCCTAAGATCCAGAAGTTGCACTACTATTTACCCAAAGGATACAAAAATGCTGACTTGAAGTGGTACATGCACCCCAATGTTTACAGCAATATTATCAACAATAGCCAAATTATAGAGAGAGCCCAAATGTCCATTTACTAATGAACAAAGTTCTGCTTTCTAAGCAAAAAGTTTGATCGCCTTAGCAGTTAAACCCCACCTTGGCTTTTTTGTATGAGTCAGTTCTGGTTGTTTGACGAAACCACTAGGACCCAGACTTTGCTTCTATTTCTTAAACCTGCCAGCTCAACTGTTGGGGAAGGTCATCGAAAAGACGTGACCACAGATTGACCCATGAGCAGAAACCAGGCACTCAGAGCCTCCTTATTCCGACCCCTTTCCTTGGAATATGGGTTCCTCTTGCCTTTACTGCTTCCAGAGGGTGTTCTAAGGACATAGCCTTAGGATATTGATGTGGTCTATGTGTGACTGAACCCAGTTAAGGCCTCCTCTCTTTCTATAAACTTACAAGATTTGGCAGATGAACGTTGGGATCCATTTGTCTTGCTCCTGCCCAAGACAAACATCATATGTAAGCTCCCTTTGCTTATTAAAACTGTGACCTCCATACCTGAAGGGGCCTGCCTCTTTCTGCAGTGTCTCCCTGCCCTCGAGCAAGGGAGCTGGTTTCAGATCACACCTGGGAACTTCCCAAGTGGGTTGTGAACCAACATCAACTCCAAGGTCAGCTTATACCCCTCCCCTATACCCCAGAAACTAGGGGCCAGCTCAAAGATCCTGAGAGGTAGCAGGACCCAGGTGGTCAGTCATGGATGTGGTTACTGCAGACCTCAAGTGCCTTCCCCAGAAGGAACTAAAACAGCTTGACCACTCCCTAACACTTTCACCCCTGCTCACCTTGCCCTGTAACTCTGGCTTAGATTTTACCAGGGGGAAGGGGAAAGAAGAGAAGACACAATAGGAGAGCAGAGGGGAAGGGGGACCTTTTGGACCCATCAACGAGGGTGAGGCTCCTTAAACGCTGAAGAAGCAACATGTCCTCTCTTGAATGTAAGACCGTGGAGTCCTGTAATTCTACCTCTCTGTTTAAGTCTATCTCCTACCAATCCAATTCAATAGTGGTGCTGAAATTGACCTCATAAAACCAGACAGTTGAATGGTGGCTACCAGGGATGGGGGTGTGGGGTGGAAATGGGGAGATGTTTATGGGCACAAACTTGGAACTAGTACACAGGTGAGGTCTGTGATGTAATGCACACCATAGTGATGATAGACAACAACGCCATATTATATACCTTAAAGCTGTTGACAGACCACATCTCATTTGTTCCTGCAACAAAATAGAAATGTAATTATGTGATGCCATGGGAGTTTAGTTAAAGCTAAGGTGGTTATTCCATTGCCATATATAAGCATATGAAACCAACATGGTATACACCTTAAAGTTATACAATGTTATGTGCCAATTATGTCTCAATAAGTTTTAAAAAATTAAATTTAAAAATAGTGGTTTTGATGTGGACAGCTACAACAGATGGAGCAGGTACACAGGGAAGGAGTATGACCAACAGTGATAGCCAGGGCGAAGTAACCATTTACCCCTGATAAGCACCTTCCAGGTAGAGTATCTCATGGACTCCCCCTTGACATTCTCAAGAAGCAGAGCCTCTTATCTGCCCCATCTTACAGCAAAGGAATCTGAGGGTCATAGTGGTTCAGGAACTTGCCCAAGATAACACAGCAGGTAAGCAACAGAGCCCAGCCTGTCACAGTGCTACACCCCCACCAGGCTTTTTTGTTAAGCGCTCCTTCACAACCTTAGTTTCTGAGATCTTTCCCCTTTTATTAACACTGTGATTACTACACCAACTGTCCCGGGGACCCAAAAGTGTCCTGTTTTGTGCCATAGAGAGAGGAGAGAAAGAGAATGGTAAGATTCCCTCACTGCCCATTTGGAACAGATTCTTTTAACACTACACAGAGAATTCAATTCTCTTCCAACTCCATTTAAATGACTTGGGACTCCCTGAAGAGCCTCATGCACTGGCTAAAGCTGTCTCCAAATTCCAAGTCCTCTGTCACCTTCTGATTTTCATATAGACATGCTGACAAGCCCAGAGAAGCAAGATATGCTATACTGAAACTTAAAAAAAAAGGTCAGCCATATTAGTGGTCAAAATTTCATGGAGATTTTGACTTTTTGGCCGATAAATTTTTCTATGAAGCTTCCCGCCCCCATTTGGCAGGTTTTTGTTGTTATTGTTTTAGCTCGTACCATTAAACTTTTTTTTTTTTTTAAATTCTCATGTCTTCCTTTAAGGTAAGGTGTCTCAGCCTTAGCACCTTAGCACATTTTGGGCTGGATAATTCCTCATTGCAGGAGCTGGGCTACACTGGAAGGTGTTAGGTAACACCCTTGACCTCCACCCACTAAGTGACAGGCACACTGTCACCCCAGATCATGACCACCAAAACTGTGTGCAAACATTACTGTCTGCTGTGGGGGTGCCAAATGGTCCCCAGTTGACCACTACTTTTGATATTCTTTGTACCTCTAAGGACATTGGACTTTGTATCTTCAAGCAAATAAAAACAATTTAAAAACTGACTGTGCCTATGTTAACACAGTCTTAGAAAGTTGGACATGCCCCTCTCAGGAACTGCCCCTCAGGCCAGCCCTCAATCAGATCCAATTGAATACTATAGCTGTTCTAGAACCAAAGAAAATAAGATGTTTAACACTCACCACACAGGAGAAAGTTTCTCCTCTTGGTCATAGCTCCCCCACCTTCTAACTGATAACAGAGAGGGAACTGTAGAATCTTATTTCCTATTTCTCAAGGAGTCTTGGAGGTTTCAAGAGGACCACAATTTGTAATTTCCACAGGTCAGGTCAAAGTCTAAAGGCAACATCACAAATACAAACTCTATACACCATGGGTATCCACATCATGCTCACCACAGAATTCTCTGGTCACTTAATCACTTGTGGGACCCAGAAGTAAGGACTAGGCAAGTAGAGCATTGCTGATGTTGGGGCACTAATGAGCCAAGGCAGCACCCACCATGCCAAAGCTACATGCTTGGCAACATGTAAAACATACCTACACTCCTATGTGCATTGCAGCATTATTTACAATAGCGAAGATATGGAAACAACCTGAGGTCTATCAAGGGATGAGTGGATACAGAAGATGTGCCATATGTATGTATGTATATATATATATATATATATATATATATATATATATATATACACACACACACACACACATACATACACACACACACACACACACACACACACACACACATTTATTAGTCATCCTGAAAAGAGAAGGAAATGTTGTCATTTGCGACAACACGAATCAATCTGGAGGATGTTATACTAAGTAAAATAAGCCAGTCACAGAAGGACACATATGGCATGATCTCACTTATACGTGGAATCTAAGAAAGTCAAGTACCTAACAGCAGAGGGTAGGACAGGTCCAGGAGCTGGGGGCAGGGAGAAATGGGGAGATACTGGTCAAAGCATGTAAAGTTTCAGTTGTGCAAGATGAATGAATTCTGGGGGCATGGAGACTAGTACTAACAATACTGGCTTGTATACCTGAAATATGCTGACAGGGCATCATCCGTGTCCTCGTCAAAAACAAAAAATGGTAACCATGTGAGGGGATGGGTGTGTTAATTAGCTTGACTGTGGTGATTGTTTCTCAGTGTCAATGTATATCAAAACATCACGTGGTACATTTTCATTATATATAATTTTATTTGTTGACCATACCTCAGTAAAGCTCGGCAGGGAGAGAAAAAAAAATGAACTGGATCAAAACCACAGAACTAGATATAAAATATTAACGTGTGAAATTTAGTGTAAGTAAATGCGAGAATGAGTTAACAAATAATAGTAAAATAGGAACATTTCAGTTCTATAATTCAGACTTTTAGGATATGATCTGTGAAGTAGAGAAGTGACTTTTCTTCCTGCTTTTCATGGTATTTTTGCCATGCAGAAATTACATTGAAATGGGTTTTCTTATCCTCTCCCCAACCCTGACCCTGACTCTGACTGTTGAAAGCAGACATACAAATAAGACTTGTCCTATTTCCTAGTTCCTTACCCTCAAAGGGCTCACTTCTTAGAACTTCCCTCTGTCTGATCTCACCCGCCGGGTAGCCCAGATCCCCATTAGAGATACCTGCTGCCAGCCTCCACTTCTTGCTGAAGAGTGGATGATTTTTCTAGTAAGTCAGCTAAATTAAACATCTTGTCTATGTCCTAGGTAGTGAAATCTGGAGTTGACATCAATATTGAGGGAATACTGTGCTATTCCAAGAGGAGAACTGAGAACTTAGAGATTTCATACATTGTGGCAGGAGAAGGGGGAGAGAGGGGTTAGGAGGGTTGAGCGACTTTCACCAGGGTCTGTTGAAAATGGAATTCCCCACTTGGGAACCTCTGTCAGCTCCAGCCATTAACTGCTGTACTATAGAGTCATATGTTTACTGTTCCTTTTCCCTACAACTTGGTTCAGTTGTCTTCACTCTGAAGATTTTCTCCAAATGGTGAACAGGGTCTCTGATGGCCAACTCAGTGGGACTTCAGAGACTCTCTTCCCGACCTCAGCTAGACTAGGTTAAACCCGGGCTTTCCTCTCTGTCCTTATAGAATCCAGTTTGAACAAGAGTCTTCCTAAATCAATTCAGCAGACATCCCCCACCCTTGGTGTCTGAACACCCTCCTTATCTTACTATCCTCACTTGCCCTGGGTGAGAATGCCTCTGACTCCTGATGTTTCCTCTTCGTAATTTTCCATTCCCTGACCCTGATCCTTGTATATAAATCTCCACTTATCTCTGATGGAATCAGAACTGAGTCCAATCTCCTTCCCCACTACAAGACCCTATTGCACTGGTCCCTACACCCATTGCAAAGTTCTCCCTCTTGAAAAAAGTCTGCCTTACTGTTCTCTAGCAAGTGTCTTTAAATGACTTTCTCTTTAATAGTTAGAATAATATTGTTTTTTGAACACCCACCAGGTCCATTCTGGTCTCTTTGTTCAAATGGTTAAGAGAGGAAATCTGATTGGTTAGACAAAAAGTCAATGACTTGACCCCTCCTGGGTGGCCACACTATTGCACCTGGCAATGGCCAGTGGGGATAAAGTTATATGGCACGTAGGGTGCACTTTCTGTGCCAAAGGGACAGGTATCATGGAAGAAAGCTGACACACTAGCAATGTTGTCTTCTAAATGTAGCCATCAACAAGATTTCTGTCTTTTCTATCAGGTAAATATCGGTGTGTAAGCATAAATATAACATAAATAAAAGGAGGCATGGGGATGAGAAATGGTGATCAAGACAGATGGTAGCAGAAAGTGTAAGAACTAAACCAGGAACAGGATGGACCAATCAGCAAGTTCATCATACACAAGAATATTTATTGAGCACGTACCATGTGCTAGATACTATGGTAAGCACTGAGTATACAGCAGTGAATGAAACAAACAAACAAAACCCCTGTCCTCATGGCATGGACACTCTGGTAGAGTAACAGAAGTAAACCAAATAAGTAAAATGTATGTTTAGCAGTGCTGAGTACTGTTGAGCAAGGAAAGGTGATAGAGAAATCTAGGATCACGAACCATCAAACAACCAGGGACAGCTTCATTGTGAAGGTGGTGTTTGGAGAGAGACTTGAAATGCACATGAACCATGAAGACATTAGGGATATTCTGAATTAGAATTAGAAGACATTAGAATATTCTGGGAGGGAACAGAAAGCCCTCTGCCATTCCTGAGGCAGGAGTGAGTCTGTTCTGTTTGAGAAGGAGTGAGGAGAGCAGTTCAGCTGGAAAGAGAACTACAAGGAAACTAGGAGGAAAACAGTAGGATGCTGACTCCCAGAAGTAAGGGTGGTCAAGTGCCTGATTCGTGGAGATGCTCCATGACCACTCTGGATTTTGATTATAGGAACTCAGATTTTGAAAAGAGGAGTAACCTGATCTGACTTCCGTATTGAAGTGAGTTCAGGTGACCAACCATCCCAGTTTTCCTTGCGCTGTCCCAATTTTAGCACCAAACTTCCCACATCTGGGGAAACTCTTCAGTCCTGGGAAAAACGGGACAGCTGGTCACCCCAGCTGGATGCCACATTGATAAGAGACATGAGAGCAGATGTTGAGGAACCAGTAAAATGGCTACTGCAGTAGCTCCTTCTTTACTCTTTGAATGTAGACTAGTTGCCAGGATATTCTCCAGCTGCTTGTAATGAACATTTTAATGTAATGGAAAAGGCATGGAGATTGTGTCTTTGATGACCTCATCAGGATGCTTCACCAGACTTCGATTGTTCACACTTGGACTCCTTGTCATGCGAGATCATTAAATGTCTTTATGCTTGAGGCAGTGCCTCCCAAGTGTGAATGAATATTCATAACTACTGAGAGTCTTGTTACAATGCAGGTTTGATTCAGTAGGTCTAGAGTGAAGGCTGCAATACTGAATCTCTAACAAGTGCAGTCCATGCTTGTACTGCTGGCACAAGGACCATGCTTTGAGTAGGACAGTGTTTTTCAAACTTAAATATACATAAGAATCTCCTATGCCAGAAAGGATTGGCAGGATATATTCAACGTGCTGAATCAGAAAAATATGCAGCCAAGAATTCTTTATCCAGAAAGCCTGTCATTCAAAACAGAAGGAGAGTTAAAGAATTTCCTAGACAAACAAAAACTAAGGAGTTCATGACCACTAAACCAGCCCTGCAAGAAATTATAAGGGGGACTCTGAGAAAAGACAAAACAAGAAAGACCAAAAGCAACAAAGACTAGAAAGGACAAGAGAACATCTCCAGAAACACCAACTCTATAGGCAACACAATGGCACTAAATTCATATCTTTCAGTACTCGCTCTCAATGTCAGTGGACTAAATGCTCCAATCAAAAGACATATGGTATCAGAATGGATAAGAAAACAAGACTCATCTATATACTGCTTATAAGAGACCCATTTTAGACCTAAAAACACACGCAGATTGAAACAAAGTGGAGAACCATCTAGTATACTAATGGTGATCAAGAGAAAGCTGGAGTAACCATACTTATATCAGACAATCTAGACTTTAAAATAAAGACTTTAACAAGAGATGAAGAAGGATATTATATTATAATTAAGGGGACTATCCACCAAGAAGATCTATCAATTGTAAATATTTATGCCCTCAATGTGAAAACACCCAAATATATAAATCAATTAATCATAAACTCATTGATAATAATATCATAATAGTAGGGGACTTCAACACCCCACCTACAGCAATGGACAGATCCTCTAAGCAGAAAATCAACCAAGAAACAATGGCTTTGAGTGACACACTGGACTGATGGACTTAACAGATATATTCAAAACATTTCATCCTAAAGCAACAGAATACACATTCTTCTCGAGTGCACATGGAACATTCTCCAGAATAGACCACATACTGGGACAAATCAGTCCTCAACAAATACAAAAAATAGAGATAATACCTTGCATATTTTCAGATGGCAACACTATGAAACTCGAAATCAACCACAAGAAAAAATTTGGGAGGATAGAAGATGGCAGTGTAGGAGGACTCTGGGCTCACCTTGTCCTGCTGATCACTTAGATTCCCCCCACACCTGCCTGAATAACCCAGAAAACCACCAGAAGACTAGCAGAACGTACTTTATGGAGAGAAGCATAGACAAGAGGCCCGCAGAAGAGGGTAGGAAGGGCGGAGAGGCAGTGTGTGCTACACGGACTGGCGGGAGGGAGCTGGGGCCATGGAGGGGCAGCCCGCTGGGCAAGGCAGAGCCCCTGAGTCTGGCTTGCAAAAGTGGAGGGGCTGGACTCCGTGAGTTCTGACAGCCAGTGGGACTTAACATCTGGAATCTTAAAAGTCAACAGCTCTGCTCTCAGAGAGCAGAGAAGGCAAGAGGACACTGGGAGGGAGGGTTGTTGAGCCCTAGAAGACAGAGCTCAGCTTGGCAGGGAACAAAGGCACTGGCAAGCACCATCTCCCTCTCCCATCCACCAGCCAAAATTCCAAAGGGAACCAATTCCCGTCACCGAATTTGCTTGCACTGAGCAAATGCCCAACGCTGTGCTTCTGTGGATCCATCACTCCAACGGGTCAGCCTCCCTCCTGGTGCTGCATGGCCCCTCCTGCAGGGGACCACCCATGGCAAAGTGAGCTAAGTCTGCCCCTCCTGCCTCTGCACCTTGCGGATCCACCCTGGCTAATACGCCAGATCCCATTGAAGCAGCACCACAAGCCTGACAGTGTGCAAGTAGCCCAGACAGAGGCCACACCACTCCACAGTGAGTCCTGCCCCTGGGAGAGGGGAAGATAAGGTACACACCAGTCTGACTGTGGCCCCAGTGGTGGGCTGGGGGCAGACATCGGGTCTGACTGCGGCCCTGCCCACAACACAAGTTACTCCGGACAGCACAGGGAAAGTGCCCTGCAGTTCCGCGCCACTCCAGGGACTATCCACGATGATGAAATGGAAGAATTCTCAAAAGAAACTCCAGGAAGTAGTGACAGCTAACGAATTGATCAAAAACAATTTAAGCAATATAATGGAACAAAAATTTAGAATAATAGTCATAAAACTAATCGCTGGGCTTGAAAAAAGGATAGAGGACAGCAGAGAATCTATTGCTACAGAGATCAAGGGACTAAGAAATAGTCATGAGGAACTAAAAAATGCTATAAATGAGGTGCAAAATAAAATGGAGGCAGCCATAGCATGGATTGAAGAGGCAGAGGAGAGAATAGGTGAATTAGAAGATAAAATTATGGAAAAAGAGGAAGCGGAGAAAAAGAGATAAAAAAAAATCCAGGAGTATGAGGGGAGAATTAGAGAACTAAGTGATGCAATCAAACGGAACGATATCCGTATAATAGGAATTCCAGAAGAGGAAGAGAGAGAGAAAGGGGCTGAAGGTGTACTTGAACAAATCATAGCTGAGAACTTCCCTGATCTGGGGAAGGAAACAGGCATTAAAATCCAAGAGGCACAGGGAACTCCCTTCAGATGTAACTTGAATCGATCATCTGCACGACATATCATAGTGAAACTGGCAAAATATAAGGATAAAGAGAAAATTCTGAAAGCAGCTAGGGATAAACAGGCTCTAACTTACAAAGGGAGACCCATAAGACTAGTGGCATACCTATCTACTGAAACTTGGCAGGCCAGAAAGGAATGGCAGGAAATCTTCAATGTGATGAACAGAAAAAACATGCAGCCAAGAATCCTTTATCCAGCAAGCCTGTCATTCAGAATAAAGGAGAGATAAAGGTCTTCCCAAACAAACAAAAACTGAAGGAATTCATCACCACTAAACCAGCCCTACAAGAGATCCTAAGGGGGACTCTGTGAGTGAAATGTTGCAAAGACCACAACGTACCAGAAACATCACTACTAGCATGAAACCTACAGACATCACAATGACTCTAAACCCATATCTGTCAATAATAACACTGAATGTAAATGGACTAAATGCTCCAACCAAAAGACATAGGGTAACAGAATTGATAAAAAAACAAGACCCATCTATTTTCTGTCTATAAGAGATTAATTTTAGACCTGAGGACACCTTCAGATTGAGAGTGAGGGGATGGAGAACTATATATCATGCTACTGGAAATCAAAAGAGAGCTGGAGTAGCCATACTTATATCAGACAAACTAGACTTTAAATTAAAGGCTGTAACAAGAGATGAAGAAGGGAATTATATAATAATTACAGGGTCTATTCATCAGGAAGAGCTAACAATTATAAATGTCTAGGCACCGAATATGGCAGCCCCCAAATATATAAAACAATCACAAACATAAGCAACCTTATTGATAAGAATGTGGTAATTGCAGGGGACTTTAATACCCCACTTACAACAATGGATAGATCATCTAGACACAGGATCAATAAAGAAACAAGGGCCCTCCCTGAATGATACATTGGATCAGATGTACTTGACAGATACATTTAGAACTCTGCATCCCAAAGCAACAGAATATACTTTCTTCTCAGGTACACATGGAACATTCTCCAGGATAGATCATATACTGGGTCACAAAACAGACCTTAATAAGTATAAAAGAATTGAGATCATACCATGAACACTTTCAGACCACAATGCTATGAAACTTGAAATCAACCACAGGAAGAAGTCTGGAAAACCTTCAAAAGCATGGAGGTTAAAGAACAGCCTACTAAAGAATGAATGGGTCAACCAGGCAATTAGAGAAGAAATAAAAAAAATATATGGAAACAAATGAAAATAAAAATACAACAATCCAAATGCTTTGGGATGCAGCGAAGGCAGTCTTGAGAGGAAAATACATTGCAATCCAGGCCTATCTCAAGAAACAAGAAAAATCCCAAATACAAAATCTAACAGTACACCTAAAGGAAATAGAACCAGAACAGCAAAGATGCCCCAAACCCAGCAGAAGAAGAGAAATAATAAAGATCAGAGCAGAAATAAACATATAGAATCTAAAAAAACTGTAGAGCAGATCAATGAAACCAAGAGTTGTTTTTTTGAGAAAAATAAACAAAATTGATAAACTTCTAGCCTGGCTTCTAAAAAGGAAAAGGGAGATGACCCAAATAGATAAAATCATGAATGAAAATGGAATTATTACAACCAATCCCTCAGAAATACAAGCAATTACCAGGGAATACTATGAAAAATTATATGCCAACAAACTGGACAACCTGAAAGAAATGGACAAATACCTAAGCACCCACACACTTCCAAAATTCAAACAGGAAGAAATAGAAAACTTGAACAGACCCATAACCAGCAAAGAAATTGAATCAATTTCTTGATTCAATTTGATTACCAAAAAATCTCCCAACAAATAAGAGTCCAGGACCAGATGGCTTCCCTGGGTAATTCTACCAGACATTTAAAGCAGAGATAATACCTATCCTTCTCAAGCTGTTCCAAAAAATAGAAAGGAAAGGAAAACTTCCAGATTCATTCTATGAAGCCAACATTACTTTGGTTCCTAAACCAGACAGACACCCAGCAAAAAAAGAGAACTACAGGCCAATATCCTTGATGAATATGGATGCAAAAATTCTCAACAAGATACTAGCAAATCGAATTCAGCAGCTTATAAAAAGAATTATTCACCACAATCAAGTGGCATTCATTCCTGGGCTTCAGGGCTGGTTCAACATTCACAAATCAATTAATGTGATACATCACATTAATAAAAGAAAAGAACCATATGATCCTGTCAATCGATGCAGAAAAAGCATTTGACAAAATTCAGCATTCTTTCTTAATAAAAACCCTCGAGAAAGTCGGGATAGAAGGAACATACTTAAACATAAAAGCCATTTATGAAAAGCCCACAGCTAATATCATCCTCAATGGGGAAAAACTGAGAGATTTCTCCCTGAGATCAGGAACACGACAGGGATGTCCACTCTCACCACTGTTGTTTAACATAGTGTTGGAAGTTCTAGCATCAGCAGTCAGACAACAAAAGGAAATCAAAGGCATCAAAACTGGCAAAGATGAGGTCAAGCACTCACTTTTTGCAGATGACATGGTATTATACATGGAAAACCTGCTAGACTCCACCAAAAGTCTGCTGGAACTGATATATGAATTCAGCAAAGTAGCAGGATATAAAATCAATGTACAGAAATCAGTTGCATTCTTATACACTAACAATGAAGCAACAGAAAGACAAATAAAGAAACTTATCCCATTCATAATTCCACCAAGAATCATAAAATACCTAGGAATAAACCTAATCAAAGATGTAAAGGATCTGTATGCTGAAAACGATAGAAAGCTTATGAAGGAAATTGAAGAAGTTACAAAGAAATGGAAAAACGTTCCATGCTCATGGATTCAGAGAATAAATATTGTTAAAATGTCAAAACTACCCAAAGCTATCTACGCATTCAATGCAATCCCAATCAAAATTGCACCAGCATTCTTCTCGAAGCTAGAACAAGCAATCCTAAAATTTGTATGGAACCACAAAAGACCCCGAAGAGCCAAAGTAATGTTGAAGAAGACCAAAGTGGGAGGCATCACAATCCCAGACTTTAGCCTCTACTACAAAACTGTAATCATCAGGACAGCATGGTATTGGCACAAAACCAGAGACATAGACCAATGGAATAGAGACTCCAGAATTGGACCCACAATTATATGGCCAACTAATCTTTGACAAAGCAGGAAAGAATATCCAATGGAAAAAAGACAGTCTCTTGAACAAATGGTGCTGGGAGAACTGGACAGCAACATGCAGCAGAATGAAACTAGACCACTTTCTTACACCATTCACAAAAATAAACTCAAAATGGATGAAGGACCTGAATGTGAGACAGGAAACCATCAAAACCCTAGAGGAGAAAGCAGGAAAAAAAACCTCTCTGACCTCAGCCACAGCAATTTCTTACTTGACACATCTCCAAAGGCAAGGGAATTAAAAGCAAAAATGAACTATTGGGACCTCATGAAGATAAAATCTTCTGTACTGCAAAGGAAACAATCAACAAAACTGGAATGGCAACGAATGGAATGGGAAAAAGATATTTGCAAATGACATATCAAAGGGCTAGTATCCAAAATCTATAAAGAACTCACCGAACTCCACACCCAAAAAACAAATAATCCAGTGAAGAAATGGGCAGAAAACATGAATAGACACTTCTCTAAAGAAGACATCCAGATGGCCAACAGGCACATGAAAAGATGCTCAACGTCACTCCTCATCAGGGAAATACAAATCAAAACCACTCTGAAATACCACCTCACGCCAGTCAGAGTGGCCAAAATGAACAAATCAGGAGACTATAGATGCTGGCAAGGATGTGGAGAAACGGGAACTCTCTTGCACTGTTGGTGGGAATGCAAACTGGTGCAGCCACTCTGCAAAACAGTGTGGAGGTTCATCAAAAAATTAAAAGTAGACCTACCCTATGACCCAGCAATAGCACTGCTAGGAACTGACCCAAGGGACACAGGAGTGCTGATACATAGGGGCACTTGTACCCCAACATTTAGAGCAGCACTTTCAACAATAGCCAAATGATGGAAAGAGCCTAAATGTCCATTAACTGATGAATGGATAAAGAAATTGTAGTTTATATTCACAATGGAATACTGCACGGCAATGAGAAAGAATGAAAGGCTTTTGTAGCAACATGGATGGAACTGGAGAGTGTTACGCTAAGTGAAGTAAATCATACAGAGAAAGACAGGTACCATATGTTTTCACTCTTACGTGTTTCCTGAGAAACTTAACAGAAGACCATGGGGAAGGGGAAGGAAAAAAAAAAGGTTAGAGATGGAAAGAGCCAAACCATAAGAGACTTTTAAAAACTGAGAACAAACTGAGGGTTGATGGGGGGTGGGGGAGAGGGGAAAGTGGGTGATGGGCATTGAGGAGGGCACCTGTTGGGATGAGCACTGGGTGTTGTATGAAAACCAATTTGACAATAAATTTCATATTAAAAAAAGGAAAAAATTTGGGAAGACCATGAATAAATGGAGATTAAAGAGCATCCTACTAAAGAATGAATGGGTTAACCAATAAACTAAAGAGGAAATTAAAAAGTACATGGAAGCCAATGAAAATGAAAACACGACAGCCCAAAACCTCTGGGATGCAGCAAAGGCGGTCATAAGCAGAAAGTATACAGCAATCCAGGTCTTTCTAAAGAAGGAAGAAAGGCCTCAGATACACAAACTAACCTTACACCTAAAATAACTGGAAAAAGAACAGCAAATAAAGCCCAAAACCAGCAGAAGAAGGGAAATAATAAAGATTAGAGCAGAAATCAATGCTATCGAAATTAAAAAAAAAAAAAAAACCAAAACAGTAGAACAAATAAATGAACAGGAGCTGGTTCCTTGAAGGAATTAACAAAATTAATAAACCCCTAGCCAGATTGATCAAAAAGAAAAAGGAAAAGACCCAAATAAATAAATCACAAATGAAAGAGGAGAGATCACAACCAACACCGCAGAAATACGAACAATAAGAGAATGTTATGAGCAATTATATGCCAACAAATTAGGCAATCTGGAAGAAATGGACAAATTCCTATAAACATATAAACTACCAAAACTGAAACAGGAAGAAATAAAAAATTTGAACAGAGTGGCGCCTGGGTGGCTCAGTCGGTTGGGCTTCTGACTTCGGCTCAGGTCATGATCTTGCACTTCATGAGTTCAAGCCCCGCATTGGGCTCTGTGCTGACAGCTCAGAGTCTGGAGCCTGCTTTGGATTCTGTGTGTGTGTGTGTGTGTGTGTGTGTGTGTGTGTGTGTGTCTGCCCCTCCCCTGCTCACCCTCTGTCTGTCTCTCTCAAGAATAAATAAACATTAAAAAAAACATTAAAAATTTTTGAACAGATCCATAACCAGCAAAGAAATGGAATCAGTAATAAAAAAATCTCCCAACAAACAAGAGTCTAGGGCTGGATAGCTTTCCAGGGGAATTCTATCAAACATTTAAAGAAGAGTTAACTCCTATTCTTTTGAGGCTGTTCCAAAAAATAGAAATAGAAGGAAAACTTCCAAACTCATTCCATGAGGCCAGCATTACCTTGATTCTAAAACCAGACAAAGACCCCACTAAAAAAGAGAACTACAGACCAATTTCCATGATGAACATGGAAGCAAAAATCCTCAACAAGATACTAGCAACCATATCCAACAATACATTGAAAGAATTATTCACCATGATCAAGTGGGATTTATGCCTGAGATACAGGAATAATATTTGCTAATATCATCTGTTTTCCCCCTAAAGTCAGGAACACAACAAGGATGTCCACTCTCATCACTGGTTATTCAACATAGTGTTGAAAGTCCTAGCTTCAGCAATCAGACAACACAAAAAAATGAAAGCATACAAATCAGCAAGGAGGAAGTCAAACTTTCACTGTTCGCAGACGACATGATACGCTGTGTGGAAAATCCGAGGACTCCATCAGAAAACTGCTAGAACTAATCCATGAATTCAGCAAAGTTACAGGATATAAAATCAATGTACAAAAACTGGTTGCATTTCTTTTTTTAAAAAATTTTTTAAAGTTTATTTATTTTTGAAACAGAGAGAGACAGAGCATGAACGGGGGTGGGTCAGAGAGAGAGGGAGACACAGAATCGGAAGCAGGCTCCAGGCTCTGAGCTGTCAGCACAGAGCCTGATGCGGAGCTCGAACTCATGGACCGCGAGATCGTGACCTGAGCTGAAGTCGGACGCTTAACCGACTGAGCCACCCAGGCGCTCCAAAACTGGTTGCATTTCTATACACTAATAATGAAGGAACAGAAAGAGAAATCAAGGAATCAATCCCATTTACCATTGTACCAAGAACCATAAAATACCTAGGAATAAATCTAACCAAAGAGGTGAAAAACCTATATGCTGAAAACTATAGAAAGCTTATGAAAGAAATTGAAGAAGATACAAAAAAATTGAAAAAATATTCCATGCTCCTGGGTTGGAAGAACAAATATTGTTAAAATGTCGATACTACCCAAAGCAATCTACATATTCAATGTAATCCCTATCAAAATAACACCAGCATTTTTCACAGAGCTAGAACAAACAATCCTAAAATCTGTATGGAACCAGAAAAGACACTGAATAGCCAAAGCAATCCTGAAAAAGCAAACCAAAGCTGGAGGCCTCACAATCCCAGACTTAAAGCTGTATTACAAAGCTGTAATCATGAAGACAGTATGGTACTGGCACAAAAACAGACACTCAGATCAATGGAACAGAATAGAGAGCCCAGAAATGGACCCACAAACATATGGCCAACTAATCCATGACAAAGCAGAAAAGAATATCCAGTGGAAAAAAAGACAGTCTCTTCTGCGAATGGTGTTGGGAAAATTGGACAGCAAAATGCAAAAGAATGAAACTAGACCACTTTCTTATACCACAAAAATGAAATGGATGAAAGACCTAAACGTAAGACAGGAAGCCATCAAAATCCTAGAGGGGAAAACAGGCAGCAACCTTTTATGACCTCAGTCGCAACAACTTCTTACTTGACATGACTCCAGAGGCAAGGGAAACAAAAGTAAAAATGAACTATTGGGATTTCATCAAGATAAAAAGTTCTGCACAGTGAAGGAAACAATCAGCAAACTAAAAGACAACCGATAGAATGGGAGAATATATTCACAAATGACATATCTGATGAAGGGTTAGTATCCAAAATTTATAAACAACTTATCAAACTCAACACCCAAAACACAATCCAGTGAAGAAATGGGCAAAAATTATGAATAGACACTTCTCCTAAGAAGACATCCAGATGGCCAACCGACACATGAAAAAATGCTCAACTCACTCATCAGCAGGGAAATACAAATCAAAACCACAATGAGACACCACCTCATACCTGTCAGAATGGCTACTGTGAACAACTCAGGCAACAACAGATATTGGTGAGAATGCGGAGAAAGAGGAACCCTTTTGTACTGTTGGTGGGAATGCAAACTGGTGCAGCCACTCTGGGAAACAGTGTCGAGGTTCCTCAAAAAGTTAAAAATAGAACTACCTTATGACCTAGCAATTGTACTACTAAGTATTTATTCATAGGATAGAGGTATGCTGTTTCAAAGGGGCACACGCACCCCAGTGTTTATAGCAGCACTATCAACAATAGATAGCTAAAGTATGGAAAGAGCCCAAATCCATTGACTGATGAATGGATAAAGAAGATGTGGTGCTGGCGGTGTTGTGTGTGTGTGTGTGTGTGTGTGTGTGTGTGCGTGCGCGCACACGGAGTACTAGTTGGTAATCGAAAAGAGTGAAATTTTGCCAATTGCAAAAACATGGATGGAACTAGAGGGTATTATGCTAAGTGAAATTAGAGAAAGACAAATATCACAAATGTGGAAATTAAAATACAAAACAGATGAACATAAGGGAAGGGAAGCAAAAGTAATATCAAAACAGGGAGGGAGACAAACCGTAAAAGACTCTTAAATACAGAGAATGGAGGGTTGCTGCAGGGGTGTTGGGTGAGGGGATGGGCTAAGTGGGCAAGGGGCATTAAGGAGGACAATTGTTGGGATGAGCACTGGGTGTTACACGTAAGTGAAGAGTCACTCAATTCTATTCCTGAAATCATTGCTACACTAGATGTTGACTAACTTGGATTTAAATTTAAAAAAAAAGGCATAATCAAATTACGGAAAGAGCCCAAATGTCTATCGACTGATGAATAGATAAAAAAGATGCGCGTGCGCGCACACACACACACACACACACACACACACACACACACTCTGGAATATTACTCAGCCGTAAAAAGAATGGAATATTGCCATTTGCAACAGCATGGATGGAGCTAGAGTGTATTATGCTTAGTGACATAAGTCAGTCTGAGGAAGACAAATACCAGAAGATCTCACTCATATGTGGAATTTAAGATACAAAACAGATGAACATAGGGGAAGGGGAAAAAAAGGGAGACAACCCCTGAGAGAACAAACTGGGGGTTGCTGGAGGGAAGGTCGGAAGATGGGCTAAATGAGTGGTGGGTGTTAAGGAGGGCACTTGTAATGAGCACTGGGTGTAGTATGTAAGTGATGAATCACTCAGTTTTACTCTTGAACCCAATATTATACCACATGTTAACTAACTAGAATTTAAATAAAAACTCAAAACAAAAAAAGAATTCCCTGTAGAGTTTGTTAAGCCATGGATTCCTGGGCCCCCAACTGTAGGGATTCTGTGTCTGGTGGTGATTCTCAGGTGACATCTGAGATTTGCATTTTTAACAATATCCCAGGCCATGCTGATGATGCAGATCCATAGACCACAAGTTTCTCAAATTTTGACTTGCATAGAATCTCCTGGAGATCATGTTAAAAAGAAGGGTCCTATTCACTGGATCTGGGATGGAACCGAAGATTCTGCATTTGTACCAAATTTCCAAGTGATTTGCATGCCACTATGCTGCTGATTTTCAGGCCACATTTGGGCAGCAAGACAGAGCAGCTAGATTTCTATTAGTTGCAACTGAGAACATCCATGATTCATGCACTGCCTATATGTATTTTTGCAGGGAAAAGACTCACTTTTTAAAAAACTGACTCTCAAAGTATTCTGTGATGCAATAAAAGAAAATCTTAAGAGCCCCCGGCTTGGAGTCTCTTAATTTTATTTCCTCTCCTCTGCAGCACAAACCCAAGCAGGGGACCCTTCTCAACAAAAGTACATGTTGCAAAGAAGCAGATGTGGGTTTTGATGAATAGTCTCTGCCACAGTGAGGTGGGCAGTTCCCAGAAAAGAAAGCTGGCCAGACAAGAGGTGTTCCCCATACGTACCACCCCCTTGGAGTGCAGAGCATGTGCGTAATAACCACATTCTGACTGAGTATTCATTTCCTGGAACAGCTGGGTGACCACAAAGGACTTTTTCACTATGAACTAATGCCTAAGCCAGTAATTCTCAATAAGATCACTTCTGTTCCCAGGTAGCAATGTCTAGAGACATTTCTGATGGTCACAGTGGGTGTGTGTGGGATGGGGGAGGTTACTGGCATCTAGCGAGTAGAGGCCAGGGATGCTGCTGCAAATCCTGCAATGCACAGCAGCTCCTGCCCGCAAAAAGAATTATCCAGGCCAAAATGTTAACAGTGCAGAGCTTGAGAATTAATGTTCTAGGTGGAGGCAGGGAAACTATCACTTACCACCTTGCAATTGATCATTAAAACATCTATCATTCTTGCCTTCCAGAAGTTTATAATCCGGGCAGGAATGATTTACAAGCACACACGTATCACGTGTGCAATAGCACACAAAATATAGGGTAAGTCACGTCATACTGACGGTAATAGAGTAAGGAATTTCACTGAGGTCTAGAAGAATAAAGGGCTCTCAAAGGATGAAGACACAAGTTCTTAAAGAAAGCGAAGGGGGTGAGCAAGGCAGATAAGAGAAAGAAAGCAGACTTGATGTTGGGAGGAAGTGAAAATATTGAATAGAGAGGTCCAAACCCGAAGCGCCTGGAACATTTGGCTTGTTTATTCACTTTTTGCAACTGTTTTGGATGCAAAAACAGCAGCGACATTAGCGGGGCTTAAGCACAAGGATTTGTCAACTGCCCAGGAAGGTTGCATTTCATGCAAGTTCTATTCGTGTATATTTGAAATTGCAGGATATAAAAAGTCACACCGCAGGCATGCATTTTGAAACCATGTGAATCTCCCCAATTTGTCTCCCTGAGACGAATCACATAATTTTAAAGCCAGCAAGTGGAGTGAATCATGCATTCTGTTTGCATCGCCACCATGTGGAAGAGACACTTAAGCTGATTAAGCAGAAAAAGGGACAGTCTTTGGTTCATGCCTTAAAAACTGCACAAGAAATCTCTTCAAATGACTCACGGTGAGCCTCAGCTGCTATTTTTACATTTCCCGCTGTTATTATTTAAAGTTGCTTTTAAAATACTGTCTGGTAACAAAGTTAGCCATACATTTAATTTATTTTGGTGCTGAAAAACACACTAAATCCAATGACTTTGAAAACAAAATTAGAAATGTTAAAACTAAATACATAAGGCCAAAGGACTGCTGTGACACCCCCTCCCCCCCCCCCCCCCCCCGCCGCTATTGGTTTGGGAGCATTTCCATGAGGACATGATGTGACATTAAGTATATGTGCTACTAAAGTGAGTGCTTGAGATCACACTAAAATTAACCCGAGTATATGAGTAGGTTTGAAAGTCATCAAGCAAAGAAGACAGTGCTGGTATCCTGACCACTAGACATTTCCTTAGGACGCCCTCCTGAGTGGGATGGAGGTGTATTTTTACAACGCAAGAATACAACCCTGTTTTTAATATTTATTCATATGGGAATTATTGAACTATGAAAATGTTGAGTGATGCAAGATCTTCAGGAGTATAAAGTGGAGCCAAAAATTCAGAGAGAGAAATCTGCAAGCTGAATCCAGATGTTGGCCAATAAATCCTGGGCAAGATAGTATTAGCTGGAAGATGAAAATCCCCTTATTTCCCTCGTTGTTAAAAAGAATTCTCTGAGCATTTAATGGCACACGATATACACTTCTGGGTTTGGGGGTCTCAGTAGTCTCTCGACACCCCTTTCTTTCTACAGAGACAGAAGCCAAAATAGGGATAAGAGTCACGACTGCTTTCAGGAGAAAGACAGATGGTGGCATTTGTCCCATCCATGTGTCACCACAGGGGGCGCTGTCCACAGCAGCTCAGTTTTCTGGTTTTAGCCAAAGAGCAGAGATCAGAGTCTGAGGTTGTGGTTGAACAGACGCAGTGTCTCTTCTGCGATAGAATTCTGATGATGTTGTTGGTTCCTCCTATTTGGGGGGAAATAATGTGTAGAAAAAGCTGAAGAGAAATTAGCACCTCAGAAATTACCTAGGACTTCCAGCAGTGCCTAGATAGAACAAGCAAGAATTTCTCTAAGGTCCAAAGCTCAGTAAAGAGGTCCTAATATATGGCTTACAGCCTCTCCCATCCCCAAACACCATCTGCGATGGTCTTTTTATTTGTTTGATCTTTTCACAAACATTTACAGGGTGTTTACTGTGGACCAGGCAGCGTCCTAAGCTCTCAGCACATATGACCTCACTTACTTCTCATGATGAGATAGATACTATTATTATCCTCATTTACAGATGAAGAAACTGAGGCACAGAGACCTTAAGTGGCTAGTGTAAGCTGATGTAGCCTGGAACTGGTGGAGTTGTCACTTGAACCCAGGCATGTTGGTTCCATTCAAACAGTGACGAATCACTTAAATGCTACAGAGGATCAGTAATGACTGTAAGGATGGATATGCACTTTTTACAGAGAAAAGTGTTGTCCAAAGATAAGGGGATCAGATTACTGTTTGGGGCCTTCTATGTAGCTGACTTTTGATAATTTTGTATTAATAAAAAGCAGCGTTGACATGATTCAGAATAGAGCAAAGTGCTTTCATGTACATTGTTTCGTTCCTCAATCAATTGGGCATTTCAATGATGAATGAATTGAGGCTCAGAGAAGTTAAATTATTTGCCCATCATCTACCACCTAAAACCTGAAAGAGTCAAAATACGAACTCAAATCTGGCGAACCCCAGAATCCACACTATGGATTCTACTATGTGACATGTTTTGGGGGACTACAAGCATTGGGAAAGTTCTTTTACACAGTTCAGGTTGACATATCCTTTGGCAGCTGCTGATTCTAGCCAAGAGGTGAACCTGTGGCATACACTGGTAGGACATAGTCAGCAGCCACTAAGCATAATTGTCCTTAATATGAGAGTGCATGTCCTATCAAGCTGGTCCCAATATTGTTGACAATCTGGGGTGACAACTCTGGTGACAACTAAGGAAAGCTGTCAACTTTCAGAGAAAAACAGACCCAAGTTGGAACCCTCTACCCAGCTGAGTAGCTTTGAGCAAATCATGTGGACTCTCCCAGTCTGTTTGCTCATCTGTAAGCAAGGAATTTAGACACTCAACATCTTTTGTGGGCCAGGCATTGCTCTAGGTAGAAGGAAAACAATAGTGACCACAACAGTGAAACTTACAGGGGAGCAGAGGCTGACCAAAAGCAAATACTTCAATGTTTTTAAGACTAAGACAAATATCATACAGAGAGGCACATCACACAGAGAATTAAAATAGAATGTAGTGACAGAGACTGTGAAGGGCTGTCACCGTGACCACCTTACTGAAAACCAAACTCCCCTCACCCCATGCGTCCTGATTTCTCTTCACTGCTCTGTATTTTTCTATAGCACACATCACTTTGTGATGTACTGTATAATCTACACTTGGGGGTTTATTGTCAGCCCCCCCACCCCACTCCAACATCAGTCCTGTGAGGGCAAGGATTTTTGTCAATGTGTCCACTGCTGTTTCCCCAACACCTAATACAGTATCTAGCATGTACTGGATAATCAATAAATATTTGTTAAATGAATGTGGTTAAATTATCATTTGGATATTTGTGGAAAGACTGGGGAGAGGGAGAGAAAGAGAGAGAGAGGATGAAAGAAAGAGAGAGAGAGAAAGACAGGGATGGAAGGAAGGAATAAAGGAATGAATGAAGGAGGGAAGAAGGAGGGAAGGAGGGATGATAAAGGAGGGATAGAGGATAGGGAAGGAAGGAAGAAGGAGGGAAGGAGGGAAGGAGGGATGAAGGAAGAAAGAAAGGGAGGGAGGGGAGAAGGAAGGGAGGGAGGGAAGGAGGGAGAAAGGGAGAGAGAGAAAAAGAGAGAGAGAAAGCAAGCAAGCAGAACTCCACTGGTTTTGGTCTCAAAAACCAGAAACCAGCAGCATAATGCAGGAAGCTAATGAAATTTCTCTTTTCTTTTAGATCAAGGACCAGGAAGCTCTTGGTTGTAGGAGACATTGGGTTTAGCAAGTACACATCACTGCAGAGAAGCTGGTCTTACTTACCATTTTGGTTTGGATCGTAGAGCGAGATACGTCAAAGCTTTCAGTCTCAGTCGCTTTCCAGATCCCACTAAACCACTTCTTGTATTCCATTCGCACCTGAGGAATATAGAGGTTTGTGTCATGTCCAGAGCTTGGTTAGAGAGAAAGGACCCCAAATAGGAGGCCAAAGATATAGATGCCAAGCCCGATGACTGCCTTTTCATTACTTTTCTGTATAGTCCTCTTGTTAATTCATTCTGAAATTCAACTTTCTCATTGTGGAAAAGGCATTTACTAGATGTTGGGCACTACAAAGTCTCTACAGAGAGACTTTGAACCCAGTGGTTCATCAAAGTGGTGGTGATGATGATGCTGAGAACAAGGAGGAGGAGGATGGTGAAGGTGATGATGGTGATGCTGCTGGTGGCGATTATAAGGATGAAGCTATGTTCAATACACTTTGCACCATATGCAATGTCATCTTCCATAAACCAAAGGAGAAAGGCTCTTCCCTTATCAGCAATTGAAGGTAAAGAATCTGAAGCTTGTGGAAGTACATGGACTTGCCCAAGGTCATACAGACAGAATTCAACACCTCACGATTCTTACTCAGGGCCCCAAACTAACCACTACGTACAAAAATCCCCTGTGATGGGGCGCCTGGGTGGCGCAGTCGGTTGAGCGTCCGACTTCAGCCAGGTCACGATCTCGCGGTCCGTGAGTTCGAGCCCCGCGTCAGGCTCTGGGCTGATGGCTCGGAGCCTGGAGCCTGTTTCCGATTCTGTGTCTCCCTCTCTCTCTGCCCCTCCCCCGTTCATGCTCTGTCTCTCTCTGTCCCAAAAATAAATAAAAAACGTTGAAAAAAAAATTTAAAAAAAAAACAAAAATCCCCTGTGATTACATGGATTCCCTTCATGTAACTTGCTTAACATGTCTGAAAAAGATATTTAACTACTTAATACTCAACATTATTTTACCAAGACACTTAAGTTGTACTTCATTTTTGGGTGTGAAGAGTACCAAGCATTGAGAAGGCACTAGAAGACGACAGAGAAATTAATAAAGTGTTACGATGGTCTTTTTGCCACAAGCATCTTAATTGATGGTAGTTCCACTCAATAGCAAAGGGAGGGTGGGGAAGTCAGGAAAATTGTTTCCAATATTCTATGAGGAGTAAAATGATAATAATGACCCTCACAAGAACTGCGCGAGGAGATTCATATTGCATTATCTCATTTAATTCTCAACCCTGTGAGGCACGTATTGCCATATACACAGATGAGAAGATTGAGGCTCAGAGAGGGTAAGAAAGCTGCCCACACAGCAGCCTACTCAGTGTAAAACCTAACACTAGAGCTGAAGTCTCTCTGTTTTTGGCATATTATGCCAAATTTTCCAGTGCCCCTCCCTAAAGTGCACTACACTGTAAGAGGATTATGTGTCCTCTTTCTGGTGAACTCAGGTATGGCCACATGACTAGCTCCAGCCAATGAAAGAGAACTAATTCAGGTACAGTTGGCCAGGATCTCCTTTCCCTTTGCCACAAGAATACCAATATTCCAAATAAGGGCTGCCCCTTCAGCCTGTATCCCAGAGTGAAGACAATGTAGATCAAGACACAGTTATGTAGCATGAGCAAGAAATAAACTTTATTGTTGTCACCCACTGAAATTAGGGGGTGGTGGCTTTTTGTTACCGCAGCATAATCTCCCTTATCCTGACTGATAAATGCTCTGCTATGGACTAAGTTGTGTCTCCTCAAAATTCATATGTTAAAGGCTTAACCTCCCAGGATGATTGTATTTGAAGATATGACCTTTATAGGAGTGACTAAGAATAAATGAAGTCCTAATGGTAGAGCCCTGATCCAATAGGATTAGTGTCCTGTTAAGAAGAAACAAAAGCTCTCTCTCCTTGTCTCTCCTATGGAAGGACACAGCAAAAAGGTGGACTTCTGAAAAAAAAAAAGAGCATTCTCACCAGAACCCAACTGCACAGTCACCCTGACCTCAGATTTCCAGCCTCCAGAATTATAAGAGATATTTCTGTTGTCCAAGCCACATGATCTATGATATTTTGTTCTGTCATCTCCAGCTGACAAAAGCACACTCTTAAGATAGAGATTGGAATGTGAAATTTAGTCAGATGCACCCAGAACACACAGCATACCCAAGCAGCACCTAAACCTTTTTCCCAGAATCAAGGCAACCACAAGATACAAATATAAAAGATCAGAAAAGGGTGAGAATGTGAATAGCCATTCAATAAGATGGTGGGACTCAGCTGGTGATAAATAAAACAATTAGCCTTACCTGGTGATTAAGGAGACAGTGTACCACAAAGAGCAAAACCCCCTGCAGGACATTGATGATGGTGAATGTGTAGGCAATGACTGATCCGATCACCTTCCCGAACTCTTCAACCATAAAATAGCCAAGGCCCCAAGAACAGCCCAGTATAAATAGCTGAGCAATGGCTTTAAATGTCATGACTCTGGGAAGGAACAGGAGTAATAATAACTATCACTGATCATTATATGTTGGTCACTGTGCTAAATGCTTTGCACACATTACCTGATTTGAACTTAGCACCACCTCATGTGCTTAAGTGACTCATGCAAAGTCATACAACTTGAAGATGAGGCAGAACCCATGCTTTCAATCACTGCTTCTGAGAATAATGCTTTCTCCTATTCTTGGAAATGATTTATCTGAACCTATTGGAAGATGTGTGGAAAGTGCCTTCTAGAAAGTTGTACTGAAAATGTGTACTGATGATGATATCATGACTTCAGATCATAGCATGCTGTTGGGCTTCTTCAAGAAAATTGTGTTTTATCAAATAGAAGGGTTGTTGATGGCAACTGTCTGGGACAGTTGACGTGTGTGAGTGTGTGTGTGTGTGTGTGCATGCACATGGTGTGTGAGCCTACACTCATCCACACATGTGTAGAAGGATGAGGAAACACTAAGAAGGGGGACCCTCTGACCCGCTAGGGCAGAAAACACCAAAGCTAGGAGATGTTGGTTTGTATGATAAGTAGAGGAGATCAAAGCCAGGGTCTGAAGTTGGAAAGATGCTCCTTAAGTTTTGTTCATCTGATTCACCAATGCACCTGACTCTTGCCCACTTTTGGGTAACATGAGTACCTGCTCCTCATATCAATGGGGAATAGTAGTCATGCCCACCTCATAGATTGGAGTTATAGGCATTCAGTGAAACAATATTGGTAAATTCCCATCATCTATCAAGTTCCTAGTTAATATTAGTTGTTCTTATTATTTCCAGTTATTTAGATCAGTGCCAGTAAGAACTGAGTGTCTACACCCAAGGATAATGGAGCCCCCAGAAGTGGGTGGACTCACGAGGTTGGGGAGAGATGATAATATTGATACTCTTGGCATGAATTTCATATGAACAGTATGCTACACACAGGAGCACCCAATGAATATTTGTTGAGGAAAGAGATCAAGGAGTACATTAAGCTACCTGAAAATTATAGTTTTTACTTCTAGAAATTGTACCCCACTTACCCTTTATCCAGTACCAGGATATTTTATATTAGATTTTTATATGGATTTTTCATCCCCAGTCAGAAAGAAAAGTAGTCCTGTAGGAAAAAATCTGTGGATACCACGGATTCAAGGGCCTTCTTACCTGGTATCCTGAATGGTAGAAACTTCTTTGTTGAGGGAGGAAAGTTTACTTCTCAAAATCCACAGGATTTGAAAGTAGAACACCAAGTTTATCTGTGGACACAGAACTAAAAGTTGACTTGGAATTTTCTCTGGAGTCCAGGTCATGCAACCTAGTTTGAGTTGGACCTAAGAATCTTTCCCCAAAAGATACAGGCCTCGTTGGATGCTATGCTATGGTCTGGTCTTTTATACAGCACATTGTGTATATATGAACTTGTGGCACTTGGTGCTTGATTAGGGTGACTATATAATTTATCATTCAAACCAAGACACCTAGAAAGTGAAAGAGTACTCTTGATAGCTATGCCAGGACAATGATGTGATCAGGAAGCTGCTGACAAACAGGAAAACATATCACTCTATGAAGAGTAGATATTTGCTGAATATTTGTTAAAAATTTTTAAAAATGTTTACTTATTTTTTTTTTCAACGTTTTTTTTTTTTTATTTTTTTATTTTTGGGACAGAGAGAGACAGAGCATGAACGGGGGAGGGGCAGAGAGAGAGAGAGACACAGAATCGGAAACAGGCTCCAGGCTCCGAGCCATCAGCCCAGAGCCTGACGCGGGGCTTGAACTCACGGACCGGACCGCGAGATCGTGACCTGGCTGAAGTCGGATGCTTAACCGACTGCGCCACCCAGGCGCCCCTACTTATTTTTTTTAAAGAGAGGGAAAGAGAGTGCGAGTGGGGGAAGGCCAGATAGAGGGAGAAACAGAATCTGAATCAGGTTCCAGGCTCTGAGCTGTCAGCACAGAGCCCGATGTGGGGCTCAAACTCACAAACTACGAGATCATGACCTGAGCGAAGTTGGATGTTTAACCGAATGAACCACACAGATGCCCCACTAAATAGTTGTTGAATGAACAAATGTGGGATTTTTAGGAGAATCTCCAGCAGAGGGTTATATTACATCAGAGTAACAAGTGAACCAGGAGGGAGCCTGGGAAAGAGATATGAAGACAGTGTTTTCAGGAAGAGGGGTAAATCACATTAGACTATATTTTCCTTATCTTCACCTCACTTCTGCTTTAACAGAAAGAAACACACTATGCTTGGCAAACCCAGGGCAGGCACATCAATAACTATCACTAGTCACCCACCAAGATAATGACTGCCACTGGTCCCATAAAACTCCAGATGAACGCTTTATCATGCTTGAGCCAGCAGCTGTTGAGAGAAAGGTGTGCATTAGCTATTTCTCAGAAGGCAAAGGTCTTGAATTCAGACTCCTATAGCAAGATCCAACCAGTGCCAGGAATCATTTAATTCAGAGCCTGGACTTTAGATGGAATCAGACATGGTCCTCATCTGACATAAGCCATGCGCTCTAAGCCTCAGTTTCCCCAAGTGTAGAGTGGGGGCAAACAGAAGGATTAAAAGATTAAATAATTACTGTGGTTATATGCAAAGTCTTGAAGTCAGGTAGGGTCACTCCTATGACTTTGTTCTCCTTCAATATTGTGTTAGCTATTTAGGGTCTTTTTCTTCTCTGTACAAACATTAGAATAATTTTATCAATATCTACAAAATAATTTTCTGAGAATGTGGTTGAGAATGCATTCAATCTACAGATCAAGTTGGAAAGAACTGACAGACTGACTTCTTGACAATATGGAGCTTTCCTATCCATGAACATGGATTATCTCTCCGTTTATTTGAAACTTCTTTTATTTCTTTCATCAGGATTTTGCAGTTTTCCTAATATAGATCTTGTAGGAAACATTAAAATGAGATAATGTGTATATAAATTTGAGTACAGTTCCTGGCAGAGGTAAGGCTCAATAAACAGTACCCTAATAATGATTGCTATAAGAAAGAGAGTAAAAATATTAACAGCTACAGCAATAAAAACTACCAACACAAATTAAATATGTTCCATATACCAAATACTCAGCTGCCCAAATACCTTTTATTATGTCATGGCTTATGTTGGCAAAGTTAGCATAACTTATTCTAAACAGAGACCTCACAGCATAAAACTGGTCAATTTAACAAGCAATTGCCAACACTGAGTGGGCAGAAAAGCTCCCACACTTAAGTTCTATTCTAAGGGTTGTAAACAATAGCCCACAGGGCAAATCCAGTTCACCCCATGTTTTTATAGATGAAGTTTTATTGAAACACAGCCACACTCATCTATTAACATATGGTCTATGACTTGGCTTCTCTCTCACTACAAGGACAACACTGGGTAATTGCCACAAAGACCATACGACCCGTAGAGACTAAAACAGGTACAATTTGGCCTTTTATAAAGTTTACCAACCCCTGATCTACCCTGCCACTGTATCTCCAGAATCATTCTGGCAGGATGTATGGTTCAAGCTGGAGATGGGGCTTCTTTTTTTCAAGAGGGACACCTTCGTACATGATACCTTAGTACATGCATACCTACTTCCTAACCTAAGCCCCATTGCCAATATACTAGCTTCTTCAACTAACTTTATGGAGCTTTCTAAACTTCTTTAGTCAGGCTAAAAATGCTGCCTTGGGAATTCTGAACTTACTCTCTTTTTTAGCTGTGACCTTGAGAAAGTTTCTTAGATGGACTAAGTACCAGGTGTCCTGTGCATGAAGTAACGAACAGTGCTGATTCCACAGGGTCATGGGGAGAATAAGAAAATACTGCGTTATCTCTGATACAGAACAGGACCTCTAGATTTATTGCTATTGTTGTTACTCTTTACATTTGGGGGATTAACCTCAACCTATTCAACCTACTCTTTCAGAATCCTACAGAACATAGAGGCCACAGGGGGGCTTTTATGTTCCTGAGTTTCCCAAATGTGCTTTTCTTTCTCCCTAATTTCCTAAACTGAATTCAAAATTTTATGTGTAAGTACATTTGTCTGAAAGGTACATTTCCCTATTTGGGGAAATAGGCTCTAGGTTTTACCAAAGTTCTTAAGAGGATCCAACCCCAAAGATGCTGAGAACCATTCCTCTAGGAATTTTGAAGAGAAAATAGAATTCTGGCTCAAAAAGAAAAAAAAAAAAAGGATTGGTTTGATGTATAGCTCACAACAGCAAATGTGCTGAAATATTTTTTGATTTCAGATCTTGCATCAGCCATGGGCACAACTTCTACCCTAAAGGCACACATCATTCTTACCGATCATATGTTCCATAATTTTGGGGTCCTACTATTGCAGACACAGCCACAATCAGAGCTGGAACCCCATAGCCAAAAGGGTACATGAACCTCTTCTTGAATTTGCCTGCACTGGTGTAGTTGGCCACCTTGAGGTTTCTGACAGTTAGGAAAAGATGTAGCCCTTCAAGGAGCATCCAGGTGAAGGAGGCCAGGTACAGGTAGTGCAGCACACCAGCGATGATGGAGCACAGCACCTGCAGGGGAGACAAGAGTTAGGAGTGTTGTCTCCACCTGATCCGATCCTCAGCAGTTGACATTTCCTGGATGTTGACCTGCATTTTCTTTTTATTTAATGTTTATTTGCTTTCGAGAGAAAGACAGACAGAGCATGAGTGGGAGAGGGGCAGAGAGAGGGAGACACAGAATCTGAAACAGGCTTCAGGCTCTGAGCTGTCAGCACAGAGCCCGACACGGGCTCAAACCCATGAACTGCGAGATTGTGACCTGAGTCGAAGTCAGAGGCTTAACCGACTGAGCCACCCAGATGCCCCCTGCATTTTCAATCCTAACACCTATGACATTTTGCCTAAGGGCAACACATTTTGGGGAGCTCTCACTGGCCCATGCTTACCCCATGGATGGGGCAGGCCAGAAGTGCTGAGGAATAAATACCACACAAACAGTCCTCAGATCCATGATGGATCAGAGTTGGTAGATGAATATTCCATGGCCCTTATCCTTTGGGTAGGTGAGATGCTTAATTTTTTGTGTTAACTCAACTGAGCTAAGGAAAATGCCCAGATAACTGGTAAAACATTATTCCTGGGTGTGTCTGTGAGGGTGTTTCAGGTATATATTACCATTTGAGTCAGTAAACTGAGCAAAGAAGATAACCCTAACCAATGAGGGTGGGCATCATCCAATCAATGGAGAGCCTAAATTAAATTTTTATGGAGGAAGAGAGAATTTGCTCCATCTGTTTGAGTTGGGACATCTCTCTTCTCAAGCCCTCAGACGTTGGTAGTTATGGTTCCAATAAAAAAAAAAAAAGACTATTTTACAAAACAGATTTTTTTTTTTTTACAAAAACAGAAGGTAGGCCTGACTCAGCCTCAGCACTGTCATTTGCCAATCTCTGCCCATTTTCTAATGAGGAAACTAAAGCCCAAAGAGATTAAAATCTCACCCAAGATCATACAACTAAAAAATAAAAATGGATTTGAAATGCAAACCATCTTTAAAGACTATACTTAATCTTTTTACATTTTTCTTATTGCTTATTTATTTTTGAGACAGAGAGGCAGAGTGAGAGCAGGGAGGGGCAGAGAGAGAAGAAGACACAGAATCCGAAGCAGGTTCCAGGCTCTGACATGTCAGCACAGAGCCCAATGAGGGGCTTGAACTCATGAACTGTGAGATCATGACCTGAGCCGGAGTTGGATGCTTTAACTGACTGAGCCGCCCAGGCACCCCAAGACTATACTTACTCTTTTTTAAAAAATTTACATCCAAGTTAGTTAGCATATAGTGCAACAATGATTTCAAGGGTAGATTCCTTGAATCTGTGCCTCTTACCCATTTAGTCCATCCCCCCTCCCACAACCCCTCCAGTAACCCTCTGTTTGTTCTCCATATTTAAGAGTCTCTTCTGTTTTGTCCCCCTCCCTATTTTTATATTATTTTTGTTTCCCTTCCCTTATGTTCATTGTTTTGTCTCTTAAAGTCCTCATATGAGTGAAGTCATATATTTGTCTTTCTCTGACTGATTTTGCTTAGCATAACACCCTCCAGTTCCATCCACATAGTTGCAAATGGCAAGATTTTATTCTTTTTGATTGCCAAGTAATACTCCATTGTGTATATATACCACATCTACTTTATCCCTTCATCCATCGAGGGACATTTGGTCTCTTTCCATTCTTTGGCTATTGTTGATAGTGCTGCTATAAACATTTGGGTGCATGTGCCCCTTTGAAACAGCACACCTGTATCCCTTGGATAAATACCTAGTAGTGCAATTTCTGGGTCATAGGGTAGTTCTAGTTTTAATTTTTTGAGGAATCTCCATACTGTTTTCCAGAGTGGCTGCACCAGTTTGCATTCCCACCATCAGTGCCAAAGAGCTCCTCTCTCTCCGCATCCTCGCCAAAATCTGTTGTTGCCTGAGTTGTTCACATTAGCCATTCTGACAGGTGTAAGGTGGTATCTCATTGTGGTTTTGATTTGTATTTCTCTGATGATGAGTGAGTTGAGCATTTTTTCATGTGTCGGTTGGCCATCTGGATGTCTTCTTTGGAGAAGTGTCTATTCATGTCTTTTGCCCATTTCTTCACTGGATTATTTGTGTTTTGGGTGTTGAGTTTGATAAGTTTTTTTTATAGATTTTGGATACTAAACCTTTATCTGATATGTCATTTGCAAATATCTTCTCCCATTCTGTCGGTTGCCTTTTAGTTTTGCTGATTGTTTCCTTCACTGTGCAGAAGCTTTTTATTTTGATGAGGTCCCAGTAGTTCATTTTTGCTTTTGTTTCCCTTGCCTCCAGAGACGTGTTGAGTAAGAAGTTGCTGTGGCCAAGATCAAAGAGGTTTTTGCCTGCTTTCTCCTCAAGGATTTTGATGGCTTCCTGTCTTAGGTCTTTCATCCACTTTATTTTTGTGTATGGTGTAAGAAAGTGGTCCAGGTTCATTCTTCTGCATGTTGCTGTCCAGTTTTCCCAGTACCACAGGCTGAAAAGACTGTTTATAATTCCATTGGATATTCTTTCTTGCTTTGTCTAAGATTAGTTGGCCATGTATTTGTGGGTCTATTTCTGGGTTCTCTATTCTGTTCCATTGATCTGAGTGTTTGTTCTTGTGCAAGTACCATACTGCCTTCATGATTATAGTTTTGTAGTACAGCCTGAAGTCTGGGATTGTGATGCCTCCTGCTTTGGTTTTCTTTTTCAAGATTGCTTTGGCTATTCGGGGTCTTTTCTGGTTCCATACAAATTTTAGAATTATTTGTTCTAGCTCTGTGAAAAATGCTGGTGTTATTTTGGTAAGGATTGCATTGAATACGTAGATTGCTTTGGGTAGTATTGACATTTTAACAATATTTATTCTTCCTATCCAGGAGCATGGAATATTTTTCCATTTTTTTGTGTCTTCTTCAATTTCTTTCATAAGCTTTCTATAGTTTTCAGCATATAGGTTTTTCACCTCTTTGCTTAGATTTATTCTGAGGTATTTTATGGTTCTTGGTGCAATTGTAAATGGGATTGATTCCTTGATTTTTCTGTTGCTTCATTGTTGGTGAATGGGAATGCAACCGATTTCTGTGCATTGACTTGATATCCTGCAACTTTGCTGAATTCATGAATCAGTTCTAGCAGTTTTTTGGTGGAATCTTTTGGGTTTTCCATATAGAGTATCATGTCATCTGTGAAGAGTGAAAGTTTGACCTCCTCCTGGCCGATTTGGATGCCTTTTATTTCTTTGTGTTGTCTGATTGCACAGGCTAAGACTTCCAATACTATTTTGAATAACACTGGTTAGAATGACATCCCTGTCTTGTTCCTGACCTTAGGGGGAAAGCTCTCAGTTTTTCCCCATTGAGGATGATATTATCAGTTGTTCTTTCGTATATGGCTTTTGTGATCTCAAGGTATGATCCTTCTATCCCTACTATCTTGAGGGTTTTTATCAAGAAAGGATGCTGTATTTTGTCAAATGCTTTCTCTGCATCTATCGAGAGGATCATATGGCTCTTGTCCTTTCTTTTATTGATGTGATGAATCACGTTAATTATTTTGCAGCCTTGCATCACAGGTATAAATCCCACTTGGTCGTGGTGAATAGTTTTTTTTTTTAATGTGTTGTTGGATCCAGTTGGCTAATATCTTGTTGAGGATTTTTGCATCCATGTTCATCAGGGAAATTGGTCTATAGTTCTCCTTTTTAGTGGGGTCTCTGTCTGGTTTTGGAATCAAGGTAATGCTGGCCTCATAGAAAGAGTTTGGAAGTTCTCCTTCCATTTCTATTTTTTGGAACAGCTTCAAGAGAGTAGGTGTTAACTCTTCCTTAAATGTTTGGTAGAATTCCCCTGGAAAGCCATCTGGCCCTGGAATCTTGTTTTTTGGCAGATTTTTTATTACTAATTCCATATATTTACTGGTTATGGGTCTGTTCAAATTTTCTATTTCTTCCTGTTTCAGTTTTGGTAGTGTATATGTTTCTAGGAATTTTTCCATTTCTTTCAGAATGCCCATTTTATTGCCATATAATTGCACATAATATTCTATTATAGTTTTTATTTCTGTTGTGTTGGTTATGATCTCTCCTCTTTCATTCTTGATTTTATTTATTTGGGTCCTTTCCTTTTTCTTTTTGTTCAAACTGGCTAGTGGTTTATCAATTTTGTTAATTCTTTCAAAGAACCAGCTTCTGGTTTCATTGACCTGTTCTACTTTTTTTTGGTTTTGATAGCATTAATTTCTGCGCTCATCTTTATTATTTCTTGTCTTCTGCTGGTTTTGGGTTTTGTTTGCTGTTCTTTTTCCAGCTCCTTAAGGTGTAAGGTGCATCTGAGACCTTTTTTCCTTCTTTAGGAAGGCCTGGATTGCTATATACTTCCCTCTTATGACTGTCTTTGCTGCATCCCAGAGGTTTGGCTGTGGTGTTACCATTTTCATTGGCTTCCATATACTTTTTAATTTCCTCTTCAACTACTTGGCTAGCCATTCATTCCTTAGTAGGATGTTCTTTAGTCTCCAAGTATTTGTTACCTTTCCAAATTTTTTCCTGTGGCTGATTTCAAGTTTCATAGCATCGTGGTCTGAAAATATGCATGGTATGATCTCGATCTTTTTGCACTTGCTGAGGGCTGATTTGTGTCCCAGTATGTGGTCTATTCTGGAGAACATTCCATGTGCACTGGAGAAGAATGTATACTCTGCTTCTTTAGGATGAAATGTTCTGAATATATCTGTTAAGTCCATCTGGTCCAGTGTGTCATTCAAAGCCATTGTTTCCTTGTTGATTTTTTTAAACGTTTATTTATTTATTTATTTATTTATTTATTTATTTATTTATTTAGAGACAGAGACAGAGCATGAATGGGGGAGGGGCAGAGAGAGAGGGAGACACAGAATCGGAAGCAGGCTCCAGGCTCCGAGCCATTAGCCCAGAGCCTGACGCGGGGCTCAAACTCACAGAATGCGAGATCGTGACCTGAGCTGAAGTTGGACGCTTAACCAACTGAGCCACCCAGGCTCCCATCCTTGTTGATTTTTTGATTAGATGATGTGTCCATTGCTGTGAGTGAGGTGTTGAAGTATCCTACTATTATGGTATTATTATCGATGAGTTACTTTATGTTTGTGATTGATTTATATATTTGGGTGTTGCACATTTGGTGCATAAATATTTACAATTGTTATGTCTTCTTGGTGGATAGACCCCTTCATTGTGACATAAGGACCTTCTTCATCTCTTGCTACAGTCTTTATTTTAAAGTCTAGATTGTCTGATATAAGTATGGCTAGTCGGGCTTTCTTTTGTTGACCATTAGCATGATAGATGGTTCTGCATCCCCTTACTTTCAATCTGAAGGTGTCTTTATGTCTAAAGTGGGTCTCTTGTAAACAGCATATAGATGGATCTTGTTTTCTTATCCATTCTGTTACTCTAAGTCTTTTGATTGAAGCATTTAGTACATTGACGTTTAGAGTGAGTACTGAAAGGTATGAGTTTATTGTCATTATAATGCTTGTAGAGTTGGAGTTTCTGGTGGTGTTCTCTGGTCCTTTCTAATCTTTGTTGCTTTTGGTATGTATGTGTGTGTGTATGTATGTATGTATGTATGTATGTATGTATGTATGTATGTATGTTTGTTTGTATGTATGTATGTATGTATTTTCATCTTTTCTCCCCTCAGAGAGTCCCCCTTCAAATTTCTTGCAGGGCTGGTTTAGTGCTCACAAACTCTTAATTTTTGTCCATTTGGGAAACTTTTTATCTCTCCTTCTATTTTGAGTGATAGCCTTGCTGGATAAAGAATTCTTGGCTACATATTTTTCTGAGTCAGCACATTGAACATATCTTCCCACTCCTTTCTGGCCTGCCAAGTTTCTGTGGATAGGTCTGCTACAAACCTGATCTGTCTTCCCTTGTAGGTTAAGGATTTTTTTTTCCCCTTGCTGCTTTCATGATTTTCTCCTTGTCTATTTTGTGAATTTGACTACAATATGCCTTATTGATGGTTGGTTTTTGTTGAATCTAATGGAAACTCTCTGTGCTTCCTGGATTTTGATGTGTCTTTCCCCCAGGTTAGGAAAGTTTTCCGCTATGATTTGCTGACATAACCCTTCTACCCCTATTTCTCTCTCTTCCATTTCTGGGACCCCTATGATTTTGATGTTGTTCCTTTTAAATGAGTCACTGATTTCTCTGATTCTTAAATCGTGCTCTTTTGCCTCAGTCTCCCTCTTTTTTCTGCTTTATCATTCTCTATAAGTTTGTCCTCTATAACACTGATTCTCTGTTCTGCCTCATCCATCCTTGCCGCCGCAGCATCTGTACAAGATTACAGCTCAGTTATAGCACTTTTTATTTCATCCTGACTAACTTTTACTTCTTTTATCTCCGCAGAAAGGGATTCTACTCTATTTTCGACTCCAGCTAGTATTCTTATTATCGTGATTCTAAATTCTGGTTCAGACATCTTGCTTGTATCTGTGTTGGTCAAGTCCCTGGCTGTCATTTCTTCCTGCTCTTTCTTTCGGGGTCAATTCCTTTGTTTCATCATTTTGAAGGGAGAAAAGGAATTAATGAGGTAGAAAAAATTAAAATGAAAAAGAAAATATTAAAATTAAAAAATTAAAAGCAAACACACACACACACACACAAAATCGAATAAATGATGCTAGATCCTAGGTGTATTTGGTCTGGATGTTGAAAGTGGCTTGATATATTAGTGAAAAAAGGAGGGGGAAAAAGGAAATCATTTGAAAATTTGAAAAAAATGAATACAGTGAAGTAGACTAAAATGAAATGATGGAAGTAAAATAGAATTCGAAAAAATTACACAAAAGTAAAAAATATAGTAGAAAAAAATTAAAGAAAAATATTTTTAATAAAAATTGAAAATAAAAATGAATTTTTCTTTCTGTATTCAAGAAAAAGAAACAAAAAAGAGAAAAGAAAGGAAGAAAATTGAATAGTTGTACTGACTAACAGACTGAAATATAACTGAAATTACTTCATTTTCCCCTAGAAGTCAAACTATGAAGCACTTTATATAGTCTATCAGCTAAGCAGGAGGTGAGACTTGTGTTCTTGAAGAGCGAGGTTGGCTAAGTTGGGCGGGGCTTAGTGTAATGGCTCTGTTCTCCACTAGTCGGCGCTGCTTAGCTTACTGGGGTGGATTGTTGTGGGGCTTGTAGGTGTGTATGTACATGCGCAGGAGCGGTGAAAATGGCACCACCCAGCTACCCAGTCTCTAGTATCGGAACTCTGTTCTCCCCAATCAGCAATCGCACACCCGTCCTTTGTTTAGGCTTCTGTCCACTCCCCACTTTTACATTGTCCATGACCAAGCCCCAGGCAGCACCTCCCTCCCAAGTTTTGTCTCAGATGCAGCTGTCTTCCATGGCCCCCCACTTCTGAGGGACTGCGGCTTTGACCCCCTCCACCCCTCACCAAGCAATGGTCGGGTGCTGGCCACATCCAGGAACGCTTGTGGGACCATGCTGCTGCTGATGCCCAGAGACTGCGGCCAGGTGCCAGCCTGCCCAGAAAAAGTTCACAAGACAGTGTAGCAGCAGCACCTCAGGGATTATGGAAAATCACAACACACATCTGGCACCAGCCTTCACCCTTAATGACCTTGTTCTAGCACCAGAGAATGTGGCCGTTCTCCAGGGTCTGCTGGGCCCAGGTGGCCTCACAGCCTCTATCAAATGTCCTTCCAGCAGTGGAGCCACTTCTCCCTGTGTGGCCTGAGAGCCTCCCGGGCCCCACTCTGCTCCTGGGGATTCGCCCTTCCCACCAGAGCACCGCCGGGTATCGAGCTGCAGAGTTTCAGACTCTGCACTCCCCGTTTACAGTCTTAATGGAATTTAAACCCTCTCCTTTATTCTTTCTCCCTTTTTAGTTCAGTCCCTGAGGCTGTTTCCAACTTTCCACCTTCTCTCCAGCTGCTTTTGGGGAGGGGCGTTTTCCCCATATTCTCCCCCCATCTCCATCCTTTCTCTGCACACAAAAGTGACTGCCTGTCCTCTGTGGCTTCTGTCTCCCCCGGTTCACCTCTCCGTGCTGCATCCTGCTGAATTCTGTGGTTCATATTTTGCAGATTGTTGTATTAATCTTCATATCAGTGTTCTAGGTGTGCAGGATGGTTTAGTGTTGGTCTGGCTGTATTTCGTGGATGCGAGACACACAAAAAACTTCCATGCTGTTCTGCCATCTTGGCTCCTCCACCAAGACTATACTTACCCTTAACTGTAATAATATACTGCCTCCCCGGGAAGGGGGGAAATAGTACTTTCATAACCTTCTAGCTGTGAGATCATAGTCTTTTAGGGTTAAAAGGAGCTTTGGAAAACATTTAGCTCCAATTCTTCCTGAATATGATGATGAATGTAATCATGATGAAGACAAAAGCTAACAGTGGCAAAGCCAATGTCCACCCGAAATTCAAGACTCACTCCACTCCTGATTCCAGACTATAGACATGTCACTGGGATGGGACTTCCCAGCCAGAGACTACATTTCCCAACACCCTTTGTATTTGGGTGTGACAACATCACTGATTTCTAGCCAATAGGATGTGAAGGGAAGTGATGTGCACCATTTTCCAAGATGGCCCATATAAACTTCCCTCACGGGACTCTGCCTTGTTCTTTTCACTTTCCATTTGGCTAAAATGGAAAGGAATCTTGGATGACCTTGAAAGCTGTGTATGGTAGATAAAGAAGTCTCCATCAGCCTGAAGTTGGAGGATAGACACCCTTCAAACCAGTTTTCTCACCCTCTGTGGATACATAAGTGGGAAATTAACCACTCTTGTGCTAAGCCACAAACATTTTGGAGTTTCTTTGTTACAGCAGGTACTGTTACCTTGGTTAATGCTATCAGTCTGACTCTCTATCAGCTTGCTAAATGGCTTCTCAGAAAGTACCGGTCTTATTCAGAGTTACAGATGAGGAGAATTGAAATGGAAAGTTGTTTTTCCCCCAATACTATCACTGCTGATTCTTGTCTCCCTCCTCATCCTTCCTCAAGACAAAATGGCTAGATTTGATTATGACAACAGACAAAATAGCACCTACCTCAGGCTTAGTTTGGTCAATCCCTGTTAGGAAGAGCAGATGGGCCAGGAAGAGACAAATGGAAAGCTGCAGGTGGAGGAAGGTGCTGGTATTCTGGATGGGTCGGCACAGGAGGAAGGTGAGGGCTGCCAGGAGGAGGCACAGCAGAGAGAGGCTCAGCCCCACATAGGTGATCATAGTCAGCACAGGATCCACCTATGAGCCAAAGTGAAGAATCTGTTATAGTTTCCATCTCTGTGCTTATGTGCCTGATGGAGAGTTATATGGGTGTCCCAGTTCAGTCTCTCCAACAACTGACTTAATCTAAGAGTTGATATTCCCATCTTCAAAATGGGTGCATTTACCACACAAGGTTATTGAAAACCCAAAACCACTAGCCTTGTGCTGTTCAACAGAAATATGTGAGCCACATGTGGAATTTAAAATTTTTTAGTAGCCATATATTTTAAAATGTGAAAAGAGGGCGCCTGGGTGGCTCAGTCAGTTGAAGGTTGACTTCAGCTCAGGTCATGATCTCACAGTTTGTGTAGTTTGAGACCTGCATTGGGTTCTGTGTTGACAGATCAGAGCCTAGAGACTGCTTTGGATTCTGTGTCTCCTTCTCTCTCTGCCCCTCTACTCCCCTCAAAAAATGAATAAACATTAAAAAAATGTTTAATGTGCAAAGAATCAGCTCCAATTAATTTAATAGTGTATGTTCAAAATATTATCAGTCCAATGTACTATATATAATATGACCAATATAGCAAAAGTGTAATCAGTTTAAATTACAATCAATGTAAATAAACTATTAATGAGGTCTTTGGTATTTTTTTCCACATTAAGTCTTCAAAATCCAGTCTGTATTTCATGCAGAGAGAGAGGGAGACACAGAATCAAAACAGGCTCCAGGCTCCGAGCTGTTGCACAGAGCCTGACGTGGGGCTCGAACCCACAAGCCATGAGATCATGACCTGAAGGGAAGTCAGACGCTTAACTGAGGCACCCAGACACCCCCAGATCCTATTATTTTTGATGATAGAAGTGAAATGAAGTCCTGCCAATGAAGTTGTGTTTAATGGAAAAACATTTCACACTGCTTCTTAATTTAAATAAATTAAAATTAAATAAAATTTAAAATTTAGGGAGGGGCACCTGGGTGGCTCAGTCAGTTGAATATCCGACTCGATTTTGGCTCAAGTCATGACCCCAGGGTCATGGGATCAAGCCCTGACCCATGCTCAGCACAGAGCCTGCTTAAGATTCTCTCTCTCTCTCTCTCTCTCTCTCTCTCTCTCTCTCCCCCTCTCCCTTGCTCACACACTCTCTAAAATAATTTTTTTTAATTAAAAATTTGGGGGGCACCTGGGTGGTTCAGTTGGTTAAGCTGACTTCAGCTCAGGTCATGATCTCACAGTTCATGGGTTCAAGCCCCATGTCAGGCTCTGTGCTGACAGCTCAGAGCCTGGAGCCTGCTTCAGATTCTGGGTCTCCCTCTCTCTCTCTCTGCCCCTCCCCTGCTCACACTGTTTCTCATTCTCAAAAATAAACATTAAAAAAAAATTTGGTTCTTCAGTGACACTAGCCACGTTTCAAGTGCCCAATAGTCACATGTGGCTATGATCTTATTGGACAACAGGGCTCTCCAAAGCCATCTGAAGGTTGGGATTTATCTGTTTTGTTCTTTGCTGTATCCTCAATGCCCAGAACAGCATCTAGCATATAGTAAGCAGTCATACACGAATTTGTTGAGCGAATAAAATGAGGTCATGCATTTAAATGTGCAATATAATGCATGACCTCATTTTATCATGCAGTCATACAGTAACTGTTCAATAAATGAGAGCTAAAAAATGTTTTGTGATACAGTAACTGTTCAATAAATGAGAGCTAAAAAGAAATAGGGGAAGAAATTAGGCAAATTTCTTTAAACGTGGCTTATCGTAGCTGTAGTTGGGACCTGGGAAGTTGAAGGAGCTATGCTTTTTCGTTAGTGATAGTCAGTGGCTTTCCTTCCCATCTGACCAGCTGTAACCACTGCTTGCAGAATAATGGATGTTTGATTCCAGATCATCTTAGATTCCACCCAACTGTCCAATGTTTGACAGGGGCTGACAATCCAACTGTCCAATGTTTGAAGGATTTACCTGATAGCTTGAGCTTACTCTGCTCATGCCCATGGAAATGCCAAAATTAACAACCCCTGGGTGCAGCTTTCAACCAATGCCTGAGAGGAGGTGGTGTATAAATACCCCTGCTCTCCCGCTGTTCAGTTAGGATGACTCAGGTGTGTCTCCTACACTGATTCCCAGAATACTCCAGAAGGAATTAAGTTCCAGATGCCCACAGTGGTAACTGGCTTGATAATGCTGTCCACATTAGCTTGATTTTTTTTCTTTTCTCATTTCACTTCCCCAGTCCCTTTACTGGTGCTTCCTGGAATTACCTCTCAAGGGAGCCACTGCCACTTGATTCCTTATCTTAGAGTCTCTTTCTAAGACATGGAGAGGACGACCTCACCCTTTGTAGGACACAGACTCCAGGAGGGGACCATGAATCTTGGTACCTTGGGAACAAGAGCCATGAGAACAGCAAAGCTGGAAAGGTGGAAGCATTTGCATCGGGTGTGTGAATCGTTGCTGCCCACATGAGAGCAGCCCTCCGTTGACCAGGCGCCCCCCTCCTCTGATGCATCCCAGGAGACACAGAAATATTTTGCTCTTGCACCACCAGGCTGGAAAGAGAATAGCATGAGAGTAGAGCTCTTTCTGGTTTGATTATCTCAATTTTATAGGTTAGTCATGGATGCATTGCTTTGGAAACTGGAATCAGAGAAAATCCTATCGTGGAGAACACTTGTGGGGAAGACTTTCATATGACCACATTTACTGTGGGGTTTATTCTTCATTTATTCTGCCATTCTCTGGTCATCTCAGAGACCCAGGGACTGACCCTTATGAACTGCTTTACCCACATTCCTTGTCGTTGGGACAACCAGTGAGAGGTACCAGTGAGAAGTCTTTAGATGAAAGGAGGAGGTCAGGTGTTTTGCTATATGCTTCTTCTGTTCCAGGATGCCTCCATCTCCAGCAGGGAAACCCTCCAGCTTTCCTTGGGCTCAATAATTCTCACCCTTCCATTGCCTTTTTAGGCTTAAATATGATAATAACTTCCCTTGGTGGCAATCTCTGGGTGCCTTAACATTTCTTGTTGGTTCTCTTAACTCTGAATAAGCAGAGTTGGATTCAGTTTCTTGCCAGAACCCTAATAACATACCTCTTTGAGGTAATGCACAGAGATCCAGCCCTGGAGTTTTCTCACCTGTATATTTTGGAAGGTCAGGAACACAGGTTCAGAGAGATATACTTTTTCCTTCATACCAATGGTGCCACTTGTGACACGAGAGTTCACTTTCACCCCCTGCGTCCCTCTTCCATCATTAAAAAAAGATCCATTCAGAATATCCCCAAGAGATTGATAAGTGATAAGTGCAACTGCACTTCTATCTGAGAAAACAGAAGAGAAATCGCTTTAGAAAGCATCCATATTATGGGAAATTGGTACACTAGTATCTTGTGTGAGAGTCATAAGGCAAACGTTACATACAGTCAAAATTGCCCTTGGAAAGCTCTTATGTTGCCCCATCAATACATTATGTGTGGTTTCGGGTATAGCACTTTGTATATGTAGTACATATTAATACACATACAAACATAATTAATACATATTAAAATGCACCACACATAAGAGATATACATGCAACATATCCAGTGATGTATTGTAAAAATATACATGAGCACTTAGATATCAAAATCGGAGCCATGAGGCCAGATGTTTGTCCTCAGAAAGGCAGGTGGCACTCAGGTAGGATGAGGAAACCACACCTTCCCATTGTCCATCTCAAGCTCACTCTGGGATATCCAATTTAGAAAAGTATGGGAAGATATGCAGGATGATGCATTCTATTTAATTCATTCTCTCATTCTTCCCTCTTTCTGTTTCTCTCTCTTTCTCTCCCTCCCATCCTCTTCCCCTCCTTTTTTCATGCAAAAAGAATTTAATTCACAGAAGGTAAATGCACATATGATGCTCTGTAGCATGATGTAGTATTTCTTTTTTTAAGGTTTATTTATTTATGTTGAGAAAGAGTGCATGTGAGCATGAGTCGGGGAGGGGCAGAGAGGAGACAGAGAATGCCAAGCAGGCTCCATGCTGCCATCACAGAGCCTGATGCAGAGCTTGATCCCATGAACCATGAGATCTTGACCTGAGCTGAAATCAAGAGCTGGACGCTTAACTAACTGAGCCACCCAGGTACCCCACATGATGTAACATTTCTTAAACTGCAATTATTCATCAGCCACCATCCCAGTTTTAGTCAAATCCACTTACCACCTATATTATTATTTACTCCATTTAAAAAATCAACTCATTTTAAGATCTTTTCCTTCTCCCTTCTCCATCAAACAGCTCATAATAAGGAGTGAAGATTAATTACTGTGGAAAGCTGGGGGTTTTCTGAAGAAAATGCAGCTGGTATTTCACCCTCTCCAGAGAACCAGGTCTTTCTCTTTGAAATATTTTTTCATGCATTCATTCATTAATTTATTCATTCATTCATTCAAATATTTATTGAGCATCGAGTATGTGCCAGATAGTGTTTTAGGCATTATGATACAACAATGAAGAAAAGAGGCTGAGTTCCTGCCATCAGAGAGCTGATATTATAGCAGGAGATGAGCAACAAACTAATTAAGAAAATATTACATAGTGTGGATTCTGTGCGGAAATTTAAATAAGATGATGGAATAAAGGAGGGGTGGCAAACTATGACCTGAGAGTCAAATCCAGCCTACTACTGGTTGTTGTACATAAAGTTTTATTAGCACACTATCATGCCCTTTTATTTACATATCGTCTATCGCTGCTCTCCCACTACAACGTCAGGCTTGAGTAGTTATAACAAAGATCACCTTGCCTAAGCAAGGCAAGGGAAACAAAAGCAAAAATAAACTATTGGGATTTCACAAAATAAAAAATCTCTGCACAGTGAAGGAAACAATCAACAAAACTAAAAGGCAACCTACAGAGTGGGAGAAGATATTTGCAAATGACATATCAGATAAAGGGTTAGTATCCAAAATCTATAAAGAACTTATCAAACTCAACACCCAGAAAATAAAATTCACTTAAAAAATGGGCAGAAAACATGAACAGACATTTTTCCAAAGAAGATATACAGATGACCAACAAACACATGAAAAGACACTCCACATCACTCACCATCAGGGAAATACAAATCAAAACCACAATGAGATACCACCTCACACCTGTCAGAATGGCTAAAATGAACAACTCAGGCAACAACAGATGTTGGTGAGGATGTGGAGAAAGAGGATCTCTTTTGCACTGCTGGTGGGAATGCAAACTGGTGCAGCCACTCTGGAAAACAGTGTGGAAGTTCCTCCAAAAGTTAAAAGTAGAATTACCCTATAATCCAGCAATTGCACTATTAGGTATTTACCCACAGGATACAAAAATACTGATGTGAAGGGGTACATAATAGTTAAATCACAAAAAGAGCCCAAATGCCCACTGACTGATGAATGGATAAAGAAGATGTGGTGTGTGTGTGTGTGTGTGTGTGTGTGTGTGTGTGTGTATATATATATATATATATAGCACACTATCATGCTATATTATATATATATATATATATAATATATTATATTATATATATAATATAATATATTATATAATAATAATAATAATATAATAATATTATAATATTATTATATAATATAATATAATATAATATAATATAATATATTATATTATATAATATAATAATATTATATTAATATTATAATAATAATATAATAAATAATAAATATAATAAAATAAAATAATAAAATAATAAAAAATAAATATAATAAAATAATAATAATAATATAATATAATATATTATATTATAATATATATATTATATTATATTATAATATAATATATTATATATATATAATATAATATATTATATATATATAATATATTATATTATATATATATATATAAAATATATATATATTTTATATATATATATATATATATAAAATGGAATATTAGTTATAAGAATGAAGAATGGAATCTTGACATTTGGAAAGACGTGAATGGAGCTACAGTGTATTATGCTAACAGAAATAAGTCAGCCAGAGTAAGAAAAATACCATATGATTTCGCTCATATGTGGAATTTAAGAAACAAAATAGATGAATACAGGGGAAAAAAGAAAAAAAGAGGGGCAAACCATAAAACAGACTCTTAACTATGAAAAACAAACTGAGGGCTGATGGAGGAAGGTGGGCAGGGGGATGGGTTAAATGGGTGATGAGGATTAAGAAGGGAACTTGTGATAAGCACTGGGCATGTATGTGATGAGTCACTGAATTCTACATCTGAAATTAATATTACACTATATGTTAACTAACTGGAATTTAAACAAAAACTTGAGAAAAAAAAATTTACTACCTGGTCCTTTCACAGAAAAAGTTTGCCAACTCGTAGTATAGAGGAAGACTGGGGGACGATTTAAAATAGGGTGATTATAAAGTACTTCTCAAGGGAAAGAGCATTCAAGGTAATAATCATCTGCCACCTGCAAGTGCTGTCTTTTCAGACCATCATATGGAAACCAAGCATACATCAGCCTGTCCCTTTTAAGGAAGCATGTCAAGGACACCTGTATGAACCTCAGTGTGTCATAAAGTACACACACCAAGTGTGTCCCTCAAATTGCCTGGTTAGTGACCACCATGTAGAGTCCCCCCTGCCTCAAAAACTTTAAGTCCCCACCTCCTGCCCCAGCCACCTGGAAATGAGACAACAGTGCCTAGAATTTGGAGGTCAGGAGAATCCAACTTGAACACAGTACCTCCTATGGTTCCTTTGAAAGCATCAGTACAGTTGATATCCATAGTGTTATTTCCAGCCTCCAGAAGAGTCTTCTCACTTGTGTCATTGCACCTCTTGGTTTCATAAACTGGAAACATTAAGAGAGTCCTGCTTTGTTCACTTCTCACACATATGAAATTTGTTGAAGAACTAACTCCCTTCTTTGAAAGGCACCCTACTGGTGATTTCCTTTTCTGTATGCAAGGTAGGCCAGATGGCACTCCCCTCCACATCTCTGGCTGATAGGGATAAGATGGTCAAAATGAGCTAAGCAGCACGCACTGGCCACAGCCACCCAGGGGAAGAGAGGAGATGGCCATGCTTCTTGAAGCTGGAACTAGGGTGAGCAATCTCAGACTTTACATACAATATTTAAAGATCAGGGTGTTGTATGGAAACCAATTTGACAATAAATTTCATATATTGAAAAAAATATTTAAAGATCAAAAAATTTTAAATCATCTTATACTGGAGTACCTGGTAATGGGGGGGGGACTTACTTTTTTTAAGCAAGAGAAGCTAAACATTTAAAAGTTTTCCCAGAAAAGTCACTTTGGAACAGGTCTGCATTTGGGAAAAATCCCTTGAATTCTCCATGTCACATAAACACATAAACACAAAGTCTGACAAAAGATCACACTCATAAAATTTTTTTGGTCATAAGGAAAATGCTCTGTTTCTTACCTATACCAAGCGTAGCATTCTCATACTTTCCTGGAAAAGCTAAAGTCTCAGTCCATATGATCAGTTCCATGTCTTGAAGTACTTGGGTCGCCACTTTTGCAATGTGATTTTTGCTTCCATTGTTCACCAGAATTTCCTTGCAAAGAAATAAAGCTAATTAGGTAGACTCGTACTAGAACTTAAGAAAGCAGGAATTTACTTGAGTGTGGTTGGGTGAGCCTAGAAGGCAAAGCTCTGTGCTTTCAACCTGGAGCTTGTCTTCTCATTTATCATGCACAGCCCTGTGAAGGGAGAATCATTCACTCCATTGTATTTATGGGAGCACGAGGGCCTAAAGGGTGAGGTGTCTGAAACTCACGAAGAGTGCTTTACAGAGGAAGACAGGGATGGAAGTGATGATAGGGGTGGAATGAAACTCGAGATGTCTGGTGCTGGTCTTTGAACAACAGCTGAGGCACTAAAAGCCTTTCCCATGGTTTCTCAATTTCTATTAACATTTGGGACCAGATAATGTAGCATAACAGCATGCCTGGTCTCTGCCCACTCAATGCCAGTAGCACCCTAGTTGTGACAATCAGAAATGTCCCCAGACGTTTTCTGAGGTACCCTGGGAGAGAGGACAAAATCATTCCTATGTGACAGCTGGTGTGTCCTAAACCAGAGGGAACACGGGCAGAGGGAACCATGGTAGTTATTTAAATGAGAGAATAACATGGAAAGATTGGCCAGATGTCTCCCAGACCTAGGCTTCACTTCACTCACCTGAGTGCCCCTTGAGACCTGTATCTCCTCACCAGTGGCCTCTGAAAAGAAAAGTAGCCATTGAGTGGGATGTGGGAGATAACATGCCTAGCTCACATCTCTCTTCCAAACACTCTCAAGTTGGGTCTTTCTCTGATGCTTCCCATCCTTGCCCAAGTCCCCTCTAAGAAGTCCCAAATATCTTCTACAGTAGAATTTAAAAGAGAATTAGGGTGGAGCCTCCAGTTCAATAATTCAGTCAATAGTATTTTTTGCACAGCTACTAAAAGCCAAGAACAGTATTGAACCTTATGGGTAGAAGTTGATAAGGAGACAAAGAAGTTTGAAGTCTGGTGGGAAAGTCACTAGGTTAATGAAAAAAAATGATTAAGTCATCGCAAGGTACCAGCATGTTCTTAATAGGATGAGATATCTTGGGAGTGCACAGAGAAGCTCCAGCACATGTGGGGTGCAGAGAAGGCTTCCTGAAGGAATGGGTATTAACTGGGCTAATATTATACAAGCAATAATAGTACGGGCAGTTGTATACACAACATGGTATATAAAGTGCCTTAATACACACTATTTCATGTAAAGAAACACAGAAGGTTCCAGAACAGGGTCATGTGACTTAATATTTATTGAGCCTTCCTAGGTACCTAGCACTGCACTGAGTATTTTACACACCTTAATAATCAAAATGGGTACGTGAGGTGTGTTAGTTTCCTAAGGCTGCTGTGATAAAGTACGACAAACTGGGTGGCTTAAAACAATAGAAATGTGCTTTTTCATGGTTCTGGAGGCTAAAAGTCCAAAATCAAGGGTTATTGGCAGGGCCACACTCTCTCTGAAGGTTCTAAGGAGGATCCTTCTTTGCTTCTAGCTTCTGGTGGTTGCAATCTTCTCTGTTCCTTGGCTCGTGGCAGCAGAACCCCAGCCTCTGTGTCTGTCTTTGCATGTCTGAGTGTATGTGTCTCTACATCCAATTTCCCTCTTTCTTTTTTTTTTTAAAGTTTATCTGTTTTTGAGAAAGAGAGAAAATGTGTGAGTGGGGGAGGGGCAGAGGGAGGAGGAGAGAGAGAATCCCAAGCAGTCTTTGTGCTGTCAGCACGGAGCCCAGTGCAGGGCTTGCTCTCATGAACCACAAAATCATGACAGGAGTCAAAATGAAGAGTCAGGTGCTTAACTGACTGAGCCGCCCAGGCACCCCCAAATTTCTCTTTTCTTATAAGGATAGCAGTCATATTGGATTAAGGGCCCACCCTCATCTGGTACGACCTCATTTTGATTTTATTAGGTATGTAGAGACTTTCTTTCCAAATAAGATCATGTCTCTAGGTTCCGGATAGGCATAAATTTGGAGAGATTCTGTTCCACCCAGTACATGAGATAAGCAGGTGTCTGAAGGGACTCTCAGTGATCTCTGCCATTTGGATCCCTCCTCCCCTGATCAGACCCCTGCTAATGAATAGAAGTCAGCAAAAGTGATAGGATGTCACTGCTGAGACTGGGTCATAAAAGACTTCAACTTCTCTTTCATTTGCACTCTCTTTCCAGCTATTCTTATGTGCTTGCTATAGCAAAGCAAGCCAGAGAGGCTGACAGCTTCTCACCAGCCACCAGAAAGGGACTGAGGCCTTTAACCCAGTAGCCTTTAAAAAACTGAATCCTGGGGCGCCTGGGTGGCGCAGTCGGTTGAGCGTCCGACTTCAGCCAGGTCACGATCTCGCAGTCCGTGAGTTCAAGCCCCGCGTCAGGCTCTGGGCTGATGGCTCGGAGCCTGGAGCCTGTTTCCGATTCTGTGTCTCCCTCTGTCTCTGCCCCTCCCCCGTTCATGCTCTGTCTCTCTCTGTCCCAAAAATAAATTAAAAAAAAGTTGAAAAAAAAAAAAAAACTGAATCCTGCCAGCAGCCACGTGAGTGAGCTTGGAAGCAGATTCGCCCCCAGATGAGCCTTCAGATGAGACTGCATCCCTGCCCAACACTTTGTAGCTGTGAGAAACCTTGGAACAGAGGACCCAAGGGAGTTATGTCCAGATTCCTGGCCTACATACACTGTAGGGAAATAGGTGTTCTTTTAAGTCATGACCACTGGGGTAATTTACTATGCAGCAACACATCACTCGTACAGTAGGTGTTATTGTTATTCCCATTTACAGGTGAGGCATATAGAAGTTAGGGCATTACGCAAAAGTCATCTGGTTCAGTGGTAGAGTCAGAAGTCCAATGTATTGAACTCAAAACAAGAATGAGCATATTCTGGTGAGCGAGAGCCAGGTTCTTGTGTCAGAGAAAGTGACAACAAAGGACAGAGGGAAGGCTAGAGCAAGCCCTGATGGATGAGAACTGGAGGTGTCCATGTGAACTTGCAGGGTTTAGTATATAGACAGATAAATATAGAAATTGAATTTAAAGTAAGCAGAGGAGAGGGGCGTCTGCGTGGCTCAATCAGTTGAGCATCTGACTTTGACTCAGATCATGATCTCGCGGTTCATGAGTTCGAGCCCCGTGTTGGGCTCTGTGCTGACACCTCTGAGCCTGGAGCCTGTTTCAGATTCTGTGCCTCCCTCTCTCTACACCCCTTCCCTGCTTGCTCTGTGTCTCTCTTGCTCTCAAAAACAATAAACATTAAAAAATTTAAAAAAATAAAGTAAAGCAGAGGAGAAACAAGTAGGAAAGTCGAGCAGAAAATCAGAGATGTCATTTTGGAAGCCCAGGAAAGAGACCCAGACAGGAGACTTACTCTTACAAGGCAGCTACACAGGGATGATGATTGGTGCTGGGGGCTTGGGTGGTGCCTTCTGAGAAAAGATTACCAGGGACAACAGGGGGGATGCAGGACGAGGGCCAGTACATATCTGTTCTCTTACCCTGGCCTGAAATGAATGGAGCTTTCAAAGTCTTCCCTCACCCCTCCTTTTTTCACAGTGGAAAGAATATTTGGAAATCCTTACCATAACACTCTTTATAATTTAATTTAAATAAGCCAGCCACAAAGTTGAAGACAGAATTTGGGATACAGCTGCAGTAGTAACTTCCAATTTCATTTCTGCAGTAGGATTTCTTCTTGCACTTTGCCAGACCAGTCTCACACTCATCGATATCTGCAAATCAAGAGGAAACATCACTTTTTTTGTTCTCAAACTATACCATCCTCCCTTGTACATGGAGTCTCAACTACCCAGCATCATTTATAAACAACACCTGTTCTTGGATAAGATGACTCAGTATCATAGAGGTGATAGTTCTTCTCAAGTTAATTTATAAATTAACTAGTGAAAAACATCTAGCCGGACTTTAAGGAGTAAGGCAGTGGATACAATCATGCAAGAATAGCCAGAAAAACTCTGCAGTGAGGATTTGCCCTACCAGATGCTAAAATCCACTTTAAAGCCTCAATAAAACGAGGGCTGGTGCATGAACCAAGAAGTAGGCTAGTGCAATGGACAAAAGTCCAGCAACAGACACTAGTGCATATGGAGCTTTGATGATGGTGGTATGTCAAAACACTGGAGGAAGGAGGAGTGGTTCTTTCAATGCTTGGATCACACAGTTTGCTATGTCAACTTAAAACACACAGCAAGGAGCAAGGGGAAAGAGATAGGGCAGGTGCACATGCCTTTAAGAAATGGTACAAGTGAAGCATAAGGCTCACCTTTTGCTACCTAAGTCCTGGCACGTGCAATATTCACACATCCTGCATCTATCTGCCACATCTATCTGACGGACCAGAGTTGCGACTCAAGCAAAGGGACTCACAGATGGAAGGTGCCCTGAGCCAATCAATGACTCACACTTGTTCCCTCTGTGGGGAGGACTCAGGACAAGCACACTTAGCCAAAAGCTGCAACTTGCCTATTAGTCTATTATGGGTTTTATTGGTCTAGGGGTATGTGTGTTGGGTAGAGGGTACATGGGCCAGAATGGTTATCACTAATGAGTAACTGAGTTAAGACCTCATAAATATTAAGTGCTTGTGTATATTTTGTTTATATTGTACATCTTGGGCATCAAATGCCTCTTATTTATGTGCTATGAACATTTAGCACCTACGTTCTTTGAGTATATTTATTATTTCATGAATACTGTTGTTCTCCCCATTCCAGTCTATGTTTAACGCACATATGTTCTACCCACTAACTACTTACAGCTATTTTTTTAAGTGTTTTTATTTATTTTTGAGAGAGAGAGAGAGAGAGAGAGAGAGAGAGAGAGAGAGCGCATAAGTGGGGAAGAGGCAGAGAGACGGAGACAGAGGATCCAAAGCTCACTCAGCACTGACAACAGAGAGCCTGACGTGGGGTTTGAACCCACGAACCATGAGATCATGACCTGAGCCAAAGTCAGATGTTCAACCAACTGACCCACCCAGGCACCCCACTACTTATACCTATTTTGACACATCTTATGCATTTCACATATCCCATTGGATTTTTTTCTGTCTTCTGTCGCAGAACCAAATAGTCTCAAACAGTCTAACAAGTGCACATTTTACCTTTGTACATTTCCCTTCTTTAAACGGGGTTCCCCTTCATCCTGGTTCTGGATCTTATTAAAAAATAAGATAAAATGAGACCTGGATCTCATACAATTCTTAAGAATAAACTCTACATGGATCAGAGATTCAAATGTAAAAATGGAGCCATACAAATACTAGAATTAAACAGAGGTGAATTCTTTGATCTCAGTGCGGGGGAAAACATTTTAATGAAGACTTAAGTGCCTTAGTAAATTTGCCTATATAATTTTTTTAAATTAGTTGCATGGCTAAATAAAATACATAAACAAAAAACATTAAAAAAAAAAAAAATTTGGGGCGCCTGGGTGGCGCAGTCGGTTAAGCATCCGACTTCAGCCAGGTCACGATCTCGCGGTCCATGAGTTCGAGCCCCGCGTCAGGCTCTGGGCTGATGGCTCGGAGCCTGGAGCCTGTTTCCGATTCTGTGTCTCCCTCTCTCTCTGCCCCTCCCCCGTTCATGCTCTGTCTCTCTCTGTCCCAAAAATAAATTAAAAACATTAAAAAAATAAAATAAAATAAAATAAAATAAAATACATAAACAAAGACTAAAGACAATTGACAAACACGGAGAAAATATTCTCCATGTATACTACTGACAAGGGACCCAGATCTCTAACCTATAAAGAAATAAAAAATTGGGAGAAAAAGAAACACTCAGTAAAAAATATAGGGGAAAGACGTGAACAGAAATTCAGAAAGAAGATACAAAAATGATCCTCTAACATAAAATGTTCAAGATTGTTCATAATTAGGGGCACCTGGCTGGCTCTTGATCTCAGGGCTGGGAGTTCAAGCCCTACATTGAGCATAGAGATGACTTTTAAAATTGTTTCATAATTAGAGATGACCATGAAAAATCTACTGAGATACCATTTCTCACCTAGCATACTGGCAATGCATTCTGAAAACATGTTCTGTCGGCAAGATGGTGGGGAGACAGGTGCTTTCATGCAATGGTGATGGGAATGTCAATTGGTACAACTCTCCTGGAATTAAATTTGGGGTAGCTAATCAAGGTACATATGGATTTACCTCTTAACTAAGCCACCTCACCTCCAGGACTCTACCCTGAAGACAAATCTCCCACAAATATTGGAAAGAGCCTAAGTATTCAACTAAAATGCCCTCACACACAGAAGAGGGTTGAATAAACTATGGTTTACCCACACAGCTACGTAAAAGAGTGGGGAATATCTCTACATGAATTGGAGTAATTTCTAGGATATACTGTTAATCAAGAAAAAAAAGCAAAGTGCAAAAGGGCATCTCTGGTGTCCTACCAAACGTGTCAAAGTCATGGAAGATGAGAAAAGGCCAAATATCTGTCACAGATTGCTGTCTCAGGAGCATGGCAACTAAATAGGATCCTGAAATGGTTCTTGAAGCAGGAAAAAAGGACAATGGGAGAAAAATTGGTGAAACTGGTAAAAAAAAAAAAAGTCTGTGGTTTATTTAACACGATTAGACCAATATTAATTCCCTGGTTCTCATCATTGTAGTATGGTCATATTGTTAGCTAACCTTAGGGGAATTGGGCAAAGGGTAATACAGAATTCTCTGAGCTGTTTTAAAAACCTTTAAAAATAGATACATCCAATGTTTTATGATTCCACTTATAGGAGGTCCCCAGTGGAGTCAAATTAATGGAGACAGAAAGTATGATCATGGGAGCCTGGGGAGGGAGAACGGGAAGTTAATGTTCAGTGGGGACAGAGTTTCAGTTTTGCAAGATGAAAAAAGTCCTGGAGATGGAGGGTAGGGATCGTTGCACAACATTGTGAATATACTTAATCCCAGTGAACTGTACACTTAAGAATAGTTATAGTGACTCTCAACTGTCAGAATGGCTAAAATTAACAACACAGGAAACAACAGATGTTGGCAAGGATGCGGAAAGGGGAACACTCTTACACTGTTGGTGGGAACGCAAACTGGTGCAGGCACTCTGGAAAACACTGTGGAGGTTCTTCAAAAAGTTAAAAGTGGAATTACCCTATGAACCAGCAATTACACTACTATTTACCCAAAGGAAACAAAAGTGCTGATTCAAAGGGGCACACGCATCCTGATATTTGTAACAGCATTATCTATAATAGCCAAGCTAGGGAAAGAGCCCAAATGTCCTCAGCTGATGGAGGGATAAAGAAGATGTGATATCTATATCTATATCTATATCTATATCTATATCTATATCTATATCTATATCATATCTGTCTATCTATCTATATGATATATATATGTGTATATATATATATAATTATGCTAAGTGAAATAAGTCAGAGAAAGACAAATACCGTATGATTTCAGTCATATGTATAATTTAAGAAACAAAACAGATGAACATAGGGGAAAAAAGGAGAGGCAAACCATAAAACACACTCTTAATGACAGAGAATAAATTGAGTGTTGGTGGAGGGATGGGGGTTGGGGGATGGGCTAAATGGGTGATGGGGATTAAGGAGGGCACTTGTTGGGATGAGCCCTGGGTTTTATACGTAAGTGATCAATCACTAAATCCTACACCTGAAACTGATATTATACTATACGCCAGCTAACTGGAATTTACATAAAAATTTGAAGAAAAAAACATACCAAAACCAAAACAAAAAATGTTTCACAAGTAAAAAAAAAAATATTTACAGTGATAAATTTTGTTGTGTATATTTTACAATTAAAAAAATTAATTTAAATAAATAAATCCAGTATTGTCTGATTTCACTCACAGGAGGTCCCTAGAGGAGTCCCATCCACAGAGACAGAGAGTAGATGGTGGGAGCCAGGGGTGGGGAGTCTGTGTTTCATGGGAAAGGAATCTCGGTTTGGGAAGATGAACAGGTTCTAGGGATGGACAGTGGGGATGGTTGCACAACAATATGCATGTATTTAATGCTTCTTAAAGATACACCCCAAAATGGTTAAAACGGTACATTTTAATGCTTCTTAAAGATACACCCCAAAATGGTTAAAACGGTACATTTTACATTGCATATATTTTGCCACAATAAAATAGAGTAAATCCTAAGTCGTCTACCATGGTTCGCTTTGCCTTCTGGATTTACACAACTCCACCAAGCTATTATCCATTTCTACCGGTCAGATATTCAGGAGTGGTTTTTGTCTTTGGTGTACTCAAACAGACCTTTAGAATTTGTGGAAATGAGAAAGGCTTATTTAGGCTGGAGCAGAAGGGAGCAGTGAAAAGGGAAACTGAAATACTAAGCTGGGGCCAGATCATGGAAGATAATGTCAAGATAGTAAATTATTCATTTGTTCTCTTGGACTACACATTTTTATTGGGTCTCTGTTATGTGACATTATTCTCTGTCCTCAGCATACAGCAATGAACAAAACAGATACGGTCCCCACCCCTGTGGATTCTCAGACAAACAAACAAAAACCAGTGCTTGAAACGTCAAGGGTCCTGGGAACTCTACCTTCCTCTAAAGAAAAACATGAAGCCAGCCTCAGAGAGAGTGAGGGGGACACAAAGGGTAGGGACTTCTCTAGGGGCACTGAGACAGCCCTGACATTTCCATCCTGTAGCACGACTTCATCTTTACGTCACTGGCACACCCATAGAACACACATGCCCCTGCCTCGTCCAGGGATTCCAGGATGATGTGGATTCCATCATTACCTTCACACTTCTCATGGGGCTCAATGTACTTCCTCCCAGACACGGACTGAAATCCATCTTTACAAGCACAGTGGGTACTGTTGGAGCAGCTGGCATTTTCAGGGCACTTGGGACAGAGACCTGCAGAGAACACAGGATCATTCCATTCATGTACTCATTCATTTAAGAAATATTCCTTAAGCCCTTACGATGTCTCAGATGCTGTGGTCAGCGGAATAGCGCTGTTAGCCTCCACTGCCCACCCCTCCTACTGCTGAACACAGATGCTTGCAGTGTCTGCCCCACACACATCCAGCCTCAGCCACCAGCACCACTTATGCTCAACAGAACTTCCCACTGTCAGCACCTGAGTTTCTCTACCTGAGGGCTTTCTCTGGCCACCAGAGTCCTCTGTGCTCACAAGGCAGGTTAGCAATGGAGCAGATCCCTCAATCAATGACTGACATGAGTCAGGGTGTTAAAAAAAAAAAAGTGTGGGGGGGGTGCCTGGGTGGCTTAGTCTGTTGAGCATCCAATTTTGGCTCAGGTCATGATCTCACAGTTCATGAGTTCAAGCCCTGCATCAGGCCTCATGCTGATGGCACAGAGTCTGCTTGGGATGCTCTCTCTCTCTCTCTCTCTCTCTCCCCCCACCCTCTCTCTCTGCCCCTCCCCTGCTCATGCTCTCTCTCTCAAAAATAATAATTAAAAAATTTATAGAATTACCATATGATACAGCAATTCTATTTTTAGGTATATATCCCAAAGAACTGAAAGCAGGGGTTTGAAGAGATATTTGCACACTTGTGTTCATAGCTGCATTATTCACAGTAGCCAAAAGGTGGAAACACCCCACGAGTCCACTGACAGATGAATAAACACCATGTGGCCCATCCATACAATGGAATGTTATTCAGCTTTAAGAAAGAAGGAAATTCCAACACCTGCTACAACAACATGAGTGAGCTCTGAAGACATTACGGTGGGTAAATAAAGCAGTCACCAAAGGATGACTACTGTTTGATGCTACATACAGGAGGTCCCTAGAGGAGTCGAACTCCTAAAGACAGAAAGCACATGGTGGATCCTGGGGCTGGTGGGAAGGCAAATGGGGAATTGTTCAATGGGGAAGAGTTTCAGAAGAGGAAAAATGTTCTGGAGGTGGTTGGTGGGATGGTTACACAACAGTGTAAATGTGTTTGATGTCACTGAGCTGCACATTTTAAAATGATCATGATGGTGAATTTTATGTTATGTATATTTTACCACAAGTTTAAGAAGATAACAGCTTCCTTGCTCATCAAGGGGAATAACGCTGGGGTGCACACTCCTTAGTACATCCCAGCTCCCATTGTTACATGTAACCTGCTTGACAATGGACCCTTATGGCTCCTCGCCTTCCCAGGTAATTTCCCACTCCCACCTGGCACTTCCTAGAATCACCTCTGATGAGGGAACATACGGCAAGCTGACAGGCCACTGCAACCCTTGCCTCCCCACCAGGTGCAATATATGTGTGATATTCCTCTGGCTCTCCTGGCTGCCCAAGAACAAAGGGAAGGGGAAAAACACAGGGTTAACTAATAGAGATCATAGTCCTGCAGGACCTAAGTCTCCATCACCCCTCCATAGTGATGTGGGAAACAAAGGCAGAAGGAAATGGAAGATACAACTAAATTTCCTTATAATCTGCAGCCCATTGACAAATACTTGAGGCAGGCAGAGTAAAATGTTTCTACAGGAACTCCTTACTGTCTTAATGCTAATACTTTGCTAGAGGGAAAAACAACCTTAGCCTGACAATAGCTAGGCCTCCAGTATCCTATGAGTCTTTTTAGGAAATATGAAAATCTCACTAGAAACTTCCCCTGGATTAGACCTCCTACAACCCCATAGTATAACACCAGTTTCTCCTCATGGTCCCGGGGCAGCTCTTCCTGCCCAGGGGTCCTGTCCCCATGCTTCAATAAAATCACCTTTTTGCAACAAAGATGTCTTCAAGAATTATTTCTTGGTCATAGGCTCCAGACCCCATGAACTATTACCCCCCAAACTCATCAACCTCCCAGATAAATGACTTGTTCTCAGGTCCTTTTCTCAGGGTGTGCTTCTGGAGGGACGCAACCCAGGACATGGGGAAAAGCAAAAGTATCTCCTGCCATGACTTGGACACAGGCTCTGGGAAAGAAAGGGCAGAGTCCACCATCCACCAGCTGTGCGACCTTGAGCCAGCTACTTCTCCAGAGGGCCACTGGTCAAGTGAGGATACGGTCAGGACCTTCTCTGTAGGAATGTCAGGATTGCATGGGATCAGTGTGCAATGTGCTTAGCATTGAGCCTGGTTCAAAGCACGAGTTACATAAATGGCAATGATGATGCAAAGGTGGGGGGCAGTCCTTGGGAGCTGCAGGCAATAGGAAGAAGGCAGCAGGATTTATGTGGTCTCCCTTGAAAAGGGCTCCTTCCCTCTCCTTGAGGCAGGTCACAGACCCTAATTTCCATTCCCTGGAATTTGACAATGAGTAAGCTCACCTTCAGAATTTTTGACATGTGATCCTGACAGAGCCAGCAGGACAGTGAAACCTGGAACAGAGAGAGGGGGACAGTTCAGCTTGGCTGAAGCCCAATGGGGATAGGGCCGGACATACCCTGCTGACTTCATTGCAGATTCTTCCAGGCAGATTACAAAGGTGAGGGTCAGGGAGGGCATCATATACTAGTGATGCGGGCCAGGGCCATCTGATTGCAGCTGTAAGAGGGTCTACACCCAGTTTCAATGTGCGAAAGTTTGTGTGGGGGGTGGGGGGCGTTTCCCACACCAGCAATCAGTGCTCTGACACCACCTAGGTGTCCTACAATTCAGCTCAACTTCTGCACCATCTACCCAGAGACAGCATCAGATCCCACAGGTTAAGGGCTTGCTCCCACAAGCCTGTCCCCCCTCCCCCTTCAGAAACCATAGAAAGCCTAAGTTGTCACCTCCCTCTCCTGCTGCATTAATGCTCTGGAGCAGCTCAGAGAAACATTGCAGTTACTAGATTGCTGACCTGTTAGGAAAAGGTATCACTCAGGAACACTGGATGGAGGAGGGATGGGGCAAGATACAGGGGAAGGGCGCAGAGCCTCCTTGCCCTCTCCGGGAGGCCAATCTCCGCAGACCAGCTTCACCAGCCCCAGCAGCCTCTCGGGTCTTGGGGAGACTTCCTCACACAGGCAAGATTGATTAGACCCTTGACCCTCGGCTGGCTACTCACCCTCCAGCTCTTCGCCCCTCCCCGAAAATCAGGAGGTAGGGCTGAAAGGAGCTAGCCTGCTGATTACGTGATTGGCTCCCCGGCCCCGGCCCCGCCCCACCCTCCCCGCCCCCGCCCCGCCCCCAGCCCTAGCCCCGCCCTGCCGTGAGTTTCCCAAATCACCTTATTACCATAACAGGAGACACCTTTTTCAATCACTCTCCTCAGGGAAATTCCCAAATGGGGACAAAGCCCAAAGACGTATATCTCATTATAAACCACAATATCATTAGCTGTGCGTCCCGATTTCTGAAAAGTCAGCGGCTCATAAAGCTTTTCTCCAAGCGTAGCACCGAAAGGCCAACTGCCAAACTCCTTTCCACATGCAACAGTGCACCTAGACCTGTCTAGACCTCTAGCCCCACACTGTCCGAGGGAGATATAATGTGAGCCACGTGGGTCCTTTTACATTTGCTAGTAGCTGCGTTTTTAAAGGCTGAGAAAAACAGGTGAAATTAATTTTATTATTGTTTGACCCAATAGAGTCAAGATGTGATCATTTCAACCCGCAATCCAGATGTGGCAAATTATTCATAAAGTGTTTTGCCTTCTTTCCTGCGTGTAAGATAGTCTTTGAGACCAAGGATGCATTTCGCACGTGGGGCCAATCTCCACTCAGGCTGGCCTGTTCTCTAGTGCTCAAGACCAACACGTGCCTGGTGGCTATGGTAGTACATAGCCCAGGTCTAACTCCTAGTAACCAGTGCTTTCTCTGGAGTAAGAGGGGATCTGAATGGCACAGACCATAAGAAGCCTCTAAGTCCAAGACTGTGGGAAATTTGGAATGGATGAGCATGTTTGGGGCATGGTCCATTTTGAGGATGACTTAAAAATATCTCCCACATTTTTAGATGAAGCTTTATATGAAAGTTGGGGTGGCTCAGTCAGTTAAGCAACCTACTTCAGGCTCAGGTCATGATCTCGTGGCTTGTGGGTTCGATCCCTGCATCGGGCTCTGTGCTGACAGCTCGGAGCCTGGAGCCTGCTTCAGAATGTGTCTCCCTCTCTGTCTGGCCCTCCCTTACTCATGCTCTGTCTCTTTCTCTCTCTCAAGAATAAATAAACGTTAAAAAAATTTTGTTTTAAAGTTGGGGATGAATTTAGAAGTGCAGAAAGCTTTCCACATGTTTCCTAATATCACTCCCTCAAGGTACATATAGGTGGCAAATAACCAGGCACTTGAAAAATGTTTTTTCTTGGATTTTTTTCTCTTTCCTCACAAGCAGGCTGTGCTGGGATCCTTTGCTAAAATCTGGAGGCATTGGCTTTCACAGCTAACACCAGCCCCCAGGTGATTTAAGTATGGCAAGTAAGATGGAGGTAATTTGAATTTGTACCACACGGAAGGGGGAAGAATAAGAAATCTGCCCATGACCCGTTTGGGTGATCACAGAATGAGACAGATCCCTTGGACAAGATAAGGCTCTTTCTGCCTCCTCTGTAATATTTACTATACTTCATATTATGGGTACTGACAAAAACATGACCTTTAAGGATTCATGATAACAGGCTGAATCATATGACATGGCCATTTCTGTAAATCAAAAAAAAAAAAAAAAAAAAGCCCAAATACCAGCAATTTCCTTGTGAATGCTTTCTTCACAAAAAAAAAAAAAAAAATATTACTTGGTCCCTATGGGGCAGGGGTCAGCAAACTATGGCCCACAGGCCAAATTCAGACCACTGCTTGTTTTTATACGGCCTGTGAGCTAGGAATGGTTTTTACAGTTCTTACATGGTCAATATAAATCAAGTTTTATTGGAACACAGCCATGCCCATCAGTTGGAGGAAGGCTTGGGGGTACTCTTGTATGACAGTGCAGAGTTGAGGAGTTCAGAGGGAGACCACATGGCCCACAAAGCTGAGAACAGTAATTATCTGGCCCTTGATAGAAAAAGTTTGCCCACCCCTGACATATACTGGACATCACATGCTTGCTAATAAGATCGTCTAACAAGCCTGGTTTAACCCATACCTTGCAGATTCAAAATCCCAGAGCAGAAGGGTAGGTATAGGCCCAGGTCATTGTACTAAAGTAGTCCAACCCTGGACCCTCTTGGTGGTTGATCACTATAGCAGACCCTTGAAGTGTCCCCCTATGGTCTTCCCCTGAAAAGGCTCCTATCCATACAGATAACTTACTCTGTCTTTCAGTAGGAGAGCATTTTCTGCAGCCTGTGGGGGACAAGCCCCAAATGTTCAGAAGTTATGCTGGAGTGGCTATCTAGCTGTGAGAGATGAGGACCAAGGGTGCCTTGGTCCAAGGCAGTCTCCTTGCCCTGCTAAGGCACGTTAGGTGTTCCCTCTTGGGGGCTCCCCAGCAGTGTTGAATGGCAGTTACCCACAGAGGTAATTCATTGTTAACACATCCTTCATCTGCTCTTGTCTCTGTCCCATCTGGCATCCTCCACTCCCTCCTGTGTGCCTCCTGGGATCCCTTCCCAAGTGAACTACTTACATCCAAGTCTTTGTCTTAGTTATGCTTGGGGAGAGCAACTAAGAGACTCAGTGTGAGAGTTTCTAATCGGACTGGCTCACACAGTCATTTCTGCACAAAGAGCCAAATTTGGGGGAGCAACCCAAACTGGGATACCAGGGTCATGGGGAGAAGAGAGAATTCTTTGTTGCACTCACCTGAGAGCAGGGGCAGACACCTGCTTCCCATAGCACTGAGATATCAGAAGCAACAATTGAGAAACACTCTCAAACAGGACGTGCCAAGGGTTCCTGGAATGAATAAACCCCATGAAAGTCAATTTCGGATGGTCACAGACTTCAGGGGCCAGGTGGCCAATGCTTCTCAAAACCTTTTGATTTCTGCCTTTTTTTTCTTTTTTTAATTTTAATTAGTTAACATACACTGCAATATTGGTTTCAGGAGTAGAACCCAGAGATTCATCACTTACATACAACACCCAGTGCTCATCCCAACGAGTGCCCTCCTTAATACCCATCACCTATGTAGCCCATCCCCCACCCACCTCCTTCCATCAACCCTCAGTTTGTTCTCTATTGCTAAGAGTCAGTTATGGTTTGTTTCCCTCTCTCCTCTTCCCCACCTCCCCCTCCCATATGTTCATCTGTTTTGTTTCTTAAATTCCACATATAACTGAAATCCTATGGTATTTGTCTTTCTCTTATTGACTTATTTCATTTAGCATAATACATTCTAGCTCCGTGTGTGTTGTTGCAAATGGCAAGCTTTCATTCTTTTTGATGAATATATTTACACTATATCTTCTTTATCCATTCATCAGTCAATGGGCATTGGGCTCTTTCCATCATTGGGCTATTGTTGACAGTGCTGCTATAAACATCAGGGTGCATGTTCCCCTTCAAATCTGTACTTGGTGTCCTTTGGGTAAATACCTCATAGTGCAATTGCTGGACTGTGGTAGTGGTTATGGTGATGATGGTGGTGGTGATGACAATGGTAGTGATGGAGGCCTCCCATGTCTCTTTCCTGACACCAATTATAACCACGACTTTGTGTGATAATGGATCAATTATCAAGAGGCGTTGAGAATTCACAGGGTCCTGTGAAGCTCCCCCAGGAACAAAGTAGTGGCCTCAGAAGGCCCCTTTCAGAAAAAAACTCTTAGTCCCGATGGCCTGAACAGGCTAGTCACACATTATGTGCTGGCATCTAGCATGCAAGTCAAATTTTGCTGCACGTACTTCTGTTAGCCTTCTATTCTCACGTCCCCAAAACATTTATGGAACTTCTGTGGTGGGCTAAGTCCCTTACCAAGTGTTTTGACACTATTGTTTCATTGAAAGCTCACAACCACCTTGTGATGTAGATCATATAATATCTTCCCACTCTTCCAGTGATGAAATTGAGGCTTGAAGAGAGTCTGTCACCTGCTCCAGGTGGCACTGCTAGCACAATGCAAAGCTAAGACTTGGAAAAGTCAGGCTGAGTCCAAAACCCACATATAAAGTGCAATGAGATACTAACCCTTAGCGTTTCCTAGGTGCAAAACATGTAATATAAATAAGCAAGGCCATTTTGGGGAAGCAAGGAGGAGTGTGGAGAACTGAAGATTTTGGGCTCTATCTAAAGACATACAATTCTACTTTTTCCCTAATTGCAGAACCAGTGGGCCACCAGCTTGCAATATCTGCAAGGGACAAATCATATAATTGCAAGTCAAATTCTGTACCTGGGAATCTTGGAGGACTTATACTTGTAATCTCCTGGATGCTTTCCCTTCTCTCAACATCCATTTCCTTTTTTTGATTCATGGCTATCTTCCCTTCCAAAAACCTACTTCCAAAATATACTGTGGAAACTCTTCGTGTGAAGAAATTATGTCTACGGGCACCTAGCAGGTTCAGTTAGTAGAGCATGTGACTCTTGATCTCAGGGTCGTGAGTTCAAGCCCCATGTTGGGCATAGAGCTTACTTTTTATTTATTTTTTATTTTTTTTCAAGTTTCAAACATTTATTCATTTATTTATTTATTTTTAATATATGAAATTTATTGTCAAATTGGTTTCCATACAACACCCAGTGCTCATCCCAAAAGGTGCCCTCCTCAATACCCATCACCCACCCTCCCTAGAGCTTACTTTTTAAAAAACTAAAAAAAAAAAAAAATCATGCCTAGATGAGGATAATTCTTTTCTGAGGCCTCTTTTGAAACTGGTTTAACTAAAATGAGCATTTTATGTGAGAGAGGTGATCATGTTTTTCAGAACCACTGAAAACTTTAGCAATGCTGAGTTGGTTTTTTGGGTCTTCTTTTAAATGTTTGTTTATTTTTGAGAGAGAGAAAGAGAGCATGAGCCAGGGAGGGACAGAGCGGGGGAAGAGAGGATCCAAAGCAGGCTCTGTGCTCACAGCAGTGAGTGCAATGTGGAGCTCGAACTCATAAACCATGAGATTATGACCTGCGCTGAAGTCAGATGCTCAAACAACTGAGCCATACAGGGGCCCCTCTTTTGTTTTTTGTTTTTGTTTTTTTTTTTTTCAACGTTTTTTATTTATTTTTGGGACAGAGAGAGACAAAGCATGAACGGGGGAGGGGCAGAGAGAGAGGGAGACACAGAATCGGAAACAGGCTCCAGGCTCCGAGCCATCAGCCCAGAGCCTGACGCGGGGCTCGAACTCACGGACCGCGAGATCGTGACCTGGCTGAAGTCGGACGCTTAACCGACTGCGCCACCCAGGCGCCCCTCTTTTGGGTTTTTTAAGAGCACTTTACTGAGGTATGATTGGCATGTGAACAGCTGTACATGTTCAATGAGTGCAACTCAGTGAGTTTGGGCTTAAGTATATATCCATGAAACCATTGCCACCATCAAGGCCATAAAGACATCCATCACCTCCCAGAGTTTCCTCCTGCCCCTTTGTGGTTATTTGTGTGTGTTTATGTGTATGCACACATACATGTGTGATACAAACACCTAACATAAGATCTATCCCCTCAGCATATTGTAAGTATATAATAGTGTTGTTAGCTATGGGCGCCATGTTGCATAGTACATCTCCAGAACTTATCATCTTGCATAACTGAAATTTTGTACCCATTGACCATCACTTCTCATTTCCCCCATCCCCTAACCCCTGGCAACCACCATTCTACCCTCTGCTTCTATGGATTTGAGTATTGTAACTCCAACATATAACAGAGATCATACAGTATTTGTCTTTCTGTGGCTGGCTTTTTTTTTTTTTTTCACATACCTAGAATGCTAACTCGGAGAGATTTTTGACCATGACCCACTATAAGAAATACATTTTCATTAGAGAGAGAGAGAGAGAGAGGGCAAACTGAACCAAGTTTCACAAATTAACATGCTACATTTGATATTTTATAATTATAGTCCCTTGCATTTCTTTTAAAATGCTGGTTATAATACCCACTAAGTTGGTTTCATGACCCTGCCCCCCTCCAGTGGGTCACAAACAGCTGGAAAAACACTGACCTGTACAGTGAGTCACTTTGGCCATGAACGAAATAGACAATCCTTTGACAGTGAGCCTTGCATTTAATTGTGCTGATGTGTTTATCGTGGAGGTGAGGCGTGCGGAGTGACAAAGCTTGTTAATTCACTCTGTGACCTCAGTAAACATATTCGTCTTTCTAGGTCATGTTTTCTTCATTTTCAGTAACAAATTGGTTGTATGCTACGTCTGTTTCAGGCTCGTTTCTTGAAACTTTATTACAGACATACCTCAGAGATATTGCACAGTGGGTTCCAGACCCCCTCAATATAGTGAGTCAAATAAATGTTTTGGTTTCCCAGTGCATATAAAAATATGTGTACATTATACTGTAACCTATTACATAATGCAATAGCATTATATCCATATAAAATGTACATCCGTTACGGAAAAATCGCTTTATTGCTGAAAAATGCTAACCACCATCTGAGCTTTCAAGAGTCATATTACTGATCACAAATCACCAAACATAATAATAATGAAAAATTTGAAACACTGCTGGAATTACCAAAGTGTGACACAGAGACACGAAGTGAGCAAATGCTGTCCAACAAATGGTGTCAATAGATTTCTTGATACAAACCTACAAGTTGTAAAAAAAAAAAAAAAATGCTGTATTTGTGAAGTGCAATTAAGCAAAGTGCAGTAAAACAAGGTATGTCTGGATTTTAATTCACCTGAAGCCCCTTAATACACAATTCATCATCTGTCGACAGCACCGAGGCATTTCAGTATGTTCTGCACTACCACATGTTGCACGACCGGAAGCTAGAAAACGATCCCTACAATAGCAGCTTTCAATAAACAAAGCAACAGGACATAGAACGAGGTCCCCTTGGACATTTCTCCAGTACCAGACATTTTCCTAGACCCAACATCACCTGTGAAACATTTTCTATTTTCTATGGAAAGACACTAATCAGTTCTTACTCACCCACAAGATGAAAAGTTCTTGCTTCTTACCCTGGCAGCTTATCAGAGCTAATGAAGAAGGAAGTACATTGCTTCTTATCTGGAACTCCAATTTCTCAAGGAGTCTCGTGGGTGGATGAGAAGGCTGGGGGTGTTGACTGGGCAGCTTGCATAATGCAGGGTCCCTTAGTTCTCTTTTCATTTGGGTAATTTAAATAGTGCGTTACGTTAGGGTGGATCATATTGAAGTGTCTCAGAAAATGAGTTTGGAAATGATGATGGTGTTCCGTGTGGAAAATCAGGTAATGGAGAATGGCATCAACTCCCATTTACACCAAGAAAATGGATCCAACTTTGGAGAGGCTTCTTTAATTTGGTGAACTTCTTAGCAAGAGAGAGAAGGCCAGGCTGTGGGAGAGTGTATCCCACTGTGTCAGTGTATCTATGTACCATCCAGTTCCTTATTATGGTGTCACTTCTCAGTTTACCATCTTGGGAAAATGACATACCCACATTCTTGGACTTTGAAATAGGGTCACTCATCCCGATTATACTCATCTACTAGGCTGATGAAAGTCTTGATTGGTCCCACTAGCATGGTGTCCTGAAATTTTCTTCTAGTTCATATTAGAAGAATCTTTCTAAGAGCCAGCACAGGTACAGCAAAAAACAAAAACAAAAACCCTAGTTTAACAAGTCCAAATACACACAAGGAGTAAATCCTTATCTAGTGATTTACTCCTTATCTTGATTTTGTTGCATTTATCAAGTATCACCTTATTATCCCTGACATTTATTTTGTAAATTAATTAGAGTCAATGCAGTAAAATATTCAAATAATCATTTAGATATGGTCCACAGGCAGTTAGCCCCTCCATGTAAGACTCAAAATATTTGCACCATGTGATACTGAGAATGTTTCTTTTGAATGACAAATGAAAGAGAGCTTAGGTTTATCACTGTCAGCTGAGGTAACATGAAAAGTATCTGGACATTAACCTGAAATGCCTGACCCCAAGAGAAGTCCCTGAAATTCTGAGCATTTTAAGTGCTTGCAGCCTGATTCTGCATATGACAGACTATTTGCACAAACATATGCAAGAATACTCCATCTTTGTGCATGGTCCTCCTATGCTGACTCTAGACTTGACCATGTGGCTGGCTTTAGCCACTGGAACAACAGCCAACAGGATGGAAACAGAGATTTGAAAAGTTCTTGCCTATTGGGGCTTGCCCTCTCTTGCTGCACTTGATTCCCAAAATCTTAATGTGAAGGAGCCCAAGCTAGTCTACTAGAGGATGAGAGGCCACGAGGAAGAGAGTGAAGGCTCATTAGTTAGCAATCCACCACTCTGGTTGTCAACCTGCCAGTGACAGAAGTAGGAGTAGGGCTATGCTAGATCATCCAGCAACCAGCTGACCCATCAACTGACCACAAATGCATGGAAGAGCTCATCAGAGACCAGTCAGGCTAGACTAGACCAGAAGAAATGTCTAACCAACCTACAAAATCATGAACAAAACAATATGGTTGTTATTTGAAGCAAATGAAATTTGGGGGTGGTTTGTTACACAGCCAAGGCTAACTGATACACTTCACAAAGTGGACTGAAAGAAATTTTTACACACGTTGTCAGGCATGGTACTGTGTGACTTCACCTTCTAACCACAATTGATGGGACCATTTAGAACCAACAACCTATGAGGTGGCCCAAGCAGAGAAATCTACCTTAGAGTATTTCTCCATATTGAATGCTGACTGGCCAATCCATTCAGCTTCTCTCTTGGAGAGTTTGAATGTGAAGCCCCAGAGAGGGACACAGACAAACGGTAGAGTGGTCCATGAGGTGATGAACAAGCTGGGAAACAACAAAAGCAGAAGCCATCAGACACAAGAATCCATTGATGAACTTCTTTAATCCCTACTTAGGATATCTCAAATTTCCTTGATGGAACAGTAGGTTGTCACCACAACAGAATCCCAGTCTGTTCCACAATCCAATCCAAAGAAGGAAATACCTGGCCTAGGGAACAGTTTGGCAGGGTATGGCTGCTGCTCAAACTTTAACAAGCTCATAACAATTCATTCTGGGTGATTGTGAAAGAATCTGTTCTCCATCCTTCTTCACCCTGCTCTGTGCCCTGAGAGGTTGTCCTGCAGAGACTGAATTACCAGGCTTCTCTTGTGCTCTGTCTCCAACCCAGTTTGACCAATGGTAGCAGTGGAAGGAGAGAATAAGGCTGGAAGAGAGAGAGATGGGAATCTTTATTTTCCAAGCTCCTCCTCTCCTGCAGAGATTGCTCTTTAGGGCAATGATTAGATTCTTCTGTCACAGGGTGAGGCATTTTCCAGATTCTCCATCCCCTTGCCCATTTAAGCCAAGGACTGAAAAGACTTCCCTCCTATTGCTAGCAACTTCTCCCCCCAATCCTTTGTTGGTTTCCTTTAGCTCTGCTGGGACATTGTGATTTGTAATAAGAAATACATATTTGGGCTTCATCCTGTTTCTGGCACAGAGCTCCTAAAACCCTTGGAATTTCCTGAGCAGTAAAAGCAATGGGAACATCTTTTGTTATATTCGTAGACACTGAAATGGGTGTCTTGTTATTCATAACAAGAACCTTGTCACCACAACTGGGTTTAAGCTAATGAGGTGACTTTTGAAAAGCACCTAAGGATGGGGGCTGGTTGCCAGGGGGAACCCACCAAAATAGAGGGTTGGAATTTTCAGTCCCATCCCCCAACCTATTGGGAGGGGAGAGGGGCTGGAGATTGCATTCAACCACCAGCCCGCAACGATTTGATCAAGCATGCTTGTGTAATGAAGCCCTTATAAAAACCCAAAAGGATGGGGTACAGGGAGCTTCCAAGTTGGTGAACACGTGGGGATTTGGGGAGCTTGGTGGTGCACCTGCAGAAGGTGGGGAGACGCTGTACCCCTTCCCCACATCTCACCCTGTGCGTCTCTTCCGTCCAGACGCTCTTGAGTTATATCCTTTCTTTTTAAAAAATTTTTAATGTTTATTTTTGATAGAAATTAACAGTGCAAGCAAGGCAAGGGAGGGGCAGAGAGTGAGGGAGACACAGAATCTGGAGCGGGCTCCAGGCTCTGAGATGTCAGTACAGAGCCTGATGCAGGGGAGGGTGGGGGGGCTTGAACTCATGGACCATGAGACTATGACCTGAGCAGAAGTCGGATGCTTAACCAACTGAGCCACCCGGGGGCCCCTATATCCTCTCATAACGAGCTGGTGATCTAGCAAATACAATGGCTCTACTCATTCTAACCAGAAGCCAAGTCTTTCTTATTAACTGTCTTGCAAGCGGAAGCCACATTTCAAGAAAAGAAGGAAACATCATCCTTTACCAACATGTAGAGCTGAAGCACAAAACTTAATGCCACTTCCCCTTTTGCTGACGTTTAACCACTGCTAGTTTTGTAAAGTCTTTGTTTATTTTTTGTTTTTGTTTTTTCATTTAAGCAGTTTTTTAAAGTTTATTTTGAGGAGAGAGAGAGAACCCCAGCAGGCTCCACACTGTCAGCACAGAGCCTGATGTGGGGCTCAAACCCACTCACCCATGATATCATGACCTGAGCAGAAATCAAGAGTTGGACCCTTAACTGGCTGAGCCACCCAGGCACCCTGTTTTTTTTTTTTTTAAAGTTTAATTAGCTAACATACAGTGCAATATTGGTTTTAGGAGTAGAATTCAGTAATTCATCACTTATGTATACCACCCAGTGCTCTTTAATTTTTTTTGTTTTTAAGTAGGCTCCATGCCCAAGGTGGGGCTTGAACTCATGACCCTGAGATTAACAGTCACATGTTCTTTTGACTGAGCTAGGCAGGCACCCCTTTGTGCCTGTCATTTTAAAACAGTTGTTTCTCTGCAAACTTCCCATACTTTGTTTTTTTTTTTTCAACGTTTTTTATTTATTTTTGGGACAGAGAGAGACAGAGCATGAACGGGGGAGGGGCAGAGACAGAGGGAGACACAGAATCGGAAACAGGCTCCAGGCTCTGAGCCATCAGCCCAGAGCCTGACGCGGGGCTCGAACTCACGGACCGCGAGATCGTGACCTGGCTGAAGTCGGACGCTTAACCGACTGCGCCACCCAGGCGCCCCAAACTTCCCATACTTTGAAATGGCGGTAGTCCATAGGAGCATTGACTGGAAATACAAAACATGGTGAGGCCCTCCACCCTGCAGGAACAGGACACTAGAACCAAGCGGAGCCCAGTGTTTGTGCCGCATCAGAACAGGAGCCTGGACTTAACGCTGAAACAGTTCTGGTCAGCACCTGGTTCCCTGGAAAGCAACCGAACCTTGCCCTTGGAATACACAGTCGACCTTGGAAACAACACGGCTTTGAACCGCGTGGGTCCATTTACACGCAGATTTTTTTCTAGATATAAATACAGTACGATACTGTAAATGTATTTTCCTTATGACTTTCTTAATGTTTTCTTTTCTCTAGCTCACTTTATGGTAGGAATGTGGTCTATAATGTATATAACATACAGAATATGTGGTAATCGATTATTTATGTTATCAGGAAGGCTTCCGGTCAACAATATGCTGTTAATAGTCATGATTTTGAGGAGTCAGAAGATATACACAGATTTTCGACTGCATGGGGGTCAGTGCCCCTAAACCCTGTGTCAAAAGTAGTTACTTTTGTTTCAAACAAACCTGTCATGCCCAATGTGCTTGTCACCAGACACGGTTTAATGTGGCCCTGCAGGGTGGCAGTGACACATTTTGACTGTCGTAAAAGCCCTTGAACTATATGCTTTAAACACAGTTGAAATGTGAATTTTATGTTATGTGATTTTAATCTCAATAAAAAATGAAGAAAGGAAGAAATTACCGGTCCCATTCAAGTTTAAACGGGGAACCTGGTTGAACGTGTTTGGATTCTTGCAAAATCATATTCCTACCCATGGATCTGTTGGACCTCAGTTTCCATAAAATCCAGACAACACTGGCCTTTTGTCCTATCTTTATGGTGATCCTGTGGTGATCACAGTGTGTGGGGAAAACAGGACGTGCAAAGATGAATATTAATTCCCTAAATTTCATAACTGAAGCTTTCTAAATTCTTTTATTTTATGTGAAATAAAATCACAGGATAGGCTTTGGAGGCTTCAGAATTACACATGTAAAGCTTTTGAGAAAATTTAAGCATGGACATGGAGTAAGAAATTGTGATTGATGAGACTTAGTGTACCAGCTCATGGAGCTCTGTTCTTCATTCAAGGGACAGACAGCCCATGGTGACCCGCAGGAAAAGAGCTAAGAAAACAAATACTCTGACCTCACTCTCCTCCCTTTTCCTGATATCTGTTGGTGTTTCCCATTGGCTAAAACCAATAGGAAGCCAGTAGCCAAGGAAGTTTATCATTATTCTCCAAAGGCATCAGCATTCTAGGCAGACAACTGGATGCATTTGGAGGGATCAACAGAAGACATCCAGCCCACACAGAAAAATAAAAACTAAAAAATTTGATGCGTTGAAAAGATGTCTGCAGTGTGACAAGTGAAAAAATAAAGATTTCAAATATTTCACTTTCTCATTTGTTGAATCTCTCCCTGCCATCAGAATGTAAATTCCATGAAAGGAAAGGCAATGTACGTCTTGCTTAGTATCATAGCCCCAGTCTCTAGAGAGTGGAGACTTAATAAATATTTGTAAGATGAATAAATGACATTGCACAAATTGCTTAACATCTCCAAGACTCCTGAGTTTTCTTATCTATGACTTCTTGGGTGTTTGGGCTGGACAAGACGTAGAATTTAGATGCTTTTGGCAAACAATTGGGATATACCATAACAATACCTCCACAACACCTACCTGCGCGAATGAACATGCATGGAGGTTTTGAGAAGAATCCTCTAGGAGGCAAAAAGAGAGAAGACACAAAGGTGGAGAGTACTGTGTGTCCAGCAGACCTATGTGGGTACTTGGAGGTCCTTTAAGTGAAGAGATAGAATGAGGCAGCTAGATGGTGCCATGTTTATGGGTCAGAAGTGACTCTGTGCCCAAGTAGAACAGCTCTGGGGCCCAGGAGACAATGACAGCCCCAAGCCGGGGAGAGAATATATGCTTCCTACAGCACAGGTCAGGATGAATCTCAGCATTCTGTGGACTGCACCTGGCATGGGGGTGGATCGCTGTGACAGGCCAAAACAGATACTTGGGTAAAGCCTATGAGGAACTTGGACGAGGAGGTCAAAGTAGAGAAAGATGGGAGAAAAACATCCTGAGCAGAGACCAGAAGTCACTTTAGCAGCACCCACAAACTCCCGAGGAGGAATTTTCTGAGAAATGGGGAAGAGGAAGAAAGACGATCTGTGGTCAAAAAGCTAGATATGTAAACTGAGCCAGCCCATGTTTATAGTACAGGCAGATGCTGCTTGAGAATTTCAAACCGCACAGACAGTTTTATCACAGTTGGAAATTACTTATGAAATAAGGTCATGGAAATGAGACATAACCAGGACTGGGTACTAATTATAAAGTGAGGTAATATTCAGGGAGGAAAGTCTCTCATGCTGTACGTTACAGGATTTCAGAGAGAAAGCGTCCCCCCTCCCCGGATGAGCCGTAGAAATGTCTCCTTCTAAAGCTTTTCTTGTTTTTCTTTTTAAAGATGAAAGCACTTGATATGTTTTGGTATATTTGGAAATGTAGACACGATTAAATTCTAGGGTCAATAAAGCCAAATGACAATGGTAAATTGTCAAGGAAGACACATTTTTAGTGATCTTTTAGTAAGTGGAAAGTTTTACCAGAAAGTCTAAGGAGCTGCAGCATCATTTGAAACAAACCTTTTGAAATGCAGTTCAAAATCTCATTAAAATGAGCTTTGAACAAGTATCGAAGTGATTAATCCAACTTTCTTTTTTATATTTGATGGTCATGGGGTTGGGGGGAAGTAGTCGATATTGTTGATGTCTGTCCTTAATCTCCTTTTTTAGGCCAGCTGTCCTTTCTCCACATTGGCCTGAGCCAAACAGGAGCTATAACGCACCTTCCCCCCCACCAGGAGAGCAGCACACAGCCAGTGACTGACAGACACAGGGGCGTGAAAGGCTGGGCACCTTGCCTCAAAGGGGGGCCAACCCTGAGGTGCAATACAGGCATCAGAGCTCAATGTGGGATTGGGCTGAACCCAGGTCCCTCTCCTACCACATCCTGCTTCCCTCCCTTTCTCTCTTCTCAGAGCACTCCCTCAATAAATCATGGACACCAAAATCCTTGTCTCAGGCTCTGCTTTTAGGAAACCTTCCCTAAGTCACCTACTGTCATTTTAGAAATAGTGCTCGTAATGGAATTAGCATGGAATTGTTCCTGGAAGCATAAAAGGGTCCTCTTTTAGTTGTTGGGCAAGAGCAGGAAATGATTTGGGAAACCCAGAGAACTTGTCCTTCAGAGGCCAGAATATCAGAACACTGTCCTGTTACTGTGGAGCAGCACACTCTCTTGGTGCATTCACTCAACAAACATTGTAGATTTGATCTGTGAGCCCAATCTTCTGCTGGGTCATAGGCATACAGAGATAAATCAGACAAGCGACTCATAGGATAGTCAGAGACAAAACACGCGAACATCTGATTATAACAGAGCAAAGTTGATAGCCTTAGCACAATAGAATGGAAAGGTTAAGGCAGGGAGGTGACCAGATGACTCAGAAGTGATGACGGAAAGCTTCTCTATGGGTACACCCTAAGTAAACTTCAAATTACTGTGTTTCTAATGGCTTTTTTGATGGTTTGGGAAAGTTTTGATGGCTTTGGGACAGTTATGTTTGTTTTTTCTTTCAACCAGACATTAAGGAAGACATACAAGCTTCTTTCCACGCACAACCTCCTAGTAACCCTTAAAAGCACTTAAGTAGTAGACCATTTTAAATTTAGCTCAAAGACCTTCCTTAAAGCATTGTTTATACTGAAAACTTCGAGATGACAGAGCTCAGACCAAATACATGATGACACATGTATACCACAGATAACCATACAACCATCAACACAAAACAAAAGCCTTTTAAAAAGCCTTGATGAGCTGAAAAGATGTTAACAATGTGACAAGTGCAAAATAAATAATAAATAAATATTTCACAATAGCATAGGCATACCTGTTCTAGGTCACCCTGGGGTAGGCATGAGACAGCTGTCATGGTCACATTATGGCTTTCCCTTTACATACAGGCAGGTGTGACTAACAGTATTATTAATAATCAAGCGTTTTTAAGCAAAGTGTGCCAAAGATATCCCATTTCTTGAGAAACTAGCTATAAATCTCACCCCCAAATGGTCAGGTCACAGTCAGGGCCAGCACAAACGTGAGGAGAAGACAGCACTCAGCACAGTTTTGAAGAAGGGAATCCCTTCAGGAATCGAGAGAAATACTACAACGCAACATTTCAAAACAAGAGTCAGTACAAGAAAATCCATGATAAGCATCCAGAATACCCAGTACTGTGCCTGGTCATAATGGAACCAGAGGCCAAAGAGAAAAATGTGTGCCCTTACATACACTTTCTTAATGTACTTTTTATTTACTTATTTAAAAAATTTCTTCAAATGTTTTATTTTATTTTTGAGAGAGAGAGAAAAAATGTGAGCGGGGGAGGGGCAGAGAGAGAGAGAGAGACAGACAGAGACAGATAATCTGAAGCAGGCTCTGTGCTGATGCGGGGCTCGAACCCACGAACCGTGAGAGCATAACCTGGGCCGAAGTCAAAGACTCAACCGACTGAGCCACCTACACCCCCCCCCCCTTTAGTGTACTTTGATTTTTGGAAATATTATTGAGTTTACTTCCCTTAAAACTAAGAAAGTAAAATTTTAATAAATTCTGGTTTGGGCAAATTTAAAATGTTTAAACTGTTTTCAGCTCTAATACCCTTAACTTTTCAGTTTTTCAATCGTTTTCACCTACTTTAATGTTCTGGGGGGAGCACACTGTAGATGGTCAACAAATATTTCTTTTTTTTTTTTTATATTTATTTTTATTTATTTTTGGGACAGAGAGAGACAGAGCATGACCGGGGGAGGGGCAGAGAGAGAGGGAGACACAGAATCGGAAACAGGCTCCAGGCTCCGAGCCATCAGCCCAGAGCCCGACGCGGGGCTCGAACTCACGGACCGTGAGATCGTGACCTGAGCTGAAGTCGGACGCTTAACCGACTGCGCCACCCAGGCGCCCCAAATATTTCTTGAATGATTGGATTTTATGTTTATGGGATCTGAGGACTGTGCAGGTTTTGAGTCCCTTTTGTCCCTCTAGTGGAGGTACATGAAGTTGCAGGGGGCAAAGGATTGTACCAAATGTAGCTTGATACGGAAGAAAAATTCTTCCCGTGAAAGCCACAGCTTTTACTTACTTTAGAAATATAGGGTTCCTTAAGGTGACTGTATTTTGGAGCAACATGTAACACTGTTGTAATGACAAAGCTTTGTGCAAGTCTTGTATCAGAAAGAACTTTAAGCATCACAAATGTATAGGTCCTGATAGCGAAGAGGAAATGAAGACCCAAATCCTTCTTCTCGTAGGTTCCAATTTGTTGCAGGTAAATACAAAATGTTGATGATCCATTGGTTACTGTATTTGCAGTGTGATTACTACAAATAACACTTCAGAGCAAACCACATGTGAAACTCCATGCCTTAAAGCAATGATACTTGCTTGCTACTCCTGAGTCTATGGGTTGGCTGAACAGCTCTGCTAATCTTAGCTGGGCTCACTCACGTGGCTACAAGTCAGCCAGCTGGCTGACTGAGGACAGCCCCAGCTGGTATAACGGGGTGATGTGGCTCTCCTCCGTGTCTCTCACACCCCTCCAGCAGGTGAGTGGGGTATGTTCTCAGGGCAGAGGCAGGGACGCAAGAACAAATAAAACTAATCATGTCGAGAGCAAGAAGGAATGCACACCCAATTTCAAAACCCTCTGTCTTTGATCATTCTCTTGACCAAAGCAGGTGTTAAGGCCAAGCCAGAGTGAGAGCAGAAAGAGGTTACAAAGTAACAGGGAAGGAGTGTGAAGAGATACAGGCCACCTCTTGAGGCCATGGGTGTGATCAACCTACCACAAGTGGTGTTGGGTAGGAGTCCTGCCATTTCTTGCTTCAATACCCCTTAGAACTGTCGCCTCTGTATTGAACACTATGGACAAGCCAAGCCCTGAAGACCAACCTACCTTAGATGAACTCATGTGTCAGCTTCCTTCTCAAACTGTGACTGCCATAAATAATAAAGACTGAGCCTCCGGGCACCTGGGTGGCTCAGTCAGTTGAACATCTGACTTCGGCTCAGGTCATGAGCTCACGGTTGTTGAGTTTGAGCGCTGCGTCGGGCACTGTGCTGATGGCTTAGAGCCTGGAGCCTGCTTCGGATTCTGTGTCTCCCTCTCTCTCTGCCCCACCCCCAATAGCACTCTGTCTCTGTCTCAAAAATAAAATAAACGTTAAAAAATTAAAAAAAAAATGAAAACAAACATTAAAATTTTTTTAATGTTTGTTTATTTTTGACAGAGAGAGAGAGAGAGAGAGAGCGAGCATGAGTGGGGGAGAGACAGAGGAAGAACCAGAATTCGAAGCAGGCTCCAGGCTCTGCGCTGTCAGCGCAGAGCCCAACACACAGCCGGAACTCACGGACTCTGCGAGATCATGACCTGAGCCGAAGTCGGATGCTCAACCGACGGAGCCACCCAGGCGCCCCAAAATAAACATTTTAAAAAAAGACTGAGACTCCATCAACCAAGTTTAATGTTATCAAATTGTCCAACACATGATCATTACTAAGTTAACTGAATCTTAGGTGGTAACTTGATCCAAAGTAAATATCTAGTCTTTCCTTTGTATGCTCAAACTAAAAATTTCTGGGGTCAAAGGAAGAGAAGGAGAGGAACAAGGAGTCTGGAAGAGGAGCTCTGTGGTCAAGAGCTCACAGCCTAGCTCAGCCACCTGAGGCTGTGTGATGTTGAGAAAGTTATTTAACCTCTCTGAACCTCAGTTTCCTTACCCTCAAAATAGAGAGTAATCATTCATTTGCTCATTCATTCAACATACTCAAGGAGAATCTACTAGAATAATTCCCTGTAATTATAGAGCTCACTTTAAGCTGGAGATGGTGGAGAGAAAGAGAAATTTTAATACAGGGCTAGAAAGCATGAAGCCCTCAGGACACACAGAGAGGCACATCTAATCCTACTTCAGAAGATTCATAGAATGCTCCTTCATGGAGGTGATGACTGAGGCTCAAGAAAAAGTAGAAATTAGCCAGATTTTGAGGAAAGGTGTCCTAGGAAGAAGGAATGGCAGATGCAAAGTCCAAAAGCCAAGAAGATACTTCCCTTTCTGGTTCTAAGGACAAGCTCTGCTATCATTATGGCAAACTGAAGAATATTCCAGAATATTCTAGAACATTCATTCATTCATGTATACAACACAAATACCCTGGGGCGTTCATTAAAATGCAAGTTCTGGGGGCGCCTGGGTGGCGCAGTCGGTTAAGCGTCCGACTTCAGCCAGGTCACGATCTCGCGGTCCGTGAGTTCGAGCCCCGCGTCAGGCTCTGGGCTGATGGCTCGGAGACTGGAGCCTGTTTCCGATTCTGTGTCTCCCTCTCTCTCTGACCCTCCCCCGTTCATGCTCTGTCTCTCTCTGTCCCAAAAATAAAAAAAAAAAATAAAAAAACGTTGAAAAAAAAATAAAATGCAAGTTCTGGTTCAGCCAATATGAGGTGGGTCCTGAGATCCTACTTTTCTAACAAGGTGATGCTGATGTATCTGGTCCACAGACCACACTTTGAGTCGGGAGGTATTAGAGTGGTCATGGAAGGGGGGACTCTACATTTCATTGGTCCAATTTTAGTATATGTGCAGCCAAAGCGAGCACAGAGCACACCTACATTTAAAACTTTCATCTCCCTCTTCTCCCTCTGGCAATCAGGACTTTACGGAGGATGGAGGCCAAGGTGGGATGGTGATAACTTTGTGAGCAGTGTGAATCCTAGACGAGTTCCAAGAAAGTTCCTGGAAGGAAGAGAGATGTTGGTTCCCTGAAAGGTTCCAGGAAACCAAAACACTTTCCAAAGGGTGTTGCCATCAAGCACTGCAGCCCTCCATGAAACACTGGGGTCATGCCCCATCCAGAGCTCCTACTCACCAATAGAGCTCTTGGAAGTGTTTGTGCAAAAGTAGTCTATAGGTCTAAGTGTTTTATTCATACCCTGGGCCACCATTACTGTGACACTGTTTCTTTAAAAGCAGCAGGAATCTTTGTCAAAGGCTAAGTCGGTCAGTCATATGAGAAATAATTTATTGAGGGCTGCTCTGTGTCAGGCACATGATAGGTGCAGGAGAAGTACACTTGGAGCCATACAACAATGAATTTAGAAGAAACCAAAATGGTAGCCAGGTAATCTTGGTCATGCCGTTGCACTGGGATCTGTTCCTTCCACAAAACTCTGGGAACTCAAAGAGCAGAACTGATAATCTGAAACAGAAATTCTTGCTTCCCAGAGAGTTCTGGGGCTGGCAGGATCCCACATCTGCACATTAAGCTGGGAAGAGATTTCAGAGAAGGCTCCGGTAGGTACCTGCTTTCCTCAAATGTTGCTTCATAGCATACTGGCAGTAAGAAAGATCTTTAGCCCTGTGAGAGAGAGATCAGAATTACAATCAGCAGCAGGACGAGTACAATGTGAGTCTAAGGGTTTTAGAAATACTTGGGTCTTATAAATACAGAGAGAGAAATATGGAAACAAACACTAGAAAGATAAACATTAAAACCTTAACAGGGCAGTCTCTAGCGTGGCAGGCACTGATGGCAAACTCTAAAGCTATTCTCAACCTCTTCACCATTAATAGCTTCCACTCTAGAAGCAAGAAAGCCAAATACTTGCTTTGTCAAATTTCTTTGTAAGTATGTATGGTCAGGTGATACAGTTCTAACCAATTAGTAGAAGGGAAGCCCAATGACGGGTTTCTGGGAAAGATTTTATTTCCTGCGGAAGGAGAGTTTGTGGCTTCTCCCTACCCCTCTTCTTCCCTTCAATGTGGTCATGATGTCCGGAGCTATAGCAACCATCTTACAACCATGAAAATCCTTTGATGAAAAGTCAACAAGCTCATAGTGGAATGCAAAAGTAGAGAAAACCTAGATCCTTTCCAACACCCCTGAGCAACATAACCAATATCAGCAACACCTAACTCTGGGCTTCTATTCTTGCAAAAAAAAAAAAAAAAAGAGGTTTTTTTCCTATTTAATTAAGCCACTGAATCTTAGTTACTTGTTCTTGGAATAAATCAGTGAAAAAAATAAAAAATTGTAATGGGGGATAGGAGAGCTATTGTGTAAAGTGTAATTTTACAACTCTGTAGATTTTAAATCAATGATAGCAATGCAAAATCGTGGAATTATGTGTAAAAATCAGTCTTGCTTCCATTTGCACATTCATTTCAATGTTTCTGAAATTAAATATGTGTAGTGTAAGTCATGTAATCCATACATTTAAATAATTCGCTTTCATACCATATAATAAGAAATTTTATATATTGTATATCACTGTATAATTATATAATATATAACTTTATAATTATATGTATAATCCTATTTATATTTGTGATTATATATAAAATTATCTTTTTAAAAAATTTTTTTTATTTTTTTATTTTTTTTATTTTTTAATTTTTTTAACACTTTATTTTTGAGACAGGGAGAGACAGAGCATGAACAGGAGAGGGTCAGAGAGAGGGAGACACAGAATCTGAAGCAGGCTCCAGGCTCTGAGCTGGCAGCACAGAGCCTGACACGGGGCTCGAACTCACGGACCGAGATCATGACCTGAGCGAAGTCGGCCGCTTAACCGACTGAGCCACCCAGGCGCCCCTATAAAATTATCAACAAGATGTTATAACTGGTTCAAAAAAGAATGCAAGGAACAGACCTATGTCTGTTTTATGTAATACATATATATATATATATAATACATTATATATATGTGTATGTATTATGTAAATATATATAATGTATACTATCTATAATGTATGCAATATATGAGATATATATGATACTATTACATAATACATAATATACATTACATCATATATATGTATGTTCTGTGAATTTTCTTTTGAGCCAGTTTAACATCTGCCTCACTTCCTCACTGATTAATGAGTAGAATAAAATCCTTAATGTATTCTCATCTTATATCTATATAACTCATTTTATCTTCTTTAGTTCACACAGCTACCATGGGGCAAAGCTGGGATTTAAGCCCAGGCTGCCTGGCTCCTGGACCCCAACTCTTGAACCCCACGCTTTATCGAATGTGCAAATATACATGGACACACAGCTCACAGCAGGTTCTCCGTGCACAGCACTGGTACTGCTAAGAAGTGGCAATTCCATTTGAACGGAAGCTGCATAGAGCACACCGTCTCTCACCGATTTAGAGGTCGAGGGGACAGAGGACAGTAACATCCCTGAGGTCTGGGACTCAGGGCTACGTTTAGTCTTCCGGGTAATGCACTTCCTGTATTCTTCCCGCACCTGGAGGAAGAGACAGGTCACAAGGAGATGAGTGATTCCTAGATGCAGGCATGTGGCTGACACAGGTGTGTTCCCCAGAAGGACGGGGTCAGGAAGGGCAGTGCTGTACCTGGCGGTTGAGCAGACAGTGAATGATGAAGATAAAGGTCCCCTGCAGGCTGTTGATGATGGTGAACAGGTAGGCCATGATACTGGCCATGGATCCAATCTGGAAAATGCCCAACACCCAGGAGCACCCCAGGATGAAGAGCTGGGCAAACGCCTTGAACGTCAGTAACCTGGGGGGAGAGATTTGCAGAGGATAAGGTTCCTGGAAGTGGCTGTTGTCCTCATGGACCAGGCTGCCACCATATCACCCGCCACCTGGGTGGGAACAAATGTGGGGTAGAGTCTGCAAGCCCAGAGGCAGGGAAATCGAATCCTATTGGTATTTAAAAGGCAGCTGGTCTACAGATACACAATGCACAAAGATGTGTGGATGTATATATAATGCAATATTGTTTAGAGCGATCAAATGCTTGGAGGACCCGCAGGTCCAATAACTGGGGAATGGTGACGCCATAAGTATGAAATACGATGAGATTTTTCTTGGAGAAAAACTCACATAACATAAAATGCACTATTTTAACCATTTAAAGTGTGCGATTCAGTGGCATTCGGCACATTCACAATGCTGTACAAACATCATCACCTCCCAGTTCTAAGACAGTTTTATTGCCCCGAAAAGAAACCTACACCTATGAAGCATTCGTTCCCCACCCCACTCTTCCCCCAACTAAAGCAACCCAAAGGTTCATCTGTTGATGAATGGATAAAGCAAAACATGGTCCGTCCATACAGTACAATATTAGCCATAAGAAGGAATGACGGCTGATAACCTGCTACAATGTGGACGAAACTTGAAGACATTATGCTCAGTGAAAGAAGTCAGACGTAGAAGGACACAGAGTATATGCTTCCATTTGTAGGAAATATCCAGACTAGGCAAATCTATAGAGACTAAAAGCAAATTATAGAATCATTTTTTTAAATGAGATGAGAGTGACCATATACTATAGGGGGTAAGGGTACAGGCTCTGAACACTTGTGGATTTGTGCCTCAGTTTCTTCAAGTTGGTATAGAGATAATAATACAATACCTACAGGGTGGTATTAATTGTTCTACAGATTAAATGAGATGGTAAGTCTCTAAGGATGCTTACAGCAGTGTCTGGCAAAAAACGATTTTTGTTAGTTTTTAACCACAAGTATTGAGACGAAATCAGCTACCTATTATGTAGGGGAAAAAAAAGTTCAGAATGATATGTATACTATCCTATCATTTATGTAATCAGAATGTGGATGTGTAAGCATAGAATATTCTAGAAGGAAGCTCAATTCAAGTGATAATGGCTGCTTAGGGTGGGAGAGATCTGGGAAGAGAGAATTATTTCCTATGTATTCTCTTTTGTACTGATTAATTTTTCTTACCATCGCATGTATTAATTTTGTTTTCAACTTTCTGTATCAACTTTTAAATATTTAAAATTTAAAATTTAAAAATATTTAAATATTCAAATTTTAAGATGGATGAGGGACTGGACACCGATAGGAAAACAAGCAAAGGACATCATATGGTTCCTGACAATAAAACCTAGACAATGTCTGACTTTGGTAAGTTCTTTTTTTTTTAATGTTTATTTCTGACACAGAGAGAGAGTGCATACAAGCTGGGGAGGGGCAGAGAGAGGGGGAGACAGGATCCAAAGCAGGCTCTGCACTGAGAGCGGAGAGCCAAATGTGGGGCTCAAACTCATGAACCATGAGATCATGACCTGAGACGAAGTCAGACACTTAACTGACTGAGCCACCCAGATGCTCCTGACTTTGGTAGGTTCTTAAAGTGAAGATTAGTTGAGTGATGAAGTTAAAAACACAAATAGTCTATAAGAATATGAAAATGTCCCACACCTGTAATATAGACAAAACTAAAATAATAGGATAGTATATTTCACTATTATATCAGCAAAACATCACAACAAAAATGATAAACCCCAGTGTTGGCTAAGCTGTAGGTAAGCAAGCACAATCCAACCTGTCCTTTAACTCAGGCAATTTCATGCCTACTGTTATGATCAAATAACCACAGATGTGGAAAAAGATCTATCTACAAGGGTATTTGAGACCACACTGCTTATAATAGCCCTCCCCTTCCCCCCTAAAAAAAAAAACAGTAACAACTTGAATGTCCATGAATAAGGCATGATTTAAATAAGTTGTGCTGCATTATTACATTGAAATGCTTTACAAAAAATGAGAAAGATGTTGTCAAGGAATTTTTTTAATTTTTTTTAACGTTTATTTATTTTTGAGACAGAGAGAGACAAAGCATGAACGGGGGAGGGGCAGAGAGAGAGGGAGACACAGAATCGGAAGCAGGCTCCAGGCTCTGAGCCATCAGCCCAGAGCCCGCCGCGGGGCTCGAACTCGCGGACCGCGAGATCGCGACCTGAGCCGAAGTCGGACGCTCAACCGACTGAGCCACCCAGGTGCCCCAAAGAATTTTTAAATAGAAAAAATATTCATGACATTAAGAGAAAAAAATGGCCCTAAAAATTGAGTAGATAGTATGTTTCTATTTTTGTAAATATACACATATAGTTATGTGCAGTAAATGAATTAGAAAATGTATTAATGGTTACAATATATGAAATACTCACCCTTCCTAGTAACTATTAATTAATGTTTCATAAGTCACAGTAAGTGGGCAATGTTAATATCCCCAGTATACAGATGAGGAAACAGTTTCAGAGAGGTTGTGTAACTTGCCTAAGGCCACACAGCTTGTAAATGGCAGACCTGGTGTCTGAGACCCCAATCTAGAAACTGTGCTGTTCTGTCCTGGGCACAGGACTAAGCACACAAAAGGTACTCAGGGAATGTTTGTGGGAAGAATGAAGGAGACTGAGAGAGAGGAGGGGAAGGAAGGACTGTACCTGGTGTCTTTGAGCGTGGAGACCTCAGCATTGACACTGGAAAGCTTCTGCCTCAGGATACACAACGTGCAAGTCAGGAGGATGGAATTGATCTACAGAGTCAAGCAGAAAGGACTGAGATGTTGGGTGTGTACAAATGGGCAATGGCCAGACCACCCGCCAAAAACCCATAGTGTGCGGCTATCACTCCAGGAAGCCAAGTAATAAGCCCTATGGCAATCAACCCTAAACAGCCAGCTGTTGATTGTTGGCTCACAGCCTCCCTAACTTCTGCCCTCATTTCCAACATAGGACCCAAAGGAAAAAGCAGAATGTGATCTTATTTGGAGATAGGGTCTTTACCAGAGGTGATCAAATTAAAATAAGCTCATTAGAGCAGACCCTAATCCCACATAACCTTATAAAACAGGCAAATTTGGACACAGAGGCAGACATGCACAGAGAAAGCCAAACATCTATAAGCCAAGGGACTCCTGAGTCTACCAGTCTCTTGGTTAGAAGACTGGAATGGAGGGGCACCTGGGTGGCTCAGTTGGTTGAGCTACTGACTCTTGATTTAGGCTGAGGTCGTGATCCCAGGGTCGTGGGATTGAGCCCCACATCAGGCTCTATGTTGAGTGTGGAGCCTGCTTGGGATTCTCTCTCCCTCTGTCTCTCTCCACCCCCCGCCCTTCGCCTCTCCCCCTGCCCCCTGTCTCACACAAAATAAAAAATAAAGAAAATAAGACTGGAACAGATCCTTCTCCTGGGCTTCCAGAGGGGACATAGCCCTGCCAACCCATCGATTTTACACTTCCAGCCTCCAAAACTGGAGTGGGAAAGTTCATGGAAGTCTTCCTGGAGGATGCCAAATTCTGTTGTTCTAAGCCACCCAGTTGTGATACTGTGGATACTGTGTTTGTGATACACAATTTTTATTTGTCAGTTATACCTCAATAAAGCTGAAAAAAATCTCTAGGCTTCCCTTTCTTCCATCCCACTGTTTTCTTCTCACCCCCCCCCACCAATTTCTCTCCATTCCTTCCTTTTCTCTCATTCAACATCTATCCCCAGAAGACATCAACAGACCCATTCTTACTGAAACACAAAAGACAGATAAGATTGTGTTCCCCTCCAGGGGATTTGCATGTTGGCAGAGGAAAGAAAAAAAAAATCACAAGTCAAAGAAATTGCACTCTAATTTGGAAATCTCAAGAACCAGGGATCAGAAGGGAGAATGTTTGGCCTCAGCTATAGGCAACATTCACTGGCACTTCTTGGTTCCTCGGGTTTCCTTGTTTCTGCTCCCGAACACCCTGCACCAAGCAATTTGCTTACCAAGATGATGGTGCAGACTGGTCCCAGGAAGCTCCAGACGAACCCTGTCTCTGTGTTCAGCCAACAGCTACCAAAAGAAACAGGAGTTGGTGCCTGTTTAGTTCTTGACCCTACAGTTACTCAGGCCCCAACAAATCCACTAATGGAGGCTATTATAGGCAGCCAACCCTGAGATGCTCTCATGATGGGGCGGGTGACAGTTCAGTTTTCTTTGGCCCACGTCTGCTGTCAGACCTTCTTCCTGGGCAAACGTTCCTGAAGTGTTCACGCGGTGTCCAGAGTAGAGCTCGCCCTCAGCCCGTAACCTTTGCAACCTCTTCCCTTCTGTTCAGACCTCTTTACTGGCACACCTGGTCATTCAAATCTCATCTCTAATGTCATCTCCTCTGAAAAGCCGCTTGGGACCCTCCCTACCCATCATCTTTTTCTAGCAAAGCATAATGCTTTTCTTTTTTTATAGCATCTCTCGGTATCATAAATCATGGTGGTGTTTGTTTCCTTGAAAATTGTCCTTCTCCGCCTTTCCAGACTATGAGCTGTATGAGAATCTGGACCTCGAGCTTTTGCTTGTCTCCAAATACCCAGCACTCAGTGCAAAGCCTGGCATGGATGAGGCATTCCATAATTATTTCTTAAATGAAGGGAGGAAGGACTAGGAGGGAGAGAAGGCATTGCCTCTTTCCTTCAGGCCTCTGGTAGATTTTTGCTGTTTTTACCATCTGACTACCATTCCACCCGCGTTCAGGAACCGCACCCCAATATTCCTTCAGCGGAAGTGTGCCTTGCCCCCACAAGAGAAGGAAAATAATCAAGGTTGGCCAACCAGATGTTCTCTCCCCGGAATGTGAGTCTCCAAGTCATAGCAATAAAAAAGGTGGAGATTGCACAGAAGAAGCCGTCTCTGCTGTTTCAGGAACAACAGCTTCAGTAAATAACAGCCAATTCCCTTATAAGCTTCTGCAACTCCTCCTGGAGGCATCAGACTGAAAACCCTGGAGAATTAGTTCTCCTGGGAGCAGCCCTCGACCAATGGCTGCTGCGACAGAGATGTATAAATATGCCCCCTGGGTGGGATTTTGGAGGCACACGCCCTACACAGTTTCCCAGGGATACCCACTGGGATGGAGCCTGTTACCCACAGCTGCACCTGCTCAGAATGCACCCCATGTTTGCTCCTTCTCTCGCCCCACTCCCCGGTGCTTCTTCCTAAGGTCATCTCAAATCCTTCTCAATACTACTCCTGTCTTCCAAAACGTTCTGTGGTTCCCACCACCTGGAAGGTATTCTCCAAATTCCATGCCCCTCCCCCTCTCCCCCCCATCTTTCAGTCCTATCCATCTGCTCTCCAAACACACCTTAAGCCCTCCCTTGGGCAAGCTATTGCCCTCACCTATGTTGCCACGACCTTTCCTCTTTGCCTATGTACATTTCTTTTTTTTTTTTTTAATTTTTTTTCTCAACATTTTTTATTTATTTTTGGGACAGAGAGAGACAGAGCATGAACGGGGGAGGGGCAGAGAGAGAGGGAGACACAGAATCGGAAACAGGCTCCAGGCTCCGAGCCATCAGCCCAGAGCCTGACGCGGGGCTCGAACTCACAGACCGCGAGATCCTGACCTGGCTGAAGTCGGACGCTTAACCGACTGCGCCACCCAGGCGCCCCTGCCTATGTACATTTCAATAGAGCTTAAGGCTCATTCAAATTCCACATCCTCCAGGAAGCCTTCCATGGACCTTCCCACTCCCATATACCATCATCCTTCTCTGGCCTGTGTCAAGGCTTATGTTACCCACATCAACATCAGGCACTTCATCATGGTGGCCTTGCACTGTCACCACCATCCCCTGACAAGGCAGTCAGATCCGAACTCAGCTTGGACATTTATTAGCTGTGTGACCCTGGGCAAATGCGCTGAGCCTCTATTTCCTCTGAAGCTACCATTTATTAAGCTGTTACTTTATGTACCGCCATGTGCAACAGCACAGGTTGCACACTGCACAAATCTGGGGGACATTATGTACACTGTATGCAATGGAGACTCTTAGTCCTCGCACATAGGATTTCTGTTGAGAAGTACCAGAGATAATACATGTTTGTAAAGCTTACAGGATTTAGATTTGATGAGTGCTCACTTACTATGGATTCCTTTCCCTCACCCCTTATCTCATGGCCTCACCTATAAACCATCAGTAGTAGGCAGGGAGGAAACCTGAATATTTAGTCCCCTAACCACAATTCAGCAATGCCTATAACACAGGGTGATGACTGCGGACCTGGGATTGCAAAGACCTAGATTTGTGTCCTCACGCTGCCCTTTATCAGCGTAATGGCAAGAAAGCTTCACTTTCCTCATCTGTAAATTAGAACAGCACCGCTATCTCAAGGGTCTGTCATATGACGCAGTCACTTAGTCTCTGCCCTAGCCACATACCGCTTATCGTGTCATTTACCTGATTTTATTTTATTTATTTAAAAAAAATTTTTTTTAACGTTTATTTATTTTTGAGACAGAGAGAGACAGAGGATGAACGGGGAGGGTCAGAGAGAGAGGGAGACACAGGATCCGAAACAGGCCCCAGGCTCCGAGCTGTCAGCACAGAGCCCAACGCGGGGCTCGAACTCACGGACCGCGACATCATGACCTGAGCCGAAGTCGGCCGCTTAACCAACTGAGCCACCCAGGCGCCCCTCATTTACCTGATTTTAAAAGTTGGTTCATTTTTTTAAAACTTACAAATGGGCTCATGTCTATAACATGAGTTTGGCTGGTATGCTGGCATTTTTTCCCCCTGATGTCCCATAAGATAAATACAAAAATATTTTTTATATTATACTTACCAGCATACTACCCAAAATCATCTCGCATGCAGCCCTGTGACAAACACCGTTCTAAATGTTTTGCAGATAATAACTCATTTAACCCTCACAACACTATGATGTAGGCGCTGCTGTTAGCTTCTATTGTATGGATGAGGAAATGGAAGCCTACAGAGGTTAAGTAACTCGCCCAAGGTAGCCCAGCTAGAAGGTGGTGGAACCAGGACTCAAACCCAAGCAGGTTGGCTCCAGAATCCATGATTTTTAAACCGTACAACCGAGTTTCATTGTTTACACCACCACCGTTCACCTGTTCTATAGTGCACAGTGGCTCCTGGATTTGTGCAGTGTGCAAGTTGTGCTACTGGACACGGCAGCCCTGAGACCCACAAAGCATAAAGAGCTCAATAAATGGTAGACACAATAACCAGTCATGTTACTGCTTTTCTTGTTGTTCGTGTAATCATCATCGTGAACCATGACAGCAAGGTCTTCAGGGAGAGAGAAGGATATGACTTACCGACTACGCATCCCGTAACCCTGTGGTTGCACACCGGCTGAGACAGCCACCACCAGCCCTGGGAGCCCGTAGCCAAAGGCACAGAGGTACCACATCTTGATGTTGCGAGAGCTGAAGTAATTCATCACCTTCAGGTTCCTGACCATAAGAAAGAGCATCACAGCCTCCACCAGCATCCAGAAGAAGCAGGCGAGGAAAAGGTAGTGCAGGAAGCCTGCAATGATGGCACAGCCCGTCTGGAGAAGAGAGGCACACCCACTCAGGACCCCCGCCCCCTCCAAGGAGCAGGTTCAGGTGACAGGGCGGGGGTGCTACTTTGATTGGAATTCCCAAGTACAGCCTACTCATTCATCCCTTTGGTAGGGTTTGCCCGGGACTGGTGTCTCCCAGGACATGGGACTTTTCAGTGTTAAAACCAGGAGAGTTTTGAGAACAGATAGCTGATCGCCCTACTTCAGAGGATGTTTGAAGATATTGAGTGTGGGGGTCAGCACACTATAGCCATCAGGCTGGCTGCCGGTTTTGTAAATAATGTTTCACTGGCACAAAGCCACATCCATTTCTGTATTTTCTATGGCAGTTTTCATGCTAAAACAGCAAAGTTGAGTGGCTGTGACAGAGACCCTAGGATCTGCAAAGCGAAAAATATTTATGCCTGCTTCTTTAAAACAGAAGAAGTTTGCTCGCTCCAGGTCAAATGATGGGAGGGACGTGTGGTACTAGCACTGAGTTCTCAAGGGGTCTGGGATGCTAAACATGTGACAGTAAACTGCACAAAGAATGATCACCCCAGCCAAAATGTCAATAGTGCTCCTTCTGGAAAAACCCTAAGAACCTACTATGTTTCTGGTATAGCTATAGGGAGTAAATTGGCCAAAGGTCTTGCTCTCATGGCGTTCACAGTCTACTGTGTGTGTGTTGGGGGGGGGGGGAGGAATATACAGCAAGTAAATCAACAAATAATCAATATGGTTTCAAATAAAAGCTGGGAAAGAAAGCAAAATAGACTGATAAGGGACAGAGTTTCTCAGCTGTGGTATTGTTGACATTTGTAACACTATTGCCAGATTATTTTCTTTCATGGGGGCTGTTCTGTGGACTGTAGGGTGTTTGGAAGCATCCCTAGTCTCCATTGGATGTCAGTAGCACCCTCTCCCAGGGATCACCACCGATAATGTCTCTAGATATTGCTGAGTGTCCCCTAGGAGTAAGAATCATCCAAGGTAATAACCAGTTTAAAGAATAATAGGAGAGACCACCACAATATATAACATGACCAGGGAAATGATTTTAAACTGACACCTATCACAAGAATGAGTAAACCAGGTCAAGAATTGGGGAACAAGTATTATCAAAAGAGGGTATAGCACGTGCAAAGGTCCTGAGGTGGGACCTAGCATAGAGATTATTGGGTAGGATGAGCAGGGGCAGATAAGGAGATGGTGGGGCTGGGCGAGGACACAGCCTGAGGGATGTGAGACCTGGTTGTCAGTCTTGTCTACACCGGTGAGGAAGAGAGTCTTGGCCAAGAAGAGGCACACGCAGAGGTGCAGGTGGAGGTAGGTGTTGTGGTTGTGAATGGCACGACACAGCAGGAAGGTGGCGATGGCCAAGATGAGACACACCAGGGAGATGATCAAACCCACGTGGCTAATGATGTGCAAGGGTAACTCCATCTGTCAGGAAGCAGATACATCATTCACAGAAGGGTCGACATCCCTCCAGGCAGAAAAAAAGAATTATCCAGACTCCTGACCAGGGCAGAAAGGGCTCGGGGACCTTTTCTCCTTCTGACACTCAGAGTGACCGAGATATTGTCCATCGTCATCCTTTGGCATCCATCAACACCCATTCCCACTCCTGTCCTGTGCCCCACCCCCTGTCACATTAGGGCAGGATGTCTATAAACTACATTTCCCATAATGTCCTGGGGGTACGGTCCTGGATGTTCTTTAGGTTTTCCAATGAGATGTATGCATGAAAATTTTGGAAGGCAGAATGGAGGCAGACACCAGCCTTCTAGACAGGAGCAAGCTATGGCTGGACTCCACGTTCTAGCTGTCCCTTCTTCGATTGGGTGGAGGTGGGGTGATCCGACAGCAGCAATTTCTGACCTCTGGATTACAGCTGCAGAGGGCTGATCTTGAAGCTAAGCCCCAAGTGGCAACCCCTGACTTCAACGCCTCCAACCCTCCCTGTGATTTTGTGGGCATCCTGTTCCCTATTTGAAATACCTAGAGTGATTACCATTTCCTGCACTGAACCAGGCCTGCCATACAGGCGTTCTGAGATGCCCCAATTTCTGCGAGTAGACAGGGCAAGCCGGGTCCTTCCCCTGTGCCATTACGCATGACTCATTTAAAAATGTTGAGTTCCTTCTGTGTTAAAGATGTGCCAAAGCACACCATCTCCGGAGCTAGTCCCTATGACTTTGTTACTTTGTTTTGTGGTGGTTAAGAGAACGGACTGTACTTTTGGCAGCTGCTAGCTGTTCGAGCTTGGGAAAGACACGTGGCTGCTCTGTGCCTCAGCTCCCTCATCTGTTAAGAGAGGATACCAATGAATACGCTAAGCGATACTAAATGAAAATACTTCAAGTGCTCACAGCTATGCAGGGAGCATACAAATGCCTCTATGTCCTCCCCCTCCACTGCGTCTGCCCACTCACCAAGGCTCACTTCACCCGTCCCCACTCTGACCTATCACCAGCTCTGACGGACACACTTCTGGATTCCTATAGCACAACTTCTCACACACCATTTACTTGGTTTTGTGGAAGGAGACCGTCCTGGGTTCAGGTCTCATCCCCAGCCACTTAGATTTCTGAGTAAGTGGGCTAAGGAACCTCAGCCTCCATCCTGTAAAATGGCCTGAAAACATTTAACTGAAAATAAAGGGTCCAACACAGGATAGGCTCTGTAAATGGGATCTGTCATTATTAACCTGTTCAGGGTCATTTCTCCTTTCATATGTGAATGTATGGCTTCCCAGCCAAACTATGAATTCTCCAAGGGCAGAGGCATTGCACACCCTGCCTGTCCCCCATGACACCGTCCCACAACACCCAAGGCCATGGGAGACACGCAACGGGTGTTCGTTCAATATTTTCCCCTTGGATTTGGAGAGCCAGAACAAAGAGAATCGGTACTGACCGTGAGCTCCCCAGAAGCCATGATGACGGCCAGGTTCATCATGTGATAACAGCTGCACGTAGTATACATCTCAGAAACTTCATGGATCTCACAGCCAGAGGGTATCCACCTGCCACCCGCCATATCTGTGTCCCAGGAAACACAGATAGGACTCTCAAACGTCTGCTTTGGCTGAAAACGTAAAGGCTCTGGTCAAACGGATTCAGTATGACCAACTTGAAGAGTCATCTCAAGATGACCCACAAGAAGATGCGGGTAGGTCTGGGAGGGAATGGAGGGCGATGTAATATTTCAATGTGCGAGGATGGAGAGAAAGGTTGTGTATACAAGAGATGCCTCTACAACCGAGTTGGTCATGGCCAAGGTAATAAAGTCCCTGTAAATGTTCCTGCATCAACATTCCTCAATCTGAGCCCAATCTTGCCCAGTGAGGAATGGGTGACTATAGGTACTGTATATAATATATGCTATGTAGGGGCTCCTGGGTGGCTCAGTTGGTGGAATTGAGGCTCAGGTCACGATCTCGCGGTCTGTGAGTTCGAGCCCCGCGTTGGGCTCTGGGCTGACAGCTCGGAGCCTGGAGCCTGCTTCAGATTCTGTGTCTCCCTCTCTCTCTGCCCCTCCCTTGTTCGTGCTCTGTCTTTGTCTCAAAAATAAATAAACATGAAAATTTTTTTAATATGTGCTATATATATTAAATATACTATATGCTACTTATATATACTATATACATATAATATATATATATACGAGAGCCCACTCCTCTGGAGGTGGATTTGGGGGACGGGCTTGACTTGCTAGAAGGTTGATGCCTTCATGGGTCTTTATCAGAAAGGAAAGTTAAGCTCACTGTGGGGTGAAGTGTTCTCAGTAGGTAGATGGGGGTTCGACAGGGACCACTTCACAAACCTCGATGTTCTCCAGCGTGTAAATGACTGGGTTAGAGAACCCATCTTGCTTCTCCCCAGTCATGATGCCCTGCACAACGTGAGAATTCATCTTTAGCCTCCTCTGGGAATTGGCCAAGGGGTTCTGAGGGTCTTGGAAGAAACTCTCATCTAAAAACAACTCCATCCCCGAAAAGGAGACAAAAGCTACCCCAATGGTCCCTGTGATATTCCCTAAATGCAAGCAAAAAAAGAAAAAGGAAAAGGAATAATTTGCTCAGTAGTGATTATCAATGACCCAAAAAGTACACACATATACAGACTCTAATACCCCACGCACCTCCACAGGCCTGCTCTGAGCATGGCAACATTTGGCTACATTTAAAATTAATACAGGGGCACCTGGGTGGCTCAGCCGGTTAAGCATCCAACTTTGGCTCAGGTCATGGTCTCACTGTGCGTGGGTTCGAGTCCCATGTCAGGCTCTGTGCCGACAGCTCAGATTCTGTGTCTTCCTCTCTCTCTCTGCCCCTCCTCCACTCATTCTCTCCCCTCCCCCACTCAAAAATGAATAAACATTAAAATTTTTAAAAACAAATATGAATTTACGTCTTTAAGGGATAATCAAACTGAGCAGTGGGGTACAAGTCCCCTCCCACACTGATGGTCAGTCTCGTTCATCTGTTTGGTAAGCTTCCCCTCTCCATGTTGGTGGCCTTCAAGGATGTCCCAGGGCTGCTCCCTGAGCCCTGCACACCAGAGAGTGGGAAACAGCAGCCCATAGGCCAATCTGCTCATTGCCTGTTTCGTGTAAATGAAACTTACTGTAGCACAGCTACGTCCATTCATTTACACGTCGTGTACGAACGTCTTTGTACTTTGAGACTCTTTTGCCCTCCATGCCTGAAATACTTACTAATCCACCCTCTATAGGACAAGCCTGCCGATCCCTGATACAGATCAGCACTGTCCGCTAGAATTATGACATGAACCACACAGGTAATTTAAAATTTTCAGGTAGCCAGATTTTACAAAAGTCAAAAACAGGTAAAATAAATTTTAATAATTAATTTTGCAACACATGCAAAATATCATTTCAGCCTAGAATCCATATAAGAAGTATGCATGAGATTTTCTCCACCATTTTTTTGTACCAAGCCTTTGGATTCTGGTGTGTACTTTACCAGGTCATAAAGTACAGCCTGGCCACATTTCACGTGCTCAATCATAAAACATGGCTGGTGGCTGCCGTACCAGCCATCCAAGGTCTTGGTCGTCCATTATTGGGAGTGTTTATGTATTTAATATCTGGCTCCCTGAGGGCAGGGGCCTTACCTCACTGGTCTTGGAACCCAAGAATTGACTGGTAAATGTTTGCCAATCGGATACACCGCAGCCCCCCTCCCTGGTTCTCAGGAGCAGCTCTGTACCTATGGATTTAGATTCCTTGATTGTAGAGCACCGGATTTTCATCTCATTCCCTTTGGCTTTGAAGTGAAGGATCATGTTCTCTTCAGCACATTCTCCCTGGATGATCTTGCTTTCAATTTCTAAAAGGAGATAGGGAGACTTTGCCCGAGGTCCCCCAGAAAGTGGGTCCTAAATTCTGTTTCCTGCCCCACAAAGTTATACCTACCTAGTTGCAAAGAATAAAAAAGGCCAGTTCATCATGGGAAAGACCTTGAGCCCCGTGGTGAGTGAGTGACAGGAGGATGATAGCCGCAAACAAATGAGAGAAACCCAGGTGGGGCTGCAGGGGTGAGCTCTCACACCTTAGGGAGTGCCTCAGGGAAAGCTGGGGTTGAGGCCAACAGTGGTGGAAGGCAACAGAGTCCGGACCCTCTGGCTGCTCTAAATGTAGACAAGTTTTCCAAAGCCAGAGGAAGTAGGAAGGGGCTGGACGAACTCAGCAGAGTGGACAAGGGCTCAGAGGCTGCATTTGCTTCTGCCACTCACCAGCTGGGCAAACACAACCAATGACTTAACCTCTCTGAGTCTCAGGTCTCTCACCTGTGACATGGCACTAATTGCAAGGGTCCCCAGGACAACAAAATAGGCAATGTAACTGGAGGTAGCCCTTTAAAATGTAAGCCAGGTAATCAGTGGCACAATCTCTGTTTCATTTACTAGATCTTTGTTTACTGTGGGGCTCAGATAGTTGTTGAATGAATCAATGACACACACCCTTACCTCAAGGCCAGGCACTCAGTAAATGGGAGATGCTGTTACTATCCTGGGACTTGCTTTTCTGTGAGCTCTGAGGTTTGAAACAGTTGGGGGAAGTAGTGTACGGGAAAGCCATGGGGCATAGCATTGCCCACGGCCCCCCTCAAAAGCAGCACCCAGATGTAACCTTGCCACCTTACCTAAGTGTTCCGTCTGAACAGTCTGAGTGACATTGGCTGAGGGTTTCAGGAAAGCTGCCAGGGTGCTGCTTTTCACACTCTCCAGTATGGCAGTGGCCAGGGCAGAGGTCTCCTCTTGGGAGAAGTTGGACCATGTGGATGTTTGTTCGAGCACAGAGGTAAGGCTCTCAGCCGCACTCTGCAAAGAAAGGTGTGTCTGTGCATGTGCACTCTCTTCCTCTTCCCCTGCCCCTGAGACAGCAGCTCTTCTCCCTCTCTCCCTTCTTCTCCCCCTTGTCTCCCTCTCCCTCCTTCTCTCCCTCTCCCTCTTGCTCTCCCCCCCTCTCTCCCCTCCTCCCCCTCTCCTTCTCTCTCTCCCCTTCTCAGCTCCCTCTCTCTCTCCTTCTCTCCTTCTTCCTCTCTCTCCCTCCCTCCCTCTGCCTCTCTCTCTCTCTCCCCTTCTCCTCCTTTCCCTCTCAAATTGGTGTAGCCTTTAAGTCAGCACCTGGAATAGCCCCGCTTATACCTAGCTCTGACCCAGAGGTTTCCCTTCCTGGAATTAGTCCTTCCAGAAATGCTTAAAAACTGTGCAAGGATCTTGTCCAGTGATGTTTATTTCAGTATGGTTTCTGACAACATGAAGTTGGAAAGTCTGAATGTCCAACAGATTGGCTAAATAAACGACTAAATCAAATCACAGAATAATACACAGCTATTAATAAAACAATGATCACACACACACACACACACACACACACACACTAACAAGCAAAAAGGTCAGTGAGCTGTTGTTAAGTTAAGCAAATTACAGGATAACATAGATATTATCTCATTTCTCTTAAAAAACAAGTATTTTCATTAACATTTTTGTATTTATGATAGTAATATTTCTGGCACACAGAGATAAAAGTAAGACTTTCTTGTGAGCCAAGTATTAAGTATCTTATGTATGTTAACTTCATTTTAGAAAGAAATCTATGAAGTAGAAACTATGATTTCCATTTTTGTGTGGGGAAACAGAACACGTATAGGAGGTGGGAGAAGCAAGATTTGAACCTTTGTTATCTAACAGCAGAGGCGGAATCCCTCTAGTAAGTGCTCACTAAATGGCTTCTGTGTGTGTGAGTGTGTGTGTGTGTGTGTGTGTGTGTGTTTTAGACATACATTCACAAAGTGAAAGGATATGGTTATACATTCAAATGTTAACATTGATTATGTCAGAGGAATAGAGTTAAAGAAATAGCAATAATAATATTGACATTAATGTGAATACAATTCCTTTTATTGATTATTGTCAATAAACTGGCTTATGCAATGACTTTGACCCCAACAACAAAAAATATGAAAAGGATTCACAACCTAATAAATACGAGGAAGAAAGTAATGGACTCCGGTCACATGGGGAAGGAAATTAACTGAAATCTGAGTAGGAATAACAATTTCTATTTACCCAAATTGGACAATAAAAACATGAAAAGAATTTCAGTAAAACATGGATGAGGGTATAACTTGAGATGTTTGTTCTGGAGAAACAGGACATGACCATATGCCAGGTGAGTTTGGGGTCCGTCCCCACCGACATACAGAAAAGTATCAGGTAGAATCATCCTGGGAAAATGTGGTCTTCAATTCTACGGCTGAGGAAATCTTAAAACTCCCTTCGAGGGGGGCCCGGGTGGCTCAGTCAGTTAAGCTTAAGTGTCCAACTTCGGCTCAGGTCATGATCTCATGGTTCGTGAGTTCAAGCCCCGCATCCGGCTCTGTGCTGACAGCTCAGAGCCTGGAGCCTGCTTCGGATTCTGTGTCTCCCTCTCTCTCTGCCCCTCCCCTGCTCATGCTCTGTCTCTCAAAAATAAATAAATAAATAAATAAATAAATAAATGTAAAAAAAATTTTTAAAACCCTCCCTTCAAAATGCGAAATCTATTGTTGGCTGGGAAGGTGATTTCATTTCCTTGGGAAAGTAAAAAATTAGTAGGCAAACTAAAACTCCACAGGGTTATCACTTCTGTGCTTTATTTACAAAGTTTTTCCATCTTTGTCATACTCTGAGAAGGGGGTGTTGAAGGGGTTTGGAGCAGTTCCGTATGTTAGAGAAACTAACTGATTAACCACGAGAGTTCGCTGCCTAAAGCATTTAGATGTGAGATGAATATGTGTTTCATATGAACAATTTCAGAGAATGTGGCTATTGATAAATGGTTTTGAACATTTAAAAATATGAATTATTATATTTATACATTTGGTTGATTGGATTTATAAATCCCTAGAGGGCATAATGACTTTGCTTCTTAGCTCTGTAAATATTCCTCATTAGGTATTCAAAATTTGGTGGGGGGGGGATAAGAATATTCATAAACACAGTATAAAATAAGAGAATTTAACCTAGTTTGTCAGAAGGTTTGTTGCTTATGGAAATTCAGTCTGAAAACCTTATGAATGAATGCACACTTAATGGACAACTATATTATACCCAATAAATTAATTTTAAATCAATCAAATTGCAAAGGAAAGTATCATTCTTGTTTTTGTACAAAAGCAACTGAATTTTTAAATAAAACAACAGCCATAAGTCATAAGCCATAAGCAACATAAAATCTTAAGCATAAGCCATAAGCAACATAAAATCTTAAGAAAAACTAAAATCTTAAGAAAATCTTTTAAAGTCTATCATTGTAAGGACTGAGTAATCCCACCTCTAAGTATTTACCCCAGAGAAACAAAAAATCAGGGACACACACACACACACACACACAAACTGTACGTGAATGTTTATAGCAGAAAAAAACAAGAATTGAGACTACTGATCACAACCTTCATGAATCTCAAAGGCATTATGCTGAGTGAGAGAAGCCACATCCTGTGTGATTCCGTTTATATAACATTCTTGAAAAGACAAAACTCCAATGACAGAGAAGAGACAGGGATATACAGGAGTTGGTGGTGGAGAGAACATCTAACAATGCGGGGGAACCCCAAGAGAATGTTTCGGGAGGAAAAGGAACTGTTCTATATTCTGATTGTGGTGGTGGCTACCCAAATCCACTCAGCTGATAAGACTCATAAAACTGGGTGTCTCTGGGTGCCTCAGTTGGTTGAGTGTCCAACTCAGGGTTGTGGGATTAAGCCCTGCATCAGGCTCTGCACTAAGTGTGGAGCCTGCCGGAGATTCTCTCCCTCTCCCTCTCCCTCTGCCCCTCCCCCTGACAAGTAAAATAAAAATAAAAAAACTCACTAGACAGAGAAGGGAATTTTACTGTATGGTAAATTTTGAAATTTACTGTGTGGTAAATTTTGAAACAGGTTTCAAATTCTGTAAAAATACAGAATTTATTAATTTTGTAATAAATTAAATGTTAATCCATTTAAAGAGGACTTTCTGTGCCCAAAGTGTCCCCCCCACCAAGATGTTTGAAGCTCAAAACACAATTATGAAGACTTTGCTGTTACCTTCAGAGAAACCACGGTGGTTTTGTTTTCACAGGCATTGTCCAGAACACTGAAGGTGGTATTCATTAGTGTGCAGAAGGAACCCTGTGCCCCAGAAGAACATGTGTGAGCACTGATCAATCCATCCCTCAGTGTGTAAAGTACAAATTGGCCATCTAGCCCACCATATGGTTGGTCTTAAACTCCCAAGTTTAAGAGCTGCTAGAAGCAGGCTTTAGAATTCTCAGGAAAATAGAAACTTGCCTTTTCAGCAGAACTGGGACCACAGTACCTTTTTCTTCTGTGAATAAAAGGAGCAAATGGAAAGAAACAGCAAAACTACTTCGTGGGGTCAAAGATGGGGGAAATGTGTGAGTAAACCCCAGTGGTCCAAAAGGAGTTTTATTCAGCCACAAAAAGGAGTGAAGCATTGGCAGCTGCTACAATGTGGACGAACCTTGAAAACATCGTGCTCAGTGAGGGAAGCCGCACACAAAACCCCACGTATTCTGTGATTACATTTATATGAAATATCCAGGATGCAGAAACTGATGGACACAGAGAGCAGATTACTGTTTACCAAGACCTGGGCACAGGGGCAGCTGGAGAGCAATGTTGCTGGGGACAGGTTTCTTTTGAGGGGATAAAAATGTCTGAGAGACGGCAGTGGTGGCTGCACACCATTGTGAATATACTGAATGCCACTGACTTGTACACTTAAAAGTGGGTAGAATGGTCAATTTTTAGGTGTATTTCACCTAAATTTCTAAATCACCTAAATTCTTCCAAAAAATAACATTGGTCCAAAGTGCATGGGAATTTTGGGGCACCTGAGTGGCTCAGTAGGTTAAGTGTCGACTTTGGCTCAGGTCATGATCTTGCGGTTTCTGGGTTCGAGCCCCACGTCGGGCTCTGTGCTGACAGCTCAGAGCCTGGAGCCTGCTTTGGATTCTGTGGCTCCCTCTCTTTCTGCCCCTCCCCTGCTCGTGCTCTCTCTCTCTCTCTGTCTCTCTCTCTTTCTCTGTCTCAAAAATAAATAAACATTAAAACAATTTTTTTTTAAAGTGCAGGGAAATTTGAAAGCTAATTTATAAGCTCATATTGAAAATTGTCACGTCAATTCCTGAAGATGCTCATGGAGGCTTTGACCACTGGAACAACTTCGTTAGAGAATCAGGATATCCAAATTCCTTTATGCCCGGCCCAGGGTTTGTGCATCTCCCCTCCCATATCACACAGACACAGCACCAGCACCTTCAGTGGTAACGAGACTCCAACATCCCTTCTTCTATTTGGAAAAGAATTCCCAAGTTTTAGATAGACAAATGCCCTCCCTTCTCAGCTTTCCTTGAAGGTACGTGTAAGCAGAAGTGATACGGGGTTATAACCTTAAGGAGAAGAACTGTGCCTTTCACGTCACCTTCCCCCCTGCCCACCAGCTGGAATGCAGACGTGATGGCAGGGGCTGGAGCAGCCATCTTGGACCACAAAGTGGGAGGGCTGGTGTTGCTGATGGCAGAGCACTTGCAGAACCATCATATCAACTCTCCACACTGACACCCAGATTGTTACAGAGAGAGAAGGAAACTGCTATACGATTTAGGCCACTGTTATTTCGGCCTTTGTGAAAGCTGCAAAACAACATCCTACTTGAGTGACTTCTAGGCTAGAAGCTCTTCTAGGAACCTCAAGAGCTAGGAAGCCTCAAAAATACTTACATATTCAGCCATCACTGCTTCTCCCACTTGGCATTGCTGGACCCACTCGTTGTTGGGTATCACATCTTCTTTACACTTGAAGGGAATCCCTAGGAAGGAAATGAAAGCTACCAAGTCAGAGCTCAACCACAGCAAGCTGTGATTAAAAGACAAGTCTGATTTCATTATCCCCTGCCTAAAATCTATTCGTCACCATATTACATGACAGCGGAAATGAGCAAACCACAGCTACACGCAGAAACACCACGGCCTCTGAGAAGCAGGATACTGAGTGAAAAGAGCAGGTCAGAAAAGACGACACAGAGCACGATGCTGTCTTTATAGAGCTCCAAAGCAAACAAAACTAAACAAAGTATTGTTTAGGGATACATACATGGAGGTCATTTTTTTTTATAATTTTTTTTTCAACGTTTATTTATTTTTGGGACAGAGAGAGACAGAGCATGAACGGGGGAGGGACAGAGAGAGAGGGAGACACAGAATCGGAAACAGGCTCCAGGCTCTGAGCCATCAGCCCAGAGCCTGACGCGGGGCTCGAACTCACGGACCGTGAGATCGTGACCTGGCTGAAGTCGGACGCTTAACCGACTGCGCCACCCAGGCGCCCCGGTCATTTTTTTTTAAAGTAGGGTAATTATGACTACAAAGTTCCAAGTATCCTCTCTGGGGAGGAGTAGGGAAGATTAAATAGGGAAGGAATATGCATGAAACACGAAATTGATGAGATCCTAGCTCTCATGTTGACATACTATTATTGTATAATATTATACATATTATACTTCATTGCCTCCATATAAACTACCTCTATCTTTAATGTATCAAGTAATCTACAATTAAAAAAATTAAGCTGTTGGGGCGCCTGGGTGGCTCAGTTGGTTGAGTGTCCAACTTCGGCTTGGGTCATGAACTCACGGTCTGTGAATTCGAGCCCCGCGTCGGGCTCTGTGCTGACAGCTCAGAGCCTGAAGCCTGCTTCAGATTCTGTGTCTCCCTCTCTCTCTGCCCCTCCCCCATGCACGTGCGTGCTCTCTCTCTGTCAAAAAAAAAAAACAAACAGGGGCGCCTGGGTGGCTCAGTCGGTTAAGCGTCTGACTTCAGCTCAGGTCACGATCTCGCGGTCCGTGAGTTCGAGCCCCACGTCGGCCTCTGGGCTGATGGCTCAGAGCCTGGAGCCTGCTTCCCATTCTGTGTCTCCGTCTCTCTCTCTGTCCCTCCCCCATTCATGCTCTGTCTCTCTCTGCCTCAAAAATAAATAAACGTTAAAAAAATTTAAAAAAAATAAACATTAAAACATATTTTTTCAATAAAAAAATCAAGCTGTTCAGTTTCCCATTGTTCTCAGCAAAAAAAGAAAAAGAAAAAAAAGAAAGAAAAGTAAGAAAACAAACAAACAGAAAACCCCCCAAACCTTCAAAATTCTTCACATGGCTCACCAGTTCCTGCAGGACCTGAACTCTGCCCACCTCCTTAGGTATACCTAATGCTTCAGGGCCTTTGCACATGCCACAACCTGGACCACTCAGATCTCCACTCATCATCTGGATAACTCCTACTCTTTTTTTTTTTTTAATTTTTTTTTCAACGTTTTTTATTTATTTTTGGGACAGAGAGAGACAGAGCATGAACGGGGGAGGGGCAGAGAGAGAGGGAGACACAGAATCGGAAACAGGCTCCAGGCTCCGAGCCATCAGCCCAGAGCCCGATGCGGGCCTCGAACTCACGGACCGCGAGATCGTGACCTGGCTGAAGTCGGACGCTTAACCGACTGCGCCACCCAGGCGCCCCAGGATAACTCCTACTCTTGCTTCAAGCTTCAGCTTAAATATCACTTGCCCACAGCATATTAAATATCTCATTACTCATTCCAAAGTACACTATGATTGTTCAATTGCCACACTGATTGTGGTTATTACGTGATTATGTGTGTGTGCTCTACATACATCATCACATTCAGGATTGAATTCTCAGGACCTAGTGCAGGGGCCTGTTTGACTAATTAATAGATGCCCCCCCCCAATAATTTATCGAATGAGTGAATCAATCTGTGAGTGAATGAATAAATGAGAAAGAGAGGATTGAGGATGAAGCAAAGGTAAAAGGAGGATCCAGAGGTTGGGTGGATGGAGGGGTTTACAACCAAACCAGGATGCAGATTCCACTGCTGAGAGGCACAAGGAGATAATTACTTTTGCAGTTGAAGTTGAAGGAGCCTTCTGGATTGGGACGAAAGCCCTCCATGCAGCTACAGCTGTAGGAGCCCGGGGCATTGGTGCAGACAGAACTGGGGCCACATGGTGATGGGTCCTGGGAGCACTCATTGATATCTGCAAAGGACTCAAGAGTGTCAAACAACCCAGAAGAACGAGGACATACTTCTTTCCAGGGAGAGCCAGCAACCCCTCTTCTCACCTCTGCATTCCACGTCTTCGCCTGTGAAGTTCAGCTGTCCATTGCTTGGTGCAAAACCAGGAGAGCAGGTGAAGAAGTAGCTCCCAGGGGTGTTGGTGCATGTTGCGTTGGAAAGGCTGATGTAAAGGCACTCATCAATATCTATAGGGTTGAGAATGGGCATGAGGCAGAGCTGGCTAGAAATCCTGCAAAAGTTATGCTTACAAAGCATAGAGTTGTCACCAAAAAAAAAAAAAAAAATGGTGACCCAACCAGGGACAACATTTTCCAGAACCTTCTGCATCTAGGTTGGGGCCATGTGACTAGTTTTCACTTATGGAATGTGAGCAAGTACATTTGCCACTTCTGGGCTGAGGTGGTTACAAAGTGGGTGTGCCTTCTCCCTCTTTCCCCATCACTGGCTGAACCAGGGATTCCAAAGCCACAAGGCATATAAGGACCAACGGATGTAAGGAAATGGATCCCTATATCACCACGTGGAGAAAATCTGCCCACTGGCCAGGTGCATCTATATTGGATGGGTATGAAAGTCAGAAGTTGCTATTATATTTAGCTAGTGGTTCTCAACTGAGGGCAGTTTGCACCCCGACCCCCTCCAGGGGACATTGGCAGTCTGGAGACATCTTTGGTTGTCATGACTGGGCTGGGGGAGGGGGATGTACTACTATGATCTAGTGGGGAGAAGCCAAAGATATTGCCAAATATCCTGCAGCGCACAGGACAGCCCTCCACCACAAAGAGCCATCTGGCCCAGAATGTCAATAGTGCCAACATTGAGGAGCACTGGCCAGCTTACTGTGGCAACACGGGATTACCTCTCCTTCTGGGGATCTCTGAGGATCTATGGAATAGAATGTCCTGGGGAAAAAAATAATCAGGAAGGAGGTAAAGGCAAAACTTCTCATATTCCTATGTCAGTTCACACAACAGGAGGGGAAAACAGGCAGCATCCACTAGTGGCGTGCACAGGTACATGGTTGTTGCACTGGGCACTACCATGGAGCGCTGGAATGGGAGGTCCTTGTGGGATGAATGCAGACTAACTTGGAGGTCTCGAAGGACAGGAAAATGACCCACGGTTGGGAGGTATGGGGAAGTGATTCTCCTCCTGGTATCACAGAAACGTCTCTGACCAAGGACTGGGCTTCCAGTTGCAGACCCACTTAAGCATCAGGTAGGTGAACTCTTGTCAGAAACGACGCAAACAGTGGGGCGTCTGGGTGGCTCAGTTGTAAGCATCCAACTCTTGATTTCCGGTCAGGTCATGATCTCACAGTTTGTGAGTTAGAGCCCCGCATGGGGCTCTATGCTGACAGTGCAGAGCCTGCTTGGGATTCCCTCTCTCCCTCTCTGCCCTTCCCCCACTCATGCTTGCTCTCTCTCTCTCTCTCTCTTTCTCTAAAATAAATAAACTTTAAATGAATGAATAAATGCTTCTTTTTTTATTTTTTATTTTTTTATTTTTTTATTTTTTTGAATAAATGCTTCTTAAAAACAGCATAAATGGGGGCGCCTGGGTGGCGCAGTCGGTTAAGCGTCCGACTTCAGCCAGGTCACGATCTCGCGGTCCGTGAGTTCGAGCCCCGCGTCAGGCTCTGGGCTGATGGCTCGGAGCCTGGAGCCTGTTTCCGATTCTGTGTCTCCCTCTCTCTCTGCCCCTCCCCCGTTCATGCTATGTCTCTCTCTGTCCCAAAAATAAATAAAAAACGTTGAAAAAAAAATTTAAAAAACAGCATAAATGGAATTTATATTTTGCAAATGGAACCGGACTAGGCATATGATTTTCAAAACTTTTTGGCTGAAGAAAGCTTTCACTTCCTGCAAAGTGAAACCTATTTAGGAGGTAAGACAAATAAGAGAGATGATAATCTGACCGAAACAGGGGCTCTGAAGAGATTCCGAAGAACCCACAGTGCTGTATTAATCTACGTCTAAGGTCCCTTTCAAATTTGCCTCACTATTGTTCTGCCTACAAGAATGTCAGTAGCTGGTGAACATCAAGGTGAAAAGAAATACAACATGTGTAATGATGAGAAGCGTGCATTTCCCCAGGGGGTTGAAGAATATAAAATGTGCTCTGCAGTATGTTAGATCCTCCAAAGATGACCCCCACCAATTCTTTCATTTCCTGTGTGTACTTGTTGCTTGCCCAGTGATTTGGGGAGTATATTTCCCCTTCATTTGCCTGTCGGCTGGCCCCATGACTGTGACCAGGAGAACAGAACAGAAGGAACATTCTGGCACTTCCAAGCCCACGCCTTACAAGAACCCACAGTTTCTGCTTTCTTCCTCTTGCAGCTTCCCTTCCTGCAAACCAGCTGCCATGTTCCCAGGAAGCCCAAGCAACCATGAGGAAGGGCCCCTGAGGGAAACCAAGGGGCCCAGCTGAGCTCCCACCCAGAGACCAGCACCAACTATCAGCCATGTAAGTGAGGCCATTTTGGACCTCCCAGCAATCCTATTGCCACCCCCCCCCCCAACCATGCAGTCAACCCACAGAGTCATGAACAAGCAGAAAGGTGAAAAAGAACTCAGGCAGGAGCAATGGTATTCCCCCAGGGTGTTGGTACACACTGAGCTGAGGCCACAAAGAGTTGAGTTCCTGGCACATTCGTCCACATCTAAGCAGAAAACTAGGCTGAGTCAAAAGGATAAAAGATGCTGAGGCCATGGCAGTGCACAACCCCATCCTGACTGAAGCCAACGGGTCTCCCTGCCTCTGCTCGCACCCTCTTAAACACTGCTGAAAGGAAGTGCGAAGAGCCAGGATGTGACCCACACAAATCTTTAGATGAGGCTCTCCACGCTTCGGGATAAAATCCAAACTCCTCTTTAGAACACATGAGACTCTGCGAGTTTGGACTCACCTAAGCTCACCTAACTCATCTTTCCTTGCTAACCCCTTAGGAATTCCTGATCCAGATTCACTGATTACCTGTAGGTCCAGGAAGGCTCACTGTTTGCTCCCTCAGCCTTGAACTCCCTGGCCCCCATTCCTTGATACATCTCAATTCCTCCCCCTAAGAAATACTATGTTATCAGTAATAATAATAATGAATGAGAGGCATCCAAGTGGAGGGGTGCAAAGCATGGACAGCCTGGGCTCAGAGCTTGGCTCTGGCCCTATAGATTGTGTGTTACTGGGTGCTGTGGACTGAAATATGTGCCCCAGATTGATACGTTACATTCCCCACACGGTGAGATGGTACCTGGACATAAGGCGTTCACAAGATGATTAGGTTGATGAGGTCTTAAGATGGGATTCGTGCCCTGGAGCATCTGGGTGGCTCAGTCAATTAAGCATACAACTCTTGGTCTCTCTTCAGGTCATGATCTCACGGCTGGTGAGTTCAAGCCCTGCATCTGGCTCTGTATAGTCAGTGCAGAGCCTGCTTGGGATTCTCTCTCTCTCTCGCTCTCTCGCTCTCTCCCGCTCTCTTACTCTCTCTCTCCCTCTCTGCTCCTACTGTGAGCTCTCTCTTTCTCTCAAAAACAACTAAATAAACTTTTAAAAAGATGGGATTAGTATGCATAAAAAGAGGGAGATAAATCAGAACTCGTCCATGACCCCAGAATGAAGTCAGTCATCTGGAAGCAAGGAGGACAGCTCTCTCCAGAACCCAGCTGTGGTCTCAGACTTCCAGCCTCCACAATGGAGGGAAAATAGATCTCAATGTTGAAACCACCCTGTCTGCAGTGTTTTGTTCTGGTGGCCCTGAGCTGACAATGCACTGGGCAAGAGAGTTCACCTCTGTGTGTCTCAGTGCCCGCATCTGTCAGATAAGGATAATAATAGTTCTTCCCCCATAGGGTTGTTTGGAGCATTGAATAAGGTGTCATCTGTGAAGGACTCAGAGCAGAGTCTGGAGAATAACAAGTATGAGGTAAGTACTTGTTAGCGAAAATAAAAAATTAACTGCTAATATGTTGAGATTTTTGTGACAGACACTGAGGAAGATCCCTTACATGCACCTGCTCGAGGAACGCTCACGGCAGCCCTGTGAGGTGCACACTAACATTACTTCCACTTTTCTGATGAGGAAACTGAGGCATCACAATTGTGCAGAGTCACACAGCCTGTGAAAGGCACACCAGGATTTAAAATCAGGTTCAGTCTGGTTCTGGACTTCTTAGAAGACAGCTTCCCAGGTGGTCTTGAGTCAGAGTCTGGAAATTTGGACTCAAGTCACTGATGGCCAGTTAAGATCCTGACTCCCCTACTTCCTAGCTATTTGGCCGTGGAAGAGTTGTTTTACCACGATGGAGGCTCAGGTTCCTCATCTATGAAATGGGCATAAAACACCACTAATACCATCAGGTTGTTGGGCAGACAATGAGTACATGCCCGGAAGAGCTTAGCACCTTGGCTGGGATCCTGCCTCCAGACCTTTGTATCTGCAGTTCCCTCCTCCTGGAACACCCTTCCCCAGATACCCAATATCTCACTCCCTCATATCCGTCACATCTTTTCTCAAATATCAACTTTTCAGTGTGGCCTTTCCTTACCACTCACTCTACTAAAAGTTGACCCCTACTCCCAGTGCTGCCTATGCACCTTTCCTACCTTATTTATCTTTATTTCTTTCAGATACTCCTGGCACACATATGGCCATGCATTTATTTTGCTATCTATCTCCCTTAACCCTAGATGATGAGTTCTAGGAGAACAAATCGTTTTGCCTATGTTATTTGGTGCTGTATCCACCAGCTCTAGAAGAGTGCCTGGCATATAGTAGGTGCTCAGGAAGTATTTGTTGAATGAGTGCATGAGTGAATGGATGAGCAATTTTTGACATCAGCTTAGCAGATGAGGTCCTTGAGCTCAGCCCAGACATCCTGACCCCTCACCCACCACTGTTGTCTTTGCATGCAGACTTGGACCAGGTTCGCTAACAAACCCTTCCCACCGACCTTCACATATGTCTCCTGGGCCCTGCAAGCTCATGTTTCCACTGCTGGATTCAAATCCTAGGTTGCAGACACAAGAGTAGCTTCCAGGACTGTTGCGACAAGTTGCGTGCTCCGGGCAAGTTGCGGGGTCGGCACATTCATCCACGTCTGGTCAGTGGAGATGAAAACCCAAGACAAAGCAGATGAAGACATGAGAATAGGAGACTGCAAACAGAGATTCACTGTGCATGTTCTCCCCTTACTCCTCATCTCCCTCGCACTGAGGCTTGGCCATGAGAATAAGTTCTGGCCCAAAATATATAAGTGGAGGGCGGTGAATAGCTCCAAGACAGATGAACATAGAATGGCTGTGCTCCTTTACTCCTCCCTGCACCCACACCATGGGATGCAGATGGTGCGGTGCAGTGTGACTTTGCCACTCCTCCTCTATGATGGGAGCTTGTTTCCCCACACCTCGAATCCAGCTTGAATCTGGCCTATGACTTTCACTGGCCAAAAGAACACAGCAGAAATGATGTCGTGCCAGTTCCAAGTCTTAGATTGCTAGAGACTTATTTGCTTCTGCTCATTCTTTTAGCCCCTTGCTTCTGCCACATGAACAAGCCCTAGACTCACCTAATGAAGAAGGAGAGACAAGGTGGAAGAGAGATGGATCATCCCACAGGAGCCCCCGACACGTGAGGCAGCCCAGCCGAGATGAGCAAGCTGACTCACAGCTGACCACAGACACACGAACAAGCCCAGTACAGACGCAAGCAAGTGACCAGCAGAGCCCAACCTAAATTTCCAATGCACAGAACACAAACCTCGTATATGGTGCTTGTCTCTAGCCACTGACTTTCAGGGTGATCTGGTTTTTAGCAGTAGCTACTGCTACAAACGTATCAGAAAAATCAGAGAGGACCTCAAATATCTCTGACTCCAAGTCCAGGGGATGTGATAAGGGCTGGATCACTCCATGCCTTGCTTGATGGTGTCACCTTCCCTAAAATGAGCATGGAGAACAATAGTTCTCAACCAGATGCCGGGAGATGGAGCCCTTGCTTCTTGTGAGCAAATTCTGGCTGCAGTTTGGAAGGATGGATTCGAGGGGACAAGAATGGAGGAAGGACAAGCCCAGGGAGGATGCTGCTAAACTAATGATGAAGCCCGAACCAAGCATGAGGAAGAATGGAGAGATTCAAGACATATTTAGCAGGTAAAATCATAGCAAGCTATGATGACTGATTTAGTATGTAAGGCATGGGGTAGGGGTCGAGGGTAAACCTGAGGTCTTGAATCAAATACAATTCAGAAAAAATTCTGAAGTTTGAGTCTGAGCTCACCCTATCACGCAGTTTCTCTGTCTCAGAACTAAAGACATGTGGGGCCAGATTTTTCTTGGTTGCAGGGAAGCTGTTCTGTGCATTGTAAGGTGTATAGCAGCATCTGTGGCCTCTCCTCACTAGACAAGAGGAGCCCGTCACCACTACCAGTTGTGACAATCAAAAATGTTTCCAGGCATTGCCAGTATCCCCCTTGAAAGTTATTCCTCATGGGACACAGCAGTCCCCCCCACAATTACTCTCAAGTATTGTGTGACCCACTGCTGCACTCAGAGTAGACCCTTGACTGGAGTTCCAATCCTGGCTCTTCTACTTAATAGCTGTGTATTTGGGGGGAAGTTACTTCAATGGTCTGAGCCTTAATTTTCTTAACCCCAAAATGAAGAATATAGTCTCTAACCTCACAGGATCATCAAGTGAGGTGGTTGTTAATTAATTGAGTAGCTACGTAAAGAAAAGCAGGTCGTCTATACCTTCACAGATCGAGTTGTGAGAGATGAATCCAACCTGGCAGCTGCAATTGTAGCTTCCCAAGGAGTTGATACACTCAGCATGCTCTGGGCAGACCCCATCGGAGAGGCATTCATCGATGTCTGAGGAGCAGTGGAGGAGAGTGAGCAGACCAAAGATTGTGGCTCAGGTGAGAGACACTGCCCACTAGTGGTCAGTGTCCACCCAAGACCCATGCCTGAGAGCATTACCTGTGCATGAGAAATGACCCGGCTTTCCCGGGGTCCAGTCATTTCCAGTGGGAGAAGAGAAACCAGGCAAGCAGCTGCACTTGTATCTCCCCTGCAGGTTTTTGCAGACTGAGTTGGCACCACACGGTTGGGGGCTTTGAGAACATTCATCTATATCTGGACACAGAAAGAGTTGGAGTCACTAATTTGTTTCATCTTGTGTAGCAGATTGTATTTTCAAAGATGGTGGAAACAACATCTTCCATGCCATATGGCCTTCATTCTATGTGAACTTGTACTCCTTCCAGCAAGCAGTGCCGTCTACATTCCCTTCTTGTGAATCTGAGCATGCTGGGACTCTGAGAGTGGTGGCACTATGTCATAAAGATACTTCGCACCCCCTCCGTAGTCTCTCGAGATGCACATTCTTGGAACTTAGCTGCCATATGTGAGGAAGCCCAACCAGCCATGAAAAAGCAGTTCACATGGAGAAGAACCAACACCTCCAGGCTGAATCCCTGGTGCAGCAATCAGCCCATGGCCAACAGCAGCTTGCCAGCATTGTGTGTATGCTCTCTTTCATGTGGATCTCTAGGGGTGCCTTGTTGGCTCAGTCACTTAAGTGTCTTCGTTTAATTTCAGCTCTGGTCATGATCTCACATTTTTGAGATCAAGCCCCACCTTGGGCTCTTTCTGGGTGTGGAGTCTGCTTGGGATTCTCGCTCTCAAGAGTGGAGTTCAGATGGTGGAGTAGTATGGGGACCCTGAGCCTGTCTTGTCCCTGAAACACAGCTAGTTCAGCATCAAACCATTTGAACACCTAGGAAATTGATCTGAGGATTAACACGAAAATCTGCACAATTTGAGCAAGAGAACCTGAAAGGAATATGGTGTGGAGAGCTGCATTGGGGGTGAGAAAAGCCAAGGTTGTGCGGAGGGTAGGGAGATGATTTTATAGACAGAGGATAGAGAAAGAAAGAGAAAAGGGGAGTTTTGCACATTAGAGTCATGCAAGAAAAGCACTCCCCCTGAAAGTAGCTGGAGAGAATGTGAGAAAGAATGAAACCATTCACAGTGGACTGGATAAGAAATCTGTTCCTCAAAACCATTGATGGGAAAAAGGCAGAGGGTTGCACTACTTCCAGTTTTCTATACACAGTCTAGTGCAGAAACTGATGTTTCAGTGCTCAGTGCCTGGTGGTGTTCCAGGAGGAAGCAAAGTAAATCCCTGAGAGAAGGCATCATGGTCTGAGGGACCTGTGTGCCATATGGGGAGAAGCAGTTTCCCTGGTTGGAGTGTGTATGGTAGTGGCAATCAGCCTCCCGTGGGCAAACGTCCCAGCGGGTCCCAGAGAGCTGCCATGTTTACTGATATTGGGCCAAAGAGAACAGCTGATTGCAGCAAAACCTGGCGCCAGTTGTGTGTTGTGATTTACCGTAAACTCTGAGCCTCTGTCACTTTGCTACCATGCACACATTTTCTGGGACAGGTTGATACCTGGCCATTGCTCTGCAAGACCTTCCCCCATAAAATCAGCACAGGTCCAAGACCTGGGGTCTCTGAGTTGTGGGGTTTTGAAAACCAGACCCATTGGAGATAAGGAGGGAGGTGCCACCTGGCAGGCAGACAGCTTGGGCATGTACAGGGTAGAGGTGGGGAGTGGACAGAGGCCTGAGACAAAGGAAGTTGTGCTTGATCACATATCTGCGATGGTGCAAAATTCCCACGCCAGAGACAAGAGAGCAGGGTGAAGCCATTTTCACCTCTAGCACACTCACACTGATTCAGTCCAGTGAGCCAGGCAGTGCCACCAAGTGAAAAATGGAACTGTTACACGAACCATTACCCACCTGCGCCCTCCAGGCATATCCCCTAGAAGGCCAGTACAAATCCTTTCCACCCACTTACTCTACACAGTACGGTGTGCTTCAAAGTTTCAGTTCTAAGGGAAACTGGATCTAGCTTCACTTGGGTTTCATTTTGTTTCCTTGTTTATCTGTTTTTGTCTCTGCTTCTGTTTTACTTTATGTTATTTTCTTTTATCATTCTTTACGTTGTCTTTCTTGAATACAGGAAGAGCAAATTTTTTTATTCTATTCTATTCTACTTTATTCTATTTTATTATTTAAATTTAAACAAAATTTTAACTTCTTTTTCCTTTTCTATCAAGATTCTCTCAACAAGCAGATCAAAACATACTTAGAATCTAGCTTCCTTTATTTGATTTTTTCTTTTGTTTTTAATTTTCAAATTTTTATTCTTTATTTTATTACTTTTTTCTTCCTCCAAAATGACAAGATGGAGGAATTCACCCCAAAAGATAGAAGAAAGGACACGCAGGGATTTAATCAACACAGACATAAGTAAGAAATCTGAGTTAGAATTTAAAACCACGATTTAGCTAGGGTTGAAGAAAGCATAGAAGACACCAGAGAATCCCTTTCTGCAGAGATAAAATAACTAATATCTAGTCAGTTCAAAATGAAAAATGCTGTAACTGAGATGCAATTTCAAATGGATGCTATGATGGTGAGGATGGATGAAGCAGAACAGTGAATCAGGGATACAGAAGATAAAATTATGGAAACTCATGAAACAAAAAAAAAAAAAGAGGGAAACAGAGGAGGATCCAGGGTGGTGGAACAGCATGGAAGTTTTTTGTGTCTCACATCCATGAAATACAGCCAGATCAACACTAAACCATCCTGCACACCTAGAAATCTTACTTGAGGATTAACACAACAATCTGCACAACCTGGACCACACAACTCAACGATTGCTGACTGGGGAGAAAAGAGTTCTGATACTAGAGACTGGGTACCTGGGTGATGCCATTTTCACCCCTGGTGTGCATGCGCATACACACCTACACGCGCCACAACAATCCACACCAGTAAGCTAAGCAGTGCCACCTAGTGGAGAACAGAGCCATTACACCAAGCCCCACCCAACTGGGTCAACCTCACTCTTTAGGAACCACAAGTCTCTCCACCTGCTTAGTTTACAAACTATAAAGTGCTTCGTAGTTTGACTTCCAGGGGAAAACGATGTAATTTCAATCGTATTACAGTCTGTTTGCTGGTCCATCTATTCAATTTTCTTTTCTTTTTGTCTTTTTCTTGAATTTAGGAAGAGAAAACATTTCTTTTTATTTTCAATTTTATTAAAAATATTTTTCTTTAATTTTGTCTACTATATTTTTTAGTTTTGTATAAATTTTTCAAATTCTATTTTACTTTTATCATTTCATTTTAGTCTATTTCATTGTTTTCATTTTCTCAAATTTTCAAACTTTTCCCTTTTTTTCTTTTTCCCTTTTTTCTCTCTAATCTATCAAGCCACTTTCAATACCCAGACCACAAACACAACTAGATCTTGCATCATTTATTTGATTTTTATGTATGCGTGTGTGTTGTTTTTAATTTGTTTTAATTTAATTTTTTTAATTTTAAATTTTGTTTACCTCATTAATTTCTTTCTATCTTCAAAATGACAATGAAGGAATTCACCCCAACAGAAAGAGCAGGAAGAAATGACAGCCAGGGACTTAACCAACGCAGATACAAGCAAGATGTCAGAACAAGAGTTTAGAATCACGATAATAATACTGCTGGAGTCGAAAATAGATTAGAATTCCTTCCTGCGGAGATAAAAGAAGTAAATCTAGTCAGGAATAATTTAAAAATGCTATAACTGAGCTGCAATCTCCAATGCATGCCATGGCAGCAGGGATGGATGAAGCAGAGCAGCAAACCAGCAATATAGAGAGAAACTTATGGAGAACAATGAAGCAGAAAAAGAGAGAGAGACCAAGGCAAAAGGGTACAATTTAAGAATTAGAGAAATCAGTGACTCACTAAAAAGGAACAACATCAGAATCATAGGGGTCCCAGAAGATGAAGAGAGAGAAACTTGGGTAGAAGAGTTTATGTGAACAAATCATAGAAGAAAACTTTCCTAACCTGGGAAAGACACAGACATCAAAATTCAGAAAGCACAGAGGACTCCAATTAGATTCAACAAAAACCAACCATCAACAAGGTATATCATAGTCAAATTCACAAAACACTCAGGCAAGGAAAGAATCATGAAAGCAGCAAGGGACAAAAAGTCCTTAACCAACAAGGGAAGACAGATCAGGTTTGCAGCAGACCTATCCACAGAAACTTGGCAGGCCAGAAGGGAGCGGCAGGATATATTCAGTGTGCTGAATCAGAGAAATATGCAGCCAAGAATTCTTTATCCAGGAAGGCTGGCATTCAAATAGAAGGAGAGGTAAAAAGTTTCCCAGACAAACAAAAATTAAAGGAGTTCATGATCACTAAACTAGCCCTGCACGAAATTTGAAGGGGGACTCTCTGAGGGGAGAAAAGGTAGAAAAAATAATATCAATGAATGAATGAATGAATGAATGAATGAATAAATAGAACCAAAAGCAACAATGACTAGAAAGGACCAGAGAACACCACCAAACACTCCACCTCTACAAGAAACATAATGGCAATAAATTCATATCTTTCAGGAATCACTCTAAACGTCAATGGACTAAATGCTCCAATCAAAAGACAATGGGTAACAGAATGGATAAAAAAACAAGATCCATATATATATGCTATTTACAAGAGACACACTTTAGACCTAAAGACACCTTCAGATTGAAAGTAAAGGGATGGAGAGCCATCTATCGTGCTAATGGTCGCCAAAAGAAAGCTAGAGTAGCCATACATATATCAGAGAATTTATATTTTAAAATAAAGGCTGTAACAAGAGATGAAGAAGGGCATTACATCATAATGAAGGGTTCTACCCACCAAGAATACCTAACAATTGTAAACATGTATGTTCCAAATGTGAAACACCCAAATATATAAATCAATTAAACTCAAACATAAAGAAACTCATTGATAATAATACCATAATGGTAGGGGAACTCAACACCCCACTGACAACAATGGACAGATCGTCTAATGAGAAAATAAACAAGGAAACAATGACTTTGAATGACACACTGGACCAGATGGACGTAACAGGTATATTCGGAACATTCATCCTAAAGAAGCAGGATATACATTCTTCTCCAGTGCACATGGAATGTTCTCTAGAACAGATCACATACTGGGACACAAATCAGCCCTCAACAAGTACAAAATGATCGACATGATACCATGCATATTTTCAGACCACAACGCTATGAAACTTGAAATCAACCACAAGAAAATTTGGAAAGGTAACAAATATTTGGAGGCTAAAGAACATCCTACTAAAGAACGAATGGGCTAACCAAGAAGTTAAAGAGGAAATTAAAAGTACATGGAAGCCAATGAAAACGATAACACCACAGCCCCAAACCTCTGGGACGCAGCAAAGGTGGTCATAGGAGGAAAGTATATAGCAATCCAGGCCTTTCTAAAGAGGGAAGAAGGGTCTCAGGCATACAACCTAAACTTACACCTTAAAGAGCTGGAAAAACCACAACAAATAAAACCAAAACACAGTAGTAAATGGGAAATAATAAAGGTTAGAGCAGAAAACAATGCTATTGGAGCCAAAACAAAAAAATAAAAAACGGTAGAACAGATCAATGAAACCAGAAACTGGTTCTTTGAAAGAATTAACAAAATTGATAAACCACTAGCCACTTTGATCAAAAAGAAAAAGGACCCAAATAAATAAAATCAAGAAGGAAAAAAGACAGATCACAACCAATGCAGCAGAAATGCAAACAATAATAAGAGAATATTATGAGCAATTATATGCCAATAAAATGGGTACGCTGGAAGACATGGACAAATTCCTAGAAACATATAAATTACCAAAACTGAAACAGGAAGAAATAGAAAATTTGAACAGACCCATAACCAGCAAAGAAATCAAATTAGTAATACAAAAATCTCCCCCCAAAACAAGAGTCCAGGGTCAGATGGCTTTCCAGGGGAATTCTACCAAACATTTAAGGAAGAGTTAACACCTATTCTCTTGAAGCTGTTCCAAAAATTAGAAATGAAAGGAAAATTTCGAAACTCTTTCTATGAAGCCAGCATTACCTTGATTCCAAAACCAGACAAAGACCCCACAAAAAAGGAGAACTATTGACTAATTTTCCTGGTGAACATGGATGCAAAAATCCTCAACAAGATATTAGCCAACTGGATCCAACCACACGTTAAAAAAATTACTCACCACAACCAAGTGGGATTCATACCTGGGATGCAGGGCTCATTCAATACCCACAAAACAATCAACGTGATTCATCACATCAATAAAAGAAAGAACAAGAGCCATATGATCCGCTCAATAGATGCAGAGAAAGCATTTGACAAAATACAGCATCCTTTCTTGATAAAAACCCTCAAGATAGTAGGGATAGAAGGACCATACCTCCAGATCATAAAAGCCATATACAAAAGACCCAATGCTAATATCCTTAATGGTGAAAAACTGAGAGCTTACCCCCTAAGGTCAGGAAAAAGACAAGGATGTCCACTCTCGCCACTGTTATTCAACACAGTATTGGAAGTCTTAGCCTCAGTAATCAGACAACACGAAGAAATAAAAGGCATCCAAATCAGCCAGGAGGAGGTGAAACTTTCACTCTTCGCATATGATATGATACTCTATATGGAAAACCCAAAAATTCCACCAAAAAACTGCTAGATCTGATCCATGAATTCAGCAAAGTTGCAGGACATAAAACCAATGCACAGAAATCCGTGGCATTCCTATTTACCAACAATGAGGCAACACAAGGAGAAATCAAGGAATCGATTCCATTTATGATTGCACCCAAACCCATAAAATATCTAGGAATAAATCTAACCAAGAGGTGAAAAATATATACACTGAACTATAGAAAATTTATGAAAGAAATTAAAGAAGACAGAAAAAAATGGAAAAAATATTCCATGCTCCTGGATTGGAAGAACAAATATTGTTAAAAATCATTACTACCCAAAGCAACCCATGTATTCAATGCAATCCCTATCAAAATAACACCAGCATTCTTCACAGAGCTAGGACAAACAATCCTAAATTTGTGTGGAACCAGAAAGGACCCCGAATAGCCAAAGCAATCCTGAAAAAGAAAACCAAACCTGGAGGCATCACAATCCCGGACTTCAAGCTGTATCACAAAGCTTTAATCATCAACACAGTATGGTACTGGCACAAAAACAGACACTCAGATCAATGGAACAGAATAGAGAACCCAAAAATGGACCCACAAACGTATGGCTAACTAACCTTTGAGAAAGCAGGAAAGAATATCCAATGGAATGAAGACAGTCTCTTCAGTAAGTGGTGCTGGGAAAACTGGACAGTGACATGCGGAAGAATGAACCTGGACCACTTTTTTACACCATGCACAAAAATAAACTCAAAATGGATGAAAGACCTAAATGTAAGACAAGAAGCCATCAAAATCCTCGAGGAGAAAAAAATCCTCGAGGAGAAGGCAGGCAAAAACCTCTTTGACCTCGGCCACAGCAATTTCTTACTCAACACATCTCTGGAGGCAAGGGAAACAAAAGCAAAAATGAGCTATTGGGACCTCATCAAAATAAAAAAAACTTCTGTGCAGCGAAGGAAACAATCAGCAAAACTAAAAGGCAACCAACGGAATGGGAGAAGATATTTGCAAATGACATATCAGATAAAGGGTTAGTATCCAAAATCTATAGAGAACTGATCAAACGCAACACCCCAAAAAACAAATAATCCAGTAAAGAAATGGACAAAAGACATGAATAGACACTTCTGCAGAGAACACATCCAGATGGCCAACCGACACATGAAAACATGCTCAACATCACTCATCATCAGGGCAATACAAATCAAAACCACAATGAGATACCACCTCACACCTGCCAGAATGGCTAACATTAACAACTCTGGCAACAACAGATGTTGGCAAGGATGCAGAGAGAGAGGATCTCTTTTGAACTGCTGGTGGGAATGCAAACTGGTGCAGCCACTCTGGAAAACAATTAAAAATAGAACTACCCTATGGCCCAGAAATTGCACTACTAGGTATTTATCCAAGGGATACAGGTATGCTGTTTCGTAGGGGCACATTCACCCCAATGTTGATAGCAGCACTATCAATAATAGCCAAAGAGTGGAAAGAGCATAAATGTCCATCAATGGATGAATGGATCAAGAAGATGTGGTGTATACACACACACACAATGGAGTATTTCTCGACACTCAAAAAGAATGAAATCTTGCCATTTTCAACTATGTGGATGGAACTAGAGGGTACTATGCTAAGTGAAATTAGTCAGAGAAACACAAATATCATATGACTTCATTCATATGAGGACTTTAAGATACAAAACAGATGAACATAAGGGAAGGGAAGCAAAAATAATATAAAAACAGAGAGGGAGACAAAACGTAAGAGACTCTTAAATATGGAGAACAAACAGTAGGTTGCTGGAGGGGTTGTAGGAGGGAGGATGGACTCAGTGTAAGGGGCAGTAAGGAATCTAGTCCTGAGATCATTGTGGCACTATACGCTACTAACTTGGATGTAAATTTTAAAAATAAGAATAAAAGGAAAAAAGAAAGGGAAACAAAGGCAAAAGATTGCAATTCAAGACTTAGAAAACTCAGCAACTTACTAAAGAGGAATAACATTTGTAACAAGAGGTCCCAGAAGATGAAGAAAGAGAAAAAGGGGCAGAAGGTTTATGTGAGCAAATTATAGCTTAAAACTTCCCTAATCTGGGGAAGGACACAGACATCAAAGTCCAAGAAGCAGAGAGAACTCCCATTAGATTCAACAAAACCCAACCATCACTAAGTCATGTCACAGTCAAATTCACAAAATACACAGACAAGGAAAGAATCATGGAACTGGCAAGAGTACAAAAGTCCTTAACCTACAAGGGAAGACAGATGAGGTTCACAGCAGAATGTTCACAACAATCTGGCAGGCCAGAAAGCAGTGGCAGGATGTATTCAATGTGGGAAAAATATGCAGCTAAGACTTCTTTATCCAGCAAGGTTGTCATTCAGAATAGAAGGAGAGATAAAGACTTTCCCAGACAACCATAAACTAAAGGAGTTTGTGACCACTGAGCCAGCCCTGCACGAAATTTTAAGAGGTACTCTTTGAGGGGAGAAAAAAACAAAACAAAAAGACCAAAAGCAACAAAGACTAGAAAGAGAGTATCACCAGAAACACCAACCGTAGGCAACACAATGGCACTAAATTCGTATCTTTCAATAATCCCTCTGAACGTAATGGTCTAAATGCTCCAATGAAAAGACAGTATCAGAATGGATAAGAAAAACAACATCCACCTATATGCTGCCTACAAGAGATTTATTTTACACCCAAGAGCATGTGCAGATTGAAAGTGAGGGGATGGGTAACCATCTATCAAGCTGATAGATGTCAAAAGAAAGCTGGAGTAGCCATACTTACATCATACAAACTGGATTTTAAAATAAAGACTGTAACAAGAGATGAAGAAGGGCATTATATCATAATGAAGGGGTCTATCCACCAATAAGACCTAACAATTGTGAATATTTATGCCCCCAACTTGCAGCAGCCAGACATGTAAATCAATTAATCACACCTGTAAAGAAACTCATTGATAATAATACCATAATAGTAGGGGGCTTTAACACCCCACTTATGGCCATGGACACATCATCTAAGCAGAAAATTAGCAAGGAAACAATGCCTTTGAATGACACACTGGACCAGATGGACTTAACAGACGTATTTAGAACATTTTATCCTAAAGGTAGAATATACATTCTTCTCAAGTGTACATGGTACATTCTCCAGAATGGATCACAAATCAGCCATCTGCAAGTATGAAAAGATCGAGATCATACCACGTGTAGTTTCAGACCACAATGCTATGAAACCTGAAATCAACCATAAGAAAAAATGTGGAAAAACTACAAATACTTGGAGGTTAAAGAACATCCTATTAAAGAATGAATGGGTTAACCAAGAAATTGAAACAGAAATTAAAAAGTACATGGAAACCAATGCAAATGAAAACACAACAGTCTAAAATGTCTGGGAGGCAGTAAAGGTGGTCATAAGACAGAAGTATATAGCAATCCAGGCCTTCTTAAAGAAGGAAGAAAGGTCTCAAATACACAACGTAATCTCACACCTAAGGGGGCTAGAAAAAGAACAGTAAATAAAGCCCAAAACCAGCAGAAGAAGGAAAATAATAAAGATTAGAGCAGAAATCAATTATATTGAAATTGAAAAAGCCAGTAGAACAGATTAATGAAACTAGGAGCTGGTTTTTTGAAACAGTTAACAAAACTGATAAACCCCTAGCCAGACTCATCAAAAAGAAAAAGGAAAGGACCCAAATAAATAAAATCACAAATGAAAGAAGAGAGACCACAACCAACACCGCAGAAATACAAACCATAATAAGAGAATATTATGAGATAGTGTATGCCAACAAATTGGGCAACCTAGAAGAAATGGATAAATTCCTAGAAACATATAAACTACTAAAACTGAAACAGGAGGAAATAGAAAATTTGAACAGACCCATAGTCAGTAAAGAAATTGAATCAGTAATCAAAAATCTGCCAATAAACAAGGTTCCAGGGCCAGATGGCTTCCCAGGAGAATTCTATCAAACATTTAAAGAAGAGTTAAATCTATTCTTTTGAAGCTATTCAAAAAAACAGAAATGGAAGAAAACTTCCAAACTCATTTAGGAGGCCAGCATTTCCTTGATTCCCAAACCAGGTAAAGACCCACTGAAAAAGAGAATTACAGACCAGTTCCCCTAATGAACATGGATGTAAACATTCTCAACAAGATACTGGCAGATCAAATCCAACAATACATTAAAAGAATTATATACTGCGATAAAGTAGGATTTACTCCTGGGCTGCAGGGCTGGTTCGATATCTGAAAATCATCCAACTTGATACATCATGTTAATAAAAGAAAGGATAAGAGCCACATGATCCTCTCAATAGATGCAGACAAAGCATTTGAGAAAATACAGCATCCTTTTTTGATAAAAACCCTCCAGAAAGTCAGGATAGGAGGAACATAACTCAACATCATAAAGGCTATATACAAATGACCCACGGCTCATTTCCCTCATTTTCAATGGGGAAAAACTGAGAGCTTTCTGCCTAAGGTCAGGAATATGACAGGGATGTCCACTCTCACCATTGTTGTTAAACATAGCACTGGAATTCCTAGCCTCAGCAATCAGACAGTACAAAGAAATCAAAGGCATACGAATTGGCAAGGAGAAGGTCAAACTTTCATTCTTCACACATGACATGATACTTTATGTGGGAAACCCAAAAGACGCCACCAAAAATCTGCTAGAGCTGATACAGGAACTCAGCAAATTCACAGAAGATGAGATCAGCATACAGAAATCATTAGCATTTCAATACACCGATAATGAAGCAGCAGAAAGAGAAATCAATGAATCAATCCCATTTGCAATTCCACCAAATATCGTAAGATCCCTAGGAATAAACGTAACCAAAGAGCTAAAAGATCTGTACGTTGAAAACCATAGACAGCATATGAAAGAAAATGAAGAAGACACAAAGAAATGGAAAAGCATTCCATGCCCAAGGATAGGAAGAACAGATATTATTAAAATGTTGATGCTACCCAAAGCAATCTACACATGCAATGCAATCCCAGTCAAAATAACATGAGTATTCTTCACAGAGCTAGAACAAACTATTCTAAAATTTGTATGGAAGCAGAAACGACTCCAAATAGTAAATATTTTGGAGGTTGCAAGCTGTGTGATCTCTGTCATGACCACTCAATACTCCAGTTGTAGTGCGAAAGCAGCCAAAGATCATACACAAATGAATAAATGTGTTTGTTGCAATAAAACTTTATTTATACCAACACGTGGTGGGCTGGATTTGGCCCATGAGCTCTAGTTCACTGGGTGCTGAATAAGGTTATTCATTTCTATTGTTACGGTATCCAGGGAGCCCTCAAATCCTTCTTTCTCTTTGAGTTACAGCTCATGGGTCATTTGGCAAGCTACAGTAGTCCTGATAGACCCCGGTTTTTCATTTTGGGTTGAAATCAATATTCCCCATCTAGAGGATAATGGATACTACAGCAAGGATTTCATCCCCTTTATGTCTTTGTCTCCGGTTTGGTGCCTAAGACATTGTGAGTATTCGATAGATATTTGTTGAAGGAAGGAGCACATTACCTTATTCTTTATGTCAACTCGTTTTCATCATCAGTTATCAGTTGTTTCTAATGTTTTACTACCTCAAACAAAGGTGGAGTGAACATTCCTGTGATCTGATCTTGATGTCCAGGAGCAGCTCCAGATTTCTGTCTAGAAGTACAGTTTTCTGGGAGGAGCTGTAAGAGACTTGCCTTGAGGTTGTGTTTGCATGACAAGTACATAGCAAGTGTTTAGGCGACGTGACCAGGGCTGGAGGAGACTTGAGCTGGGCCTCCCCATGGCGCCACGACAACTCAATTTTATGGGTCCCTCAACTCCTTTGCAAGTAATTCTTCATTATCTATTCCTGGGGAGATACTTAACTACATCAAACTTAGACATCAAAACTGAATGTCTCAAAAAGAATGACAGTCATTTATTTTGTTCATGAATGTATCTGCCATTTGAGTTGAGTTCAGTGAGTATGGCTGGTCTCTGTTCCGTGCAGTCTCAGCTGAGTTGGCTTAAGTGGGGGCTAGAGGATCCACTTTAAAGGCAGCATACGCACAAGGCTGGCATCTGCTGCTGGCCATGGGCTGGCTGCTCCACCAGGGCTGTGGGCTGGAGGTCTTGGTTCTTCTCCAGGTCAGCTGCTTTTTCATGGCTGGTTGGGCTTCCTCACATATGGCAGCTAAGCCCCAAGAATGAGCATCTCAAGAGAACAGGGAGGGGGTGCATGGTATCTTTATGACCTAGTACCACTCCCAGAGTCCCAGCAGGCTCAGATTCTAGAGAAGGGAACAAAGACACCACTGCTTGCTGGAAGGAGTACAAATTCATAAAATGAAGGGTATATAGCATGGAAGACATTGTTTCCACCATCTTTGAAAATACAATCTGCTACACAAGATGAAGCAAATTAGTGGCTCCCTGGATACCATAACAATAGAAATGAATAACCTTATTAAGCACCCAATGAACTAGAGCTCATGGGCCAAATCCAGTCCACCACGTGTTGGTATAAATAAAGTTTTATTGCAACAAAACATTCATTCATTTGTGTATCATCTTTGGCTGCTTTTGCACTACAACTGGAGTATTGAGTGGTCATGACAGAGATCACACAGCTTGCAACCTCCAAAATATTTACTATTTGGCCCTTTGCATTAAAAAGTTCAATGATCCCTGGTCTTAGGCAGAGGTACAATCAGATCTTGACTGTCAAGGGGAGAATTGGGATATAAACTCAAGAATTAGAAACATAGAATGTCACTCATTCTGGGGATTATTTCAATTTACATTACATGTAAGTATTAGCTCTTGGGAGCATACATGTGCCTAGCACACTACGTACTTCATTGCACTTAATTTTCCCAACTGTCCTTGGAGGTCGGTACTCTTATACGCTCATTCGGCAGATGGAACCATTGAGGCCTAGAGAGGGTAAATACGTTTCCCCAACACCGCACAACTAGAGTGTGGCAAAGAGTTGACTTGGTTCAGCAACTGCTGTGAGAGTTGGAAAGACTTGGTTTGGAGGCCAGCCCAACCACACAGCCGTGAACAGCTCATTCCAGCACGCCAAGCCTCAGTGTCCTCATCTGTACAGTGGAGATCATCAGGATGCCTACACTCAATTTAATGTAAAAATGCACATAAATCCCTTCACTGGGGGCCTGGTGCTCAGCGAATGTTAAAAGTTCTTGTTTCCTTCATGGAGAGACAACCAAAAGATTTCCCAAAATGAAATCAGTGGTTTATTTCTGGATATTGATTTTCACTCCTATTTTCATCTTAATGTCAGCTCCAAATGGTTAGAATTTTTAGTGAACAGGAATCATTGTCACTATGGAAAAAGAATGGAAAGAAGGCAGGGAAGGAGAGGGAGAGAAAATAACGTTTGGGACAAAAAAAAGTACCTACATCCACTGCCCAGCCAGCTTCCACCTGATTATCCTACAAAATGGCGGAGGGTTTGGAGGGGGTGCGTACTCAACTTTTCATGTCACTCCTGGGTTCCTGAACTGCATCGGTCCATTGTTGGCCAGAAAGCCTCGATTGCAAGTGCAGTAGTAACCATCCAAAATTTTGGTGTGGACAGGCCCATGAGGAAAACTGAAGGGCCTATCTGAGCTCACACCCAGAGCCAAGCACCAACTACAAGCCATATAAGTGAGGCCATTTTAGAACTCGTGCCATCATAGTGCCCACCCCCGCCTTCAAAAACCATGCAGTCAACCCACAGGATCATGAGCAAGCAGAAAGGGTTGTTTGTAAGCCACTCTCTTCAGGGTACGTTGACATCCATTAAAAGTCCTCAGCATGGCTGGGAGCATTACCTGCACATCTGAAATCCTCTGGTTTCTCAGGGGTCCACTCAATAGGTGAAAAGAATCCAGGCAGGCAGGAGCAATGGTATTCCCCCAGGGTGTTGGTACACACTGAGCTGAGGCCACAAAGAGTTGAGTTCCTGGCACATTCGTCCACATCTAAGCAGAAAACTAGGCTGAGTCAAAAGGATAAAGGATGCTGAGGCCATGGCAGTGCACAGCCCCATCCTGACTGAAGCCAGCAGGTCTCCCTGGCTCTGCTCACACCCTCTTAAACACTGCTGAAAGGAAGTGCAAAGAGCCAGGTGTGACCCACACAAATCTTTTGATGAGGCTCTCCACACTTCGGGATAAAATCCAAACTCCTCTTTAGAACACATGAGACTCTGCGAGTTTGGACCCACCTAAGCTCACCTAACTCAACTTTCCTTGCTAACCCCTTAGTAATTCCTGATCCAGATTCACTGATTACCTGTAGGTCCAGGAAGGCTCACTGTTTGCTCCCTCAGCCTTGAACTCCCTGGCCCCCGTTCCTTGATACATCTCAATTCCTCCCCCTAAGAAATACTATGTTATCAGTAATAATAATAATGACTAAGAGGCATCCAAGTGGAGGGGTGCAAAGCATGGACAGCCTGGGCTCAAAGCTTGGCTCTGGCCCTATGGACTGTGTGTTACTGGGTGCTGTGGACTGAAATATGTGCCCCAGATTGATACGTTACATCCCCCACACGGTGAGACGGTATCTGGACAAAAGGAGTTCACAAGATGATTAAGTTGATGAGGTCTTAAGATGGGATTTGTGCCCTGGAGCATCTGGGTGGCTCAGTCAATTGAGCATACAACTCTTGGTCTCTGTTCAGGTCATGATCTCACAGCTGAACTCACAGCTGGTGAGTTCGAGCCCTGCTTAGGATTCTCTCTCTCCACTCTCTTCCTCTCTCTCTCCCTATCTCTCTACATCTTCTGCATTCTCTCTCTCTCTCTCTCTCTCAAAAACAAATAAACATGTATAAATGGGACTGGTACCCTTAAAACAAAGAAAGAGACACCAGAGCTCACTGTCCATGAGGACCCAGAATGAAAGCAGTCATCTGGAAGCAAGGACAACCCTCTCCAGAACCCAGACTTCCAGCCTCCACAATGGAGGGAAAATAGATCTCAATGTTGAAACCACCCTGTCTGCAGTGTTTTGTTCTGGTGGCCCTGAGCTGACAATGCACTGGGCAAGAGAGTTCACCTCTGTGTGTCTCAGTGCCCGCATCTGTCAGATAAGGATAATAATAGTTCTTCCCCCATAGGGTTGTTTGGAGCATTGAATAAGGTGTCATCTGTGAAGGACTCAGAGCAGAGTCTGGAGAATAACAAGTATGAGGTAAGTACTTGTTAGCGAAAATAAAAAATTAACTGCTAATATGTTGAGATTTTTGTGACAGACACTGAGGAAGATCCCTTACATGCACCTGCTCGAGGAACGCTCACGGCAGCCCTGTGAGGTGCACACTAACATTACTTCCACTTTTCTGATGAGGAAACTGAGGCATCACAATTGTGCAGAGTCACACAGCCTGTGAAAGGCACACCAGGATTTAAAATCAGGTTCAGTCTGGTTCTGGACTTCTTAGAAGACAGCTTCCCAGGTGGTCTTGAGTCAGAGTCTGGAAATTTGGACTCAAGTCACTGATGGCCAGTTAAGATCCTGACTCCCCTACTTCCTAGCTATTTGGCCGTGGAAGAGTTGTTTTACCACGATGGAGGCTCAGGTTCCTCATCTATGAAATGGGCATAAAACACCACTAATACCATCAGGTTGTTGGGCAGACAATGAGTACATGCCCGGAAGAGCTTAGCACCTTGGCTGGGATCCTGCCTCCAGACCTTTGTATCTGCAGTTCCCTCCTCCTGGAACACCCTTCCCCAGATACCCAATATCTCACTCCCTCATATCCGTCACATCTTTTCTCAAATATCAACTTTTCAGTGTGGCCTTTCCTTACCACTCACTCTACTAAAAGTTGACCCCTACTCCCAGTGCTGCCTATGCACCTTTCCTACCTTATTTATCTTTATTTCTTTCAGATACTCCTGGCACACATATGGCCATGCATTTATTTTGCTATCTATCTCCCTTAACCCTAGATGATGAGTTCTAGGAGAACAAATCGTTTTGCCTATGTTATTTGGTGCTGTATCCACCAGCTCTAGAAGAGTGCCTGGCATATAGTAGGTGCTCAGGAAGTATTTGTTGAATGAGTGCATGAGTGAATGGATGAGCAATTTTTGACATCAGCTTAGCAGATGAGGTCCTTGAGCTCAGCCCAGACATCCTGACCCCTCACCCACCACTGTTGTCTTTGCATGCAGACTTGGACCAGGTTCGCTAACAAACCCTTCCCACCGACCTTCACATATGTCTCCTGGGCCCTGCAAGCTCATGTTTCCACTGCTGGATTCAAATCCTAGGTTGCAGACACAAGAGTAGCTTCCAGGACTGTTGCGACAAGTTGCGTGCTCCGGGCAAGTTGCGGGGTCGGCACATTCATCCACGTCTGGTCAGTGGAGATGAAAACCCAAGACAAAGCAGATGAAGACATGAGAATAGGAGACTGCAAACAGAGATTCACTGTGCATGTTCTCCCCTTACTCCTCATCTCCCTCGCACTGAGGCTTGGCCATGAGAATAAGTTCTGGCCCAAAATATATAAGTGGAGGGCGGTGAATAGCTCCAAGACAGATGAACATAGAATGGCTGTGCTCCTTTACTCCTCCCTGCACCCACACCATGGGATGCAGATGGTGCGGTGCAGTGTGACTTTGCCACTCCTCCTCTATGATGGGAGCTTGTTTCCCCACACCTCGAATCCAGCTTGAATCTGGCCTATGACTTTCACTGGCCAAAAGAACACAGCAGAAATGATGTCGTGCCAGTTCCAAGTCTTAGATTGCTAGAGACTTATTTGCTTCTGCTCATTCTTTTAGCCCCTTGCTTCTGCCACATGAACAAGCCCTAGACTCACCTAATGAAGAAGGAGAGACAAGGTGGAAGAGAGATGGATCATCCCACAGGAGCCCCCGACACGTGAGGCAGCCCAGCCGAGATGAGCAAGCTGACTCACAGCTGACCACAGACACACGAACAAGCCCAGTACAGACGCAAGCAAGTGACCAGCAGAGCCCAACCTAAATTTCCAATGCACAGAACACAAACCACGTATATGGTGCTTGTCTCTAGCCACTGACTTTCAGGGTGATCTGTTTTTCAGCAATAGCTACTGCTACAAATGTATCAGAAACATCAGAGAGGACCTCAAATATCTCTGACTCCAAGCCCAGGGGATGTGATAAGGGCTGGATCACTCCATACCTTGCTTGATGGTGTCACCTTCCCTACAAATGAGCATGGAGAACAATAGTTCTCAACCAGATGCAGGGAGATGGAGCCCTTGCTTCTTGTGAGCAAATTCTGGCTGCAGTTTGGAAGGATGGATTCGAGGGGACAAGAATGGAGGAAGGACAAGCCCAGGGAGGATGCTGCTAAACTAATGATGAAGCCTGAACCAAGCATGAGGAAGAATGGAGAGATTCAAGACGTATTTAACAGGTAAATTACCCAAGCTATGATGACTGATTTAGTATGTAAGGCATGGGGTAGGGGTTGAGGGTAACCCTGAGGTCTTGAACCAAATACATTATAGGAAAAAGTTCTGAAGTTTGAGTCTGAGCTCACCCTATCACACAGTTTCTCTGTCTCAGAACTAAAGACATGTGGGGCCAGATTATTTTTGGTTGTAGGGAAGCTGTTCTGTGCATTATAAGGTGTTTAGCAGCATCTGTGGCCTCTCCTCACTAGACAAGAGGAACCCATCACCACCACCAGTTGTGACAATCAAAAATGTTTCCAGGAATTTCCAGGATCCCCCTTGAAAGTTATTGCTCATGGGACACAGAAGCCCCAACCCCCTCCCCGCCATTACTCTCAACTATTGTCTGACCCACTGCTGCACTCAGAGTAGACCCTTGACTGGAGTTCCAATCCTGGCTCTTCTACTTAATAGCTGTGCATTTTGGGGGAAGTTACTTCAATGGTCTGAGCCTTAATTTTCTTAACCCCAAAATGAAGAATATAGTCTCTAACCTCACAGGATCATCAAGTGAGGTGGTTGTTAATTGAGTAGCTACATAAAGAAAAGCAGGTCCTCTATACCTTCACAGATCGAGTTGTGAGAGATGAATCCAACCTGGCAGCTGCAATTGTAGCTTCCCAAGGAGTTGACACACTCAGCATGCTCTGGGCAGACCCCATCGGAGAGGCATTCATCGATGTCTGAGGAGCAGTGGAGGAGAGTGAGCAGACCAAAGACTGTGGCTCAGGTGAGACACCGCCCACTAGTGGTCGCTGTCCACCCAAGACCCATGCCTGAGAGCATTACCTGTGCATGAGAAATGACCCGGCTTTTCCGGGGTCCAGTCATTTCCAGTGGGAGAAGAGAAACCAGGCAAGCAGCTGCACTTGTATCTCCCCTGCAGGTTTTTGCAGACTGAGTAGGCACCACACGGTTGGGGACTTTGAGAACATTCATCTATATCTGGACACAGAAAGAGTTTGCTAATTTGCTTCATCTTGTGTATCAGATTGTATTTTCAAAGATGGTGGAAACAACATCTTCCATGCCATATGGCCTTCATTCTATGTGAACCTGTACTCCTTCCAGCAAGCAGTGCCGTCTACATTCCCTTCTCATGAATCTGAGCCTGCTGGGACTCTGGGAGTGGTACTAGGTCATAAAGATACCATGCACCCCCTCCCTGTTCTCTTGAGATGCTCATTCTTGGGGCTTAGCTGCCATATGTGAGGAAGCCCAACCAGCCATGAAAAAGCAGCTGACCTGGAGAAGAACCAAGACCTCCAGCCCACAGTCCTGGTGGAGCAGCCAGCCCACGGCCAGCAGCAGATGCCAGCCTTGTGCGTATGCTGCCTTTAAAGTGGATCCTCTAGCCCCCACTTAAGCCAACTCAGCTGAGACTGCACAGAACAAAGGCCAGCCATACTCACTGAACTTAACTCAAATGGCAGATACATTCATGAACAAAATAAATGACTGTCATTCTTTTTGAGACATTCAGTTTTGATGTCTAAGTTTGATGTAGTTAAGTATCTCCCCAGGAATAGATAATGAAGGATTACTTGCAAGGGAGTTGAGGGACCCATAAAATTGAGTTGTCATGGTGCCATGGGGAGGCCCAGCTCAAGTCTCCTCCAGCCCTGGTCACGTCGCCTACACACTTGCTATGTACTTGTCATGCAAACACAACCTCAAGGCAAGTCTCTTACAGCTCCTCCCAGAAAACTGTACTTCTAGACAGAAATCTGGAGCTGCTCCTGGACATCAAGATCAGATCACAGGAATGTTCACTCCACCTTTGTTTGAGGTAGTAAAACATTAGAAACAACTGATAACTGATGATGAAAACGAGTTGACATAAAGAATAAGGTAATGTGCTCCTTCCTTCAACAAATATCTATCGAATACTCACAATGTCTTAGGCACCAAACTGGAGACAAAGGCATAAAGGGGATGGAATCCTTGCTGTAGTATCCATTATCCTCTAGATGGGGAATATTGATTTCAACCCAAAATGAAAAACCGGGGTCTATCAGGACTACTGTAGCTTGCCAAATGACCCATGAGCTGTAACTCAAAGAGAAAGAAGGATTTGAGGGCTCCCTGGATACCGTAACAATAGAAATGAATAACCTTATTCAGCACCCAGTGAACTAGAGCTCATGGGCCAAATCCCGCCCACCACGTGTTGGTATAAATAAAGTTTTATTGCAACAAACACATCCAATCATTTGTGTATCATCTTTGACTGATTTCGCAGTACAACTGGAGTATTGAGTAGTCATGCCAGAGATCACACAGCTTGCAACCTCCAAAATATTTACTATTTGGCCCTTTGCATTAAAAAGTTCAATGACCCCTGGTCTTAGGCAGAGGTACAATCAGATCTTGACTGTCAAGGGGAGAATTGGGATATAAACACAAGAATTAGAAACACAGAATGTCACTCATCCTGGGGATTATTTCTATTTACATTACATATGTAAGTATTAGCTCTTGGGAGCATACATGTGCCTAGCACACTACGTACTTCATTGCACTTAATTTTCCCAACTGTCCTTGGAGGTCGGTACTCTTATACGCTCATTCGGCAGATGGAACCATTGAGGCCTAGAGGGGGTAAATACGTTTCCCCAACACCGCACAACTAGAGTGTGGCAAAGAGTTGACTTGGTTCAGCAACTGCTGTGAGAGTTGGAAAGACTTGGTTTGGAGGCCAGCCCAACCACACAGCCGTGAACAGCTCATTCCAGCACGCCAAGCCTCAGTGTCCTCATCTGTACAGTGGAGATCATCAGGATGCCTACACTCAATTTAATGTAAAAATGCACATAAATCCCTTCACTGGGGGCCTGGTGCTCAGCGAATGTTAAAAGTTCTTGTTTCCTTCATGGAGAGACAACCAAAAGATTTCCCAAAATGAAATCAGTGGTTCATTCTGGATATTGACAAATGGCACGATGTTTACTTTTATTTTCATCCTTATGCTCGTTCCAAATGGTTGGGATTTTTAGTGAGCAGGAATCCTCGTCGTCATAGAAAAGGAAAGATAAAAAGGGGCAGGGCGGGAGAAAGGCAGAAAACAATGTTTGGGACACAGAAAAAGTGCCTACATCCATTCCCCAGCCAGCCAGCTTCCTCCTGACTATCCTGCAAAATGGCGGAGGGTTTTAAGGAGGGGGTGCTCACCTTTGCATGTTACTCCTGGGCCCCGGAACCGCATCAGTCCATTGCTTGACAGAAAGCCTCCTTTGCAAGTGCAGTAGTAGCTGTCCAAAGTGTTGGTGCAGGTTGCATAAGCTGGGCACACGGTGGTATCGTCACATTCATTCACACCTGGGCAGCGAAGAAGGAAGGGTGTGGGTTAGAGCCCTGGGGCAGGCATCAGGGACAGCCAGCATGAAAGGGTGAAGGGGACTGTTGTGGGCTGACATGTACCCTCCCTCCCCCCCAAAAAATGTGCTGAAGCCCTAAATCCTGGTCCCTGAGAATGTGACCTTATTTGGAGATAGGGTCTCTGAAAATGTAATTAAGACCCAAGAGAGCGTGAGATCCTATTGGAGCTGGGTGGTCCCGTAATCTGATAGGATTGGTGTACTTACAAGAAGAGGAGAAGAGAGGCACAGACAGGCTCAGGGAAAACACGACGTGGCAACAGAGGCAGACACTGGAGTGATCTGCCTTCAAACTAAGCAATACCAAGGATTGCCAGCCACCCCAGAAGCTGGGAAAGAGGCACAGAACAAACTCTCCCTTAGAGCCTTCAGAGAAAGCATGGCTCCTTGGACACCTTGATTCAGACTTCTGGCCCCCAGAATGGTGAGACAATAGATTTCTGTTGTTTTGAGCCCCCTGGTTTGTGGTAACCTGTTACAGTAGTCCTGAGAAACTACTCAGCATGTCAAGGACCTTGTAGACCCTAGACTCCTCCTGTTCCAAGTGTAGTTCCCGGGCCAGGAGCATCAACACTGCCTGGGAGTTTGATGGAAATGCAGCATCTCGGGCCCCTGCCCCAAAACTGATGAACCAGAACCTGCATTTTAGCAAGACCCCTGGGCCATCTGGGTGCACGAGAGAGTGTGAGAAGCACTGATGTTGACACTTGGCTACTCCATGTGTGGTCCTCGGACCAAGAGCAGCTGCCTCACCTGCGTCCTGGATCTGGAAAAAGAAGATGCTGATTCTGCAGGTCTAGGAAGGAGCCCGAGAGTTTGTACTTTTCACAAGTCCCTGAATGATGCTGATGCTGCTGGTCCTTAGACCAGCAGCACCAGGAGCATCAGGGCTCTAGACAGAAGTGTTTGAGAGTCAAAATTTCAGCCTTTGGAGCACAGAAGACCTGAGTAAAGCTCCAGCAGTGAACCTCCAAGTGGAGAATGGCAGCTGTCCTCCCAGAGCTTTTAGTAACACAACCATCCTGTTAAAGATTGCATTCCCAGGGTCTCCTGCAGCTCATGTGACTCAGTTCTGCCCATGGGCATGTGCGTGGAAGTGATATGTGCATCATTTGGCCATGTTCTTGAGAAGAATAAACACGTTGGGGCGCCTTGGTGGCTCAGTCGGTTGAGGGTCCAACTTCAGCTCAGATCATGATCTTCCAGCTCTGTGCTGACAGCTCAGAGCCTGGAGCCTGCTTCAGATTCTGTGTCTCCCTCTCTCTGCCCCTCCCCCACTTGTAATATGTCTCTCTCTCTCTCTCGAAAATAAACGTAAAAAAAAAAAAGAAGAAGAAGAAGCAGGCTGTCCCCTTCCCCTTGGGCAGGAACATGGGCAGAGTGGGCTGATCTGCCCTTAACCCTGAGGATGATGGTTTGGGAAACCACCACGCCAAGGAATGGAGAGGCAACAAGGTGGAATGATCTTCTAGACCAGGCAGCCTGGTCACTCCGTCCCATCTATAAGTTAGAGATCTACAAGAAGAATGAACTTCTAAGAGATAAGTGTCTAAGTTGTTGTTTGGTTACTATGGAAGCAGTCAAAACTACACCCTAGCCAGTCCAGCTCTGGGACAAGTGATTTCACCTCTCTGTACCTCAGTTTACCTGTTTAGCCCTCACCCTCACTTTCAGTGGGTCCCCAAGCCCTGTTGGTTCTCTATCCAAATAGCATCTGATACGCACCCACTTTTCTCCATCGCCACAGCTGTTCTCGGTACAGATCCTCCTCTGGCTTCTACATCCCTTTGTCCTCTGTTGTCCCTTGCAATCTCTTCTCCACATAGTAGTCACCTCTGAATGCGGATTTGATTATCTACCCCCACCTCTGCCTACAGTGCTCCCTGTTGCACTCAGAATTAAAATCCAAATCACTTAAACAGGACCCACAGAACCCCAGTGACCACACCCAACCACATCTTTAAACCACATCTTGTGTTACTCTCCATTTCTAGACTTCCCACGACAGGACCTTTGCACATTCTATACCCTTTGCCTCTGCTTTGCCTGGCCAGCTCCTACTCATTCTTCATGTCTTGCTTAAGTGTCATTTCCCCCCAAAAAGCCTCCACTGTGCTCTGTGCTCCCACATAGCTTCTCGTGTTCCTTCTTTATGACACACATCATAATTATAGTTGCTTATTTGTATGGTTAGTTTTCTAGTAGTCATTTCCCCCACCACACTGTGAGCTCCAGAACAACAAGCCAGAGGTGGAGGCAGGCTTCTAGGAGATTGTGAAGAAACTTATTCAGTACTGTCATTCCTGTGGTCAGCAGAATAATGGCCCCTCTAAAGATGACCACATCCCTTTTTTTTTTATTTAATTTAATTTTTTTTAATATACATCCAAGTTAGTTAGCATCTAGTGCAACAATGATTTCAGGAGTAGATTCCTTAATGCCCTTTACCTATTTAACCCATATCCCCTCCCACAACCCCTCCAGCAACCCTCTGTTTGTTCTCCATATTTAAGTCTCTTATGTTTTGGCCCCCTCCCTGTTTTTATGTTATTCTTGCTTCCCTTCCCTTATGTTCATCTGCTTTGTATCTTTAAGTCCTCATGAGTGAAGTCCTATGATATTTGTCTTTCTCTGACTAATTTCGCTTAGCATAATCCCCTCCAGTTCCATCCACATAGTTGCAAATGGCAAGCTTTCATTCTTTTTGATTGCCGAGTAATGCTCCATTGTATATATACACCACATCTTCTTTATCCATTCATCCGTCGATGGACATTTGGGCTCTTTCCATAATTTGACTATTATTGATAGTGCTGCTATCAATATTGGGGTGCATGTGCCCTGACCACATCCTTTTTTTAAATGCTTATTGTCAGGATGTCCCTGGAACCACAGTGGAGGGCACGGCCATCTTGCCAGTGGAAAATTTCCAACAGAAAGCCCTGGGCAGCGCGCCAGAATGAATTGAAGGTCAACCAATCACCGAGTGACAGCACAACCTGGCGTGAAAAAGGCCCACCCGGACCGAAACCCGGAACTGCTGCAGCTTAAAAACCCTACCCCACCACACCCGGGTGCGACTTCCCTTACTCCTCTCTCTCTCTCTCTCCCTGAGTCACGGAACCTCGCCCAAGACCTTAGTTCCCAAATAAAGCCTTTGACTGCTAAATTTTTTTAGCTTCTGACTCGTATACTTACCCTGCCCTACGCCTGACCTTAACATTTATTTACTATTTTTAAGAGAGAGAGAGAAAGAGAGTGAGAGCAGAGGAAGGGTATAGAGAGAGGGAGACAGAGGATCTGAAGCGGGCTCGACACTGACAGCAGAGAGCCTGATGTGGGGCTCGAACTAATGAACCGTGACATCATGACCTAAGCTGAAGTTGGACATCCAACCAACTCACACAGTTGGTCACACAGGCGCCCTCAGAGATGACCACGTCTTAATCCCTAGAACCTATGCTATGTGGCAAGAGAGAACTAAGGATTCCAATGTAATTAGCTGATCCTGAGATGAAGAGGAAACTCTGGATTATCCAGATGGGGTCAATGTAATCACCAAGGTCCTTAAAACGGAAAGATGAAGCCAAGAGAGGCAGAGTGACACAATATGAGAAAGACTTGGCCAGTCATTGCCAGCTTTGAAGATGGAGGAAGAGGGACCCAAGCCAAGGAATCCAAGTGGCCTCCAGAAGCTGGAAAAGGCAAAAAGACACAGTCTCCTCTAGAACCCCCAGAATGGAACTCATCCCTGCTCACACCTTGATCTTAGCCAACTGGGACCCATTTTGGACTTCTGACCTCCAGATCTGTAAGATAAAGTTTGTGGTAATTTGTCATAGCTGCCATAGGAAACTAATACAATTCCCATTATACAGATGTGGAAAACTGAGTCTCAGTGAGGTTAAGTAACTTGTTCAAGGACACACCGCTGGTGACTGGCATCCCTGGGCCTGTCAAAACCTGAAGTGAGTGATTTTCACTGCTGCCACCCAAGAAGAGGTAGATCTGGCTGGAAATGGAATCAATGTTCAGGCAGTTTCTACGACGATTCTTTGAAAAAAAACCTTTGTAATTGGTTCTTTTAAATCCGTTTCCCTGATGGACTTTGAGCTCCTGTTGGGCAGGGATTTATGTCTGTCTCATTCACTGCTGTGTGCTGAGTGCCTACAACAGCGCCTGGCACACAGTCAGTGCTCAACAACGAAGAAAGTAACAAAGGCCAGGGGGAGGTGAGTAAGATACGTACGAAGGTGCTTAGGGCAGAGGAAACCGCAAATGCATGAAGGACCCAGGGGCAGGACCACAGCTGGTGATTTTGTGGAATTACAGGGAGGTCGGTGTGGTTGGAGCAGAGTGCACAGGGGGAAAGGGGAGGCGTGGACACAGCCAGGTCGGCTAAGATCGGCTAGACGACTGTCACACCCCAGCTTTCTATCAGAGAGCGACGGGAGCCATGGCGGAGTCTGAGCACAGACAGCACGTGGCAGGACTGAAGTTTTAACAGGATCCTCTGGTCGGAAGATGAACGGTAGAGGGGCAGAGGCAGGATGGCCAGGGAGGAGTCACCGCGCCTGTCCAGGTGAGCGAGGGTGGTGGGTGCAACCCGGCTGAGAGCAGAAGCAGCATGAGATTTGGGGTTTGCTCAGAGGTGATGTCAGCAGGACTTGCCAGTGCGTTGGATGCAGGATGTGAAAGAGAGGAGTGGAAGGTAATGCCAACACCGATTGATCTGTAGTGTGGGGAAACGCTTTATAAAGGGCCCCCCACAACTTCGAGGGATGGTTCAGTCAGGCTCTTCACTTCCTACAAGGTGCCTTGTTTACACCCCTTCCCTGTACGGCCCCTCAATTGTATGTCTTTTCTTACTAACAGCTTCCTCTTTCATCTGTAGAGGCAGCATTGTCCTTTGCAGACTTCCGGCGCATTATCACTTGCGGTCTCTCATCTGAACTTCCCATTACTCTCTTCCTCTGGCTCAATTGCTCACAACGCAAACCCGCCCTAAACCAGAATCACAGCGCAGGTGACTGGGCATCTGGCAGCCTCCCCAGCTCATCTCCTGCCTGTCCCGTCAGCCGTGCTCACCTTTGCTCAGCTTCCCAAATGCTCTCCGGGCTCGGGACTTGTGCACATCACCCCGAAGGTTGTGGGACTTGCCAGCCTCCCTAGTCGCATGAACCAATTCCTTATAATGGATCTTTACCTATCTGCATCCATCGTATTGTTTCTGCTTCTCTGGACAACTCTGACAAATGCAAGCCACCTGCTGTATGTCAGGCACTATTCTAGGCATTATGTATTAAGCCTTTGTGTGGGACAAGACGCACAAAATTCCTCACCTGCCACTGAGCTGATCATCTGGAGAGGTGAGGGCGAGGGATACGATGTCAAAACTAGGGTAGTCACTGAGAAGATGACACATGAGCTGAAAATAGAGAAGGAGGGAGGGAACCATGTGTTTATGTAGGGCAAGAACATCCCAAACAGAGGGCACAGCTCATGCAAAGGTCCTGGGGCAGGACTGGGCCTGGGGTATTGGAGGAACAGTCAGGAGGTGTGTATGGCTGGAGGGGAGCGAGTGAGGGGGAGTGAGGGACGAGGGCAGGGCAGGGTGGGAACGAGGCAGGTCCTATAGTGACTTGGGGGCCTCAGGGAGGACTTGGGCTTTTATCCCAGGGAGGTGGGAGCCCTGGAAAGCTGTGGGCAGAGGAGGGCAGGACCTGACTTGGGTCCTCTGCTGGCCTCTGCAAAGCCAAGAAGCCAGGAGACCAGAGAAGAGGCCCCTCCAAAAATCCACCTGAGACAGATACGTGCTCCTCGGTCACGAACACAACAACTTAATGGACGATCACTTAATCGACCCAGGCGTGAAATGAGACTCCAAGCAGCAAAAAGACTTTCAAAAATATAACTAGAGCTTTCATTTCATTGGTGCCTCCCAAGCACCAGGCCCCTTCCGTGCATTTTCTGCAGACCCCACGATACTCCTTCCAGGTAGGGGAACTTTCCTGCTGTTAGCACTCAAAGTCCAGAGTCCCAGGAACCCCCTTCCTGGTCTGAGGCAAGCCAGGACAGTTGGTCGCCCTACCTGAAGGTACACATTAGGACTCCATTCTACAGATGTGCAAACTGATGCCCAAGAGAATTTGTGTAGCCTCCCCTGGGTCACAGAAGGCAAAAAAAGAATAAGCAGAACAAATTGAAAGAAGTTTGACAGTGTGTCCAGGGATCCTGGTCATTGCCCTGACTGTGCCTCTGCTCACTGTCCACCAGCTTTGGCCCAGCCAGTCAGAACCAGATAACTCGTGTTTCCCTGAGAAGAGGGAGGGCTACATAGTTCAGCACCTGCTATGTTCCAGGTACCAGTTAACACTCATCGAAACCCAGTTGTATTCACGCCCCCCCCCCAGCCCTGTTTTCATGGAAACTGAAGTCTCAGGGGATTTACTGCGATACCCGAGTGCCCGAACCAAGACTCGATCCCAGGAAACGTGACCCCAGAGCCTACCTCTTAACGATCGCGCATGGAGCTGAACCCTCACAACCATCCCATTACATTGGGTGAGGGTCGTCGCCATACCCATTCGTCAGATGACAAAACTGAGACCTGGCGGTGCTTGCCCAAGGTCTAATTGCCTTCCATCTGGGGGAGTCTCTTACAACACGCATGCCCTGCCACCCAGCCTGCAGGCAGAGGAACGAGAAGCCATCGGCTCCCTTTGAAAGTGGCCGTGAGCCAGCCAGTGTCTGTTTCTGTGAATGACAGTGATTCAGAGGCAAGTTACAAAAGCAGCAGTAGGTATGTGAAGGGGAAAACCCAGTCTCTTCCCGGGCATTCACCTACATCAGCGCGTGACTTCTTCCTATCTTGCCAGGTCAGGAGGGCGTAGGACAGTGGCCGCTCTTGGAACCCCCTCATCTGCGTTACTGGGTTGGCATACCTATCCCCCAGCTGTTTCACTGGCTCGGAGGCAATGACCGGCAGACAGATGCTGGAATGTGACAGCAAGCCTCCCCTGTGCCTCTGAGCAGGTGACCCTCTGGGGTGCACTTCACCCTGCAGGGCCGCCTGTGGGAGCAGGCTGTGGCCGAGGCACTCCCAAAACACCTTCCGTGTGGCTCTGTCTCTGCTCTGTCCTGCTTCCCTCGCTGCCCTGCAAGTGTCTCCAGACAGCCCTCCCTCAAGAAATCACTCACACAAGAATCCTCTCATCAGGCTCTGCTTCTACAGACACTGGCCAAAAGAGACGGCAACCCTAATTTTGGTACATTTTTGTTTTGTTTACATCTTTTTCTAAGAAGGCAATAATTGCTCGCAAAGGAAAACCTTGGGGCGCCTGGGTGGCTCAGTCAGTTGCAGGCTCCAGGCTCTGAGCTGTCAGCACAGAGCCTGATGCAGGGCTCGAACTCACAAACCATGAGATCATGACCTGAGCCAGAGTCGGAGGCCTAATCCACTGAGGCACCCAGGTGCCCCATATTGGATTCTTAAACAAACAAAAATTAAATTTCTTTGTATTAAGCCACGGACAGTTTTGGGTTTGTTACAGTAGCTAGGGTTACTCTAACAAACACAACATTGTATCCAACTAGTCCCCTTGTATAAACATTGTTTATTCCAAGTTGTTACCAAAATAGCATAAGTGCACATCCCAGAGTCTATGGTGAGGTATCTCTGTACATTGTATGAATAGCTCTTTGGAATAAATTTCTGGATTAGGAACTGCTGTGTCAAAGTGTATATGCATTTAAAGTTTTTTAATGTTTATTTTTGAGAGAGAGAGAGAGAGAGAGAGAGAGAGAGTGAGTGAGGGGCAGAGAGAGAGGGAGACACAGAATCTGAAGTAGGCTCCAGGCTCTGAGCTGCCAGCACAGAGCCCAATGTGGAGCTCGAACTCCCAAACCGTGAGATCATGACCTGAGCCAAAGTCAGACGTTTAACCAACTGAGCCACCCAGGAACCCCAAAGTGTATATGCATTTTTATAATGTTTTATCAAGTATGATAGGAGAAAAGCACAAATATCATAAGTGTGTGCTCTGATGAACTATCACAAAGTTAACATCCCTGTGTTTATGCTTTTTTAATCCCAATAGTGCCTAGTTTTCTCAAATATTACGCCTTTTGAATTCCCACTTACAAATTCCTTGTACATGCCTCGACTATAACATCTCTCACATTCTCTATGTGGGGCACACCTTCATTCTTTTATTTATCTACCCAACTTGCCTGCACTGTATCGGGCCTGGGCTAGGTCCCCAAGCTGTGGAGATTAATACAATGACTTCCTCACTAGCCAAGGGCTTTCTGGAATCAATAATAATGATGATTTTTTTTTAATTAATGTGACCCTTTTGGAAATATATTTCCACTTACATGGATGTGAACCCATTCCCCCAACACATTCTGCCAAAGGATTTCATCTTGTTCAGGAAAAAGTTAAGGTGTCCTTAGCAGCAGACACACAATGAAAGCAAAACAGTAACGTTCAGGTTTTAATTACCAAACTGGATGTTTGGGTTCCCCACAAGACAATAGTCTTGAAAGAAAACCGTATAAGATGAATGAGTTTGGGGATCTCCTATGTGGTATGGTGACTCTAGGTAACAATACTGTATTACAGGGGCACCTGGGTGATTCCGTCAGTTAAGCAAGTGTCCAGCTTCAGCTCAGATGTGGGTTCGTGAGTCTGAGTCTGAGCCCCGTATCCATCTCTCTGCTGACAGCACAGAGCCCACCTTGGATCCTCTCTCTCTGCCCCTCCCCTGCTCACACACACACGTGTCCATGCTCTCCCCAAAATAAATGAGCATTTAAAAACAAACAATGCCAACAATGCTTGGTTAGCTGCTACGAGTACGTCTTAAATACCTTCACACAAAAAGGAATGGTAATTATGTGAGGTGCAAAGATGTTAGTGGATACTATGGCGGTAATCACTTCTCAATATATGTGGTTATCAAGTCAACACATGTGCACCTTAAATTCGCACAGATTGTTATATGTCGATCATAACTCAATAAAAATATTTGGCAGTAGTCAGGTTTGGAGGGCTGGAAGGTAGTGTTTTCATTAAGCCGTGGTGTAAGGCAAATACCTATCACAAGGGAAGAGAAAAAACCATGGGAAGCTCATAAAGAGAGGAGATGAGAAGGACCCACCAGGAGCCCTTCTCCTCTTGCCACCTCACCTCAGAAGATTCTACATAGCAATGGGTGGATTTAGGACTATCAAGGCTAGGGGCTGACTTCTCCCAACAAGAGCTGGGTGGAGTTTCCCAGTCTAGAAGAGAAGCTTGCTTTCTGTGGCTGTCACATCCAACAAGGCATGAGAGCCAAAGATTAGAAGCTGCAGAGGGAAGTAGGTGGTAGGTTGTTCTAAGAAAAATCTTCTTGTGTCCTGTAGCCTGAACACAGGAAGCAGAAGCTCTTGCACGGACCCCTGGGGGAATGCAAAGCTGTTGAGAGGGCTACTAGGCAAGCAAGATGGGGCCATCCTCTACCAGTAGACCAAACACCCCGTCCAGAGTCCACCCTTGACAGCCACAAGATCCTACAAGTTGCCCCTATACCAACACCCAGCCGCCATGTTGGGAGGACCAGGAGAAGGGTAGGACATTTGCAAGATTAGCTATTTGTACAACATAGACTGAGTTTCCCAAATAAGGCGGAGCCAGGAAACTGAGACACTGAGAACACTACGAACTGGCAATATTTGTCCTCTCCATCCAGCAGGAGCTTCGGTGGAAGAAGGGGAGACTTAACACATTTTAAAAATGCATTCTCAGGGCGCCTGGGTGGCTCAGTCTGTTGAGCCTCTGACTTCGGTTCAGGTCATGATCTCACAGTTCATGGGTTCAAGCCCCGCATGGGGCTCTGTGCTGACAGCTTGGAGCCTGGAACCTGCTCCAGATTCTGTGTCTCCCTCTCTCTCTGCCCCTCCCTCGCTCATGCTCTGTCTCTCTTTCCCTCTCAAAAATAAATAAACATTCAAAAAAATTATTTAAAACATGCATTCCCACCACACCACCATTTATGAAGCTCTTCTCACACGTACCAGGTGGTTAACTGAGCTTCACTTAATTTAAAGCTTAAAAGTGATTTAAGCTTCACTTTTGATTTAAGCTTCACAATATCCCTGTAGGCGGGAACCCTTGCTATCTGTATTTCACAGCTGAGGAACATGACAATCAGAGAGGTTTTGTGTGTTATCTGAAGTCACACAGTGAATGCATGGCCACATAGGTAAGAGCCTAGAGCAGGATCCAGGAGACCTGGGTATTACTTACCTGTTTCTCTGCAAGTGTTAGCTGCAGCCCAAACTCCTGAGACAGAAGGGTCTCTTCCCCAGAAAACACCCTCCCACACAGGGATTCTCTTCGACCAACTCACCAATTGTCGCGGCTTTTGTTGAGAGAATACACGAGCTGTATAAACCACAACACCCTGTAAACAAAGAAAAGAAGAATACCATGAACCATCAAGAAGCAATGTAGGCTCAACCTGAAAAAGTACTACAGGTCTGATGAGCCTAGATGAGAGATCCACCTGCGTGACAAACATACAATATTTCATATAACGTTCACAGAAGCAATTCCTGCTTTTTTGCACTTTATGGTTTTTATTTTGTTTGTATCGTCTTAATTTTCTTTTCTTTTTTTAAAAAATTTTACATTTATTTATTTTTGAGAGACAGAGAGAGAGCACAAGCGGGGGAGGGACAGGGAGAGAGGAAGACACATAATCTGAAGCAGGCTCCAGGCTCTGAGCTGTCAGCACAGAGCCAGACGCAGGGCTCGAACTCACAGACCGTGAGATCTTGACCTCACGAAGTCGGAAGCTCAACTGACTGAGCCGAAGTCGAAAGCTCAACCGACTGAGCCACCCAGGCACCCCTGAATTTTCTTATCAATGACAAAAAAAAGTTCCAGCTGATTTTCAAAAACATACACTAAGATATGTATTCTCAAACAAAAAAAATGACATCTCTTCCCACCCACCCCCACCCCTGCCAAGTAGGCAAAACTTAGTTCTTGGGGAGAGATGGGGAAAAATCTTATTTTTTTGGCATAAGACATATATAGAAATGATACATATAATACATAAATATATGTACAGTATATCTATAGCATTAAAATGGCATGGGTGGTCAGATGGTTAGGTTTTTAAAAATTACCTGGAGGCACCTGGATAGCTCAGTCAGTTGAATGTCAGACTCTCGATTTCAGCTCAGGTCATGATCTCAAGGGTTGTGAGTTTGAGCCCTGTGTCAGGCTCTGTGCTGACAGTGTAGAGCCTGCTTAGGATTCTCTCTCTCTGCCCCTCCCCTGTGCTCTCTCTCTCTCTCAAAAATAAATAAACTTAAAAAAATTAGCTAAAAGGCAGTGCAGCCTCACAGCACTTAGCTCTTTTCCAACATTACAACCCCCACGACCATCACTCTCTCAACCCACTACCACTAACAGGGCCGACAGGCCAAAGCAACAACTTGGCATTCCTGCATTTGGGGCCCACGAGTTACCTGCTCCTTCTAATGAAGCCTGTCAGTCAACAGGTCCCACAGCCCCCAAATCCCAACATTCCCGTTCGTTATCACCAGTAGAAATTCTCTTGCTTGTTAATTATTTTAGAGGCAACAGAGCATCATTTTTCAGCATGCAAACTCTGGAGTTAAAATACTTGGGCTTAACAATCTGGCTTCACCAGTTACTGACTGCATGGCCTTAGGAAAGTTGTTTAGTCTCTTTGGGCCTGAGTTTTCTCTTCCGCAAATAGATGCACTGGACCCCAGCTGAGGAAGCCCACACCTGTTGCTCAAAACACTGTCCAGCATTCATAGATTTGAACCAGTGACCAACACTTGAAAGACAGGAAAACAAACAAACAAACACAACAGAGACAATAAACAAGACCAATACGAACTGACGCCTGAAGAAAGGGAAATAAGAGACAGGAAGTCTCCACCTCATGGCTCAGGGCTCAGCACAAAAATCACCCCCTCTGAGAGGCCTTCCCTGACTTCCCCCTTCAACATAACCCCCAGTCACTCTCTTCTTGCATAGCACTATCACTGCCTGAAATGCTTTTGTGTAGTTATTATTTGGGACAGCATAGCATAGTGATAAGGGATAAAGTGTAGTACTTATTAGCTAAGTAGTCCTGGGAAAGTCACGTAATCTCTTTTACCTCTGTTTCCTCCTTTGTAAAATGGGGCTATTAGGGACCCAATATTGGAGGAGTTTGGTGAAGACATTTGATGAGCTTACAACGGTGCTAGGCAGGTGGTTGCTGTTACTGTAAGTAGCTTCTTTTCTGCCTGCCCTTCCTACTATGATATCAGACTCACGACCGCAAGAAATACACGCCAAATGAATGACTATAAAGAAAGTCTACCTGGAGAGAGGGAATTTCCTATGCTGAGTGATTTTTTTCCTACAAACAAGGTGCTGATAGTGTTCAGCCTAGAATTGGGGTCTCTGGCTGGTTGCCCCGTGGCCTTCCCTTTCCCCTGGTTCTATTTCCAATGCAGGCTTCCCCCAGCCCTCCCACCACCATTCAGCCCCACACTCACCCCAGAAGAGGAGCAAGCTGAAGCTCCACATGGTCCCGTGTTTCTGTCATTAAAGAAGGGAACCTTGCCTTCGTTCTCCGCGTTTTCAGTAACAGAGGGTATGGGGAGAGGGGAGGGGTGGAGCCAGAATTGCCTAACACTGCCAGAGCAAGTCAGCCCTTTTCGCTGAATTGCTGCTAGATGAGGACAGTGTGGCAACCCCCTAATTTTCTTTCCGCCACAGTGAAGAGAAGTTGTACTAGCTGGTGTGTTGCTGTGTTCTCTCTCCTTCCCCCCAACTCTTGCTTTTCCTTCCCCACCAGCGCCTACCTCTCAGCCTTCTTCCACTGCACCTATAAGTGAGCTACCACCACCTGTCCCCAGGGAAGCGAAGCCCAGACTCAAAGATCTCTTCCCAGCAGGCCCCACGCAGACAGCCATCACAGGCATCGTGGACCAGGTGCCGCTCTAGACACATCGCCCTCCTCACATCCACATCATCGAGCAGAGATTCTGACCCCCCAGCCATTTTACAACAACAACAAAAATTAAAATTAAAAAGGAAAGCGAGGCATGGAGAGGCATTGCGACTTGTCCAAGGTTACTTAGAGTCAAGATTTGAATGCAGGATCCTCTGGCTCCAAGCCCTAGCTCTCGAACCACTCCATATGCCTCTAGCTCTCCTACATTTTACCCCAGCACAGCAGCACCCCCACCCCATTCCCAGCCCTAACACACCTGCGTGCACGAGCTCACACACTCAGAGGGCTAATAATGCCTCAGCCAGGGTCCCCAGAAGCAGATGCTGAGACTGGGATTCTAGTGAAAGTAGTTTATCAGGGAGGTGACCCGAGGAAATGCCAGCTGGGGAGGGGAGCTGGGAGATGGGGACAGGAAAGGGTCCCCAGTGGCCGTGCATTCTAGCAAGTTGCACAGTGAGAAACTGAGCTTGATTCCACAAGGACCTCTGAAAGGCAGCCCAGAGCAGTCTTCAGTTACCCCAACTGAGAGGCAAGGGAGCTGGGGTATTTATCCACTGGCTACTGCCAGGCACAGATTGAGGCTGGTGTCTACCCACAACACCTTGGGCCTGGCCTCCAAACAGACAGAATGGGCATAACCCGAGTGCAACCCTGTGGACTGACAAATGTGAGTCTTGTGTGCCCTGAGGGGCTCAGGGTCATGGGTGTGGGTAGGCACCAAAAGCACCTACCACAGGCTAAAAATGAGGCACAAAATCCAACCCCAAGTTCCTGGGAAGAAAAGTCCCCACGTGCTTCTGCATTCTCCCTTTTGCTCCACGCACTGCAAAATACCCACCTTGGAGTTATGATCACTGAAGAAGATACATCAATGGCCCCCCTGTGTGCGCATCAGGGGGCCCTGCCCAGCGAAGCTGCACTTAGGAGCAGCACAGAAACACAGCAAATGCCACCAAGTAAGAGGAAAACAACCACTGTGTCTGTCACGGATAAGCGCTGGAGGACAAGCAGACTCTAGGACCAGATCCCCAGGAGTCTGAATCCCATCTCCCCTGCATGCTAGTCATGTTCTTAATCTCTCTGTGCCTCAACATTCCCATGTGTAAAATGGGCCCAACGATAATAGGCTCCACTTCGTGGGACTGATGTGTATCCGAGGAGTGGGCACTCCTGACATGTCTAGAACAAAGCCTGGCATGCGGGAAAAACTCCCAGTGTTGGCTGTGATAGAGAATCAGACCTAGGATCAAATCCTGACTCCAGTGTGTTCTCAAAGTGCCCTTGGCAAGTGGCTTGCCTCTCTGGGTCTCAGGTTTTTCATGTGGAGAACAAGGGTGATGAGAGGCCATGTCCCAAAGGATCGCTGTGGGGGGCATGCCGTAACGTAGGGTAATACTACCAGCTGGGAACAATTTCCGGGACTTGTGCGTTCTTCTGTAATCCTTGTCCGGTGCATCCAGAGTCTGGACACTAGAGGCAGACAGACAAATGCAGTTTTGACAGACAAAAGACATTCACAAATCCTTGCGCACTCTTCTCTTCAAGAGGGAGCGCTCTCCTTGGGTGTGCGCTGAATTTAGTCAACAGGAAAAGCAGCACGCGATACTGGCATCTGAGGCATCGGAGGTGAGAGGGTCACTGCGGCTTCCTGCTCGCTCTCTCCTGGGATCATTCCCCAAGGGGAAGCCAGTCGCCGTGTGGTGAGGACACCCCACAGCACTGTGGAGAAGCTCACAGGAGGAGGAAATGAGGTTTGTGGCCAGCGGCTTGACTGTGACCTCATGGGGGGGGACCCTGATCCAGAACCACCCAGATGAGCCACCTCCAGATTCCCTGAGCCTCAGAAACTATAAGAAAATACAACCTTGTTCTCTAAAACTTCCAATTTTGGAGGGGGGGGGGGTCATGCAGCAAGAGACAACTGGTCTACCTAGAAGCAATTTTCTCCATCAGCAAAATAAGGACAATACCAATTTCCCAGGGTTTGAGGTTTAATGTAATAAAATCACAAACTCCTGCTTGGCACAGATTAAATGCTCAGTAAAACTCTCTATTGTTACCTTTATTATTCTCTTGCTATACTAGATTGTTGTGGCTGCTCATACGAGCACTAATACAAGCAAATGTCTGAACAGGAGAAGTCAGCAAAGATCATTTCATGCAAAGCTTTCTAATGTGGGTGAGTTTGGACTTGATCCTCAGGGCGTCAGAAGGAATTTCAGCAAGGTAGTGAAGGGCAGACTGGGGTTTTGCAGCAGCCATGCCCTGGACCCAGGCAGGAGCGCCCTCCCCTGGGAAGGCTGGGGCTGCATCCCGGAGAGAGAAAAGTGAGGTGGTCTGGTCTAGGGCAGAGGCTGTGGAGACAGAGAGGAATTTAAGAAGCAGGAACAGCAGAACAGGGGAAATGTCTAGTAATCGGGGGAGTCTGAAAGAGGAATAGTTGACATTGAGAATGAGGATGGGCAGGGATGAGGCCATGTGACTTCCCTGCCCCGCCCCCATCCCCACCATAGCAAAGCACCACCAACAGCCGTTCGAAATGACACAGATAAATTACATTACAGGTCTGGAAGCCAGAGTCCCAAGGGAGTCTTAGGGGACTGAAATCAAGATGTCACCAGAGCTGCATATGGCTTCTGGAGGAAGTCCATTCCTTCTCCTTTCCAGCTTCTGGAGTTTGCCCACATTCCTTGGCTCATGGTCCCTTCCTCTGTCTTCACAGCCAGCAGTATGACATTCTCTGACACTCCTGCCTCCCTCTTAAAAGGACCCTTGTGATTACATTATACCCACTCAGACGATCCAGAATAATTTCCCCCATCTCAAGATCCTCAATCCCAACTGCAAAGCCCAACTGGGTAAGGTCACAGATTCATAGATTCAAAGGATTTGGAGGTGGACACATTGGCAGGCAGGGAGGAGATGGTGGGGGGTCCGGGACAGAAGAACACAGGATGCCAGTCACCCTTTATTAAACCCCAAACAGTTGACCGAGGCTATAAAATCTGCACTTCAGAAATCCTACAGGTCTGGGGACAGCCATAGAGGGAGAAGAGGAAGGATGGGGTAGAGGAAATACAGTTTCTAGCCACATGACTTGTGTAAGCCTGACCCCATAGGTCTTTCCCAGCAAAGGGGAAAAGAAGGGACATTCAAGACTGAAGAAATCAGCCTGGTGATGCCCAGAGGCATCACTCCTGCTAACACTGAATGTGTTACCTTCTGGATGTGGTGGGGCTACTCTAGGATAGCCCCACCCAACTTGTCCTTGTTCCTCCTATAGTCTAAATCCTCCCAGGGCTCCCTATGATCTTCAGGATGAACTCCAAGCTCACTAATATGGCACCCAAGACCCTACCTAGTCCTACACTGGTATCCCCCACTGGCCTCATTTCTCCCTTTCCCTCCAAAACCTAGTCATCCTAGACCAACTAAAGCCCTCATAGTGGACGCTTTTGATGCTCTAAAACCTCCCTTTAGTGGCTGAAACACCCATCCCCCAGCTGCTGTGAGCATTGCCTGTTAACAGCTCACTGCTTCCCCTTCCCCGGTGTCTGCCCAAAGCCTCAGACGCAGCCCAGCTGGTCAACAGAGTTGCAAAAGCCCAGCCCCATGGTGAGATCAACACAGGGCATTCCTTAGGCTCCAGATTCCCCATGGGATCAGGCTGAGGTTAGATTCCAGCTGAGACCACCTCCTTATAATGAGGCCAAAAAAAAAAAAAAAAAAAAAGGCAAGAGAAATGTAGCCTAAATTAAATGTCCTTAAAGCTCGTCAGCCCGCACCTGAAACATGTAGAGTGGGACCTTCCTAGAGGAACTCATGGCTGCCTTCCTGCCTTCATGTTTTTGTTTTATTAAAGACTAAAATAAGGGGCGCCTGGGTGGCGCCGTCGGTTAAGCGTCCGACTTCAGCCAGGTCCCGATCTCGCGGTCCGTGAGTTCGAGCCCCGCATCAGACTCTGGGCTGATGGCTCGGAGCCTGTTTCCGATTCTGTGTCTCCCTCTCTCTCTGCCCCTCCCCCGTTCATGCTCTGTCTCTCTCTGTCCCAAAAATAAAAAAAATTTAAAAAAAAAGACTAAAATAAGTTTATCTCAACAGCAGCAAGGTCCCAGAAGCCTTGCTTCCAAATTCCTTAGAGACTTAAGCTATCCTTAAGCCCCACTAACTTAAAAGTGTATAATCAGTCACCCCTCACAACCCCAGTACTGCTCTTTCTGCCCGCAGGTCCTGTCCCCGTGCTATAATTAAATCACCTTTTTGCACCAAAAATGTCTCAAGAATTCTTCCTTAGCCATTTGTTCACATGCCCCGCTTCATAATTTTATCATTTTGATGCCCTTACGTGGGGCTGAGAGTCTTTGCATCTGGACTCTGAGCCTCGTGCAAACTTGGTGAGTATGTTCTCTTCTCCTCCTTTACTCTCATCTCAGGGGCCTTTCGAGGAGTATGGTCTTCTTGGAACACTTTCATGCCATGCCGACTGCTCGGGCTGCAAGCCTCTAGCCCGTGGCTACTCTATGGGGAGGAGAAAAGGCAGGAAGTTAGTACCCTGGCCAGAATGGTAATAAGATCCAGAAACCTGATGCCCTCTCTTTATTCCTGTCCTTGTACAAAGTTGTCTGTCTTGGGCACAGGACAGCCACCTAAGTCCCCAGGACGGCTGCCAAGCCTAAGACTCCCATGTGAGGTTTCCTCCTCATTGGTCTAATGCGATCCCCTCCACATCTCTGGTCCAGCTGCTTCTGGCCGTGAGACCTCTGCTCAGAGCCGGGGGAAACCAGCACCTGATTGAATTAGAACCCACCTCCTAGGGAAATCAGCTATAAGGACTACACGTGTCGGAACATTGCTTAGACCATGATGGATTTCTATCTTTACTCTTTTTCATCAGTGTCCCCTGACTATGGAAGTTCTCTCTTCTGCAGGAAACAGAATAAACAGGTCCATCCCTGAATTGCCCTAAATCAGGACCCCAATCTAGGGGCCTCGTGTAGAAGTGTGTTTGGCCACTAGTCAGGCTGATAAACTCCCTCCTGATATATTGGATGATTATCTAAACAGGCCTCCTCCTTAAGGAGCCCCTCCCCCTGCCCCCAGGTCACAGGAGTCTTTTCCTTCTGTTCCATTCTCCCCCTAATACACTTGGCACCTGTGCTGCCCTTAACCTTGTTTTTCGGTTCTACTCTTCAGCTCTGTCAGAACACCATCCTGGTTTTAGAAAAAAACAAAACAAACAAACAAAACAACGGTTACACTTGCTCAGCTCTTTCTCTCCCTCCTACCCAGCTACCCTCCCTCACCTCCTCTAAACGTCCTCCCCAGCAAACCCCCCATGCCTGAGAGTCCTCATGGGAGGGCCCAAGCTCCCAGACTCCAAACAAGGGCCAACTATGTGAACATTTTTCTGAACAGGCGTGTTAGAAAATGGAGGAGGGTCAGTAATATCTCCTCCAGACCGAGAAGTCACTTTAAGACCGAAAAGCAAAGCAAGCCACTGCATAGAGCCGACAGAGTTGTGTTCAGGGTGTCTTCCAGACAGGGGGATCGGGTGGGCGACCCCCGCATCCTCCGCAGCTACTCTCTGCCCAGTCCTGACGTAATCCCCAGCTTTTATGGAGCAAGGGGCATGGTGGTGAGGTCATGGGGTCGTTACCTAAAGTGGGGCCTTCTGTGCATCACTTTAGGGAAGATCAGAGCACCCACAGGCCTAGGATTCGCAACCCCCAGCGAGGTCACTGCACCTGGCGGGGGCCAGAGATGGAGTCAGTGCCGTCAGTACTCCTAGCAGGTTATCCAGAGAATGAGATACCTGGTCTAAGCGGGACACTGACCCCTCAGAATGGGCACTGGCTGTGAGCCTAAGACAAGATCCAGGGGCCGCCTCTGGGGCCAGCCACTAATGCATCAGCAGCTGGGTCACGGGATATCTGACGGTAAAGTCAGCTATATGCAGTTGGCTTGGAGTCATGACTACGTACCAGCTAGAATGGAAATATTTCCATGTCTTTTTAGGTTTAAGGTATACAACGTTTCACTTGATATGTTTCCAGATGACCATCTGACGGCTGCCAGGGCATTACCTAACACCTCCGTCTCTATCCCGTCACATAATTACCGTTTCTTTTTTCTGATGAGAACAGTAAGACCTAGTGTCTTTGCAACTTTGTTAACTATAGTCACACTGCTGTGCAGGGATCCCCAGAAGTTATACTTATTTGTCTTCTAACTTAAAGTTTGTGCCTTTCAACCAATGTCTCCCCATTTCCCCCACCTCACCCCCACTCCTGGTAATGACCATTCTTTAAAAAAAATTTTTTAATGTTTATTTATTTATTTATTTATTTTTCAACATTTTTTATTTATTTTTGGGACAGAGAGAGACAGAGCATGAACGGGGGAGGGGCAGAGAGAGAGGGAGACACAGAATCGGAAACAGGCTCCAGGCTCCGAGCCATCAGCCCAGAGCCTGACGCGGGGCTCAAACTCACGGACCGCGAGATCGTGACCTGGCTGAAGTCGGACGCTTAACCGACTGCGCCACCCAGGCGCCCCAATGTTTATTTATTTTTGAGAGAGAGAGAGACAGAGCACGAGCAGGGGAGGGGCAGAGAGAGAGGGAGACACAGAATCTGAAGCTGGATCCAGGCTCTGAGCTGTCAGCACAGACTCCAACGTGGGGCTCGTACTGGTGAACCACAAGATCATGACCTGAGCCGAAGTAAGGTGCTTAAATGACTGAGCCACCCAGGTGGCCCTGGTAGTGATGATTTTATTCTATTTCTACACATCCCACTTTTTTAGATTCCACATACAAGTGAGATCATAACAGTATTTATCTTTCTCTGTTGGACTTATTTCACTTAATATAATGCCCTCAAGTTCTGTCCTTGGTGCTGCAAATGGCAGGATTTTCTTTTTTTTTTTTCTCCTGTCTAAATAATATTCCCGTGTGTGTGTGTGTGTGACATGTTCTATCCATTCATCCATTGATGGACACTTAAATTGTTTCCATGTCTTGGCTATTGTTGTGAGCAATCCTGAAATGAACAAGGACATACAGATTATCTTTTTGATATCGGGTTTTGATTTCCTATGGTTATATCCCCAGAAGTGGGATTACTGGACAATATAGTGCTTGTCCAAGAGAAATAAAAGCATATATCCACAGAAGGATTCCCCCCACAGATGTTTGCAGCTGCTTTAGTCACAATTGCCGAACTCTGGACAGAGTTCCAACGTCCATCGACAGGTGATGTATCTATGCAATGAAAACAGAATTACTGAGCCCCTCAACAATGCAGATGAATCGCAAAGACCTTATGCTCAGGAAAAGAAGTCAGACAGAAAGGACACAAAAGAGTGAGGTGCCTGGGTGGCTCAGTCGGTTAAGCATCGACTTTGGCTCAGGTCATACTCTCACGGTTCAGGGGTTCGAGCCCCATGTCAGGCTCTGTGCTGACAGCTTGGAGCCCGGAGCCTGCTTCAGTTTCTGTGTCTCCCTCTCTTGCTGCCCCTCTCCTGCTCTGTCTCTCTCCCTCTCTCTCAAAAATAAATAAACATTAAAAAAAATTTTTTTAAAGACACAAAACAGCAAATACTTGAAGAATTCTGTATTAGGGCTCCCCAGAGAAGCCACAGCAAAAGGAGTGAGGGATTCCAAGGAATTAGCTCTTGTGATTGTGGGGACTGTCATGTCAGAAATCTGTAGGTCAAGCCATCAGGCTGGGGACCCAGGTAAGAGCTGATGCTTCTGTCTTGAGTCTGAAGGTTGGAAACTCAGGCAGAATTTCTAGATTTCTATGTTGCAGTCTGGAAGCAGAATTCCTTCTTTCTTGGAAAACTTCTTTGTTCTTAAGGCCTTCAACTGGTTAAACAAGACCCATCCGCATTATGGAGGGTCAGCTGCTTTTCTCAAAGTTGACCTATCTCAATGTTAATCACATCTTTAAAATGCCTTCAGGGGCACCTGGGTGGCTCAGTTGGTTAAGTGTCTGATTCTTTTTTTTTTTTTTAAACACTTGTTCTTTACAAACTGAGGGTTGATGGGGGGTGGGAGGGAGGGCAGGGTGGGTGATGGGTATTGAGGAGGGCACCTTTTGGGATGAGCACTGGGTGTTGTATGGAAACCAATTTGACAGTAAATTTCATATATTAAAAAATAAAATTAAAAAAAATGAAAAAAAATAAACACTTGTTCTTTATTTTATTTATTTATTTTTTAACGTTTATTTATTTTTGAGACAGAGAGAGACAGAGCATGAACGGGGGAGGGCCAGAGAGAGGGAGACACAGAATCTGAAACAGGCTCCAGGCTCTGAGCTGTTAGCACAGAGCCCAACGCGGGGCTCAAACTCACGAACTGTGAGATCATGACCTGAGCTGAAGTCGGCCGTTTAACCGACTGAGCCACCCAGGCACCCCTAAGTGTCTGATTCTTGACTTTTGGCTCAGGTCATGATCTCAGGGTGTTGAGACTGAGCCCTGCACCAGGATTCTCTCTCCCTCCCTCTCTCTCTTTCTCTCTTATAAACAAACAAATAAATACTTTTACAGCAGCATCTAGACTGGTGTTTGACCACACAACTGATCATCATACTCTAGCCAAGCAGACATAAAATTAACCATCACAAAGTCCAACAACAGGATATTCTAGAAAATGCAAACCATATATTGTTGGTGGAGGGGAGGGGGACAAATCCTGGGGTGGGGACTGGAGGCAGAGGGAGAAGGAGGGAGAACAGGGGGCTTAAAGAAAGTTAGGGAGATGATGGAAAGGTTCTGTATCTCCAGCAGAGGCTTTCAAAACTCATCAAATTTTACGTTGTGAAAGGAAGCAGTTTCTTGTACGTAAATCACTGCCTGATAGAATTGACCCCAAAATAAAGAGTGCCCACGATTCCACCGAAGTGTTTCATTGTGCATCGACGGAAAGGAACCCAATTAGTTTATGCTATACAAAGCGACCAAAAGACACGGGGTGTGAGTTTCTGTGGTGGGGTGTGGCCTCTGACATTTGTTTTCCTGTAGAAGCTGATCTCATTTCACAGCGATGAACACATTTGCCCTAGAAAACTATAAAACATTCTAAATCTATACTTCCTCAAAAGTTAACCATGAGACAACCGAAAGCCTACGGCTTCTGTTTCCTAACTGCACTCTGACCCGAGAAGCAGTATTCCTTGGGCATCCATCCTTGTTGACAGACTCGGTCACCGTGTTTGGAACCAACACTGGATGCCATCGTGGGAATGCGTGGGGACTTGCTAATTCCTTTGGAGCGGATACCTGGCGATCGCCAGAGTTCCTACCCCCCCATACTCTCACTCTCCCAATTTCTGCAGAAACTCAGCGCCCTGGATGGTTTCTGCGAGCGCTGCATCTCACGAGGGCAGAAGCCTCAGCCCGAGGGATTGTTCCCCCGGATCTCACTCAGACGCTGCCAGAAGTAGGATGTGGACGTGCAGAAGCTTTGAGAAGGCAGTAATAAGCCATCATATTTGTTCCCCAAACACGGGGCCCCGGAACCCAGGCAAACAGAGGGCAGAATTTGAGGGAAGTGAAACTCCAAGAATGTAGGAAGTGGTGGCCTAAGAAGACTGTGGTGAAAACAGGATTTTTTTTTCCCGTCCCTCACAGGATTCCCATGCTCCTGTGCAAGGTGCCTGGCCGAGGGGGACACCAAAGTTCATCATGGGCTAAGTGGGGCACCCTGGGAGCGCGCCTGCACCTGCCGGGGTGGGGGGCACCTTCTTCTAATCTTCACAAAGACTTGGAGCAGGCCAGCAGGGGCCACCATAGGAAGCTCTCGCAATGGGGGGGGGGGGGGTAATTTTTACTAATTTTTTAAATTCTTGATCTCACCAAGCTCATTCTTCAGACCTCAACAGAGTGGTCTAAAAAACTAAAGAGAGAGGGGGCACCTGGGTGGCTCAGTCGGTTAGGCGTCCTGCTTTGGCTCAGGTCATGATCTTGCAGTTCGTGGGTTCAAGCCCCGCATCAGGCTCTGTGCTGACAGCTCGTAGCCTGGAGCTGCTTCGGATCCTGTGTCTCCCTCTCTCTCTCTGTCCCTCCCCTGCTTATGCTCTCTCTCTCTCTCTCTCTCTCTGTCTGTCTCTCTCTCTCAAAAATAAAGAAATATTGAATTTTTAAAAAAAATAAAAACTAAAGAGAGAGAGAAAAAAACTGTCCCATGCTTGACTTGGTTTCCTGAAATTCCACTATTAGTCATTCCTTTGGACAAAAGCATTTCTCTTCCAGAAAACTCAGGGCATTGACATAACAGGCTCCTGAGAGCCTTGCCAGGCTTGATGATTCCTCTGCCCGAAACACAAATTTCCTCCCCACTTTTCCATGGTGCACTTTCTCCATGAATTCCGGCCTCAGCACAGACGTGAGGGAGGCATTCCCTGGCCACCCAATCAGGAACAAGTGCCCCCCCTCAACCCCAGGGCTGGTGACTCAGCTTTCCCCACTGACCCTTTCTGCTTTCAGAGGCCACTGTGTCCCGGGCAGGAAGGGAGATGCGGATTATATAAGGCCCTATGGGTCATCCTACAGATCCAGCCTGATGCCTGGCCTGTCTGATGTCTCTCTGTGCTTTTCCCAAGTGGATCAGAAGTGGGGGAGACTGGTACTTGGGGCGCCCGGGGGGCTCAGTCGGTTAAGCGTCTGACTCTTGATTTCAGCTCAGGTCATGATCTCACGGTTCGTGGGATCCAACCCTGCATCAGGCTTTGCACTGACAGTGTGGAGCCTGCTTAGGATTCTCTTTCTCCCTGTATGTCTCTCTCTCTCTCTGCTCCTTCCCTGCTCGTGCACACCCTCTCTTTCTGTCTCTCAAAATAAATGAATAAACATTTCCGAAGAAAAAGACGGCCACTAGAAGGCAGCACATAGCTTCAGATTAGTGCCTGAGCACGGCAGAGAGAGTTTAGGTGACCTGAGACCTCAGTCTTCAACACCAAGGAAACACAGCATTTTAGGTCCCTGAGGAAAGGCTGTCTTCGAGTAAATACTCCCCATGCAATATGATGGGGCCCTCCATGGAAATCTGCCGCAGGAAGAAACTTTGGGAGGTGACGGATATGCGGATATGTTTTTGTCCTTGATATTGGTGATGGTTTCACAGGTAGAAACAGTATCCCCAAACTCACTGTGATGCATACATTCAACACGCACAGCTTTTTAGGTATTGATCATACCTCAGTAAACTAGTTTTAAAAAGAAGAAAGGAAATCTGCCCCAAACCTGACTTCACTGAACTTCCACCATTAGAGAGTCATTCCTTTAGATTAAGCATGTCTCTTCCAGAAGATAACAAGGTACTGACTCAACAGCCCAAGTGGAAGCCCCTGGAAGGGATTAGAGAAATGGGAAGGGCCTTGAGACCACAGTAAAAGGTTCTGGATAGAGTCCCTTCCACCTACAAGACATTTCACCACCTTCTTAGCAGTACAAACATGAACATACCCGTCAAAGACCCCAGATCCAACCTCCCCTTCTGGGAAAATCCTCGCCCCTCTAGGCCCTTCCATCTGTATTTCTCGCTCTGGCCCCATTCTGGCCTCTGGAGGCTGGGAGCGCTTGTATCCAGGAAGACCCTGATATTAAGACCTCCAGGCGTCCCTCGGGACGTGTCCTTCCCTGTGGCTTCGGGGGAAGGAATAGGGGTGTCATTAGGCAGCATGACGAGGCTGATCAGCTGTGAAGCCAAAAGCATCAGGAGCCCCTGGTGGTGCCCAAATCTGGGCTCATACAGACGGGCTTGTGGACAAGCACACATGTGCAGGTACACACACAGACACACTCACACACACATTCTTTCCCTGCTCTCTCCTCCCTTCCCCAAGCAGGCACCCAGGTCGGCAGAGCAGGTCGGGACAGTACTGCCACCGTCCACCAGGGGGCAAGCTTGGCTTTACTTTGCAGCCTTCTGCTGCAGCAATGCCTCCAGGTCGTGGGTCTTGCCTTTCTAGATGTTTCTGCCCGATCCAGGGGCTGCCCGCCTGTGTCTGAGGTCGGCCGCCACCAACTTCACGTACGGATGTCTCCATCTGAGTCTGTGAGTGCCCAGGAGAGGGCGCACGAACGAGTCTACTTGAGGGTGTGGATTTCCAGGGTTGGGCTTGTGAGGGTGTCTGGCTGAGCCTCCGAGACGTGTCTCCACGTCTGTATACAGCAGCCGTACATATGCACGTGTGTGTGCGCACGCGGGATTGCCTGTGGACACAGCGTGGTGGTAGTGTTGTATCCGTGTGTGGTCCTAGTTTTCAGTCTGTGTTTGACAAGTTTGCAGGAGCATTTGGGTCTGGGGTCTGCTGGCCTGCTGCGGTGTGGGGAGCATCACTGCGCCTGTGTGTGTCTAGACCAGTCTGTCTGCAGTTGCACGCGGGCAAAAGCTTTGTGTCTGGCTGTGTCCATCTGTGCGTCCGCGTATAATCGGCCGCTTGTGTGTATTTGGGGGCTGTGTTTCTTCCTGACCATCTGTATGTGCGTTTGTCCCGATGCTGCGGGGTTTCTTTGGGAGGCCCTTCGTGTACACGTTACGTCTGTGATGCGGACGGAATTACATGCTCCCCCAAATCCACATGGTGAAGCCCTCAGCCCCCCAGCACCTCAGAACATGACCTTATGTGGAAATAGGGTCTTTGCGGATACAACGAGTTAAGTTGAGGTCCTTCTGGAGGCAGGGTGGGCCGCTAATCCAGCCGTAAGAAAAAGAACTTTGGACACAGACATGCACACCGGCAGGATGGCATGTGGACACTGGGTTGTGCGGCCGTGAGCCAAGAAGCTTCCAGAAGCTCAGAGAGGAACCTGGAACAAATCCTTCTTGGGCATCTCCGGACTGAGCACCCCCTTGATCTTGGACTTGCGGCCTCCAGAACTGAGACAGTAAATTTCTGTCGTTTAAGCCACCCCGTCTGTGTCCTTTGTTACAGCAGCCCAAACAAGCTGATAGAGTGTGTGTGTGTGTGTGTGTGTGTGTGCACTCATGCACAAGTGTGTGTATGCATCCCCAGGCAGCCAGACGCAATTGATTGCCAGCATTAGAGAACCAGGACATTGGGGGGCTGCTGTGTGTAACCTTTCTGCACCAGCAGAGGGGATGAGAGCTGTGCCCTCGAACCCAGCTCCCCAACCATCAGCAGGCCCCTCCGGGGCTCACCTGAGGCCCCTCATCCTCACCACCTCCTCCGGCAGGTGTCTTCAGGAAGCCAGCCACAGGCTCTCCTTTCCTGGCCCCTCTGGGGGACACGTAAGAAGATAGGTCCTACACCGGGCCTGACCTGGGCTCAGTTTGACACTTAACTCCAGCCCCGCTCTCTCCCTTCCCTCCTGAGAAAAGTAAACCGGTTCCCAGAATCCACAAAGCACACCCTCACTTGCACCTCTCCCTTAAGAAATGTCCCTGCATTTTTTCTTAAATACTCCAGCTCATTGTTCAGGTACCACCCTAGGTGTTCCCTCCTCCAGGAAGCCCTCCCTGACCATCCCCTCACCCCAAGACTGGATGAGCTATGTCTGTCTCTTTTCCCATAACCCCTCGCGTCCCTCAGTATGAAACACGTCACTGTGTGTTCTGATCACCTAGCTGATGAAGAGTCCCCGTTAGATCGTATGCACTTTGCAGGCAGGTCTGTGCCCGATTCGGTCACAGGGCACAAAGGTGGTGTATGCGTTTGCTCAGGCTGCCGTAACAAAGTGCCACAGACAGGCCAGCTTAGGCAACGGAGGCGTGTTGTCTCACAGAGGCCAGAAGTCCAAGATCAAATGTCAGCTGGCTTGGTTCTTTCTGGGGGTTGCTCTCTTTGGTTCACCGATGATCCGTGAATGTCTGTGTCCCCATACTTCCAAGGACACAGGTCACATTGGATTAGGGCCCACCCTAACGACTTTGTTTTGATTCAGTCACCACTATAAACACTTCATCTCCAAATACAGTCACATTCTGAGGTCCTGCCTAGGACGTCAGCTCCTGATTTGGGAGGGGGTATAGGTTAGCCCATAACAGCACGTGTCATTAACTGCTTATCACAAACACAAGTGAATGAATCATGAATGAACGATTTAAAGGTCTCTCTGGTCGATTCTCGCTTTGCTCCAAATACACCTCTGTGTGAGGATTAAACATTCCTGCCCTGTTAACGTCACTCTTAGTTTTTAAACCTGCTTTAGCCAGCACAGTGCACAAGGGAGTGGTTCTTCCATTCTCCAGAAGAAACTCTGAGAGCCACTGAGTGGTCCTGACATCTCTCCTTTCTTTCTGCCATGAGCCTTGTGTATCCTGAGCCTGGTATATCTCAAACCGTGTCTTCTCCTTCCGGAAACTTCTTCAGCACAGTCGAAGCTAATACACTAAGGAGTTGTTTGTAAGACACGGAGATATGAAAGTCACTCGTTACTGCAGAACACGTGGCCTAAAGTGACTGACTTTACAGCTTGTACCGTAAAGACTCCCAGGTCTGGGGTGAGAGTCCAAGGCATCACTGGGGGGTCGAAGCTCAGCCTGTGGCTGGAGGACGGTGATGCTTACTTAGGACCTCCAAGAACAAGTTCATCACCTCAACCTCATCAACACCATTGAATTAGCCCAGGTAACCACCTTAAGCAAATTCATGGCATGGCTCAGGGGGTGAGTCATGGGGGAGGGCAGAAAACCCCCACATGGTCCTGACCTCTGTGACTCCAATACCCCCTTTCCAGCTGCATGGTCCTTCAAACACAGAAGACGCTTCCAGACTCCGGCGTCCAGATCCTGCACCTGGCCAGGTGTGCACAGGTGATGTCTGGGCCCTGGTTTCCTCTGCTTGAAGACAGAACTAGGAAATCTACGGTTCCCACCAGCCGCTGGAGTGATGGGTAAGAGGGTGGCTTTGCACTTCATCGCTGGACAAGTCTACACCCTCTGAAAGGTGACTTCTCATCTTCCTCTAGTTCAGAGAAGTGAAGTCACTTTCCCAAAGTGTTACAGCTAATTTTCCAGGACCGAAACTGACCTGAGGATCTCCCCGGAGTCCTGGCCATGCAGCTCTGCTGTCCCCAGAGCTGGTTGTGGCATCAGGCCACGTTGCGTGTTTGACAGGAGGGCCGCCTCTGTTATTGTGCGCAGCGGGTGACAGTCAGAAGTATTAACTATTTCCCCCCAAATCAACATATAGCCCATGGCCCTTCCCCAGCCTCCAAAGGGTTATTTCTGCAACCTTCAGGAGAGTTACAAAAAACCCAAACAGCTTTTTAGTTTTTGAATTTCAAAAGTCTCTTTTAGTGGGGCACCTGGGTGGCTCAGTCGGTTGAGCGTCTGACTACGGCTCAGGTCACGATCTCACGGTTTGTGAGTTCGAGCCCCGCGCTGGGCTCTGTGCTGACAGCTCAGAGCCTGGAGCCAGCTTCTCATTCTGTGTCTCCCTCCCTCTCTGCCCCTCCTCCACTCATGCTCTGTCTCTCTCTCTCTCAAAAATAAATAATAAAACATTAAAAAAAAACTTCAAAAGCCTTTTTTAGAGATTTTGCATCTTGGCTTTTGAGCCTCAAAAATCTAAAAAGGAAGGAAAAAAAAGAGGTTAGAGTGGAAGAGAGCCAAAGCATAAGAGACTCTTAAAAACTGAGAACAAACTGAGGGTTGATGGGGGGGGTGGGAGGGTGGGGAGGGTGGGTGATGGGTATTGAGGAGGGCACCTTTTGGGATGAGCACTGGGTGTTGTATGGAAACCAATTTGACAATAAACGTCATCTATTGAAAATAAATAAATAAACAAATAAACAAATAAATAAATAAAACTTAGAGATATATATTAAAAAAAAATCTAAGCCACAAAGGATTCCTGATGAGAGTCTGGCCATAGTGGGTTCTAGGGGCTGGAGGGAGGAAGGACTGGGGAGTTGTTGCTTAAAGGAGACAGGGTTTTCATTTTGCAAGATGAAAAATTCTGGAGATTGCTTGCACAATTAATATACACCACAGTACTGGATGGTGCACGTAAAACTGGTTAGGGTGGTTAATTTTATATGATGTAAATGTTGCCACAATTTTTTTTAAGTAAGTCTAAAAATTAAAAGGAAAAAAAAATCTGGCCATGTATGTGGAAGAGCATTCACCACGCTGAAACAACTTTTCCTGCAACAAGATAGTTCGTGGCTCCCCAAGGTGGGGGAGAAGAAACAGGTCCAGAGAAGCATCCCTGTATCCTATCCGCACACCCCTGTTTAGGTGGCTTCAGGGTGATACGGGAGGAAGAAGGTTCCCTGGAGCCCTATGGAACCCAGGGTTTAGCAAGCCCTGCAGACGTTCCCCTGCACCCTGCACATGGCACCTGTTGGGTAGGGATGGCTGCTCGCAGACACTGTGAGCACCCCACCCACAGTTCCTCAGTACTGACAATATCCAACAGGTCAGCAGCTCCAGAAACACCTGTGGTCCTCCAGCCATCAGCACACGCACCGCCTAGATACAAGCTGTTCTCAATCAATGACTGATAGACATTGGCGAACACACACCCCAGCTCTTTGTCCTTCAACTGCAAGGCACATCCTACGCAGACCTCCAGGGATCCCCAACAAGAATAAGCCCCCAAAGCCCACGGTTGTCACCTGCCCATCAGGGCTCCCTGTACTGCCTCCTTCCTTTTCCCTTCTCCCTTCTCTCTCCCTTCTGGCTACTTCCTGGGATCACCTCCCGGATTAACTTTGCGCACCCAAATCCTTGTCTCAGGCTCTGCTTCTGGAAAAGCCCAACCTAAGACAGTGACCGTACAGTCTATCACCCAAACCAGGACCCTTTGAAGAATGAAAAGCGTCGTGATTCATAACTACACCAGGACTGTTGCAGGTAAACCAAGAAGTACGGTGGTTCCACTCGGCATTTCAGGACAAACAGCCAGATGTCTGGCGTGTGCCAAGAGAGACACGGAAGACATAGAGGAAACAGAGGTGAAGCAAAAGCAAAGACATCTGTCTGCAGTGTGATAGGTACCCTCCAAGTACCAGCTGTCTGCCCAACACCCTAGTGCCAAAAGCCCTGGAATTTAAACCCGATCTTGGGGGGAAATGGACTAACATGAAGTCTCCACCTCTTGGCAGAATCGGAGAGTAGTGAAGGTCCAGCACAGACAAAAACAAAGCAGAGTTACGCCTTTTGTGATCTGGAATCTGTGAGTGTAAAATTCTTCCCTGCCTCATGGGGGCCCCATTTCCTTCGTCGGGTCTTATTTTAAATGGCACAGTAAGACGATAAAGCTGGGAGGCAGGGATCGGGGAGAGGACTTTCATCGGTGTCCCCATGTCCTCTCCCACCCTTCCCCGTCGTCCTGAACGACTACAGTCCTTCCTTTCGACATTTTATTAAAAGCTGTTGCCTCGAGCCCCGCCTTCTCGAGGGGCCCCAGGAGGAAATCGGTGTGTTATAAATTAACCGTGGCAGAGCATCATCCCAGGAGCCCTGCCAGCTGGACGCTGGCCCTCCACCATCCATACCGGTGCTCAGCCCGCTGGGACCTGTCACAGCCCCCTGGCCCTACTGCCTGCTCATCCTGGGCTCAGAGCTTGGAGTTTCTCGTCTCTTGGCCACTGTGCCAAGCTCAGCAGTATTCAGAGTAATCTTCCTCCACGTAGTTGGAGGGGAACCAGCCAACCTGGAGAGAGAGGAGGAAGTGGTTAGGACAGCCTCTGCACGTTCCCCGTTGTTCCCCAACACACCGGGCAGGTTCCCTCTCACCTCAGGACCTTTGCACCTGCCACACCTTCTACCTCAGAAAGTACATCCCCCAGAGGTATACATGGCTGACCCCCGTCACCCCGCCTTCCAGAGAGCTCTCTATCATATGTCACCCTATTCATGAGGTCTTCCTGACCTCATTTAAAATTGCAAACCCCACCCACCTCAACACCCCTTATCCCTATTCTTGGCTTTATTTTTCTCCATAGCACTTGTCAGCATCTTGTTGATTATTATATACCTTACTTATTTATTAGCTTGTTGTCTGTCTCCATACCCCTGCTACCCCATGAACTCCCCAAGGGCAGGGATTCCTGTCTGTATTATTCATTAGATTCCCAAGAGCCTAGAATAGTTCTGGCACACAAGAGATTAATAAATATTTCTTGAAAGGATGGATGGATGGACGGATGGACAGACGCATGGATGAATGGATGGATGCGTGGATGGGCGGGTGGGGACACGGATGGGTAGATGGGCAGGTGGGTGGGTGGATGGATGGATGGATGGATGAGTAGAGGGGGAGTGGGATGGACAGATGGATTGATGGGTGGATGGATGGGTGAATGGATGGATGGTGCACGGATGGGTGGATGGATACAATGATGGGTGAATTCATCATAGCCCATATACCCCCATATACCCCCAAAAGGCTCTCTCAAACCCCAACTGTCCTCCACTGCATACTGAACTTACCTTCCACAATTCTTAAAAAAAAAAAAAAATGTTCACCTAAGCAATTATCCAGGCTGTTTTTTCATGTATGTCCCCCCCAGTAGAACATAAGCTCCTGACCAGTGTCCTTATCATCATTCAACAAATATTTTTGAGAAGCCATTACAAGCGAGGCAGTGTTCTAGAGACTAGGAATTAATTCATGGGTTAAATAAAGAAGACTCCCTGCCTTTGTGAGACAAAAATAAGAACCAGGTAGAAACGAACTTTGTTTGTTAGAGGTCCCTCCTGACAGTCCAAATTCAAGCAGGCAAAAAAGCACAAAAGGCAAGAGTGGTCAGTTCCAATTATGCCTCTTCATGCATTCAATATTTATGTGCCACACACTGTTCCAGGCACTGGTGACCCCGCAGTTAACAAGATAGACAAAAATCCCTCCCTCAGTGTCCCCCAAACATGCCAATCACTCTCTCACCTCAGGGCCTTTGCACATGCTGGTCTCTGCCTGGAATACTTCCCACCACCCCCTCTATGATCTTCTCACCTGGCTAACTTCACTCATCCCTCAGGGAAAACCTTGGCCTCTCTGAAGTGCTTCTGACCTGCTCCCATCCTGCCCTGTGATTCCCCATCTCAACCCTGACCACTCAGCGTTGTACCTGCTTGGTTACAAGTCTAGCGTCTTCACTAGACTATGAGTTTCATGAGGACAGTGCCTCTACAGCACTCATTTTTGTCTCCTCAGCATCCAGAAGAATGCCGGACACATAGTAGGCTTTCAGGAAATAAATGCAAGTTATGTGAAGGAATGAAGTCTTTATGTCCTTTCCTCCCCTCTGACCAGGGAAGACCTCCCCACCTGCTCCATTCCACAATTCCAGTACACCTCCACTAAAGCCAGGTCACCCCCATGCCCTTTCCCCAGGCTGCCAAGATTCACCCCAACTCACCCGGCCATAGATCTCCCCTCGCCACCAGCCCTGTTGCCCCTTCTTGTTAAGGATCTTGATGATGTCACCCTCCTTGAGGGACAGCTCTGATCGGTCCCGGGCACAGAAGTCATAGCGTGCTTTGGCTGTACCAAAATACTTGGTGCTTCCTGCTGTGTAGGGGAGAGCGGAAGTGGGCAAAGGGCTTGGAGCAGATACCCACCCACCATCTGGGGACAGTCTGCTTTCAGGAAGGTAACAGGAGGATGGAAAGTCCCTCAATGCTTCTTTGTGCAGAGGATTAGATGCCCTGAGAGGACACAACTGTACTTCTGGAATCATCTTTCCAGCCCAACCAGTATCCAAATTTAGAAAATAATGCCATTTATGTCTTTTTTTTAATGGTTTCTCTATATCTATAATGAAAGAAACAGAGGAAAGCTATGGAAAAATTCATTTTACGCTGTTAATATTAATTATCCTCAAGAGGACCAAGGGTAGAAAAAGAGGAATAAAAGAAAGATGAACAGGAGTGGGGGGAAAGACACAGAAAACTTTTCATAGTAAAATATTAAGCAACACTGTGGAATGTAAAACTACTCCGTAGTATTTCTGCAAATGTGCTGAGATCCGTGTATACATCAGGGCAAATCAGCAATGTGCAGACAGATACGTATATTTCACTGGGTGATGGGGATCCTCCGTTAAGGATTGGAGTCCTGATGTTATGTTGCTGCTGCTTTTTCAAAAATGTAATATTTTAACAATAATTAATTTAAAAAAATTTTTTGTACATTTATTTATTTTTGAGAGACAGAGTAAGACAAAGTGAGAGTGGGGGAGGGGCAGAGAGAGAAGGAGACACAGGATCGGAAGCAGGCCTCAGGCTCCGAGCTGTCAGCACAGAGCCCGCCGCGGGGCTCAAACCCACAGACCGTGAGATCATGACCTGAGCCGAAGTCGGACGCTCAACTGACTGAGCCACCCATGCGCCCCACAATAATTAATTTTTAAATCCCTCTTTTTAAAAAAAATTCTGGATGTATAAGAATTCAGAAACTTCAGGATGCACTCCAGCAAAATGAAATGTGGATCAGAGTAAGGAGTTTAAAAAATAAAGAAAAATATGGAAAACAAGAAATACAGATACAGGCTAAATAATTCTTGATATTGTATTTGAGAAGTCAAATGCAATCGTTAAGAAAAAATTCCTTAAGCATATGTTGTAATTATTTTAGTTCACAGCACACTGTATCCAACATCCCAGATAATGTCAGTGAACCTATGGGTGAGAGAGGCAATTTTGCCTTTTTGTGGGAGAAGGTTACAGATACTCATTAGCGCTTGATATTGACCTCTACCTGGTGGTTTGCTGATGGCTCTCCTCTCAGGCTCCTTGAAGGGGAACTGCAGGCAGGTGTCCAGAGACTTGAAGCAGTCCTTCAGGGAATTCTGCTGGTAAAATTCCACCAGCTCCTGGAGGGACAGAGGGACGGAAGCTCTGCCAGTGGGCCAGCCCATGAGGGGCCAGGGCTGGAAGGGGTTACAGCTACCTCCTCGGGTGCAGCAGATCCCTCTTCTGACCTCCCTGGAAAGTGACTCCTGGACTGTTCCCCATGACGGGGGGCTCATTCCCTTCCTGAGCAACCAGGACTGTTTTATGGGGAAGAGATCACATTGCCTAAAGCTGGTTCTCTTAACAGCCAACTCACTTGATAATAAATTTAACAAATAATCAACTTGCCTGATAACTAGCTCACCAAAATCAACCCCCCCATGGATATCAAGAACCTTATTTTTATAATTATTATAATAAGAATAATTCTGTTTATTGAACACCTACTATGTGCCGGTCAGTGTGCAATCACACATCATCAGAATGTCCTAATAACCGTGAAAGGTGAATACATTCATGATTCCCCCATTTTAAAAATGGAGAAACTGAGTCACAGAGAAGCCAAGTTCCTTGTCCAGGGTCTCATATCTGGAAAAGGGCAGATCCAGAATACAGTCCCCTGGAGGAAAGGGGCAATAGAATGTAGTAGCTAAGACAAAACAAAATGGTTTGGAGTTCTAGATTTCAAAACTGCCAGTATTATGAAAGACCAAAAAAAAAAAAAAAAGAAAAAAAGAGAGAGAGAGAAAGAGATATTTTAGAAAGACTGACAAACTATTACAAATGAAAAGAGACTAAGGAGACAAAAGCTAAATGCAATGTGTGATCCTTAATTATATCCTGGAGGAAAAATAGAGCTATAAAAGATATATACGGGGCCATCAGAGAGTTTGGAAATTGGACTGCATATTACATAAATTTTGCAGCAATGCTCAACTTCCTGGGTATAATAATGATACTGTGATGAGGTTCAAGAATGTCTTGGCTCTTATGGATATTCATGCTAAAGTATTTTTTGAAGAAGGGTCTTGATGCCTGCAACTTACTCTTATATACAGCAGATTAAATGTGTGTAGGGGGCGGGGAGGGATTAACAGAGGACACAAAAGAGGTAACAATTAGTAAATGTACATGAAAGATTCATGAATGTTCCTCTCACTATTCCAGTAACTTTTTGGAAATTTTTCAGAAATAAAAAAAAAATGAGGAGCAAAATTTTCAGAAAAAAGTTTGGGAGAGGAAAAAAAATTGTGGAATAAATTAACAGTCCCTAACCTTTCAGGGAGCCAAAGATCCGTTGGAGGATCGAGTGAAATCTGAGACCCTCACCTCCAAGAAAAATACATTCAGGTATGTGCAAAATTCTGGATGTTCTACCAGAGGACCCAAAGCTCGGCAGGGATCCACAGACCGTAGGTAAGATTCATGTGTTAGACCCATGGGCTTAAAATGTCTAAAAGATTGCCCAAAATTACAAGGCACCAAACAGGCATTTGAATTCTCAGTGAAAAGATCATTGAACAGATGAGGTCTTGAAACAACACCAATGCTCTTCTGTGACACAAGGTAAGGACAAAACATCAATTTCACCTGCATGTGAAATGGGATGTCCCACAGTGACTTAAGGGAACACTGGAGTTCTTTCTACAGCATGTCTGGCACTCACTAAGTGCTCAGTAAATGCTCATTGCCATTCATCATCAGCCATCAGGGGAATGAGTTGAAGGCCAATTGTTCCAGTGTTCTTTGAGAGGCTTCTCTGAGTGTGTGAAGGTGAGGGGGGGGGGGTCCCCAAGATGGAGCTTCAGGGAGGGCCCTGCCTCGATGCTGGGAGACTGGGGATGGGGTAGATTGGCCCTTACCGTAAGCCCCCGGAAAGCCTTCTTCTCTGTAATCCGGTACAATCCTTCTGCTGTCATGATTTTAATGTGTTTGACCTCAACATTATACCTGGAAGCAGTGAGAGAGAGGCCCGGATGGTCACTGGGCCCTGAGGCTGGGGACCCAAGCTCATCTGTCCCTTGCCAGGTGTCAGCCCCAGTCTATACACCCCCAACCATGGAAGGCACAATCTTGACAAATTCAGGGAGGGCGAGACCACTGAATCACCTTCCCTGATTCAGAGGATTGTTAAGAAGTCACAAAGATCTTGTAAAGAAAGACACGCTCTATAACAGAGAAGATGAGATCTATCCTTCCCCCAAGACGAAGGACCTAGAATCTATAGGATGGGAAAAGAGACCCATTTCCACCTATATGGCAGACCACAGATCAGTAAGGGCATGGAAGAGATATTCACATCTGCCAACAAGGAAACCTAGACAACAACAACAACAACAACAACAAAAATCTGACTACAGAAAACTAGAAATGATGAGGAAAGAAAATGCTGAGCTCTCAAAAAAGCAAGGGAAATTCCCAGTGGCCAGAAATGAGGTTGAAACTAAAAACCAACCTTATTGCATGAACTGCTACCCTACAGGGTTTGTTTATCTTGGTCACCAAGTATCTTATGCCTTGATGACCCCACAGAGACATGGGATGAGTTACTAGGTCCACGGAGGTGGAGTTAGCAGTGAGACCTGCCTACACCCCATAAGCCTGGACGGTCAAATGCTACATCCTCTAGAAAAACCACCCATCGCACAGGCAGCCAATAAAAAAGGTCTGTCTCAGACTCAACACAGAAAAGTCACCCTTGTGAATTCAGAACCTCAGACCTGCCCTCATGCAGGTTTTGGTGTTTGAACTTAAACCACATGTACAGCCTGGGAAGCTAAAGAATTAACCTAAAAACAAATCCACCTGTTGGTGACCCCAATGAAAACAAATGCAAAATCTCTGGAGACCCAAGCAGCAGAAGACTGCCACCAGGAAAGCCCCACCCGAGACCACAAGACGAAATTTCAGGGGCGCCTGGGCAGCTCAGTTGGTTAAGCATCCGACTCTTGATTCTGGCTCAGGTCATGATCTCACGGTTCGTGGGATAGAGCCCCATGTCGGGCTCTGTGCTGACAGTGCAGAGCCTGCTTGGGATTCTCTCTCTCCCTCTTGCTCAGCCCCTCCCCCACTCTCTCTCTCTCTCTCTCTCTCTCTAAATAAATAAACTTAAGGAAAAAAAAGACAAAATTACAAAACCAACCAGGAAACAAGTCACCGTGAGTGAGAAGCTCACACAACAGACAGACATGAGTGAAGGGACCCACTAGCCTTGGGTCCAGGTGGCATTTCTGCCTCTCACTAGGATGAGCTAAATGCCTTTTGGAGACTGTCTGGGAGGCATATGTTTTTCTTGCAGGTGTCAGTCAAGTAAAAGGAATAAGATGGATAAAAACACCCAGGACGCCACAGGGCTCAGTGAGAGATGGCTGTCAGGATAGTTCATTCCCTTCCTCCCAGGCTCCTTCCTGCAGCACCCAAATCACAAGGAGTCAGGGGTGGGAGGAGTTACTTAATGCTGATGGCAAATTCTGCTGAGTCCTTCACCCGCTGCCGCACCAAGAACGTCCCATCCGAGCGGTTGGTGAGGATACTTTCTGCCCCGGCGCGCTCCATGGGGCCAGCGTACCTGTCAGGATGCATCAGGGAGAGAGGTCCACACGGCCCCTATGCTTGAGCCCCCACGTTGTCATACTGAGGCCACTCTTTCCCCCATCCTGTGATTTTTCAGCAGGTGACAGTCCCAGGGCAGGCTGCTCCAAAATGGGCCACTTTGGTGTCAAGACTATTTTGGGTTAAAAAGCAATCAAAACTCTTTATCTTCCCCCCCGCCACCCCACCCGACCAAAAAAAAAGAAACTGCCCCAAACGGATTCGGACAGAGCACCTGCTGGGGGCAAAGAGCTGTCAGCAGACACGTCCATTAGTCTACGAACAAAGTACCACGGACACAGAGGAACCTAGCAAGTCCTGTTTGATCAAATCCTCTGTGACCCACAGCTTTTGAGTGGCCCAGCAAACATATGTGTACCAAAGATTTCCTCTTCTTCATCTTCCAGAGAAGTGCCTTGCTTCCCTTTCAAGTCCCACACCGCTGCTCCCTTCTCCTTGGTTCAGAATGACGTATATGCCTCCGTTTGCCCGACTGTCTTGGGATTTCAGCGTCTGGGTGGCGTCCCCCCACACACAAAATTCAATTTGACTTTTCTCCTCTCACTCTGTGTCGTGTCAATCTGATTCTTAGTTCCCCTAGAAGGACCTTGAAGGGGACGGGGATTCTGGCTCCCTGACATGCCCTTTTATAATGAACTGGTAATCTCCTAAGTAAACCATTTTCCTGCATTCTGGGAGTTTGTATTAGCAAACTGGGGACGACGTTGTGGGAACCTCTAATTTACAGCCGGTCGGTGGGAGATCCTGGAAGCCTGGACTGGACATTGGCAGCCTCCTGGGAACCGACCCCTAACCGGTGGGGACTGCAGTCATCTCTAGGTGGGCAGTGTCAGAAATGAACTGAACTGGATGACAGCCAGCTGAGAGGGGAGAATTGCAGAACTGCGTAGATGTGGGGAAAAACCCACACGCTCGGCTGAGACTGTGAGTATAGAAAAGCAGACGTTTTCCCCTTTGCTCTGGAATTTGGCATCACTGGGACGGGCATTTACCACATCCACACTACTTGCCCGTCTCTGTGGCCACCAGGACAGAAGCTGGATGAGAGCGGTGAGACAGTAGCCTCGGAGACCAACTGCGAAGAGGGAGCCAAAATACTCCGCCAGCAAGGTAAAAGATAGCAAATGAAGTAAGGAGTATTTTAATGCAATACTTTTAAAAGTCAAAATGATTGCCAAAGCAGCCAGAAAGGGAGCAAGGCTCTGACATGCACCGCTTTGTGGACGGATCCCGAACATAGGATGCTCAGAAAAGAGAGCCAGAAACAAAAGGCCATGGAGTGTGTGGTCCCATGTGTGTGGAATGTCCAGAAAAGGCACATCCACAGACAGGAAGGGGTCAGAGGTAGGTGCTGGGGGCTGGGGAGGCAGAGGGGTGACCACACACAGGGGCAGGGTTTCCTTTGGGGGGATGGAATGTTCTAGACTTACAGTGATGATGACCACCCAACCTTGTGAACGTAGTAAATGCCACTGGATATAAATATATTTGTGCCGTAATGTAAATATATAACATAAAGAATATATATCAATATATTATATATTAATTATATACATAATTATATGACTATATATTATATACTATATTATAATTATAATATATAGTTATATAATATATTATATAATAGATACTATACTATAATTATAATATATAGTTATATAATATGTTATATAATATATACTATACTATAATATATATTAATTAATTATATCATAATTAATATATCATATAATATATTAATATATGTTATAGATAATATACAATTATGCATGACACATAAATGTGAATATGAATGTATTATGTTATAACTAAATACATAACACACATACTATTTACTAGTTTTGGATGATATGTAATTACAGATGATATATAAATGTGGATATGAATATATTTATGCTGCAAATGTAAATATATAACAAATAATATACCATTAACTTGAGGTAATATATAACTATATGTGATATATGGATGTGAATATGTAATATAGACATAAATACTAACATAAACGCCACTTTAAACGGTTAGTTGTACGTTATGTGGATTTCACCTAGGTTTTGAAATGAATGCAAAAGAAAATCCATGGTGAACAAAATACCAAGGCTTTAAATAAAGACAAGATCCACCTCCATACTCATGGGTTCGACTCTTTCTACCCCCAGCCCTGTCAGGTCCTGTCTTTATTCACAGTTTTGATATTTTGCTTATCACGGATTTAGTTTGCCTTGCTTTCGATTATTTTAAATGCCGCATTGAACCATCACGGATCTCAGTGCCTGAGTGTTTGGCTGCCTCCTCCAATTCTGCACCTAAAGTGAGGGTCTCGCTCTCCTGATACAATTCCACGCCTGGTGACCACACCCCAGCAGGGGAGGGCAGACACCAGGTCTGAATCCTGGCTCTGCTACTTGGCTGCTCTGTGACCTTGGGAGCTGATTTGCCACACTCTGAGCCCCAGTTTTCTCTTCTAAAAAAAAGGAGGATAAAACTACCCTCTGCAGAGGACATTTCTGACCAGACGTGGCTGAGGCGCCCAACACGTGTTCTGTCAGCATCATGACTCTCCAGAGGCAGTAAGGTCAGGCTCTGGAGTCAGGCAGATGGGCTCCATCCCATCTCCGTTCCCTTCCTCACTGTGTGACATTGAACAAGTCACTTCCCCTCTCTGAGCCTCGGTTGCCTCCTTCTTCCCCAAAAGGAAAGGAGAGTGGCAAAGGGTTGGTATGAAAATTCAATGCGCTCCCTAAAGCACGGACACAGCAGCCATAAAAACAGTCCCGTGTTACATCATCTAAGAGGCCAGTGATCATAAAAGGCACTGTTCCTTCATGGGCCATTATGAAATAAAAACCACTACCCATAAAAGTAGGCAGAAGACTGATATTCCATCGATTGTAAGAGCGATTGCAATGTCAGAGATGTTAAAAACATGAAAAATAAAAAGTGCTTACTGTGTGCCAGGCACAGGACTAACAGCCCATTAAAGCCTTACAACAGCCCTAGGAAGCATAAGTCGGTTTTAGTCTATTTTCCGGAAAGGAAAGCTGAAGCACAGAGAGGTTGAGTTACTGGCCCAAGGTCACACAGCCGGGAAATACTGGACTCAGGATTTGAACCCTGTCAGTGGGCTCCAGAAGCAACACTGTAAACACCCACCCCCTCACTGCCCTAAATTCAATAGGTGCTCAAAAAACAGGGGCGAGGGGCTGCTGGTAACATCACCACCATCATTTTCCTTCCAGTGAGGCCCTGATCGCCCAAAGTCAGGGACCTTCTTTTGTCTGCTCGCGCCTCAGCAGCCCTGGGCCCAGGGCTCCATCCAGCACTCGATGCCCAGAGTTCAAAAAATGAATGAGATATTGGTTTGGAGTCGCCTTCCGTGCCCAGCCAGGGAACCCACCCCAGGGGGCCCAAGTTGAAAATAAGAAAGGTAGTTCCACTCACCAGAGATGAACAGTCAGGTCCTGAGGGGGACCCTGGGGACGCAGAGACCGAGACTTAGGGTAAAGAGCCAAGGTTAGCAACGGAGTGCAGGGTGCATCACTCATATACTCATTCACTCTGCCATCATTTATTGAGTGTTTATTATACGCCAGGCACCGTGCTATTCATTGAAGACACAGCCTCAGAATCTAATGGGAGAGACTGGTCCACTTCCAGTCAGGGGTTGTCCAGCCACTGTGGTAGCATGACCCTCAAGTTAAGAATGGATTTTATGGGGCGCCTGGGTGGCTCAGTCGGTTAAGCGGCCAACTTCGGCTCCGGTCGCGATCTGGCGGTCCGTGAGTTTAAGCCCCGCGTCGGGCTCCGTGCTGACCGCTCAGAGCCTGGAGCCTGTTTCGGATTCTGTGTCTCCCTCTCTCTCTGACCCTCCCCCATTCATGCTCTGTCTCTCTCTGTCTCAAAAATAAATAAACGTTAAAAAAAATTAAAAAAAAAATAATGGATTTTACATTTTTAAATGGTTGACAAAAACCAAAGGAAGAATAATATTGCTCGGCATGTGAAGATGGGGTGAAATTCACATGGCAAGGTCCAGAAATTCAGTTTTATTGGGACAATGGTCAGGCTCACTCATTTGCACATCGTCTGTGCTGCTTTTGTACCATTTTGGCAGAGGTGAGAAATCACAAAAGAGACCATGTGACCCACAAAGATGAAAATCTATATTATCTGTCTGTTTACAGAGAGCCCAACCCCTGGTCTGAAAACATGTAAACGTGCACACTGTCACCACATTAGGACGGCTATTGTAAAATAACAAAAAACAAACAAAACAAAACAAGAACAGAAAAATAACAAGTGTTGGGAAGGATATAGGGAAATTGGAAACCTTGTTGCGTTACTGGCAGAAATGTGAAATGGCACAGGTACTACTGAAAACAGACGGTGGTTCCTGAAAACCTAAAACTAGAATTACCATATGGCCCAGCGATTCGTCTTCTGGGTATCTACCCGAAAGAATTAAAAGCAGGGATTCGAAGAGATATTTACACATCCGTGTTCCTAGCAACGTTACCCATGATTGCCAAAGGGTTAGGTCTCCATCAACAGATGGACAGATAAACCAAATGTGGTATGCACACACAATGGATTATTAGCCATAAGAAGACGGACATTCTGACATCTGTTACAACATGGATGAACTCTGAAAATGTTATGCTCACTGCAAAAGCTGGTCTCAAAGGGACACATATACCACTCATCCGAGGTCCCTAGAGGAGTCAAATTCACAGAGACAGGCAGTAGATGGTGGGAGCCAGGGGCTGGGGGATGCGGTGGGGACTTAGTGTTTCAGCTCTGCAGGATGGAGAGTTCTGGAAATGGACAGTGGTGGTGGTTGCACAAACGTACGAATGTATCTAATGCCACGGAACTGTATACTCAAAAATGGCTAAAATGGTAAATTTTATACAATTTGTGTTTGACCATAATTTAAAAATAGTAATAATACGGGGCGCCTGGGGGCCTCAGTCAGTTGAGCGTCAGACTTCAGCTCAGGTCATGATCTCACAGTCTGTGGGTTGGAGCCCCGTGTCGGGCTCTGTGCTGACAGCTCAGAGCCTGGAGCCCGCTTGGGATTCTCTCTCTCCCTCCCCTTCTCTCTGTCCCTCCTCGACTTGCCCTCTTTCTCAAAATAAAAAAATAAACGTAGAAAAAAACAACAAAAATAAAAATAGTAATAGAAAGAATGTGGAACTACCACCTGTATCTAGTTCTGAAACATCACTCCAAAAGAAAACCCAAACACATCACCCATTAAACAGTCGGTCCCAAAGCCCCCCACCTCCAGCATCTGGGAACCACCAATCTGCTCTCTGTTCCTGTGGATGTACCTAGTTGAGACATTTCACATAAATGAAATGATTGCAAAATGTACTATACCACTGAAGTGTGCACTTTAAGATGGTTTTTATGTTTTTCAAATTTCACCTCAATTTGTTTTAAAGGGGAAGAAAAGAATGAAATATTCTGTGCACAACATGAAAAGATCCCAAGATATATTAAAAGGCAAGCAGGGGGCTGCAAAATAGTATTAAGTCTTCTGAATAAATCATGGGGCAAATGAGAATTGCTATTCGTATCGACTTAGTATGTATATTAAGAAACTCCAGACAGACACTCATAAAACAAATACAATAGTAGCTATCTTGTAAGGTAGGTGGGACCAGGAGGATGGAATCCTTCAGTAGAAAGGAGAATTGATTTTCTGCAGTACGAGGGAGAGGACCTTCATACAAGAAGAATCAAGAGGGAAAGGATTGGTCATCATTCTCCATGTGCCCCCCGCCCCCCCCCCCCCCCGCCTCCACTCTGGGCTTGGTCGACACGTTAGGCAGAGCACGGAGTTTGGGAATGACTTACCGTGATGGGCAACCCCTCTCTATCTCAGGGGTGTTAATTCAAGGCTTCCCGCCCTCACAGGACCCTCTCCAGACCCCCCTTGCCCTCTCTCCATCCAGATTTGAGGCACTTACATGCACGTAGGGCTTGACCCTGTTACAGGGAAACCAGCCAACTTCATTGGTAGCCGTATTCCTGCCCTAAAAATCCGGGAGGGAAAGACACGGACGCAGAAGTTACTTGCATTCACGTGCGTGTATGTGTGTGTGCCCATCTTTCTACCCACTGGCCATCCGCCCACCCATCCATCCCTCTGTGGCCCGCATGACCCATGGAGTTCTAGCCAGTATCAACCACCTGGCAAGACGGCCAGCTCAGAAGGGCCGGGCCAGCCCTAGAAATCCCCATGTATGACACCCTCCCCAGATGCCTCGTCCAGACCAGCCTCCCCTTGCCAAAGCCTTCCCGGGACCGCCTACGCCCATGACCCCACACTCAGATCCTTCTCCATCACTGCCACCACCCAGCCTGTACCTCCCACCAGTTCTGTTCGGCCTCAGCCTTGGTGAGCTCCACGATGTCTCCGGGGTTGAGCCGCAGGAAAGGACCAATGGCTCCAGGTGGTGGGGGAAGCCCATAGTATTCCTGGCACACCTCCATCTTGGGCAGGCCTGGAGGGAAGGGAAGGTGGTGGCTCAGTGCGGTTGGCGGCCACGGATTTTCAGACCTGAGCCTCACCACCCTCCAGGATGGCGAAAATTAGAGACCAAGAGAAACACACCCTCGTGTGTGCCAAAAGTCCGAGACGGGCTGTCTTCGCAAGAGCCCCAAACTGGAAACAACCCAATGGCCTCAATGGAATGCATAAACTGAGTGTGACAGAAGCACACAACAGAATGTGACACAGCGATGAACAAATTACTGTCACAAGCAACCACGCCAATGAGTCTCACCAACACGACGCAGGAGGAGGACATACCACAGGATTTCATTTTTACGAAGTTCAAGGAAAGGCAAAACTGACCTATGGTGGTAGGGGTCTAAGAGTGGTCCCCTCGGAGAGCCGGGGGGGTGGGGGCTGAACAGCAGTCTGGTAAAGCCTTCTGTGTGGAGGAGTTGAATAATCTCTCCTGTCCAGCAGGGCAGTCATTAGTCAGAGGTGGTGAGCGAGAGCTCACAATGTGGCTAGTGTGGCTGAGTACGGGAGTTTTAAGGTTATTTAAATTAGTTTCAATTTGCATTGGACAGTGTAGTTCTAGAATTCGGTGAAACGGTCCATATCTTGATCTGTGTGGTGGTTACAGGGGTAGAAATTCATGGTGCCATGCAGTTAAGATTTGCTCACTTATACACATTACAGTATGTATTTTCTATCTCAATAAACAGTGTGTGTGTGTGTGTGTGTGTGTATATATATACAGACACACACATATGTATGCATATATATAATGGATATGTACAAGTGTGTGTATTAATACATACATACAATGTGCATAAATATAAATACATATAATAGATACACACACACTTACTTTTGTAAATGTGCATCTATTTTTGACAGAGAGAGAGTGCAGAGGAGGGGCAGAGAGAGAGGGAGAGAGAATTCCAAGCAGGCAGTGCAGAACCTGATGTGGGGCTTGAACTCATGAACTGTGAGATCATGTCCTGAGCCTAAATCAAGAGTCGGACACTTAACCAACTAAGCCACCCAGGCACCCCTACACACACACACACACACACACACGCACACACACATAAATATTTCCCTCTATTGAGGACATTTGGGTTGTTTCTGGTTTTTGACAAATAAAGCTGACATTACACTTTTGTATAAAACGGATTACACAACGCATATAAATCTATGTATAATTATATATACGTTCTTCTTATTGAATCATTTGTTTCTAATTTTTTATTACTTCAAATAAAGCTGATATATCTATCTATAGACACAGATTATAGATATCTATAGATCTTTGTACACTGACATCTATATATGAATATACATAGACACGGATAGATAGATATGAAATCTGAGCCTTTACACTGACTCTGTATTATTATGAGCAAAGGTTTTACTTCCTCAGCCACACCAAACTGTTCTCACATGTTTAATGCTGCCTGGCTTCCCTGCCTCCCAGCCTTTGCGCATGCCATTCCCTCTGCCTGGAACACCCCTGCCCTCCTCCCCACCTGCCTAACCCTCTCATCCATCAAATGTCTGCCTAAATGTCTCCTCCTCTGAGAAGCCTTCCCTGAAGGCTCAGATCTGTCAAGTCCCCCAGGTTCTATGTTCCAGAGAACCTTCTAGTCCGCCCACTACAAGGTAATGTCTTAAAATTCTCTCCCTCACCACTGGTCTCAGAGCTTCTGGAGGATGAGAGGCCCCAGATGTGACCACGTATACAGTAGATATTGAACACAAGGCACCCATCACTGCTGTGATGCCACAAAATTCATCAACATAGGAATGAGTCCAGGCTTTCCCCCCTGCCATTGGGCTAAAATGAATCTGTGCCCTCCACTTCCCCATCCTCGAGTGGAGGGCACTCTGCTGAAACTATAGATCATGATAAGATTCTGTGGCACAGAATCAAGAGGAGAGGAGGTAAGGACCACCAGAGGCGTGCCGCGTTGGAAAGCAAGGAAAAAGAGGTGGTGAAGAGGAGAAATTGGACGGTAAGATAAAGAGCACCTTTACAAGGATGGCTCCTGCCCCATGCCTTCTCTTCCTAGTGTTTGAGCAAAGCAAGTAAATAATTTGGGTCATTTTTAAAGTTTTTTAAATGTTATTTATTTTTGAGAGAGAGAGGGAGACAGCATGAGCAGGGGAGGGGCAGAGACACAGAATCCGAAGCAGGCTCCGGGCTCCGAGCTGTCGGCACAGAGCCCGATGCGGGGCTCGAACCCACCAACCGCGAGATCGTGACCTGAGCCAAAGTCGGACGCTCAACTGACTGAGCCACCCGGGCGCCCCCAGTTGGTTATCTTTAAATTCCTTTCGGGTTTCTAGGACTGCAACCAATGGCTCACAGCTTTACAAGCAGGACCTTATGTGATCGTTAATATAACTGTTGAGATCTGGGGCAGAGACCAGGCTTCCTCCTGCCCCACACAACGCCCACCCCCCTCAGACTCACCCAGGTCATTCCGCTTTTTGTCCTGAGGTCGGCGATGTGGCTTATCCTGGAGGGAGACAGCAAGACTGCAAGTGTGGCTCCCCAGGCCCAGCCTGGGGCCCCCTCAGCTCCTATGTGAGCACCCAGCAAAGGACCATGCCCACTGCTGGGGTCTCCTGGGTCACCCTTCCTTATCCCCCATGATTTCTCATACAGAGAAAGGAGAATGGGGGTCTTACCTTCTTCATAGTTCCTGAAAAATCTATGGGGGGCGGGGAAGGAAATAGTTAGCATGGAAATCCCCCCCACAGGACCAAGCCCACCTGCCCCAGTCTCTCCCACTGGTACCTTGCCCATGTCGGCCACATGGAGGGACCCTTCCCAGACACTCCTTGTGTGCAGGTGCCCGGCACCGATGGCAACGGTAACCCTGATAGAAAGTGCCTCTGGGATGCCAAGGGGAGATTAAGGGACGTCAGTGATGCTGACTGGACACAGCTGATCATTTTGCCAACAACGTGAAGGGTGCCCTTGGGTTCTCTTCAGGGCAAGAGAGAGATGCAGAAGCGGAAGCCCAAGGGAGAGCCTCCCACCTCCCAACCCAGGGGACAGACAGCCAGAGAAGCCCCTCTGAGGAGGACGAGCTGACCGCACCCAGGCCCCAGGCCCATCCCCCCGACCCCTACCTCAGCAGCATCTGGCAAGCCTTGCATGACGTGGTCTCCTCAAAGGAGAACATCTGGAAGTCGTGCCCGTTGGCAGTAGCGTTCTCAGGGTAGATGTTGGAGCTGGAGAGGGGAGAGAATTCCCCGTGATGGAACAGTATTCAGCCACACAAGGGAATGAAGTACCAACACGTGCTGCCCTTTGGACGTATCGGGGCAGCCATAATGGATACGCTACATAAGCCATAAGCCATATCTCCAGCCCTCCACTGATGGGCATTTGGGTGGAGACAGAGAGCAGACCGGTGGCTGCCAGGAGCTGGGAGCAGGGGAAATGGGGACTGAGTACTACATGGGTGCAGGGTTTCCTTTTGGGGGGATGAAAATGTTTTGGAACTTAGAGGTGGTGGTTACACAATATCGTGATGCACTAAATGCCATTGAATCATACACTTTAAAATAGCGAAATTTTTGTTACATGAGTTTCATCTCAAGAAGACGAAGGAAGGGAGCCTGGGGGGCTCAGTCAGGTTAGCATCCGACTCTTGATTTCGGCTCAGGTCACGATCTCACTGTTTGTGAGACTGAGCCCCTCTTCCGGCTCTGTGCTGACAGTGCAGAGCCTGCTTGGGATTCTCTCTCTCCTTCTCTCTCTCTCTGCTCCTCCCTCACACACACACACACACACACACACACACACACACACACACACACACTCTTGCTCTCTCTCTCAAAATAAATAAAACAAACATTAAGACGAAAAAGAGGAAGGAGGAGGAGGAGGAGAGGAAAGGGAAGGGGAAGGATAAACGGAAGGAGAAGAAGAAGGAAGAGAAGGAGGGAGAGGAGTGGGAGGAGGGGGAGAGGGAGGAAGGGGAGGAGGAGTAGAAAAAGAAGAAAAAGGAGGAGGAAGAGGGGTTCAGGCTGGTGGCTGAAGCTCACACACAGAACACTGACATTCTGAGGATGCAGACAGCATTAAAAGCCTATGCTTCCCATTTCGCAGATGGGGAAGCTGAGGTTCAGAGTGGCCCTACGGAACAGAGCACAACTGCCTCTCAGCCCCTGTCCACTGCAGAGTCCTCTGAGGACAGGGGGTGGGGGAGGAGGGGGGTCTCACATGGCCATCTCGAACTGCTCCAGCCACTTCTTCTTCAGTTCTCGTGTCTTAAAGAACAGCTCATAGCCCTGGGAACCTTGGTCCTCGATCAGGAGAAACATGTGAGTCCACTGCAGGGAACAGGGTTCAGAATGAAGACACCCAGTCTGCAGAGGATGGGACCACACACCCTCTTCACCCCTACCCCTGTGGGGAGGAAAGGGTCAGCCTCGTAACAGCCTCTCTGCCCCCCGGAGAAACTGGGCACGGGCACCCTTGTAAGGGTCTGCCTGGGAGAACCAAACATACGTGCACAAATCTAAGACCACGCGTGTCTTACACACACACACACACACACACACACACACACACACACGCACGGGCATTCTAAAGCTCGAGTGCAGAGCCTCAGCTCTCCCAGCCCTGGGGACCCCAGATCTGGCTTCGGAGCCCCACCTTCTTGTTTTCTCGCTCTCCAGAGGAATCATCTCGAACCTGGAAGCTTTGCAGATCCACAACATTCTTGAGGTCGTAGGAGTCCCCTCGGCGCTTGCAGATGAGCAGAGCTTTGTCGAGCAGGAAGGCGTACCTGAGAGCAACTTGGGTCAGGGGCCTCTGTCTGGCTCCCCTCGGCCAGCTCCTCCCCACCAGCTCCACCTTCCTGGCCCCACCTGGCTGTCCGTGTAGGACGCCCGCCCTTCTCCTCCTCTGTGGCCAGCTTGGCAGGATCGGCCTACCCATCCTGAGCTCGGCCATAAGATCCTTCTGGGTCCCAAGCACCTGCTGGTCTTGGCTCCACCCACATGTCCACGCTGGTCCCGCCCTGCCCGCCCACCTAGGCCCCACCCCCTGGTGTAACTAGAAATCCCGCCCCGCCTTTTCTGTACCTGTTGGCTCTGCTTACCGGTCCATCTTGGAGCGCCTCTCCACTGAGGTGATCTTGAGCTCCCCATCGATCTTGGGCCGGCCATAGTGGGCCAGAGACTGGTCCTACGCAGCAGGAAGAGGGTCTGGCAAGGGGCCACCCAGGGGGAGGCCGAACACCCTCCCATCCCACCCCCGCGGCCACCCCCCTGGCCCGTCCTGCCCTGCCCCCTCACCAGGTTCTCGATGGACAGCTGGAAGTTGGTGATCTGCCGTAAAGTCTCGTTGTCCCGCTTGACCTCATTCACACACTGTGCCAGGTCCTGGGGGTGGGGCAGGGGTGAGCCTGGGCCCCCAGCCTGGCCAGTCCCCTATCTGGTTGGGCATAGGGGGTCAGCCCCCACCAGGGGCTGGCAGGAGGGGTAGAAAGGGCATCCCCGCATGTACTGTCCCCAAGCGAGACGCTAGGAACCACTCACGGGTCACATGGGCGTGTGGTCATTGATGAGAGGAGGGGTTGCCCGTGGGTGTGACCGTGTGCCCTGCCTCGAACGTGTACACGCCTGTGTGTGACCACTCACCCTCATGGCGTCCAGGGCCTGCCTCAAGTTCTCCTTCTCCATCACGTCCTGCGTGTGTTTGACCAGCTCCTGCACAGCCCATGGAGACAGACATCACCTGGGCCTGCCCTCTCCTCTTCGGGACCCTCCAGACGAGCCTGGCCTGCCAGCTTCCTCCTTCCTCCCAGAGGGTGCCCGGCCCCAGCCCCGGGAAGACAGCTCTGCCCCACGCCTGTGGCACGGAGAGGGACACAAACCAAGCCCTTGCCTGGGGGCCCCCACTTGTGCACCTGGAGAAGGAGGTGATACTTGAGCACCCGCTGCATGGGCACCATCAGCAGGTCCCGCAAGGTGAACCTCCCGTTGTTTGCTCGCTGAGAACACTCCTGGGGGGTCAGAGAAAGGGATGAGCACGATGAGGCAGAGACAGGTGCGGGTGTTTCTAGAACCTGAAGCATCATCGGGGAAACAGCGAAGGAAGAATTTCCCGGAAGGCTGGCAAACACTGCCCGAGGCAGGATTCCAGGAGCTGAGTGGAGCTGGGGAAGGAGCGGGGGACAGGGCTGCAGGGTCCCCACAGTGGAGACCGACGAGGCCGGATGGACGGTGCATGCAGGTGGCCCGTCCTCATTTCTGCCCTGTAGATACACTGGTTCCGGGGCGGGGGGGGGGGGGGGGGGGGGTGGCGGTGCTCAGCCCAGGATCGGGGCTCGGTGTGAGTTGGGGCTCAGCCCAGACTTGGGGCACGGCCAAGGCTGGGACTCAGCGCAGGCTGGACTGGGGGTCAGCCTGGAGTCAGAGCTGAGGTCGGGGTCAGGACTCAGTCCAGAGTCGGGGTTCAGCGGGGGGTCAGGGCTCAGGGCTCCCGCCCACGTCTTCCTGCTCCCTTTCTCCCACTCAGCTGGGCAGTACCTCCCACCCCAAACCCTGGCTGGGCTGCGATAGAAAGTAGCACCACCAGCTCTGTCTCCTCCCCACTGCCCCTGGGGCCTGGGAAGGGGTAAGAGAGCCCCCCAGATGGCGCCCGGGCCCCACCTCCAGCTTCATTTGCACATCCTCCCGGGCGGCGGCCACATGGTCCAGGTGCTTGCTGGCTGACTCCACCTGGCTGCAGTAGCGGCCGTAGACGAGGAACCTGAGGGAAGGACAGGTGGCCGGGTAACGGTGGCCCGCACCACGGTCAGGCAAATCTGGGTGTCAGTCCAGGCCCCGCCTCTTCCCAGATGGTCTGAGCCTCAGCCTCCCCATCTGTAAAATGGGCATGACAATGGCACCTCCCACATGGAGCCACTGAAGCACCGGAGGGAGACGATGCGTAAGACACGCTTAGCACTCGGTATACTGTGTCCTCAATGTTCGCTCATCTAACAAGCACTTACAGAGCACCTACAAGTGGCCAGTCCCTTCCCTTGCCCACGAGCAGAGAGGGAACAGCCCTGCCTGTCCGGTAGCCTCTGAGGGCAAGGTCGTCCAAATGCCCGGTGCGGGCAGGACGGGGTGACTTCCGGGGGTCCGGGCTGGCCGGCTGAGTCTCACCTCTCCTTGTATTTGATGAACACCTGGTAGAGGGTGGGCGCACCTGGGGTGCCCAGGACTTCCTTCATCTCCTTTAGGAAGAGAGTGTGCACACGAAGCAGGTCCTACTCGGAGGAAGGAGTGGGGGCTGGGGTTCAGGAGGCCCACCCTGCAGTGCTCAACTCCCAGCCCCCACTCTCCAGGCACAGGCGGAGCCAGCAGGTCGTCCCCACTGGACAGACGCCCGGGAGGGCTGGGGACCGGCCAGCTCACCTCGATGTTGATGAAGATAATCTCAATGTCTTGGGGTTTGAGGAACCGTTGCAGGGGCTTCATGAAATGCTGCAGGAGCGGGGAGAGCAGGATGAAGGGGGCGGGACCCCTCCCTCCGGCCCAGGCCCAGGGAGCCGGGGACAAGGAGACAGAGTCAGAGACCAACAGAAAGAGAGGCTGAGAGACAGAGATGCACCACGGCCACCCAAACACCTGTTCGCGGCTGTTCACGCCAGCGTTATTCGCAACAGTCGAAAAGAGGGACCAACCCGAACGTCCAGCGATGGGTGAACGGGTAACAAGATGGGGTCCACCCACCCACCAGAATGTCGCTCAGCCACGAAGAGGAGCGACACTGGCACACGTGGACGGACCCCGAACACACGACGCTCGGTGAGAGAACCGGACACAGAGGGCCACGTCGTGTGTGATGCCACGTGTGTGAAATGCCCACAACAGACACATCCACGGAGACAGAAAGTAGGTTAGCGGTTTCCAGGGGCTGCAGAAGGACGGGGGCGTAGGGGGTGATGGCTGAAGGGTACGGGGTTTCCTTGGGGGGGATGACGAAAATGTTCTAAAATTAAACAGTGGCGATGGTTACACCAAAAACCACTGAATTGTCCACGTAAAGGGGTGAATTGTATGGTACGTTGAGCTCATCTCGATAAAGCTGTTGAAAAAGCAATGGCCAAAGGGAAGAAAATAGAAGGTCGGAGAGACAGTAATAGACACAGGTGGACAGAGGTGAGGACACAGGAAAAGATACAGACAGGGATAGAGGGACACCCAGGGAAAGGGAGACCGAGGAAGAAGGAAGGACAGACCGATCAAGACAGGAGATGGCATGAAAGAGAAAACCAGCGGCAGAGAGAGAGAAGAAACAAAACAATGGGGACAGAGAGGAGCCCCAGGCCCGCTTGGGACACACGGGGCTTCTAGGCACGGTCCAGAGGCCGCCGCTCGGGCCGGGGGACGCGCACCTGCCCGCCCAGCTCCCGCACATGCGCCCCCGGGGCTGGGTCGGAGCCCCGCACCTGTTGGATGGATCCCAGCGTGTCCGTGTACTTCTCCTCCGTCTGCTGGATCTCCCGCAGGCAGCAACACCGCTTGTCACACTCTGTCATCTTGGGCTGAGGGTGGGGAGCACAGGTCGGTGTTGGGGGGCCCGGGGCTGCGCGCCCCCCTCCCCCCCCCCTCCCCCGTGAGGCCTCCCAGACGCCACGCTCCGCCCCACGCACCGGCATGGGCACCGGCTCCGCGGAGCGCATGAGGTCTTCGTAGATCTCATCACCCTCCGCCTCCTCGTTCTCCACACAGTCATACAGGTCCTCATCCTCTTCCACCGTGTCGCTGCGGGGTGTGGGGTCAGCTAGGGCCACCGGAGCCCCCAGGCCAGGGACCCCTCAGACCCCTCCCAGATCAAACTCTTGTCCCCTCAGGCCCCCCAGGGCAGGGCCATGTCCCCTCCGACCCCCCAGGGCAGGGCCACGTCCCCTCAGACCCCCAGGGCAGGGCCATGTCCCCTCCGACCCCCCAGGGCAGGGCCATGTCCCCTCAGACCCCCCCAGGGCAGGGCCATGTCCCCTCCGACCCCCCAGGGCAGGGCCACGTCCCCTCAGACCCCCAGGGCAGAACCATGTTCCCTCAGGCCCCCCAGGGCAGGGCCATGTCACCTCCGACCCCCCAGGGCAGTGCCATGTCCCCTCAGACCCCCCCAGGGCAGGGCCATGTCCCCTCCGACCCCCCAGGGCAGGGCCACATCCCCTCAGACCCCCAGGGCAGAACCATGTTCCCTCAGGCCCCCCAGGGCAGGGCCATGTCCCCTCCGACCCCCCAGGGCAGGGCCATGTCCCCTCAGACCCCCAGGGCAGGGCCATGTCCCCTCCGAGCCCCCAGGGCAGGGCCATGTCACCTCCGACCCCCCAGGACAGGGTGGTGGTCCCAGACACTCACTCGATCTGGTCAGACAGGCCACTGTAGATATCTTCATCACCCACGGTCTCCTCCTCAGTGGGGAAGGGCCTGAGGGAGCCCGGATGGTATGAGCCAGAGGCCTGGGGGCCAGGGACGGGGACTTGCAGGAGGGGTAGGACTGGAGCCAGGTCAGCCCAAGGATGCCAGCTCAAATGGTTACTCACATGATCCCCTTATTCTGGGCAATCGGGGTCCAGGACAGAGCAGACAGGGTGTAGATGACCTGTGACAAGGGCCATGGGCCACTCAGTAAGCCCCTTGCCCACCCACGTGCCAGAACACAGGCTCAGACTCCAACCCCCAAGGCTAGATTATCACAGTTAGACTCCATTCCCCTGGGAGCTAATTCAGGGTTTTCTCCCCCTTCCCACTCTTCTGTGTGAGCAGATCAGGGTTCCCTTAACTGAGCACCCACCACTCGATCTCCTAACTCTATGCAATCGTCATAACCACTCAGAAAGGATAGGATGATATTATTCCTGTGTTACAAAGGAGGCACCTAGGGCTCAGAGAGGCATGGCCACAGATCTGAGGTCACACAACCAGTTAGCAAAGCAGGGACTAGAACCCAGTTGTGCATACCCCAAGCCAACCCCTTTGCATCTGGTGTATGGCCTGGTCTGACTTCTCTGTCCTTCCCCCCAACAGCACTTAGATTTCCCAGCGTCAATGTTCATGGAAACGAACGGAAATCCAATCTTCCACCTCTCTGTGCCCAGCTCGCAGGAAGTTCAGCACCAGCTTACCTTCCCAAAATCCTGGACATCAAAGAGGTCAAAGGCCTCAAAGAGTTCACTCCGCTTGAGGCCAAACTTCTCACAGCAGGTAGACAAGAAGGTACGTATGTTCTTAAGGCACAGGAACTGCGAGGAGAGACAGAAATGGGGGTGGAGGGAACATAACAGGACAGGGGAGAAGCTGAACTCTAGGCAGTCTGACTTGGGAACTGGCATGGAAGGGGGGAAAAGAAGGCACAGCCTCCCTCTCACACCCTCTTCTGATAAAGATAAGTGTACCTGAAGCTTGATCTACCCCTGAAATCTTTTTTTATTGAGGCAAAATTCACATAACATAAAGGTAACCATTAACTGATAACAAAATGTATTCCGTACCTACAATGGAATATTACACAGCCAGAAAAAGGAGGGGAATTTTGATTTATGCTACAACATGGATGAATTTGGAAAACATTATGCTCAGTGAAATAAGCCAGACACAGAAGGATAAGCCAGAACAATGATTATATGGTTCCACTTATATGAGGTCCCTAGAGTAGGCAAATTAATAGAGACAAAAAAGTAGACGGTGGGAGCCTGGGTTGGAGGAGGGAATGGGGAGTTAGTGTTTAATGGGGACAGAGTTTCTGTTGGGGAAGAGGAACAGTTTTGGGTACCGTGGTAATGCTTACACAGCACTGTGAATGGGTTTAATGCTACTGAATTGTACACTTACAAATGGTTAAAATGATAAGTATTCTGTTATTTATATATTCTCCAGTTTATATAAATTTGTATTTATATTTATCAAATATATTTGTATCATTCTATTTATGTACATAATATTGTGTATCTTTTACCATAATAAAAAACCTAACCATTAACCACTTTAATTTTTTGAAGTTTATTTATTTTTGGGGGGGGGAGGGAGGGGAGGGGCAGAGAGAGAAGGGGAGAGAAAATCCCAAGCAGGCTCCACACTGTCAGCACAGAGCCCAAAGTGGGGCTCAAACTCATGAACCACGAGATCATGACCTGAGCCGAAGCTGGATGCTTAACCAACTGAGCCACCCAGGCGCCCCCCAACCAGTAGCCATATTAAAATTACACTTTGGTGACATTTAGCATATTTGCAATGTCATGCAATGATCAATTCATCTAGTTCCAAGACACTTTTCTCAGCCCACAAAGAAACCCTGTACCCATTAAGCAGTCACCTGTCATTCTTCACTCTCTTCCTTCTCCCTGGGAACCAGTGTCTGTTTTCTGTCCCTACGTATTCACCTATGTCCATAACTGATAAGTGGATAAACAAAACGAGGCATATCCATACAATGGAATATTATAAAGCCATACAAAGTAGCAAAGTACGGATACATGCTACAAAATGGATAACCCTCAAAACTGTGATGCCCAATGAAAGTGGCCAGGCACAAAAGGTCACATATCGTATGGCGCCATTTATAGGAAACATCCCTGAAGGTTGCAATTTCACGAGTCAACACATTCCTTTCCTGTTTAAATCAGTCTGGGTTGGGTTGTAGTGACTTGTAACCAGAAGACATAAACTGATGTAGCAGTCAGACCTACAGGATGTCCCTCTGGGTTTGGGGAATTTGGTTCTATTGTTGCCTTATGTCAACTCACCCAAATGCCCCAATGGGCTCTGAGGTCCCTAGATCCTACGGAATCCGAACCAAATTTCTTGACCACAGTTTTATCTCACTGCCTTGCATGAGCACGTACCATGTGCCCAATCCCAGCTCTCTCTATATGCATATATATTTAAATTTTTTTTTCCAACGTTTTTTATTTATTTTTGGGACAGAGAGAGACAGAGCATGAACGGGGGAGGGGCAGAGAGAGAGGGAGACACGGAATCGGAAACAGGCTCCAGGCTCTGAGCTGTCAGCACAGAGCCTGACGCGGGGCTCGAACTCACAGGCCGCGAGATCGTGACCTGGCTGAAGTCGGACGCTTAACCGACTGCGCCACCCAGGCGCCCCTATATGCATATATATTTAATATGTATATATAGTATTGTATACATTAAAGGCATACTATGTGATGATTTGATATGTATATTCATAGTGAAATGATTGCTACAGTCCAGCAAATTAACATCGCATCTCCTCACACAGTCACCATTGTGTGTGGCTCAGCACACCTGAAATCTACTCTCTTAGCATTTTTCCAGTGCTCGAGACAGTATTATTCAGGACGGCAGCTACATCATGCCCATACATTAGATCCCTAGACTGACTCATCCTACCTAACTGCGATTTTGGATGCTTTGACCACCGTCTCCCCATTTTTCTCATCCCCCCCCCCACCCAGTGCCTACTAAGCTTCTACTCTCTGCTTCTATGACTTTCTCTCTCTCTCTCTCTCTCTCTCTCTCTCTCTCTCTCTCTCTTCCTCCTTTCATCCCTCCCTCTTCCCCTCTCTCATATTCTTTCTCTGTCTCTCTCGGAATTCTTGCAACAATCCTGCAAGTAATGTTATAGCCTCATTTTATAGAGAAGCACACTGAGGCACGGACAGCCAGCCAGAAAGCAAACCCAGGCAGTGTGACTGCAAGCATTTTGCCAGAGCAACATAATTGCTGCATCCACAGTATACCCAACCCATTATCTATGTAACATGAACTTTAAATAAACCTTAACTGAAATAAATGTATTTAAGAAGAGAACCTTACACCCTACTATCAAAAAAAAAAAAAAACCACAAAAAAACAAAAAAACAAAAAAACAACCCTAGGATCATTTGCTATGAAAAGAAGCCCGTGTAAAATAAATGTGATGTAAACAATGTTACTAAGTGCCAGCTGGATATTCTGTTGCCTACCCAAGGCTTGTTCTCTCTCTGTTCAAAAGAGATTAGCAACAGTAAGAGATGCCTAAAAAACAGCAATTCAACATCCATTTGTGATAAAGAGAGAGAAAAGGGGAAAAAATGACTCTTGGTGAAGTAGGAATGGAAAGGAATTTCTGTAACCTGATAAAGAGAGCATCTTCAAAAAATCTTAAACCAGGGCGCCTGGGTGGCTCAGTTGGTTGAGCGACCGACTTTGGCTCAGGTCATGATCTTGCAGTCTGTGGGTTTGAGCCCCATGTTGGGCTCTGTGCTGACAGCTCAGAGCCTGGAACCTGCTTTGGATTCTGTGTCTCCCTCTCTCTCTCTGCCCCTCCCCCGCTCACGCTCTGTCTCTCTCTGTTTCAAAAATAAAAAAAAAACATTAAAAAAAATTTTTTTAATCTTAAACCTCTGTTTTAAATAAAAAGCAAAACATTGTATTTAATGGTGGAAATGTTGAAAAGATTCCCTGGCATTTGAAATCAAAACTAATCAGGGCTGTTCCCATTACCATTTCTAGGCAACACTGTGTTGAAGATCTTAGCCTGCACTACAAGACAAAACTAAAGGAAAAAAGGAAGGAAGCCAGGGAGGCAGGAAGGGAAGGAAGGAAGGAAGGAAGGAAGGAAGGAAGGAAGGAAGGAAGGAAGGAAGGAAGGAAGGAAGCAGGGAGGGAAGAAGGGAGGAAGGGAAGGATGGGAGGAAGGAAGAAAGAAGGGAGGAAGGGAAGGATGGGAGGAAGGAAGGAAGGGGGGAGGGAAGGAGGGAAGGAAGGAAGGAGAGAGAAAGGGCATTCTGCAGAAGGTGCCATCAATACAGAAAGCCCAAAAGAATACAGATAAATAACCAGAATCAATACAGTAACTTAACAATGCTAGTGAATACACAATCAACACACAAAGTTTACTGTGTGATGGTACATTAGCAAAAATTAATCATAAAATGTTATTTTTTTTAAGAAAACATGTACAAAATTCTAGAATAAGCAAAACTAATCTACGGTGATAGAAATCAGATCAGTGGTTGCTTCTGGGGTGGGGAGGGTGGCGGAGATTGACTCAGAAAGGCCACAAGGGATGGAAATGCTCAGTGTCCTGATAAGGGTGTGGGTTGCACAAGTGTATACATTTGCTAGAACTGGTTGAATGGTAAACTTGAAGAACTGAGCATTTCACTGCGCGAAAATTGCACTTCGATTTTAAAAGGATACCACTGACCGTAGCCTAACAATTGTAAAACAAACATACAAAAAAGCTAGTGATGAGTAACAAATCTAACAAAAAGAAGTGAAAAACTCTTTTATGAAGAAAATTAAAATTGTATTGAAAAATATGAAAGAAGATCTGTACAAGTAGGGTGAAATATATACTAATTCTTGTCCAGAGAGACTCAACATTTAAAATTGTTCAGCCTTCTCAAAAAATTGAGCCATAGACCCAATGCAGCGCCAATTAAAATCTCAAACTGCTTTTTCATGGAACTTGGTGCAGGAATCCTAAAATGCATATGGACACAAATAGCACAGTCACAAATAGCCAAGACAGGTCAAGCCGAGGGGAAAAGTAAACTGTGACTACTCACATCAAGACTTAGCATACAGCTACAGTAATTAAGACAATGTAACAACAGTAGTCAGCCTCCAAGATGGCCCCCAAATGGCCCACAGATCCCAGGACTTGTGTCATTTTTGTAACTGCCTCTCTCACGATTAGCCCTGTGTGACTAAGTATGCTGGAAGTAACAATACGTGATTTTTCAAGGCTGGGTAACAAAAGGCATTACAGCTCCCACTTTGGCCTCTTGGATCACGGACCGGCCGCCATGTTGAGACCACTCAGTCAGCCCTATGGAGGGGTCCCAGGGGAGAGGAACTTGGAGGTTCCGTGTGGCTGAATCACCTAGGAGGCAGACCCTGTAGCCACAGTTGAGCCTTCAGATGACTGCAGCCTCACAAGAAACCCACACACGTGCCTCGGTGAAAGAGCACTGCCTGTGTGAGCCAGTCCCTGCCTCCTGGAGCCCCCAACCCTTCCGGGAGGCACCCTGGATTGAGAATGTAGCCTCTTCCAACGCTGGGATGAAGAGTTTGGCACGCATAGGTTTGTTCCATCCTCCCAACAATGTTGCTACTGAGGTCTAGGAGGCACGCTCTAACCCCATCTGTCCTTCCGGTTGTTCGAGCCCAAAATGTTGGGGTCACCTTGGCTCCTCTGTTTCTCTCTCATCCACTTCCAATCCATCAGCAAATCCTGTTGGTTCTGCCTTCCAAATACAGCCAGAATCCCGCCCCTTCTCTGCACCTGCCTGGCCCAAACCACCATTATCATTCACCTGCTTTATTGCAATGGCCTCCTTATTGTATCCTTGCTTCTGCCCTTGGACCCATATCATTTATTTTCAAATATTGTCACAATCTTCCCAAGACTCCCACCCTACCCAGATGCCAACCACAAGGCCCCACATGACCTGCCCCATCCCCTCCCCACCTTCCCCTCCTCCCACCCTTCTCCTCACTCTCTCTGCTCCAGCCATACAGGCCTCCTTGCTGTCCCTCCAACATGCCGCGCACAGTAGTGCCCCAGGACCTTTGCACAGGCTGTTCCCTCTGATCAGAATGTCCATCTCCAGTTAACACAGTGCCTCCCTTCCTTGTCTCTTTCAGGCCTTTGATGAAATGTCACTTCTCAATGAGACCTTCCCAGTCACTCTACTTAAAACTGCACCCCCCCCCCCCCCAACACACACACACCTAGCACTCTCCGTCTTCTTCTCTGCCTTGTGTTTTTTCTGGGGCACCGTGTATTTCTCTTATTTATTTTGTTATTGTCAGCCTGTCCCCCTTCACACACTAGAACATCCACTAGGAGAGGATTCTCAGTATAGTTTGTTCACTGCTGTGGCCTCAACACCTAGTACAATGCCTGGTACCCAGGAGATGCTCCACGAAAGTTGGTGAATGCATGAATCCATATTTTATAGATGGGACACCTGAGCCTCAGTGAGGATGTATCAGTTGCCTGAGGCCACACAGGAAGGAATGAAAAGCCAGATACAAGTTCTCGGAGCCCAGAGGCCATGCCCCTAACCACTGTACCACTGCACCTCTTTGAACCACACCAGGCTGCCTCCTGATGCCACGAAAGAGGTTCGGCACATGACAGGAACCACATGTAACACTCTCCTGCCCAGCAGCCTTTGCACGGCGGTAGGCTGACTCCAGACAGGGCTCTCAAGTCACCAGGGGCAACAGAGCACTTGGCCTCATCTGGCCAGAGGGAGGAAGTTCCCTCCTGACCTCAGGGAGATCAGCTGAGCCTTGAGACTTCTTCCCCCCAGTCATGTGACATCTCAAGGGGCGAAAGGGGCTATGACTCATCAGCCCTCCTGGATGGGGTAGGCCCAGCTGAAAAACGGGGGGCTCCCTCAGACAGCAGGAATGACTGAGGTTAGACCACCACAAGGACTTCTCGGTAGCCCAAAGCGTGGGAGAAGGTGACAAAGGACAGGAGGCCTTTTAACCAAAGGTAGGAGGGGCATGTGAATACATTTCCTCCCCGTTGGTGAGGCGAACCCCTCAGCCCCCCTCCCCCTTCCACCAGAATATCGTAGAGCTGGGCTGGCATCTTGCCCATATGCAAATCAGCACCCAGACACTTCCCCTTTGCCTGCGGGCCCCTCACCACCCCTGCCCGAGACAAAGAAAGAGCCACAGAGAGTTTGGTTAGCTTGCCACCCTCCTCCAGGGAACCAGTGTGCAGGGACGGAGGCCCCATTTGGTGGCTGGGGGCAGGGAGCAGGAGAGGGACCCACAGCTGAGCACAAGTGCAGCAATCCGCTCCCCCACCCCCAGCCCAGCCCAGGGAGCCACCGGAAACAGGAAATGCCTATTACCAGGGCTTGCTCAGGGAGACAGAGGAAGGGGGGGGGGGGGCCCTCCGTGTTCAGCCCTGAAGCCCCTTAATCTTGGGACTGCAAGACTTCATCTTGCAGACCAGAGAGGCTGGGCATGCTGTGCACTCTTTTTGAAGCCTGGAAGCAGGGGTGCAGAGCATCACCTCCTCATCCTGGCCTTCAAAACCTCCCCCCACGCCAGCCTGTCTCTCTTCTCTCTCCTCCCCTCTCACCCCAGTACACACTCAGCTTCTCAGTGCCTGTCAAGGGGGTCAGAGAGACATGGTTCGACTCCCAGCCCGGCGGCCGCCCGCTGAAGAAACTTGGGTGGGTCACTGCACCAACATGGGGGGGGGGGGGTCCTCATCTTCACTCTGGGCATGAAAATACCAACTGAATCTCCACTCCAGCACCTGGCCCAACAGCCAGGCTCATTCATTCATTCATTCATTCATTCAGCAAGCATGTATTGAGTGCCTACTGTGTGCCAAGGCCTGGGACCCGGTGGTGGCCAACACAGACAGAACCCCGTCTCTACAGAACTTACAGTCTAGTGGGGAGACAGACACTGAACAGACAGCGACATGAGACCGTTACAGCAGTGGTGAGTGAGCACGGGAACCAGCACAGGGAGCCACGGGAGGGATCTGTCTGATAAAGCCAAGGACCGAGGGGTGGCGAAGAGGGAGGAGCAGCGCTCCAGGCGACCCTCACACCCCGGGGGCTGGGATGTCAAACGGAACCACCAAGTTGGAAGGATGGCTTGGCAGTTTCTTAAAAGGTTAGACATTGCACCTACCACGCGATACATTCTCCCCACCCCCACGGCGTTTACACAGAGAAATGAAAGCAAACGTTCACAGCAACCATACCAGTGGCAGCCAAAACATGGCCACCCAAAGTGTCCATCGACGGGAGAAAGGATTAGCAAAGTGGGGGGGGGGGGGGACGTCTGTGTGCTGGAATACTACTCAGGAATAAGGCAGGAAGGACTGATGCACACAGCACTACAATAAATCGCAAAAGAAGGTGACGAGTGAAAGAAGCAGACTACTGCCCCCCACCCCCACCCCCACCCCCGCCCCGGGTGGCTCAGCCAGTGAAGTCTCCGACTCTTGATTTCTGCTCAGGTCAGGATCTCACGGTTTGTGAGTTCGAGCCCCACGTCAGGCTCCACACTAACAGCATGGAACGTGCTTGGGATCCTCTCTCTCCCTCTCCCCGCCCCTTGCCCGCTCATGCTCTCTCTCTCTCTCCCTCTAAATAAATATATAAACTACATTTAATGTATAGAATTTATAAAATATACAAAATAATATATAAATATATTAAAAAAAAAAGAAGTAAACTAAAAGGGTACACAACATATGATCAGATGATGTCACATGAGAGAACACTCTAATTTTGCAACCACCCCTTCATTGATTCAACAAATATTTATTGGGCATCACCTAGGCCCCAGGTACTGTAAACAAAAGGGATACACACCCCTGCCCGTGCGAGGCTGACGCTCTGGTAGAAGGAGACACACAACCAAAGTGTTACACGAATACGTATGTGGAGGGGGGGAGGTATTAAGAAGAAAACTAAGTGGGATTAAAGGGATGGAAAATGCCAGGAGGGGGTGCAGTTTTAAATAAGGAGGTCTGGGAGGCTTCACTGAGAATGTGATGTCAGTGCAAAGCCTTGAAGGATGGAATGATCCAGGTGGGTGCCTGCCTGCAGAGGGACAAGCCAGGACAAAAGCCCTGAGGCAGGAGGCTGCCTGGTGCATAGGAAGAAGAGGTCAGAGGCCACTATGGCTGGAGCAGAATGAGAAAGGGGGAGTGGGAGGGAGTGAACAAAGGGCAGTATCAGGGAGTGAACAAAGGGCAGTATTTGCCAAAACTGGAGAGCAAAACTGTGCCATCAAAATGGGGCGGGTGCTTGTCCCCCAAGCACCCCACCCTTTGGCCATATCTCAGAGTCCTTGAGAGGGAAGCACAAATGATTGATGCCTTTCCCCCAATTCCCCCAGTCCCATGCCCCAACACAGAGCACACTGAAGGGAACAGCCGCACATCTCTTGGGGTGCTGGATGCTGTACTCAGGTGGGGATCATTCCGAGCCCCCAGGACAAACAGGCACAAGACAGACAACCCCAGGTGGATTTCTGGAAACACACTATCCACTGAGCAGCCATGAAGGTGCTGTGGTGTTCCACCAGGACTGGAGGTGACTTGGAGGAAGCCGGGGACATAATGATGGCAGGAAGATCTTCGATGGGTTGTCTAGAGGAAGGCTGATGAGCTGTGTGCTGGTGGAGAATCCTAAGAAAGGAGATCTGGGTTTGATCTAAGATTGAGCTGAACCCCAAAACCACCAGAGCCATTAAAGCTAAAAAGGACCCTGCCTTGCAAATTAAAACCGCTGCATTTCGTCTGTTCTCAGGCAAAGAGCAGTAGCAGCTGCTCCCGTTGAGATAATACACTGAGCTCAAAGAGGCAGTCACTATGAGGACCGTTGGCCTGCTTGCTCTCAGAGCCATTCCCTGTCTGCCATTTGCTCTACTCTGTAGCAAAGGGAACTACATTTCCCAGGCTCCTTTGCACCCTGGCTTCCAGGTAGGCTTAGCCAATGGGATGCCCAGGCAGGAAATCAGAGGGCGGGAGAAAGAGAAACCAGGGTATTTCTCCCTCTCTTGCTGTGCCTCTTCACAGCAACAAATATGTCTCCTTCCTGGTCTCAGCTCCCTGATGATAATGGCTCTTGAGCAACGTCCTGGATCCCCTGCATGGTTCTGGCCTCTGGATCCTAGTCACGTCACCTCTTCTACTGTTTCTCTAGCCTAGTGGCCACTCTCTGTGTTGCCTCAGTATTCCCCATCTGTCTGCTCAGCTCCCCCATCATCCATGAGCCATTCCCTGAATTAAGTCCTCTCTGAAAGATCTAAGATGATTTCTGCTTTCCTGGCTAAACCCTGACTGAGAAAACCAGAAATTTGAAGCCAAGACTATCTTCTAAGGTTCATATGTCCCTTCAGAGAGGCAATATTCATATAGTGCTTATGGTAGTCACAGGTTTGGGGTTTCAAATCCCAACATAGCTACTTGTTAACTTGGGCAACTCACTTAAACTTTCCATGTTTCCATTTCCTCATCTGTGAGACTAGGGTTAATAATCAGTAACAGATTGTGCTTTCCCAAGATGGCCACAAACATATCACCCATGCAGCAAGCTCTTCTGCAGTGTGACTTGTCACACCACCCTCAGGGGGTGGAGTCTGATTCCCCTGCCCTGGAATCCAGGCCGGTTTTGGTGACTGCAGCAAAGCGACACTACGTGGTCTCCAAGTAGGTCAGCGGCTTCCACCTTGTGAAACACTTGGTCTCTCCGCACTCCTTCTCAAAACCCAGTCACCATGTTGTGAGGGAGCCCAAGCCACACAGAGAGCCCGCATGCCAGTGCTCCAGTCACCAGCCCCAGCTGAGCTCAGCCTTGAGTCACCCCAGCCCAGACTGTGAGTGAAGGGTACTCCAGCTGATTCCAGCCCTCAGACATTCAAGGCTTCTCATCGTGGGGCTGACAAACCATCATCTCCACACTCCATTTGAATTCCTGACTCACAGAATCTGTGAGAATTCTAAAATAGTTGTTCTACGTCATCAAGTTTGGGGTGCTCTGATTCACAGAAGAGATAACCTGAACATAATGGCACCTACTCCATGGATTTGCTGTGAAAACCAAAGGAGGTAATAAGTTTTACGTACTTTGGACAACACTTGCACATAGTAAGGGCTCCATACATCGGACCTGTTTCTATTGTTGTTATTTATTATACTTTCCAACACTATTCCCATCCACTTCAGTAAAACTGTTCTTTTCCAAGTACCAACACCTCACTGTACTCAGGTGGGGATCATTCTGAGTACACTTTCCTCTTTTGGCCTCTGGATACTACATCCTTCTGGCTTTCCTCCCTCCTGAGTCACTGGCTCTCTTCTGACTCCTTGGCTGCTTCTTCCTCCTCTCCCTGACCTCTCCATGCTGCTGCACCCTGGGACTCAGACCCCTTTCCTTCTCTCTCTCTCTCTCTCTCCCTCCCCCCTCCCTCTCCAGATGATCTCATCCACCAGAATGAGTTTGTTTACCAATCACAATAGGTTCTGCTTGCGGCATGTGACGACTTTACAACCATTATGCTCACTTAATTCTTGTGACAGACCTATAAGGCATGGGCTATTGTGACCCCCATTTGAAAAGTGGGGAGACTGAGTCATGGAAAGTTTCAGTAAGTCATCCAAGATCCCACAATCAGGACTGGAACTCAGACCCCCATGCAGCTAGAGTCCTTGCCCCTGGGATTATAGGACAGTTAGGGTATCAGCAGCACCCTTGTTCTTTACCCACTAGATGCCAGGAGCACACAACTCCCTCCAGTAGTGACAACCAAAAATATCTTCAGGCATTGCCAAATGTCCCCTGGGAGGACAGAGCTACTCCCCACCGCACTAACCATTAGGCTATGCCGCCTTCCTTCTCCATGGTAACTCAGCCCCATCAGAACTCCTCAAAACCTGGCTCTCCCCAGCCTTCCCATCTTAGCAGACAATGTCCCCATTTGGGCAGGTTCCTAAGTTATAAGCTTAGACAATATCTTGCCTCCTTTCGTTCACTTCTACCCCTCCCCCATCTGGACCATCAGAAACTCTGATTGGGACAACCACCAAAATGGGAGCCCATCCATTAGTCCCAAGTCCTAGTCCATGGCACCATCACATCCCTGTGGGACACCTCCATCGACTCCCTCTGCCCATGTCCCCTCACTTCCATTTCTATCACCCTTACAGCCTGGTCCCCCCCAGAGCAGCTAGTAGGACCCTGTTAACCTACCAGTCTGCTTAAACCCTCCAAGGACTTCCCATCACGTTTAATTTTGCACACGTACCCACAGCCAGGCCAGTGAAGTGCCTTCCTCCCAAATCTTATTCCCAGCTCTCTCCCTTCATCGTTCACCTTCCTTCAGACCCTCCTCACAACAGGGCCTTTGCACAGCATTTGCCCCCCCCACCCCCATTCTTCCCAGAACTAGCTCCTTATCCTACAGCTTTCAGCTTGTCTTGACCACCCTCCAGAAGCATGACCCTTTCCTCTTCTCCAACTTGACCCCTGGCCTATTTTGTCTGCAGCAGTTATTGTAATATTTTGTTGATTTTCTTGTTTACTGTCTATAGTGGGTTGAATGGTGGCCCTCCCCAAAAGATGTGACATCAGATGCGCAGAACCTATGAACCTATGTGACATTATTCAGGAAAAAAATAATAATAAAAGGACTTTGCAAGATGTAGTTAAGGATCTTGAGATCATGAGGTCATCCTGGATTACTGGGGAGGGGGGCACTAAATCCTCCAACAAGTGTCCATACACAAGATACACAGAGGAGACCCACAGATACACAGATGCAGGGGAGACAACCTTGTAAAGACAGAGTGACACAGCCAGGAGTCAAGCAACGCCTGGAGCCACCAGAAGCTGGAAGAGGCAAGGAACTGTTTGCCCCCAAGAGGCTCCAGAAGGAGCTTGACCCTGCCCATACCTTGATTTCAGACCTCTAATCTCCAGAACCATGAGACAATATGTTTCTGTTATTTTAAGCCACCCAGTTTGCGATCCTTTATTAGGGCAGCCACAGGAAACAAGTACACTACCCTTCTCCCCCACAAGGCCATGAACGCCGGAGAGCAGTGAGTGTATCTGTTGTGTCCCGTCCCATAAGCCCTGCACTCAGCACAGCGCCTGTGGCTGATACTAAAATAAATGATTATTCTAACTCAAAGAAGCTCACAATCTCTTCTTTACTGTCCTCAGACAGTAATTGTTCATACACGTCTCTTTGGACCCTCCCCAAGACAGGAAGCTCACTCCCTCCAAAACAGAGTTTCTGTTTTGGACACTTTGACATTGGACATTGTCTGCAGACACTTTGTTGTCACAACTGCAGGGGAGAGGGTGCTACATGGGGTGGGTGGAGGTCAGGGATGCCTCCAAAAATCCTGCAATGCACAAGGCAGCCCTCAGGACAGAGAAAGATGCAGCTTCCAATGTCAACGGTGAAGATCTGTGCTGAAGTTAGTACTTGAAGCCAATATAAACGTGGGGGGCCTCCTGACATCTACTCCCCACTTCTTCTGCCAGCAGACCCTCAGTGTCCCCTGTGGAACCATGCCCCCTCCTCCTAATCTTGCTCCTTTGGGTGGGGACCCCTCCTCCCCAGCTGCTGGAATGGGTGTGTGACTCCAACCCAGCCAATCAGAACACTGTATTCCACCAACCGCAACAATTGGTTTGGAACAAACACGTGACACACACACACCCGCCCCCGCAAAGAAATCACGTCCAGTGAAGCACAGACTGGGCTTGAGTGGCCATTTTCCACTGCACACAGAACTGCAGGCAATATGCTTGGAGCAGCTGGGCATCCTTGCCCGCCACGATGAGGCGAAAGAATGGCCGAGAATGCAGGAAAACACTCACAAGACAGCAGAGCCAAGAGATGGGGGCGGGGAGGGGTTCCTGAGACTGTCAGAGCCTCTGGATCCAGCTGGACCTGAAGACGTTTTCTCCCAAGCTTTTCACTTATGGGAGCTAATAAATCCGATTTTTTACTAAGCCATTTTCAGTGGGGTTTTCTGTCACAAGGTCTAAAACTCTTGGTGAAAATTTCTGCAGACTGAGCTCAGAATTTCCTCAAATTTCAAACTTCTCTGACTGAACATCCCTTATTTCTTCCCCAGGGGACCTGACCCCCAAGTTCCTCCTAAAGTCCAGGTCTCAGAACACCATCCCTGCTATCAAAGGGCGACAGTTCATCTCTGCATTGTGGTGAGATCTTTAGGAGCTCAGCTATGCCCACCCAACACAGCCTCAGGTTCTGCCCACTTCCTGGCCATTAGTGTTAACAAGGGAGACAAACAGAACTTATTTTGGCTCCTCAAATATGCCCCAACCTCCCACACTCAATCGGCATGTCTCCTCCTCCAGGAGGCCTACCCTGATTGCTTCTGGGGGGTCTCCTCCTCTCTGCGCCCACAATGCCCTGGGCTCCACCCACCCATCATGGACTGTGCTCCGCTCCTTTGTAACTGCCCATTTCCTGGTCTGCTTCAAAGAGCTGCATGAGGGTCTGTGTCTCGTTCATCATGGAATTCTCTATCATCCTGCACATGGCCTAATAAAAGGAAATGTCTATGACGTGGGTGGTGTCATTATTGTTATCACTAGCATCATCATCATTTTTCCCATTTTATAGATGAGAAAACCAAAGGCAGAAGAGGCCTTGACACTTGCCCAAAGTCACATAACTAGGAACGAGTAGAAGCTGGACTGATCCCAAGCAATCCATTCTTAACCACTGCTAAACCACTACCACTAACCAATAATAAATAAGCACTCAACAAATACCCATTATATCAGGGATCAATTGGAAAACTCTGTAAAGAGACAGATACAAATTTTTTTTTTTTGGCTTCGTGTCTTTGTCATGACTAGTCATATCATGAAATCAGCCCCAGACAAAACGTCCATAGATGTGTGATTTGTTGTGTCAATTAAATTTTGTTTCTGAAATGAGGCAGCCACCTGATAAGTGATAGTTTGCTGTTCCTGTATTATAAAGGGACAATGAATAGATGAATGAAGTGAATAGTCAGTAAATATTTATTGAGCACCTACTATGTGCCAGGTGCTCTTCTAGGCACAGGGACACAGCTGTGAGCCAAACAGACAAAAAGCCTTTCCCTGACATCCAGTGGGGGGAAGTGGACAATAAAGAAACAAATAAAATCTATGTAAGTCAGAGAGCGGTAAGTGCTACGGAAAAAAATAAAACAAGAGAGAGAACAGACATGCAAAGGCCCTGAGACTGGATGGGGCTTGGTGGGTTCTGGGAACAGCAAGGAGGCTCTTGTGGCTGGAATAGAGTGAGGAAAGAAAGTCCTGAAGGGTGACATTTCCCAGTACTAGACCCAGAAGGAGGTCAGTACACAGAATAAAACGTTAGAAGAGAAGGCACAATACCAAATGTTGACGCTCCCAGACTTCCAGCCCCATCAGCCGTAGTAGATCTTTTCAGATAAGATCTTCTGGTCAACCCAACCCAACCTACTTTGCTGCAATTTTCTCCCACCCAGGCTTCCCCATCCCTAGCTGGATCCCTCCCCTGTGGCTTTGGTTCAGGCCCTCCTTATTCCTTTTCCCACCATGGAGTCCTCCAAGCCAACCCCTCCAGACCTGCATCTCTGAAGGCAGCGAGGCATCACTCCGGGGTTCTACGACATTGACTTTTCTATGTCCACCCAACCCATTTCCTATCCTCCCTGGCTCCCAGCCAGACCATTTTCAGCCTCTCTTGCAGTTGGAGGGGGCCATGTGATGGAGTTCTGGCCAATGGAACAAGAATGGAGGCGACAGCACCACTTCTGGGCCTGGCCCATGACAGCCTCACATGGGTTCCCTCCTCACACTCCTCTCCCCTACCTTCTGGGATAGAGACGGCTCCAAGGGCTTTAGGGAGAGAAGGGCCATGGGATGGGAAGAGCCCAGGTGCTACAGGGACTTTGTAAAGAAGAGCCACCCTCTTAAGCTCCCAGTTGACCCAAACTGGATTGTGATGTCATCAAGAAGTAAACTCTTATTGCCACCAAAGTGAACAGTTTGTTACAGCAGCTAACATCACACACGCTGACTTACGCCACATCATACAGCCAACTCAGACTGACTGAAATCAAATTAACCAAAAGCGTGCCTCCACCATTTTAGCATTTGCTAAATTCAGCACATCAATCACATTAATAAGGAATTTAACTTAACCTATCACATTTAAGGCTCACCCAAGCCTTAAAGGTGCTATTCACATCCCACTTTATAGATAAGACAACAGACAACCTCAGACAGGTTAAGCAACATTTTTTTTTCCTTCAAGATCACAAAGGTAGTAAGTACCTGACTTGAAATTCAAGCCAGCCTAATATGTAAAAAGTTTCTAAAAATCAATAAGAAAAAAAGGCAAACGGTCCCAGAAGGAGAAAAAAAAAAAAATAATGGGCAAATGAAATGAACAGATACTACTTTGCCGAGAGAAGAGAGAAATAGCTCTTAGACAAAAGAAGAGGTTCAACCTCACTCAGAATAAGAGAAATGTGAATTGATCTATAGTGAGCTTTATCACCCATTAAGTTGGCAAAGCTCCAAAAGCTTAACAAGAGAACAGTCTGTGGCAAGATGAAGGACAGTAAGCACTCTTATGCTTTGCTAGTGGTAATATAATTAGAATAGTCCACAGGGGAACAATCCCATATAGAGAACAGCTTGGCCATATGTGCCAGAAACACTAAGGCTCACACACGTTGGGCCGGCAAGTCCTTCTGAGAACGTATGCCATGAATGTACTTGCTCATGTGTATGGCAGCAATAGTAAGATTTCTACATAGCCAGGGACTTTTGTACATTCTTTAGAGTAATCCATTACCTGTCACAACGATGCTTAAAGATAGGGATTTATTATCCCCATTTTACAGATGAGGAAACTGAGGCACGGACAGGTTAGGTGACATGCCCAAGGTCACAGGGTGGAGTCTGCAAAAAGCGATTTGTGGACAAGGTTAATGGCTGCAGTAAATGTATCATAACGAAAGCCTGGTACCATCCAAGTGTCCACTGAGAGAAAGGATGATCAAATAAATGATCACCCAGCTGAGCAGTGGGACAGAGGCATTTTAGGGCGACTGCGGACAGCAAGAACCCCAGGACCGGGCTGCCCACGGTTCCAGTCCCCAAGTCTGCCGCTTCCAAGCTGGGTGTCCTGCAGCAGGTTACTCAACATCTCTGTGCCTCCATCATTCATGTGAAAAATGAGGATAGTTACACCTAATAGGGTGTTGTGAGAATTAAACAAATGTAAAAAGTGCTTAGAACAGGGATCTGCAAACTGTTTCTACAAAGTTCTGTATAGTAAATATTTCCAGCTCCACAGGGAGGACAGTCTCTGGGGCGACTGCTCAACTCCATAGCTGCAGCTGGAAAGCAGCCGTAGACGATATATACACGCATCAGTGGGGATGGCTGGGTGCCAGTAAAACTTTATTTATAAAAACATGCTGTGGTCCAGATTCCGCTGTTGGACTGTAGTTTGCTGGCCCCTGGTTTGGACTAATGCTTGGCACAGAGTTAGCTCAACAGAAGTAATTTGTTTAACAAATGGATTATCCGGCATATCATACAGTCTTTTTTTTTTTTTTTTTTTGAATGAGGACACTCTATATTGATTTGGAAAGATTCCCAAGACGATATAAAGGAACCAGTTGTATGTACCATCTTTCAAGTTAAGGGAGTAGGGTAGGAAATAAGAACCTACATTTCTAGTTGCCTATGTTTGCAATAAAGAAATTCTGGAAGGATATACAGTCAACTTAAAAAAGAAAACAGTTACTTATGAGGAAAGGAAGGAGCTGGGTATCTGAGGGACAGGACTAGAAGTTAAACTTTTCCCTGTGCACCTTTTTATGTGTTTTAATATTTGAACCATATGAATGTATTATTTAACCAAATATTTTAAAGACTTTTGCAGGCTCTCTGTCCCCTAGCATAGGATTTCTCAACCTTGGTACTATTTTCAATTGGTTTTTCATTTGAGAGAGAGAGAGAGAGAGAGAGAGAGAGAGAGAGAGAGAGAGAAAACGAGCAGAAGAGGGGCAGAGGGGGAGAGAGAAAAAGAAAGAGAGAGAGAATCTCAAGCAGGCTCCACACTGAGTGGACGCGGGGCTCGATCCCACAACCCTGGAATCATGACCTGAGCCGAAATCGAAAGTCGGATGCTCAACCGACTGAGCCACCCAGGCGCCCCTCAACTTCAGCACTATTGATGTTTGGGGAGATCATTCTCTGCTGTGTAGGATACTGAGCGGCATCCCTGATACCTACCCACTTCATTTCAGTAGCATCTCCCAGATATGATGGGGCCAAAAATGTGTCCAGACATTGCCAAATGCCCCGGCGGGGGGGGGGGGGGGGGGGGGGCAAAATCACCCCAGCTGAGAAATACTACCCCAACCCAAATTCCTGCTTGCCATTATGCTACCCACCCTCCTGCTACCCCCCGTCCTTCCTAAACAGACAGTTTATCAGGCGTTTTCAGGTGTCACAGACTGTGCTAAGCAGTGCTGACATAGTACAACTGTCCTCCCAATAAAGGTGCCATTTGTACCCATGTTTCACAGATGGGGAAACTGAGGCTCAGAGAGGTGAAGCCAGGAAGTGGTGCGTCAGAATTTGAACTCTGGCCCCTCAGAGCCACCTCCCTCGAGCTGAGGCCCTGTTCTAACTCTCCTGCCCTCTCCACTGCCTTGCCAGTGACCGGGGCATTCACAGGCTGGGGACCTTGACATCATCCAGGGCCCAGCACCTGTCCCTGCCAGGTCTAACCAGCTCCCGTGCCCTGGCGGGTCTTTCCCACAACGACTGTCACATTCATCCCTCCCTCCCCACTCCCTTGGCCTTACACTTTCATCTCTGCCACCCAGACTCCCAGAGGAAGGAGCTGAGTTAGGCTGTCTGCGGCTCAGTGTGCCATCTATGAGGATATGATCCTGTCTCGGCCTCAGATCTCAGAGGGACCATCCAGCTTAGAGACTGCCCCTGGTCCGACCTCAGTCATGAACCACTCCCACCAGACTCTGTGGGCACCCACAAGCTCTCACCTCAGGGCCTCTGCACTGGCCGCACCCCTGCCAGGAGCACTGTATTCACAGCAATTCCCTGAATTCACAAGGCTCATTCCCTCACTTTCCCCAGGGCTCTGCTCAAATGTCACCTTACCAGCGAGGCCTCCGGGACCCCCTATTCAAAAGCGTGACCCACACACTCCCACGCTCCCTCCCCTGCTTTGTTTTGTCCCTCCCCTCCCCACAAGTTAGACATTGTCGGTCTCGCCCACTGCAATTCGGGCTCCTCAGCGACAGGGCTCTGTGTGTGTGTCCTTCCCACCATCTCAGCACCAAGAAGAGGCCTGACATACATCGTAACTGGTGATGAGTGAATGCCCTCTTTCAGCCCTCTTCCCTGGAAACAACCGAGAAAAAGCAGAGTAACTGTGAAGAGGAAAAGAGAGAAACGGAGAAGTATCCAAATTCCAGCCAGCCACTCAGCCCAGGAGCATCCCCACCCCTCCCGGTTTCTCCCTCTGCCCTTCGCCCTTCTGTATCCCAAATGCCACTGCCACATCCCACAGGCAGTCCACATCCCCAGCTTGTATCAGTTGACAGACGGGGCCCTGCTCTATTCATGTGGCACCTCACCTCCCTCCACCTTACTGGAGCCACCTTTTAGCTTCCTGCACACATCCCTGCTAGGAACAGCGCACAGGGCTGAGCTTCGAGGGGAGACGAGATGAGCAGGGGGCAGGAAGGCACAGAGCTCCAGATGGGGAGGATTGGGGGACCCCCTTGTGCAGCCTGGGGCCTGACACAGCTGGGCACAGGAAGCCAGAGCAATGAGAGAACTCCTACTCATGCTGCAAAACATCACACAAATGTCCCCTCTTGTATAAAGCCTGACATCACCAGGCAATGTCTTGCCTTTGCCTCAAGGGCCCCCAGCCCAGAGGTTTCTCCCTCTGTCCCAGTCCTGACAACACAGGGCTAGGGGTGTCTGTGTCTCCCAGCCTGGGAGCACCCGGAAGGCCACGCCTGGGTCCTCCGCACGGCCCGGCACAAAGACAGAAGCTGTATCCCTGCAGCCCCCCACAGCCTCCCTCCTAGATAGTAACTCCACGTCCCCGTGCCCTTCCTTGGGGAGCCAGCTGTAGGCAAGATGCAGGCAGGGGTGGAAGTTCATCCTCAAGTCTACCGACTTCCTGATTAGCTGTTGTTAGAGCCTCACTGGGGACCCTGACTGCCTGCCAGCCTGGGGCCAGACGGGACGTTTGGCTGGAAGCTGGGAGGTAAGCAAATGTAGGCAAATCTGGGATGGCCTGTGGCCAGAGGGGCTGGGCCTCAGGAGTTCCCTCACCCTTACAGGAAGCCCTGCCTAGGCTAAGGAGGGTGGGCCACCCACCTCTCCCACCCCATGGCCCTGTCCCTGGGGAATGCCCCCAGGGACCCGCCCCTCCTCCCCCGCCACTCCCCTAGCATTTGCACATGGCCTCTCGGACCAGAGAAAAGGCCCCAGAACAATGAAACAATGCACAGATCCCGGCACAAAGCTTTCATTCCAGAGTGGAGCCTGAGGGCCAGAGGCCAGGGTCCCCTCAGACTCCCAGGGCAGGTGAGGCAACCAGAGCCCCCAGACCCCAGCACGCACGGCCTCCACCCCGCACCCAGGAGACCACAGCGGCCCAGAGAAGGTGCTACAGACAGTGGCCCCAGTCACGTTATCTCCTCCACCCCCACCACATTCAAATAGGGATTTGAATATGTTTCCTGAGCCTGGCAGGGCCAGCTCAGTCCATCCACCCTCCCCGGACCTGGGCCCTTGCAGAAAGCCCTACAGAGAAAGGGCAGCTGTTTCTAGGCTCCAAAACCCCAGGATCCACTCTCGGGCTCAGGACCGGGGGCTTTTCTCAATGCCACCTAGGGATGGAGAGAGCTAGGAAGACCAGAGCCCAGGGGCCCACAGCCCCCCACCCACCCCATGCGCCCCAAACGCCCCAGGCCCAGGCAGGAAGCGAAGGGGAAGAAGATGTGAGGGGAAGGAAGGGGCCCAGGCCCGGGAGGAGGAGACACATGTGGGGGAAGAAGTTGGTGGAGGCCCCTCCCCCATAGGCAGAAGTGGGGGGGATGTCAAAGGAGGCCAAAACCTCAGGCACCCCATTGGACACCTGGGGGTTCCCAGGTGTCCCTCAATAACCCCCACACAGCCCCACCTGGGGCTTGAACCTCAGTGGACTCAGTCCGGGACCCGAGAGCGTTAACCCCGAGTTTGCTAGTTCTCAGCCTGGACGTGCACTAACTCAGAGCCTGTTAACCCACTCCTGTTAACCTTGGGTGAAATACCCCAGAATCTCAGAGTTTACCGCCCCCTCCAGCCGCCCCCCATCCTCCCCTCCACGCCAGCCCCAGAGCTGGGAGTATATTCCCTTCCACATCACAAGCCCAGAGTTTCAGTGCCTTACTCCTCCCGGTGCCAGCCCAGGGTGCACCCCCCCACTCCCAGCCCTTGGCTCACCTGAGACATCTGGGGGCGCAGGTTGACCTCACGCAGGTTGATGGCGTGGGGCAGCAGGTTGTTGAGCAGCTGGCACAGAAGGACGCCATCCCGCAGGGCCTGTGCCAGCTCGCACACCTGGGCCCCATCCCAGGTCACGCGGTGGCTGGGGGGCAGCACCCGGCACTGGATCAGCCAGTGGGTGCACTGGCGCCACAGCTCCATGGTTTGCTGCCTCGCCGGGCGGCCCGCGCCCTCGCGGCCTCCACCGCCTGCCTGCCTGCCTATGCTAGCCGGCTACCACTTCCTCTTTGCCTGTAACTGTCGCCCCGGAGTGGGTAGAGGAGGAGGAGCCATGGGGGGGGGGGGGCGGGGCGGGGAGAGGCGGGAGCATCAGCAGTCCGGCCTCCCCTGTACAGGACTCTTTTCCCGCTCAACACAGCGCACCTAGGAGTGGGGGGCTGCTGCTGGAGCTCCTGAGGCCTGATGCCTTCCGCCACATCCAACCCACGAGCAGTACCCCCCCGGGGCAAAATACTCAAAATCTGCTCTCTTCTGAACCCTCTCTCTTCTGCCTCCACTCTGGCTTGGCCCCCCAACATCCTAGCTTGAATCAACACATTCCCCCTCCACCCTGGTCCCCAGGCTCCCCACCTTGCCCCCCCCCCCACAGTCTATCCTCCCCACAGAGGAGCACACCTGTGAGCACCCGGGTCAGGTCGTGATGCCCCCTTCTTACAGCCCACCTCCCTGCAGCCAACGAGGCCCCACACGACACATCCCTGTACCCCTCCTTGCCCTCATATCTCCCACTCACCACTTTCCCTCAGTCAGCCTGCCCCGGCCACGCAGGCCTCCTCACTGTTTCTCCAACACTTCAGGCCACCGCAGAATTTTGCCTCCAAATCCTGCCACAGGGCCTTTGCACATGCTGCTCCCCCTGCCTTAGGCAAGCAACTTCATGGCTAGCTCCCTGGCCCCAGCGGTTCTTTACTCCATGTCACCCTCTTAGGAAATCTTCCCAAATCTCTCCATTTTAAATCACAGCCTTTCTTTCCCACTTCCCCGCGTTAAGCCCTGACCACCATCCGACAAACCTGACATTTTATACATTTGTTTCTTTGTTGTCTATTTAGAAATGTGTCTCATTTGTTCCCAGCACCTGGCGCATATACACGCGCTATAAAACTTTCTTGAATGAATAAATAAATGGTCGGAAGCTTTTTTTTTTTTTTTTTTTTGGCTCCACCTCTGACGTTTATCCCAAGCTCATCCATATACTGCCATGGCCCTGGCCCCCATCTTTTTCCTTGTAGACATCGATGGTGTTGTTCGTTAGTCTATTCGTTAAGCAAACACTTACCATCTTCGTAGCCCTTATCTCTACCTGAAAACATCTCGTCTACAAGGTCTCTCTCTCTCCACCTCCACCCCACTAAGCTGAGTAGACTCGACTCCCCTCTCCCGCCCATCTCACAGGCACGCCCCTCAGATTTTCTTTTTTTTAATTCTTCCAACCACTAGGGGGCGCTAGACTCCCACACTGGACACAACCCCCCTCCCCCCCCCCCCCCCCCCCCCCGCGCCCCGCTCTACTCTCTGCACCGAAACTAGGCGGGAGGGGGTCAAGGAAAAAAAACGCTCCCCTCAGCTCCTCCTCCGCAGCCTCGAGTCTCTTCCACATTTCGCGGAGGGGGAAGCCAAGCCTGGAAATCACCAGCTTTGCGATCCCGCAGGCACCGAAACTTTTCATCCCCAAGCGTCCTTGGCGCTCTACGACTCAATTTCCTCATCTGTAAAATGGGTGATGGTAACCTTCACCGTTTAGAATTTATGGTAGGGATCAGAGGTGGTGGGGCTGGGCTGCACGGATGAAAGCGAGGAGGACAGGATGGCGCTCCAGGGCTCGGGGTACGAATCCCACCTCCGCCACTCACAAGCCGGGTCGACCTGGGCAAACGGCTTGGCTGCCTCGCGCCTCAGTTTCTGCATCTGGAAAATTGGGGTGATGAAAATTAGTACCTCCTTCACTGACAGGTCTATGTGAAAATTAAATGCGTTGAAGCAGGTCAGACAAGCAGAAGAGCCCTGGCATACAGTAAGCGCTCAGTAAGTGTAGTTGCGGCCAGTGCTTCCAAAACTGCTTTATTGTGAGCTCTCAATAAACGTGGCTAGAGCGTCCTTCCTCTTGTTCCAAGTCTTTCCGCGCTTGCTCCAAGCATCACGATGGAAGCCCCCCTCCCACCTCCTTCCTCCCACCAGGGAAACCACCTGAATGTCTCCCCCCCGCCATAAGCCCCCAGAGTCGAGCTCCTCTCCCCTCGTGCTGTTACTGGTGGAGGCTGTCGTGTTTTCCCGCATCTGTCTCCACAAAACCCGACACCCACTGGAGTTCCCTTCCGGGAAACCCAGGGGGACGGTCTGGAGGAAGCGCACTTCTCTCTACGTCACAGCAGCCGTCGCCCCCGCGCTTAGAGTGAGCCCGTAAAGGGCCGGCCTGTCCCCGCGCGGGCCCCTGGGAGGCGAGGAGAGAGACACCCCCTACCACGTCCCTAGGGGTCAGGGATACTTGGGACCAGCCTTGCGGGGAAGAGAGGAGCGGAGCTCTAAGGGGCGGGACTGAGAGAGGGAAAAAGAGCGTGCGGGCGTGGCCAGCTCTTGGGGGCGGAGCGACGCCCCAGGCGGCGGGGCCCCCTGGAAGCGGTGGACGGCGTCCCCAAGGGGGCGTGGTTTATGGGAGCGAGGTTCTCTCCGAAGGGGGAGTGGTTAGCGCCAAGAACGCCTCTGAAGGGGTGGGAGGCGGGGGCGGGGCCAGAGCCTGGAAGGCTACCGTTGGAGGCGGGGTCCTCGGGGGCGGGGCCAGGTGAATGGGCTCGGTTCCCGCCGGGCGCGGCCGGAGAAGGTTGGGCCCGCTGGGGCGGGGAGGGAGGGGCCCGGAGCCGCAGAGCTTTAGGCTTTGCCCCGGCCCCAGCCTCTCGCCAGCTCCGCGGGTACCGGCCCAGGTGAGTGAGGGGACGCAGGTACATCCGGAATCAGGGGATTATTGGGGTGGAAGAGTCCTCTCTTTTCCAGGTGGGGCCCCCGGCCGGAAGGGAAGGTCGGGGTGTCGGTCCCCGAGCAGCCGAGGACATAGAAGGGGTCGCCGAGTGCCTGATTGGGTCGCTGTGCGTCACGCGTGACCGTGTACCTGGACGTACCTGAAAGTGCTCCTCTAAGCGTGTTACCTGTGGAACACGGAAAGCCTCCAGGCTGCCTCTTTGCCTGAGCAATCTTTTTAAAGCACAAACCAGATCGCGCCCTCTCTCATTTAAAACCCTTCTTTAACCCCCATTGCATCCCACTAAGATGAAAACTCCGGGTCCACTTGCTCAGTGCGTTTCAGCCACAGTGGCCTCCATGATGGTGTAAAATGTTAGAAGTAAGCTCCATCTCACCCCCAGGCCTTTGCACCCGCTCTCCCGGCCCCCACCACCTTGACTGCCCTTTTTCCAAACCTTTGTGTAACTGTCTCCTTCCCTTTACTGAGCTCTCAGCTCCAAAGTCCCTCCGTGGAGGGAGAAAGCTGCCTGACTATACACTATTTACAGTAGCTGCCTCCTCCAACCTTCTTTATCCCACGCTCCTGTTTTATCGTCTGTGATTATTCTTAGACATTGTCTTCTTCATTCATTTGTGTGCTGTTTGCTGTGTGACTTGCCCACGAGGCAGCACCGGGCAGGGCCTTAGTCACATTCATCACTGTATCTGCCGGGTCTAGAACAGGTCCTGAACACAGTAAGTGCTCAGCCAATCAGCGTTTGCTCCATGTCAAGTTTGACTACCCATGTCTATCTGAGTCCATGTGTCTGTGTGTAGGGGGCTGCCCCCCTGCATATGTGTGCACACGGCCGTGGTCTGTAGGGCGTGAATAACCCTCTTCCCTTCCCCATGGTTGACCCTACCCCACCCTCTTCCTGATTCTGCTCCCTTCTCTCCCCTGCCCAAATATCCAGAAATTATTCCAAAGGATGAAGGGCAGGAGGATGACTTAGTTGGCCCGAGTCAGCCCTGTGCCCACCCTGAGCTCCTCCCTCATCCCAGCTCCCCTCCACCAAACTAGCCAGAGCCTTGTCGGTGACCCACCTGCATGCCCACTAAAGAGGGCACAAGATAGAGGGAGCTGAGGCTAGGGGAGTCGAGACAGAGGCTGGCCTGGCCCAGCTGACAAACAGGAAGTACACAGGCATCCAGGAGGCACACCTGGCGTTTCAGGTATGCAGCACCTGGAGCCAGCTCCCTGCCCAGCTCCCCACCCCTAAAGCCACCTGGGGCAGGTCTGGGAACTCCCCGCCCAGTTCTGGCCCTCAGCCTTGCTGACTCAGGAAACGAGAATCCTGGTGCTACTTCCCTGCACAGCCAGGCGCAGAAGACCTTAGGGGTGGAGGCAGGGAGAAGCAGACCGCCTGCTTCCCTCCCACCCAGAGCAGGTTTTCCCCCCCAGACTCCAGACACACAGAGCCTGCGGCCTGCACAATATCAAGGGAGCCCCAAAATGTCAGAGACCTAAATTTGGCCACAAGAATAACAAAGCGTATGGGCTCCGAAATGTAAGAATCTGCAAAGGCAAAATTGCTGTTTGCTGACATTTCTACAAAATGTGACGTTTTCTTGTCCTTGAAAATGGTATGATGTTGGAGAGGGGCCTGGCCAGCTCAGTCAGAGGAGTGTGCAATTCTTGATCTCAGGGTCGTGAGTTCGAGCCCCACATTGGGTGTAGAGATAATAATAATGACAACAACAACAATAATAATAATAATAATAAAATTTAAGGGGCACCTGGGTGGCTTAGTGGGTGACTCTTGATTTCAGCTCAGGTCATGATCTCACAGTCATGAGATTGAGCCCTGCGTCCAGCTCCATGTTGGGTGTGGAGCCTGCTTAAGTTTCTCTCTCTCCCTCTGCCCCTCTCCCGCTCACATTCACTCTCTCTCTCTCTCTTGCAGAATACAAGAATGCATACATAAAGTTTTTTAAAATGGTGTGACATGGGAAAGCCATGTATGGGTCAGATGTTCCTACATCCTAAGAATTCTTGAGTGTGCACATAGATGGCTAAGAAGCTATAGATTAATAACATAGATTCCCTCCTGCCTGGAATGTTCTTTCACCTGGATCATTCCCTCAAAATCCTCCCAGCTGGTACTAATTGAGACCCTCCCGGGCCACCCTATGGAAAATCTTATCTCCACCCCTTGTAACTTCATATCCCATCCCTGGCTTTATTTTTCTGCTTATCTCTTTGTAATCTATCTACTCCATCATGTACTTATTTTCTTTAAAATATTTTTTTAATGTTTATTTATTTTTGAGAGAGAGAGAGAGAGAGAGAGAGAGAATGCATGTCGGGGAGGGGCAGAGAGAGAGGGAGACACAGGATCCGAAGCAGGCTCCAGGCTCTGAGCCGTCAGCACAGAGCCCGACGCGGGGCTCGAACTCACGGACCGCGAGATCATGACCTGAGCCGAAGTCGGATGCCTAACCGACTGAGCCACCCAGGCGCTCTACTTATTTATTTTTTTAGTTGCTCTCTGCCCCACTAGAACAGGGACTCCCCAAGGATGCCCCTGTCTTGTTCCTGCTGGGCCTCTAGGGCCTAGAGTATGTACCTGGCACACAGTGAGTGCCCCATAAATATTAGTTTGAGTGAAATAGTTAATGACATTTCTGTAAAATGTCATCTGCATAAAAATCGCATTACAGGGGCTCCTGGATGGCTCAGTCAGTTAAGCGTCAGATTCTTGGTTTCAGCTCAGGTCATGATCTCACGGTTCAGTTCGTGGATCGAGCCCCGCCTTGGGCTCCAAGCTGATAGTGCAGAGCCTGCTTGGGATTCTCTCTCTCCCTCTCTCTCTGCCCCTCCCCTGCTCACACACTCTCTCTCTCAAAACAAATAAACAAACAAACATTCTTTAAAAATTGCATTACATTTGAAGGCAATGTCTAGGCCTTCTCCCTTTGCAAGAATAGCAGTGAATGCACAACTGTTTGCATGAGATCACAGCCAATTCTAAGTTAATCTTAATCATAGCCCAATTATATGTATCTGCCATATATATGTATACATATATGTACACACACATATATATACATACACATATAGAAACAAAATCTGCTGTGTGTATATATATATATTTTTTTTTTGACTGAATAACTTGTTTAATTTAGAATATGGCTATATTATATATATACAGAGAGAGAGAGTTGCGTTGTAAGGTTTGAGGACCATGGAAGGGCTGACCTGGCCACTAAGGAAGTTTCGGAGGAAGGAATAATTATTCCCATTTTACAGATGTGGAAGACTGAGGACTGTTGCAAGTACAGAGTTCAGCCCTTGTACCCTCTGCCCCCAAGAGCTCCATGCAGGTGCCACAGGATGGAGAAGACTTCGCCAGCCAGCCCTGGTACCACGGCCCCCTGTCCCGTCAGGTACCTCTGCTTCCTACAGAGCCTCAGGACCGTCTGATGGGGAGCCTCTCCCGCCCGGACTTGCTGGGGATTCCTGGGTCCTGGATGAGGGACTTATGGTCGAGGTCTATTGGAAGAGGTGGCTGAGGGTCTGGGGACCGTCTTGAAGTTTGGTTGGTATCATGCCACTCCTTACACGTAAATGACCATTTTCTCTGGGATGGTATGGACAAGGGTGACGGAGATTAAGTGGGTCCTAATGCCCGCCCCCCCAGTCCGACTCCTTGGCTTTGCTTGTCTTTCCCTCTGGGTCCCGAGTACCTGTGGCCACCAGGACCCCATTTCCCTCTTTTATCACCTTCATTGATTACTCTTGGACAATTCACATGTGCTTGCCCCTCGTGTATCTTGCCCACCAGATGGCGCAGGGCAGGGCCTTGGTCTCACTCATCCCTGTGTCTCCAGGGTCTAGGACAGGTCCTGGCACACAGTGAGTGCTCAATCAGTATTGAGCAGTCGTAGCATCTCCCTCTCAACCCAAGTCTCCCCAACCCTCATCCCCAACTCATTTGTCACCCTTGGGAGTCCTGGGACCCTGGGCATCCAGTCAAATTGTGAGAGTCAGTATCGCTTAGTGGTTAAAATGCCACACCCTGGAGCCAGACCTCCTGGATTCAAACCCCAGCCCTACAGCTTGCATTCTGTGTGACCTTGGGCAAGGTATTTGACCTGTCTGGGCCTCAGTTTCCCCATATGTGAAATGGGAGTAATGGTATCTACTGCTTAACCTTGGTAAAGGATTAAATGAGTTCATATGCCTACAGCATGTAGCCTGATACATAGTAAGGGCTATATGTGCATCCACGGTATTTATCGTTCAGTCCCCAGCCCCTGTCCCCAACTCTGCTTTGCCTCCCCCTCTGGTGTCATGGCCCCCAGCCCCTATTGTGGTACCAGCCACCATGGCTGGCATAAGACTGCTTAAAACTTTTAATACAGGAGGATTTCCAGGCCACAGTCAGTTTGGAAGGATCCAGCTAATGGCATTTTTGTTTGAAGCCACATTTGTGTACCAAGCCTAGGGCATTTACTCAGGTTGAAAGCTGCTTTGGTCAATGTCAGCCAGCACTATGAGGTGGTTGAGGAGTGGGGAGTGCGGAGCTCCAGAAATCGGTCAGGATCCGGGCTCTTTCCATCTTGTGGCTCCTCCTTCCACCAGGGCTTTGGGGACATTCCCTGACACATAGGGGCCAGAACCTGCAGGATTGTGCAGGAGGGTCTTGTGAGCCAGGTCTGGACGTTCCCAGCTGCCCTTCTGCCCTCCTCCTATTGGCCAGATCATATCGAATGATGACAAGCTGCAAAGGAGCCTGGGAAATGTACTCCAGAGGGGTGCCCCTGAGAAAAGGGGGGGATGGTTTGGTGTAAAACTACCCCATCCCTGGGGTGGCTTTTCTTGGGTGGGGGCTGGGGGTGAGGCATCACCATTAATTGCTGATCTGGGCTCATGCCTAAGCCCCCTGCCCCCTGTCCTCCTTCCCCAGAAGGCTGAGGCCCTCCTTCGGCAAGATGGAGACTTCTTGGTTCGTGCCTCCGGGTCCCGTGGGGGCCACCCAGTGATCTCCTGCCGCTGGCAGGGCTCAGCCCTGCACTTTGAGGTGCTCCGTGTGGCCCTGCGTCCCCGACCAGGCCGACCCACAGCCCTCTTTCAGCTGGAGGATGAGCGTTTCCCCAGCCTGACCTCCCTGGTTCTCAGCTATGTGACCGGGCAACGTCCGCTCTCCCAGGCCACCGGGGCTGTGGCCTCCAGGCCTGTGATACGGCAAGGACCTATTCGACACAGCTTTAGTGAGGACACCCTCCGAGGCAGCCCAGCTCTGACAGAGTTGCCCAGGTAATCACAGGCTCCCTACTTCTCAGATGACATCCAGTTCCCCCCAGAGTTCCTCTACCTGGGCACTAACCGCTATTGACATTTAGGACCGGATCACTCTTGCCTGTGGGGGGTTGTCCTGTGCATCGTAGGATGTTGAACAGCATCCCTGGCCTCTATCTACGGGGTGCCCGTGGAATCTTCTCCACCCCACCCCCTAGTTGCCACAAAAAAAAAAAAAAAAAATGTCTCCTGACACTGTGAAGTGTCCCCTGTGGGTAGGATATCCTGGTTGAGGTCCACTGATCCTGAATGAGTGGATATAGGGTTTTCTGGGCATCAGTGGGGGCTGCCCTGCTCAGGGTGGGACTACACGTCTCCCTCATCTCTGTCCCCCAGGACTAGAAAGTGGAGTGACAGTCAGCCTGCAGGGCTGGAGCACATGGGGCGGTCAAGAGAAGATCACTGTGGACCAGGTAAGGGTCCACCAGGACAGCACATGGCTCAGAGATGGCTGTGCCACTCACTGCCTGAGTGATATTGGGCAAGTGACTTAACCTCTTGGAAAATGGGGACAATAATGCTTTCAAAATTGTCATGGTGATTAACAAATACACAGGAACTTTGTGAGGGCTTTAAAATGTGGGTTTATGATTATTCCCAGAAGCTCTGTGTGCTCTGTGTGGCTGACCTCTCTGATAACTCCTGCCACACCCCTTCCTCACTCCAGCCACACTGTCTTGTTGCTGCCTCAGGATCTTTGCACTTGCCATCCTCACCATGGGAAAGCCCATTCCCCTAATCTTTTCCCGACTGACTTCTCATTTAACTTGGTTTCTCAAAGCAGCTGACCCTAACCATCCTACCTACGATTTTCCTTGCGGCTTGTCTGTCCCATCTGTCCTGCCTCCCCCCATTCAACATGAGCCCTCACTGCATGCCAGCCACTGGGCTAAATGCTGAGATATATCACTCAACAAGAAAGACAAAGATCTCTGCACAGGTGGTGCCAGCATCCCATTAAAGGAAGATGGACATTGACGACAAAAATGAGTCAAGTTGGGGTAAACTTAAAAGTGAAACAGTCAGGGAGATTGGGAGGAGAGGGATGAGAGTATTACAGGTTTAAGTAGTAGTCCGGACAGGCCCCGTGGAGAAAGATTTAAAGGTGGTGAAGGAAGAAATGATGTGACTATCTGGAGGTAAGAGTGGCCCAGGGACAAGGAACAGCCAGTGGGGTGTCTGGGTGTCTCAGTCGGTTAAGCATCTGACTCTTGATTTCGGTTCAGGTCATGATCTCATGGTTTGTGAGTTCAAGCCCTTCATCGGGCTCTGGGCTGACAGCATGGAGCCTGCTTGGGATTCTCGCTCTCCCTCTGTCTCTCAAAATAAATAAACTTAAAAAAAAAAAAAAAGGTAGGAAGAGCCAGTGCAAAGGTCCTGGGGCCAAAACAAGAGTTTGAACTGTTGATTCAGCCAAAAGGAGGTGAGTATAGCTGAACCATCTGAGATTCAGATATCAGGGGCCTTTTTTGGCTACTGCGAGAACTTTGCCCTTTACTCAGAGTGAGCTAGAACCATGGGAAGGTTTTGAGCCCCTATAAGAGGGTCTACGTATATGCTTGGCAAATACAGAGCCTCCCAAAAGTCTGGGTGCAGCTTTAAGTTCTAATAACCTCAGAAGTACACATGCCAGAAGCTTAACAAAAGACATCGTTTGAAAGTTTGATCAACTCTGTGTCTTTGGTGCTTTTGTCGTCTTGTGAATTTTGAAGAATTGTTTCTGTTTTAGTTTTGTATGTGCTTCCCATCTTTAACCAGAGGGCCAAAACCAAAAGGATTCAAGTTTAAACCATAGTATTCAGAATTCATACATAAGTGTCAAAGAGAGTTCATTTTCAAACCATTGGTAAGTGTATCGCATTTAGATCAATGAAGTTTTTAAGTTCGAACCCACCCCAAGATACCTAGTTATTGACTACATGAACCAAGACGGCGGTAGCACAGGAAGACCCCCACCCCACCCAGCTATCTTCTCTGTGTACCCCCTTCACTCCCTCTTGTTTGACCCCTAGAAGCCTCAGCCATGCCCACGTGTGCCCTCCCTCGGATGGGTAGTGACCCTGTGTTGCTAAAGACCCCAGCTCCCCTGGGGTCCGTTGCTGACAGCCTCAGGGCCTCCGATGGGCAGCTTCATGCCAAGGCACCAACCAAGCCACCTCGAACACCCTCGCTGGTGCTGCGTGATGCGTCTGGACGCCCCCCAACGTACTGTGAGCTGGTGCCCCGAGTGCCCGGTGCCCAAGGAACACCCCCTGGCCACAGCAGCCCGGAGACAGAGGCCCCATGGTGGGAAGCTGAAGAGGAAGAGGAGGAAGAGAATAGAAGTTTTGCAAGACCACAGGCTGAGGTCTCTTTCTGCCCCCCTAACAACCCCTCCTGCCTGCTGGGCCCCCAGAATCGGCCCCTGGAACCCAGAGTCCTGAGTACTCTCCGTGGCCTGTTCCTGGAGCACCATCCTGGGAGCACTGCTCTCCACCTATTATTGGCGGACTGTCAGGTGGGTCACCTACCAGGTCCCTCCTCCTTAGACAGGGGCTGAAGCCAGGCCAAGGCCGAACGGCACCTCAAACCCGTATACTCATTCTGCTCAGTTGACAACCCCACTAACTCCCGCTGCCCAGGCTACAGGACTTCTGGGAGTGACCAAGGCTCAGCGGGGTGCCATGGGGGTTGCCTCTGGCCTGGAGCTGCTCACGCTTCCCCATGGGCATCGCTTGAGGTTGGAACTTCTGGAGAGGTGAGCCAGCCGCCTGGAATCCCCAGGGTCTTCAAACCTCGCCCCATTTACAGTCCCTCAGGGAGGAGGTGAGATGGGTGGGCAATGCCTTCCCCCCCCGCCCCCCCCCACACACACGCCTCAGCTCCCAGTTACAAACCTCCCACTGCCCCCAGACCCTTGCCCTCCACCCCCGCAGACATGAGGCGCTGGCCCTGGCTGGGGCTCTGGCTGTGCTGGGCTGTGCAGGCCCGCTGGAGGAGCGCGCGGCCACCCTTCGGGGCCTAGTGGAGTTGGCACTGGCCCTGGGGCCAGGGGCGGCGGGGGACCTGCCTGGACTGGCAGCGGTCATGGGCGCCCTGCTCATGCCCCAGGTGCGTGGGGAGCGGAAATGAGGAAGCCTGAGTGCAGGGAAGAGGGAAGAGGAAGCATATTCAGGGCTCCTCCCCCAGGTGTCCCGGTTGGAACGCACGTGGCGCCAGCTCAGAAGGAGCCACACAGAGGCCGCGCTGGCCTTCGAGCAGGAGCTGAAGCCTCTGATGCGGGCGCTGGATGAGGGCGCCGGTGAGTGGCATCACTCCGAGGTCCACACCAACCCTTAATCGGAATCCCAATCCAGCTTTAGGCCCCGCCCCTGTTTCTGGCCTAGGCTCCGCCCCCAGGCCTAGGCCACGCCCCTGGCCCGGTTGCTCTGTGTTAGGCTCGAACCCGTGTTCCTGGGCTTCTGAGGGTCCTCCTCGACTCTAGGAGGACCTAGACTCTGGGGCCCCTCGACTCTAGGGTCCACCCTCTTCACCCTAGACCCCACTTCTGCCCCAAGCCTAGCCCAGAGCCCTTCCCGCATAGGACCCTGCGACCCCGGCGAGGTGGCGCTGCCGCACGTGGTGCCCGCGGTGCGCCTGCTGGAGGGCGAGGAACTCCCGGGGCCGCTAGACGAAAGCTGCGAGCGGCTGCTGCGTACCCTGCACCGGGCGCGTCAGATGGCTCAGGACGCGCCCAAGTTCCGCGAAGCGGCGGCCCGGCGCCTGCGAGGTGAGCTCCCCCTCTGTTCCCGGCTGCCAGCGCGTCCGGACTTTGCGAGCACCCCGCATGCTCTGACTGCGTGCCCCAGAACCCACCCGGCCAGGGACCAGAGCCTTCCGCCACGCCTCCCGGAGTCCCACCCAAACCGGGCCGACCCGGCCCCCAGGGAGTTCTCGCCCCAAGGCCGCGCGCGTCCGAGCCAACAGTGTTGACAGGAAATTGCTGTCCACCCCAAGAGAGGCCCCGGAGCCACGTCCACGGAGTCCCAGTTCCCGGCTCCCACCTGAGATGGCCCTGCCCCCAGAGGATCTCGATCCCCCCAATAATGCCTAGCCCTCTCCAAAATGAGTCATTTCCTTCGGTCTGGTAGAACAGCACCCCCACTGCGCTCAGAGCAGTTCCTCCTGTGCTGGGGGAGGCCCAGCCTCCAGAATCCCCACCTGAGTTACTCCCGCTTTCCCTGGCCGCCTTAGCTCTCTTCTCTCCAAAAAGGCTCAACCTCCCCCAAAATGTGCCGTGCTGGGTGGCCCAGACTCCAAATCTTGCCCCCCCCCCCAGGCGGCTCCACCTCCAGGCACAGCCCCGAGGCCCCCTCCCAGCCCCCACCCCAGCATCACGCACCTGGAACAGACTGCTCCCATGCACCCTGGCGCAGTTTGTTTCCACCGAGCTCCTTAGCCACCCCACCCCGCTTCCTGCAGCGACTCTGAGAGCCCCCTCCCCGCCAACCCCGCCCAGTTGCCCAGAGCTTCTGGACAGAGTCCCTCCAGGTCCCTGCTGGGACAAAGTTCCCCTGGGAGAAGGCAGGTGCAGGGAGGGGCACAGCTGGAGGCTGGGCCCTGCCCCCAGCCTTCCTGGCCCCGCCCCCAGGATTCCGTCCGAACCCGCAGCTGAGGGAGGCCCTGACCACAGGCTTCGTGCAAAGGCTGCTCTGGGGAAGCCGAGGCGTGGGGGCACCGCAAGCTGCACGTCTTGAGAAGTTCCAGCGCGTCCTCAGTGTCCTTTCACAGCGCCTGGAGCCGGATGGTTGAAAGCACAGACCCCCTTCTTCGCACGGGGACACCCATGCAGTTGCCCCATGCTGCTCACGCAGCCAATCGCAGTGGAAACCCATTCTGCCTCACAGAAAATGGGGGCCAGATTTGCAAGAACCCATCCTGCTCCCTAAAAGCGTACATGAATCCTAGCGTGAGGGACGGCCTCCTTCCCCCCCCCCCACTAGAAGACCCAGGTATCTGGAGGCTCTGGACCCCCAATCCCAGCCCCCACCTCCCCACACGTAACCTACAGATGGTGAACATGAGGCTTCTGATAGGACAAGAGCTTGCAAAGCTCTTAGTCGGAAGCCAGAGTTCAAATGCTTTTTAAAAGCTGTGTGACTTCTAGCAAATGGCTCAGCCTCTCTGTGCCTGCCTTCAACGTAAAAGTGAGGCCGTGTACTTTCTGGGGGTTGTCATGGGGATTAAAGCTCGGGAGTTTAGGGATCACGGGTGGAGAACGCCTGGCACGCGGTGGGTGTTCAACACTGCCTTTTCTCAGTAAAGCTGCCACGAACAAACACGGAAAGGACGTTTGGTGCTTTACCCCCTACACTGAAGTCACAGACAAGCACCCAGCTCTGGGGAAGTTTTGTCCAAGGTTTGCCCAAGTTTACTTCCCTTTCTTCATGCCCTCTGTGGCCAGGAAGGAGGGTGCCATCTGCTCATCCAGCCTTGGGATCTAAATTTTTTTTTTTCAACGTTTTTTATTTATTTTTGGGACAGAGAGAGACAGAGCATGAACGGGGGAGGGGCAGAGAGAGAGGGAGACACAGAATCGGAAACAGGCTCCAGGCTCCGAGCCATCAGCCCAGAGCCTGACGCGGGGCTCGAACTCACGGACCGCGAGATCGTGACCTGGCTGAAGTCGGACGCTTAACCGACTGCGCCACCCAGGCGCCCCGAGCCTTGGGATCTAAATCTACCAATAAGGCACAGACTCCAAAAGCTTTAGGTAAATTTTTATATAAAACAAAATGGCCCTAGCCCAGCGGCAGGAAGAAAAGATCTGAAACACGAGTATGTACATCAACAGTGGAAGGCACAGCGGGTCCGTTCGGAAGGGGTGGGGGGTGGGGCAGCAGGTTACACGGGTCTCAGCTGAAGTCACGGGGGCAGAAATAAAGTGCGTAGGTCCTGGGGCGCCCCGTGGCCCAGAAGCAGCAGCCAACAGCCCCCTTCTTCCCGCCTGTGGCAGGGTTCAGTTGAGCGTGACGCGGAGGTAGGAGGTGGGCACGTAGCCCTCACCTCCCTGTTTCCGCCTGACCCGGGTCCAGCCGTCGCCTTTGTCCTCCTCCATGAGACTGAGGTCTTCACCCTCGGCCATGGAGATGGTGCCCTCACTGGACCCTGTCATGGAGTAGCAGTGGGCTCGGATGTGCTTCACGTGCTTTGAGACAGAACCGAGCCAAAAACACCACCCCCTGCCCAACCCACCCCATCAACTGCGACACACAAGCTGTCCTCACCTTCAAAGTGGTAGATGGCCACACAGTGACCTATGGGGGATGCTGGTTCCTCCTCAAAATCCTCATCAAATTCCGTGTAGATGGGGGCATCCTGACCCTCCTCTGAGAGGGGCTCTTCAGAGCTGGTTGGGGACAGGGAAGCAGGTAAGGACGGGCCTCCTGGGTCCTGGGGGCAGACCCACTCTGTCCCCCCCGCTCACCTCTCCTTGTTATCCTGTGATCTGTTGTTGCTGTTGCTGCTGTCTGGTGGGGCGCTGGCTGGGGGGTCTGGAGGCCGGGTGTGGCGGCCCAAGCTGTCTCCCCGATTGCTCAGGACTCGGCTCTCTGCCTCTGCCAGCCAAGCCTGAGAGGAGGGAGCCACGAAGTCAATCCCAGGGCAGGGCTCCTCCGGGGTCGGCCCACTCTGGGCCTGGAGGTTCCCTGAGATCACCCATGCACACCCAAGGCTGTGATGAGACACAGCTGGAGCACCCCCCTCCCACCAACACCTCCCTGTCCCCCCCCCCCCCCCCAGGAAGTGACTCAGCCAGGCCCGCTGGCCCCCACCCCTCCCCAGGGTCTTCCCTGACCTCATACTTCTGCACTTCCAATTTGAGCCGCTCGATGTTGTTCAGGGTTTCCGTGATCCGGGGCTCCAAGCTGGCAGGGTCCCCCATCTGGGGTGTCTTCTCATATACATCCTTCATTTTCTTCAGGGCTTCTCTAGGATGACACAGACAGATCGGAAACAACAGTCCCATGGGACTCAACAAGCAAAAAAAAAAAAAAAAAAAAACAACAAAAAACCCAAAAACAAAACACGTGCTTTGCTTCAAGGAACAAATAGCAAGACAAGACAGTGGTTAAATCTCAAACGTTAGTGCTTCACTGCCTGGGTTTGAATCCCAGTCTGGGCACATATCCTAACGAGTCTGGACTAAGTTACTGAACCTCTGTCTCAGGATGCAAATCTGGAACATTGGGGATGACGATACATACAGTTCATGGGAGCTCAAGACTATAACAGTGCCTTTATTTATCCAAATACATACTGAGTACCTATCACATACCAGGCGCCGTTCCAGGCATCTGAAATAATAGCCCTAAACAAGCCCTAATCAGGGTCCTGCCTCTGCTCAGTCTCAGGAAAACGTGGGAATTCCAGTGGATCTACATAAAGGGTTTGAGACGGTGTATGGCATAGGGTAAGCGCTCTGTACATGCTATCATTATCATTAGCCTCCCTCCGGTCCCTGTTTCCTCCAGGACTATATATACAGGCAGTAGTAGTAACAAGCATAGAGCTCTGGAGTATGGCAATCCTGGTTTCAACTTCTTCCCCGTCCTAATACGGGATCCATGTTACAGATGAGAAAACTGAGGCACAGAGAGGTGGGCCAGCTGGAATTCAAGGCCGGTCTGTCTTGGCTCCAAAGCTGCCCCCTTAACCCCTATGCCATAAAAACCCAGGGACGACAAAGTTCCATATGGAACCTTACACCAATAAAAGTTTTTGTACAAGAGGTTCTGTGCAAACGGCAAAACAGAATTTGGCTGCCTGTCCACAGTGGCAAACGTCATTCCTATTATGTAAGGGGACTGGGAAGAGAATCTTGTTGCTTGGAAGAAGTGAGCAAAGATTTTCTTTTTTTCAATCTGGCAGATTTTCTATTGTTAACATTTTAAGCGTTTGAAGTATTAAATAGATAACCATATGGTTTTTTTTCTTTTAGCCAATTAATGTAGTAAATGAGACTAATAGACGTTTTCATATTGAACCATCTTTGCATTACTGGGATAACACCCAATTGATTATGACTCGTCTTTTAAGAAGGTCGTTTTGGGGCGCCTGGGTGGCACAGTCGGTTAAGCATCCGACTTCGGCTCAGGTCACGATCTCGCGGTCCGTGAGTTCGAGCCCTGCGTCAGGCTCTGGGCCGATGGCTCGGAGCCTGGAGCCTGTTTCCGATTCTGTGTCTCCCTCTCTCTCTGCCCCTCCCCCGTTCATGCTCTGTCTCTCTCTGTCCCAAAAATAAATAAAAAACGTTGAAAAAAAAAAATTTAAAAAAAAAAAAAAAAAAAAAAAAAAAGAAGGTCGTTTTTTTGGGCGCCTGGGTGGCGCAGCTGGCTAAGCGTCCTACTTCGGCTCGGGTCGTGATCTCACGCCCCACGTTGGGCTCTGCGCTGACAGCCTGGAGCCTGCTTGGAATTCTCTCCGCCCCGTCCCTGCTCGTGAACTGCCACGTAGTTTCTCTCTCTCTCTTTAATAACACTTTAAAAAAAATTTTTCTTTTCCATTATGGTAAAATACACAGAACACAAAATTCCCCATTGGAACCATTTTGAAGCATCCAGTCCAGTTCCGTTGCATTAAATTACATCCACGCTGTGTGCAATCATTGCCATCACATGATACGTCATTCTTAAAATACATCATTGGATTTGTTTGGCTGGGATTCTGCATCTAAGATCATAAGTGAAATTTCAATTCCTTGAATTCTTGCTAACCGATATGGGAATGGATTCCACCAGCCTCCTAAAGGAGCTGGCAGCTTTCACTTTTTCTGTTTGCTGGAGTGACTTGAGAGGGGAAGTAACGCTTTCCTTTTCAGTGTGGTAGGAATCACCTATAAAACCACTGAGGCCTGGGGTTTATTGGCAAGATCTTCGAACACCACTCCGGTACAGTTCACTTATTATTGTATTTCGGTCATTGCCTGCCTGCCCCCAACCTTACCTCTGGTCAACCTCCTTCTGTAGTTCACGGCTCCGTTCTTCAAGCTGTTGCTGAAGTCGCTTTCTTTGCTGCTCTGGGGGCAAGTGGCTGAAATCCTCTGTCACCACTGTCTGCAAGGTAGGAAGACACTGCGTTTGGGATCAGGAATGCTAAGCTTCCAGGCTCTTCTACATTGCTAAGACACACCAAGTCCACCTTCCTCCCCACCCAAGGTTCTTGGGGGGCAAGGCCATGCACAGAGCAAAGCAGGTCCGGGTCTGGCAACCGGAGGAGCGGGCCCAGCCGGCGGCAGGAAGCGAGCCCAGGGTCCCGCCACCCAGCTGCTGGGCGGGCTGGGGCCGCCCCCTCCTCCTCCTCCCGAGGCCTCACTTACCCCACGGCTGCCTCGAAGGCTGCGGAAGGATGCTAGCCGCGGTTTGACCGACTTACTGATCTCACTCAGTATGGCCAAGGGGTCGAGGCCGGAGCGGGGGGATGGGGGTCCATTAGGCAATGCCGAGGGCAGGGGGCCCCCCAGGGGGGAGAAGGGTGGAGGGCGTGGCTACCGGCGGGGGCAGGGGAGGGGATTGGGTCAGGAGGGGTGGGAGGATGTAGAGAACGAGGATGGACGATGGACATAATAAAGAAAAGAGAAAAAACAAAATGGAGAAAAGAAAAGAAAAAAAAAAAAAAAACGGTAAGAAAACCAGAACTCAAGATGCACAATCACACACAGAAAATGCATGCAAAGAGCAACATAAAAATCTGGGATGTGGTGGGGAGGACATTAGACTGTGAGCCAGAAGGCTGGACCCCTCCCTAACCCCCTATGTTGCACCACCGTTGAATCCCATATCCAGTACCTAAGAATGGGGCCGGGGGATGGGAGGCAGGGAGGCCCAGGTTTCCGTGCACCCAGCTTTCTGGGCTCACAGTCTAGAAGGTAGAGGGAGATACATGCAGGAATCAAGGTCTCAGACAGGTACGTGGCCACAGAGGTCAAAGGCAAGCTAAGAGAAGGATAGAAGTCACGATGGATCAGAAGGGTTACAGGTGGGGTTTCAGCTGGGAGAGTCTCATGTACAAATTGAAAAGGGGTATCAAATTATATGTCAAGACGGATCAAAAATATAAAACAGGGGTCATGAGATATAACCGTGGGGCCGGGGGACGGTGTCTGAAGATATAACCGTGGTGGGGGGTGTCTAAGTTATAAAACAGGTATGTGCTTGATATTAAAAGCCAAAAACCCCAAGAAAAAACAGCCTGAGGGTCACAGGCCTGGAGTCACATTGGCAGGATGGAGAGACTCCAGGGGAGTCCCCAGGGCCAGCGTCCCGAGCCCTCATCCAGCCCTGAACCCCAGAAGCAGGTCTTCTCCTAGCATCCTGAGAAGCAGCACACAGACACCACAGGCCCCCTCCCTGCACCCCACTCAGCCTTGGGGGACTCCCAGGCCAATCACCCGGCCGCCTCCCTTCCCTCCAGCCCGGGCCAGCAGCCAAGAGGAAAATTCCTGCCTGGGACTCAGCGTCCTGGCGGCCGGGGCTGACTCAATGGGGGCCCCCCTGTCCCTACTCACATTCCCCATCCCAAGGGCCCCGGCCCCCACCTTGTTCTTCTTGCTGAAGGGCCAGCGCTTGGCACGGCTACGGCCCGGGCCTCGGAGCTCAGGCCGTCCATCAGAGGGGGTGCCCAGGCTGCTGTCTGAGGGCACGCGGTTCATGGGCTGGCTGAAGTCTTCGAATTCCACGTCACCCGGGCGGGCAAAGCCTGACTTGTGCAGCTCAATTAGGACCTGGGAGTCCTGTGGGGGGCGGTGGGGGGGGGAGGGGCAGTCAGGGGCAAGAGGAGATGCTAAGCCTTTGGGGTCCTCCTACTGCCCACCTGTCAGCCCCCTCGCCCGGGACCAGACACCCACATTCTTGGCGTCTACGGCATCCGCAGCCACCTTCATGCCCTCTAGACACTTGGCAATGATGGGTACCACCTGCAGCTCGGCCTCTGACAGGAGCCCATACCCAGCCCCCAGGTGGGTGGCCCGACGCTCATCCATGTCCTGAAGCTTCTGCGGGGACAGAGACAGGGGCACTAACGAGGGGCCAGCAGCAGCGATCCAGCTCACAAACGTGATGGGGCTCCACCCTGGCCCAGCCCTGAGCCGTCTGGTGGGGGAGACACAGAATCAAACAGACCCCACCCCAGGGTGGTCATGGGAGGAGACATGGGACAGGGGAGATTTCAGAGAGGACTCTGAGGAGCTCCCGCCTTGTGGGTGACCGTGCTCAAAAAGCAGACCTCGCACAGACACAGCCAGTCCCAGGGTTGGGACAAACCAGAAGACTAAAGAAGAAGAGGGGAAATGCGAGACCTTTCAGAGGGCAGGTTAGAGCTGGAGCTTAGAAGAACGGACAGAGCGTTCCAAAAGGAAAAGGAAGACGTCCCTGGCAGAAAGAACAGCTTGAGTAAAGACAGAGCTCGCGGACACTGGTTGTTTTTCTAACCGCTTTTCAGCTGAGAGATCGGGACATTGCTGCTGAGGTTCCGACACGTGTGTAAGAGTCGATTCACTCTGGGGGGGTTTTCAGGAGGATGGGGCTGGGGGCCTGGAACACTCACGTCGAATATCTGGGGCATCTGGGAAAAATAGAAGTGGGCCTGGTCGCGGTTGAAGCGCTGTAGTTGGGCTGCGTACTCATTTTTGCTTTCTTCTGCCATGTGACTTCGAAGGTGGGCTTGTTGCTTGGCCTGAGGAGCATGGAGGTCAAAGTTGCTGCCAGGTCCCCCCCCCCCCCACCGCCTCCTGCCCCCATCTCCCCTCATCAAGCCCATCCCAGACCCTGCAAGTACCTTCTCCACATCAGCCTTGGTGGCATTGATATCCTGATCGAGTCGCTCAGCAGTCTGGGCTGCCTTTTCAGCCTCTCGACAGTCACGCTCAAATTTGCGCTTACTCTGTGTTGGGAGCCAGAACCAGAAGGAGGTAGTAGGTTGAGACAGCAAGGTTTCAGGGACTGGCGGAAAAGTGACCCAGCAAACGGGGGATAAGGGGCACGGCAGAAGCCCCCAGGGGAGAGGGGCTGCAGGCCAGACAACGCGGACAGCTCCACGGATCAGTAACCCTCCCCTGGCCCTCAGGGACAGAGCCACCCTTCTCCACACCCACAGACTCACATTCTCCAGCTGTTTGAAGCCACTTTCCAGCTGCTGCTGGGCCCGACGGCCTTCCTGAAAGTGCTGTGCCAACAGAACTGCTTAGGCTCACCTAGGTTGCAGTAAGCGGCCCCTGAGAAGACCCAGGGAGGGCGAATCGCTCACCATCTTCCTCTCGTGTTTCATCTCCTGTGAATACTTGGCCAGCTCAAGACACACGCGGACGCTGAGGTTCTCGGCCACCAGCTCCCGCTGGCCCGCAAAGTCATTCACCTCCTGGAGAATCTGCACGAAGGACTGTTGCTGGCTGAACCTGGGGCAGGATGGGAGGGGGCAGCGAGCCAAAGTCAGGTCCCCCCCCCCCCCCCCGGACCCACCTCCATATAGAAAAGGGAAAAAAAGCCCCAACACATTCCTCCCGTAAGCAACCTTAAATTCTGGTCCGTATCCCTTACCCCAAACCCTTCAGTGGGATACGTGTTGGAACTCAGAATTGTTCAGGTTTAGAAAGGGTTATAATGCTGATGTCTTTTATGCATCACCCCAGTGGGGTCAGAGCAGCATCAAACACAGTATTTTTGCAGCCAGAGGCATTAATATTCACGCTAAGTGGGATAAAGACCAAGGACGTGATCAACATCAAGTCAGTTTAGAGGTTGCTGCCAGACAAGTTGCCCACACAATCTTGATTTCTGGAGCTTTTTGGATTCTGGAACTGGGGACCTGGGGTAAAGCGAAACGCTCCTATGACACTTACTATTGCCTAGACACCGTTTCAATGCATTATCTCAGTTAATCTTCGCATGCGCCCTACAAGGTCACCATCATCATCCCCATGTCACAGGTGAGGAGAACAGAGGCATAAAACAGAAGTCAACTGCCCAGACTCACTCATTTAGTAACTGTTAGAGCCTCTCTCTCACTTAATAGGAGAATAAAACGGAAAACTTGAGTCAGTTGCCCAAAGCAGGTGGGCTAGAAAAGAGTGGATTTAGGATTCTGACACAGGTAATCTGGATGTTGCAACTATGCCCATCCCTCTAGGTGGGATCTGAAGCAAGAAGTAAGGGACTTGCTTGGGGTAGCCTAGTGAGGGAGAGGAAGTGAGACCCACACCCCCGGGACCCCCAAATCTAGCCCTGCAATCCCTCTCCGTCCTTACTTGGATTCCGGGTCATCTTTGGCAGGCCTCTTGGGCAGGTATTTTTTCACCAGGCTCCTAACGGAGGGAGGCAGAAAGGCTGAGCCCCTGGCCCTCCAACAGCTCCCCCAAGCCCCAGGGCGGGCCCACCGTAAGGTCTCACCTCAGTTGCTTTGCATAAGCCTGCTCCACCTCGGTCCGCTCTTTCACGAACTTCACATATCTGTCCAACAGGTCCAGCCCCCACTGCGTGTGCCGCTCGAGCACCTCAAACTGATCCTGGAAGGAGGTGTGGGGATCCGGAACGAGACGTTGGGACCCCCCTGCCGGCCGACCAGGCGCGGGAGAGGCCTGAAGGCTCTGGGCTCGGAGAAGGAGTGGCTTCCCGGCCCCGCCCCGGCGCGGCGCGGGGGGGGGGGGGGGGGGGGGAGGCAGGAAACCGGCGGGAACCCCCTCCCCTTCCCGGGAAGGACCAGGGAACAGGGGCGGGGCCCCAGCCGGACTACGGGGTCCCCGTCGCCTGACCGCCAAGAGGGGTGTGGAATGGGGCAGAGCCACTCCCCCCTGCCCTGGCTCCCCTAATCCCCCCCCCTACAAGATTCCGGAAAATCCGGCCGGCCCGGCGTGAGTCAGGCCAGAGGGGCAGGGTTCCCTGCAGCTCGGGGGGCCCAAGAATGTCCAGGGGACAGGCCCCACGTTCCCCGGTTCGCCAAGCTTCCCGGGGTACCCTCCCGATATATGACTCCGTCTCCCCCACTGAGTCCACTGCACCTCCAAAAGAAACGCCACACCGAGTTGTGGGGGAAGGAATCTAGCTATCCCGCTGCACCCAGGAACCCAGGGATGCCACCGCCCCCATAAAAAGGAGGGGTCAGAGGTATGGGTTAGGATACGGGGGAATTTCTGGGGCTTCCAGAGTAGAGATTAGAGGTGGCCTGGGGGCAGCCCGTCCCTGTGCCTGGGGCAGGTTGGGGGAGGGGACTGCGAGGCGAGGCGAGGCCTCGTAGCCCCCTCCCTCCCCAGAGGGTCCCAAGCCCCTAGGTGTTGATTGGCGGCGCCGGAAGGGCGGTCAGAACTTCTAGGTCCCACGTGGGGTTGAAAGTGGCCAGAGGGTCCCCTCCCCCGCCCGAGCGGGACAGGCGGGCGGCGGGCAGGGACCCAGGGGCCGTAAGATAAGCCGCCGGCCCAGCCAGGGTGCTCAAAATAGGTGACCTCGCCCGGCCGCCCCGGCCTTGTCCTAGGACTTCTGCCCTCCTCATTCCGAACCCCGCGCTCAGTTTCCCCACTCCGCTCCTGCACGGTCGCCCTCCGCCCCGGGCGTCCAGAAACGCCCTGGGAAACTCCGAGAGAGGGCGGAAAGCTGGGACTCCAGGGGTCGCTGAAGGGGAGAGCTCCGAGCCCCCGCTAAGGTGTTGCAGGAGCAAAGAGGGAGGGGGTCTGGACTCCAGAAAGGGAGGAACGTGGGGCAGGGCCGATCGGACTCACCCACAACTCGGTGCCCCAATCCATGCTGCTCCCGCCGAAGCCGCCGCCGCGCCCGGTCCCCGCCGCCCGCCGCCGGGAGACTCAGCTCGGGGCGGCGCGCCCGGCCCCGCCCGCCAGGGCCCGCCCACTCCAGGCTCGGCCCCGCCCCCGCGGGCCCTGCCACGCCCCCATCTGCGCGGAGCCCTTGAACTGCGCCCTGAAGGCGGGACCCCCAAGGAGGCGGGGCCCAACGGACGCCCCGCCCCTTCTTAAAGGAAAGTTGCCACCCGCTGCCACTGGGCCGACCCCTTAAAGGACCCCCACCCATTTTCCAAATCCGGCCCCTCTTACCCTCTCCACCCCTGCCCTGCCTGGGGCTGTTCTTACTTTTCTCTTTTCCTTCAACCAACCATTCCTTAAAGGGCCAAGACATTAAAACCCCAACCCGACAGGTCCTTCCCCCACCCCTTCTGTGGAAGAACCTGAGGTCACCCCGCTCTTGTGGGCCGGCCAGGCTCCAGACATCTCTGCTCGTCCCACTAATGGTCTGGTTCTCTCCGGCCACAGGGCGGATGGGAGGACTTCGATCCGGCCCAGAACGCGTCTCCGCCAAGGCCCGGTCCATTAGCGCCCCCACCGCATCCTGCCTTCCCCCTCCTCCCGAAGTCTGCGCCGGGAAACTGAGGACGGGCCGTCCTTGGGGCACCGGGCCCAGGTCTTTCCTCGGCCCTCATCCAGTTCGCGCTTCCACCTACCCATTTTCCAGTCGCATCCATTAAGACCCAATCAGGCTTCCTAGTCTGTACTGACCCTGGTTCCGACTCCACCTCTCCCTCCAGAAACTCGGGCCCTGGGGGCTGGAAGTCTGTCACCTCTTTCATAAAAGTCTGTTCGCACCTCATTAATCTCTTTAAGGCACTGGGATGAAAGGAGAGAGAATCCTGCAGCTCCCACCCTCCTGTCTCCAGCCTTTGGTGCTTAGTGTCTACAGAGGTGACAGACGCCCCAGAGCCCCCAGGCACAAGTTAGGCTCTAAACTCCCAGATTCCCAGTACACACACCGGGGAGCCCAGGAGGATAGCCCCAGGAGCCCACACTGGCACAGATGGCCCTGTGGGGACCTGGCCCCACCTGCTGGTGGTTTCTGAGCTAGAAAACCTCAAGCTGCGAAGTGGGCTGTGCTCCAGGGGCTGGGGGACCAGATGAATCAGTGGCTCAGCCTGGTATTAGAGTCTCAAATTCAAATTTGAATTGGGATTCATTCCAGGTCGGCACCACAGTTGGGATGGGATCTCAGACTGGGGTCAGAAGCTTTGCCGAGGGGTCAGCAACCCAGTAGGGGGTCTGGGACTCAAACTAGGGTCCAGAGGGTCAGGCCTAGTCTGGGGTCAGTGCTCCAAGTGGAGGGCTCAACCAGAGATTAAGGCTCAGTGTAGGTTGAGGGTCAGAAGGGAGTGGGGAAGTCTGGGTTTCAGGCTGATGTCGGGGCTCAGCTGCAGGTAGGGGGACTCAGCCGAGGGTTGGTGTTCAGTCCATTGACAAGTTCAGCCTGGCATCTGTGCATGGGCTTCTAGTTGCCTCGCTCGAGGGAGGGAGGCTCCGCCTAAGGCTGGGATTCAGCCCAGGGTCATAGGTCATCCTAGGGCCAAGATTTAGCCTGGGGCTAGGTTTAGGCCTCCTAGGATCAGGAAGATTAGAACCGGACAGGCCTCGGCAGATGCGTGTGTTTACCAAAAATCTGTGCTCTGGCTAGGAGCCACTTCCCCGGGGTGAAAAGGGGAAGTCCGTCCTTGGAGATATTGGGATATGTAGTTTATTGAATGCCCTGTTGCGCTGTCTGCTCTCACTGCATTCTGGGTAATGTAGTCCTGGACAGACCTTCAGTTGGGCGTGGATGAAGGAGTTCCGCTTCAAGGGCGGGATATCAGATCCATCACAATTGGTTAGGTGGACTGTTTGTCAAATTACATCGGGACAATCTTTCTAATGATTGGTGAGAGCGGAGGTGGGGTTAAGCATTATCAGCACCCCATTCGGAGCCGGTGTGGTCTGTCTGGTGTCGTGCGGGGGTGGGGATGAGGATTTTCTAGGAAAGAGTCGCTGATTGGCTGGGCGGGCTGGAAATGCCGGAAGGTCGGCCCTCACGGTGCGGCGATTGGCTCACCCGTTGGCGGTGGGGGCGTCAGAGGCGGTATCAGGGGAGGTGGTGGCTCTAGAGATGGCAGTGAGCGAGAGGAGGGGGCTCGCCCGCCTGAGCCCCCCGGAGTGGGGGCAGCTGCTACTTCTGCTGCTGCTCTTGGGTGGCTGTTCTGGGCGCATCCACCGACTGGCGCTGACGGTGAGTCCCGCCGCGCGGCGGACTGGGGCGGGGGGCGCAGTGTTGTCTCGAAGAAGCCCCTGGTTTGGAGTGGTCTCGTCCTACCTCCCCCTCGTCTTACGTGGGATGGAGCGGTCCGGCGCCCCCCGCCTCCAGGCCCGGAGTGGTCTCGTCCGAGGAGTCCCTTCAGTCCTCTGGTGGCGCAGCCTGGCTGGCAGTGTTAGGACTGTGCCCCGCCCGTTGGGGGGGTGGGTCTTCAGCTCCAGGGAACACCCCACCCCCTCCCGCCCGCCCCTTAGTCCTCTAAATTCTTGAGATTGCTCTTGGGGGCGCTGGCACCTTTGGCGCCGCCCAGGGGAGTCCCTGGGGTTTCTAGGATTGGGTTCTCTGGGCACTCACTGGGATCTTGGGGACTCATTTGGAATCTACAAACTGGGAGGTCAGAGCTCGGCGCACCAAGATAAATAACTCTGCTCTTGGGGTGGTGTTCACCAAGTGCGGAGACTTGCAAATGCCCCAGGCTTTCTTTTGCTGGACTCTCAGAATGGTGGCTGGAGGATGTGGGGCTACCCTGTTCCTCCCCGGGGGATTGGTCTGGGGACATGGCCTCCGGGAAGGCCCTCTCAGCCTCTCCCATTACTCTTTGGACCTGTCCTCAATCTAGGGGTACCAGGAGGGGGCCGAGCTCTTAGGGGGACCTCGCGCCAGAGCCGTGGGGCTGAGTTGGAAAGAAGTCTGAGCTGCCGCTGCCTCTTCCTCCTTGGTCTCCGGCAGGGGGAGAAGCGAGCAGACATCCAGCTGAATAGCTTCGGCTTCTACACCAATGGCTCCCTGGAGGTGGACCTGAGCCTCCTGCGTCTGGGCCTCCAGGAGACAGAAGAGAAGGCCCCGCTGGTGAGGGGCTTTGAGGAGTTTGCTGGAGCAGGGCGAAGAGCACAAGTTTCCAAGCCCCCTGTCCTCAGTTTGTAGCTCTGCCCCTCATCTGTGTGATCTTGGGCAAGTGCATTGGCCCCTCTGAGGCTCCATCTGTAACATGGGAAAAACAAAATCTCGTGCCATGTATGCTAGACCCTGAGCTTGGGTTGGTGGAGGGAGGGCATTATTACATCAACATTTTAATTGGGTGAAAACAGGATGGGCTAGGTCCAGAGGACCAGCGAGAGTCTCCCTAGGGAAGTGACATCCACGTAGAGTGGCTCAAGATGGTTAGGAGTTAAGAGTATGAGATGCCAGGGGCAGGATGGTGTGTTGGAAAATTCCATGAGTGAATGTGGGACCTAGTACATAGTAGGTGTTCAGTAAATTTGAGGTTCCATTCCTGTTGCTACTAAAAGAGGTGCCTTGGCGAGGTCTCTGTGCAATCCCTCATTTTGTCCCTTTTTCTTTCCACCTGCCAGGTGGGGTTCAGTCTGACTCGGGTTCGATCTGGCAGTGTTCGATCCTACTCAGTGAGTGGAGGGGGAGGTAGGGAGGGGGTGAGGAGGGCCTGGGATGTCTGTCCTTTACATCTGGAGCCCAGAGGCCCTCATTCTTTCCCAGAGAGGGGAGCAAGAAGTGACCCTCCCTTGCGGGGTACACGGGGAGGAGGCAGGGTGGGGGTGGGTTAGTGGGAGTTGGTAACCAAGGTGCCCTCTTACCCACCCCCCAGACCCGGGACCCCCACGACTGTCCTCTCTGGAAAAACAGTAGCAACCTCCTGGTTCTCTTCCTCATCAACACCAAGGATCTGCGGTAAGTTGATGGGCCAGGGGCTCCGTCATTTGTGTTTCCCTGGCTGTGATACCCACGTGAGCTGATCAGGTACAATGAGGAGCCAGCCGGAAAGAACCTCCGTGCTCTTAGGAAGAAAGCCACGTGCTTTTCAATTTTGCCTTCCAGCCTTCTGGTTACGGGAAGGAGGGAGAGGGGCAGGGTACCCAGAGAGTGTTGGGGTCTCAGGGCAGAAGACACGGACACAGAGGAGTGTTGTGAGAATTGACAGCAATAGTTAATGCTTGTTGAATGCTTCCTGTGTGCCAGGCAGCATCCTGCAAGCTTTTACAGGTGTGAACTCATCGATTCTTTATACTATTATTATCCCCATTCTAAAGAAGAGGAAACTGAGGCCCAAGAACTGGGATTTGGACCCAGGCAGCCTGGCACCAGAGTCCCACAATACCATGTAGCCTGTCTATAGACACATTTTCATTTAAAACAATGCGCTGAAGTAGAACGAGTAAGTCACTGTCACGGGAAGTGACAGTCACGGGTGCAGGCAGTTCATAGATGTGGCAGTCGTCTTGATGGGTGGTGGCCAGTGCTGGAATTGTGTGACCGCTGATTCAGCCTGGTGCTGCCCTCAGAAAGGAGATCCCAAGGGCCCAAGGGGCCATTGAGTTCCTCTGCACAGGTCATGCACATGACCCAAGCCTTCAGCCTTACCCTCACGGTCCCCACCCTCACGCCAGGGTCCAGGTGAGGAAGTATGGAGAGCAGAAGAAGCTGTTCATCTCTCCTGGGCTCCTCCCCGAAGCACCTTCTGAACCAGGGCCCTCAAATCCAGTGCACACAGTCACCCCTAAGGTGGACAGCGGTGAGTGAGGCTGGCCATGTGAGCGGGGAGAGTGTAGATGGCTAGGGCTGTTCTGGGCCGCCTCCCGTTTTTCTGCTGTCCATTTGTCCATCCATCTCTAAACTCATTCACTTGTCCCCTACAGGGGCCACCACTACGCTTGACAAGGCCAAGTCGAAACCCACAGTGTCCCAGGGAGATCAGCAGGTTCGGGGAAGGTCTCTTCAGGGGCATATGGTGACCCAGGCCGGGAGCCAGCTAATGCTCCATGCAGCACTCTGTCCCCTCAGGGCCCCAGTGGGAAGGACAAGGAACTGATCCTGGGTCTCGGGCATCTCAACAACTCCTACAACTTCAGCGTGAGTGTCTGTGAGTGCCTGTGGCCCCACCTCCTCCCAGAGTGGGGACTCCCAGGCTGAGGCCTCCACTCCCCCTGTCTGCCCCCCACCCCCCAGTTCCACGTCGTGATCGGCTCTCAGGCGGAGGAAGGCCAGTACAACCTCAATTTCCACAACTGTTACAACTCCAGGCCGGGCCAGGAGCAGCCGTTTGACATCACGGTGAGCAGACGCAGGGCGGCTTTGCCACATCCTCCCTGAGGCCATGCTGTGGACCGGTAGACCAATGTACCCACCTGGGAGATGGGAAGACCGAGGCACGGAGAGGGGGAGCTTGAGAGTGGGAGAGTGAGACTCACACTCATGGCTCTGCACGTCCAGAGCTGGTATGCCATCCCCACCGCTGCCCCCTCCCCAGGTCATGATCCGGGAGAAGAACCCTGAGGGCTTCCTGTCAGCGGCAGAAATTCCCCTTTTCAAGCTGTATATGGTCATGTCTGCCTGCTTCCTGGCTGCTGGCATCTTCTGGGTGTCCCTTCTCTGCAGGAACACGTAATGCCTGGTTGGGGGGAGGGGTCCCCCACCTCCTCTCTTCATACCCTCCCATCCCTGCCCCTAACTAATGCCCTCCACCTCCTTCTGTCCGTGACCTTCCCCACCCCCCACCAGGTACAACGTCTTCAAGATCCATTGGCTGATGGCAGCCCTGGCTTTCACCAAGAGCATCTCCCTCCTTTTCCACAGTGTGAGAGCTTGGGCCCAGAGCAGAAGGGGGTGGGCTGGGGTCTCTGGGTCCAGGAAGAAGCCCGAGCAGCCCACTCCCCAAATCTGTGCAGACCCTGGGCTTGGGCGTTCATTTGTCCTACTGTCCACATGTCCAGCCATTTTTGCACTGTGGCCTCCAGCTGTCCACCCAGCCCAGCTGTCTGCCTGTCCTTCTGTCCGGCTGTGACTGTCCACTGGCCCAGCTCTGACTCTCCCCCTGACTGATTGTCTCACTATCTCATTGTCCATCCATCCAGCTGTGACTTCCCTGCCTTTGTCACGGCTGTGACTGCCCATCCGTCATCCCAGCCGTCCACCCCTATGTTGTCACGGCCATTTCTGAGTCCACCTGCCATCCTGGTCATAACTGTCAGCTCTGTCCACTTTCTGACCACCATGCAACAGTGATCGTCCATGTTCCTAAGCCATCGCTAGCCTCCCAGTTGTCACTGTCCACCCACCCATCCGTCCATCTGTCTGACTGTCCATCCGTCCACCTCCAGATCAACTATTACTTCATCAACAGCCAGGGTCACCCCCTCGAAGGCCTCGCTGTCATGCACTACATCACACACCTGTGAGTGCCCTTCTCTGCGGCAGGTTGGGGGTGGGCTGGGGAGGGTCGGGCACCCCCTCTTACCACACACACTCCCCAGGCTGAAGGGCGCTCTCCTCTTCATCACCATCGCCTTGATCGGCTCTGGCTGGGCCTTTGTCAAGTACGTCCTGTCAGACAAGGAAAAGAAAATCTTTGGGATCGTGATTCCCCTGCAGGTGCACAGGAGGCCCCAGGCCGGTGGCTGGGGATGGGGCCAGGCACACCTTGGCCCTTGGGGCACACCTACCCAGCCTACACCGCCCCCCAGGTCCTGGCCAACGTGGCCTACATCGTCATTGAGTCCCGTGAGGAGGGCGCCAGTGACTACCGGCTCTGGAAGGAGACCCTCTTCCTGGTGGACCTCATCTGCTGTGGCGCTATTCTCTTCCCTGTGGTCTGGTGAGGATCTGACACGTGACCCCCACTGGAGGCTGAGGACCCCCCCCCCCGCCAGGCCACCACAAACATGGCCAGAGGTAGTGCTGACAGCTTCCTGTGTCCCCTGCCCCGTTCCAGGTCTATCCGGCATCTCCAGGATACATCGGGCACTGATGGAAAGGGTGACGCCCTGGTCCCAGGACCTCCTGGGCCCCCAGCCCCTGTCCCGCTCCAGGACCCTCTTTCTGACCCCTGGATGTCCCTTCCCTCCCTGCCGCCACTGCCTTCCTTCCTCTCTACCTTGCTTCCCGTCCAGTGCTCCCCAGCCCAAACATCCCCCTCCAGGTTTCCTGCCCCTTGGCCCCTCCCCAAGATGTGCTCCCAGTCCCCAGACCTCCTCCACACCTCTCCCTTTCCCCATGCCCCCAGCCTCCTTCCCCTAACCCCCCTCTCTGTGTGCACCCTCAGTGGCAGTGAACCTGGCCAAGCTGAAGCTGTTTCGGCATTACTATGTCATGGTAGGAGCCCCATTTTCCCTCGGTGGAGTTTTGTGGTCTTCGGGGGAATTTTTTTTTTTTCGGGGGTTACAACCAGCCCATTGGCATACCCACTCTAACCCCTCCGGCTGCCATCAGCCAGCCATCACTCAGCCCCAACGCCCCGCCCTCTGTCTCTGTCCCGGCAGATCATCTGTTATGTCTATTTCACGAGGATCATCGCCATCCTGCTGCGGGTGGCCGTGCCCTTCCAGTGGCAGTGGCTGTACCAGGTGGACACGGGGGCCATAGGCAGATGGGAGGGTGGGCCAGACAGCTTTGGGGGCGGGGGTGCAGGGGGCGTGCCTGACACTCCTCCTGCCCTTGCCCTGCAGCTCTTGGTAGAAGGCTCCACTCTGGCCTTCTTCGTGCTCACTGGCTACAAGTTCCAGCCTGCAGGCAACAACCCATACCTGCAGCTGCCCCAGGAGGACGAGGAGGACGTGCAAATGGAGCAACTGTGAGCCCTGGGCCTCAGGGACCGGTGGGGGGGGCGCGGGCACAGGAGTCCTGAAGGCGGGGTGGGCGGGGCCAGCGCTCGGGGGGCGGGGCCGGGGAGCTCCAGGAGTGGATTTGATGGCCATCGGGGGCGGGGCCTAGTCCCCCTCAATTCCTGAGCCGCCTCCTGGTTATCTGCCTTTAGAATGACCAATTCTGGGTTCCGGGAAGGCCTGTCCAAAGTCAACAAAACAGCCAGCAGGCGGGAGCTATTGTGATCATCCCGGCATCTGGGACCAGCCCTCCGTCCCCCGCCTGCTCCCACCCGCTCCACACACACATTCCTCACTCCTGCGGGCTCCCAAAGCGCCTGGAGCAGGAGGAGGAGGGCGCCCGGGGCGCATGCTGCGCCTAGCTCCCTGAGCCTTGAGTCCCCAGAGCCCATTCAGAAGAGAGCCCCCCCTCCTCCCCCAAGTATTGGGCAATCCTGTCCCCGCCCTGGAGCCATCTGCCGCTTGCAGTTGCGCAATAATGACCGATCTGTTTTGCTAGCCTGGTTTCTTGCTTTTCTGGGTGTTGAGGTCTAACACGGAGGTTGTGCTTACAGTTGAGAAACCTGTTTTCATGGGGGGTGGGGGAGGTTTCAGTCTCCCTTGCCCTCCACATTCAGTAAATGTCATTCGAGCAACTGCTACACGTCAGGCCCTGAACCCGGTGCTGAGGACAGAGCAGTGACCCAGGCTCGACCCCCAAGGGGCTCACGGTTGGGGGAAGGGGCCAGGCAGGGATAAGGATGAGACCATCACAGGGCCCTGACCCAGCCTGGGAAGCTGGGGGGAGGTGATCAGAGAAGTAGGGGAAGGACGGCAGGCCCAGGGGAGGGACAGCGTGTACAGAGGCTGGAGGTGAGGAAAACTTGCTGGTTGGTAGGCCCACAAGTAGTGGGCACTGAAGTGTCTAATTGTGGCTAACGCTGAACGCCACACCCTCTTCGAAGGCTTCCATTGACCCTGACTCCTATTAAGTCTGTGAGACACAGACAGGCTAAGTAGCTTGCCCAGGGTCACACAGCTGATGAGTTGAGAGACTCGGGGCTCAAAACACTAGCAGTCTGCTTTCAGAGCTGCACTTTACCACGGACCACACTGCCCTTCGGCACCTAGACTCCCTGCGACCAAACCTCCGGCCTCCCCCAACACTCCGCGCCCTTTGTTGTGTGCCCCTGGGTAGGTGGTTTCGCCTCTGTGTCCTAACATGTAAACTGAGGTCCCCGTGAGGCCACTGAGTATCACACATGTGATAATGGTGTGAGTGGCTCAGCACAGCCTAACCTTGCGTGGGCTGCCCTGACCCTTGAAGAGGGACCTCAGATTAGCACTGCACCTGTGCACCCACGTGGGCAGCTCTAGAGATGTCATTGTCTCCCCTGTCCCAGACCCCCTTTCAGCCAGAGTGCCCACAGCCCCTTTTGGAGCTCAGCAGACAATTCTCAGTGGGGGCCACAGGCATGGGATGATGGGTAGAGACTCGGGAAGGGGTCAAGGCTTCCTGCAAACAGAAACAAGTGTAACGGGGCCCAGACGAATAAATAGCCCAGCGAGACAAGGAAGTGAGGAGGCATTGCAGGCTGAGCAAGTTATGTGAGCAAGCGGAGAAGCCCAGAATAGCCTGCCAGTCCCCCTGCAGGGCTGGCTGAGGCCGAGAGGGGGGCAGGGAGGGTGGGGGAGCAGCTGGCAGAAGCCTCAAGACAACAGTTGGACTTCGTGCTAACGCCTGTGGGAGCCAAGCAGGTTACAGCAGGGAAGGACGTGACCATCGAAGTCGGTGCTTTACTCCACGTGCGTGCAGGGGTGCGCAGAATCCAGGCTCCCAGAGAAGTCCCCGTCCTGATCCCCAGAACCTGCGAGGATGTCACATGACGTGACAAAGGGCACTTTGCACATGTGATTGGGCTAAAGGCGCTGAGATGGGAGGTGATCCTGGATGACCCAATGTCATCACCAGGGTCCTTATGAGAGGGAGGCATCAGGGTCCCAGTCAGACAAGGAGAGCCACAAGGAAACACGTATAAGGGATGTGCTGTGAGGTTTAGCTGGCTCCCTGAGCCAAGGGGTGCAATGTGCTCTAGAAGCCCAAAAGGGCAGGAAGTGGATTCCCAGGTCCCCCCGTTGGAGCCTCCCTAAGGAACACACCCCAGCCCACACCTTGATTTCAGACTTCAGCCCTCCAGCCCTGTAAGAGAATACACAGGTATTATTTTAAGCCACCAAGTGCGTGGTCATTTATTACAACAGCAGTCAGAGACTCCTACAGCTTAGGAGCCTGAAGTCTGGACCCCGGCTGCCTGCGTTCAAATCCCAGCTCCTCCCACCTAGAGGATCTTGGGCAGGTGTTCAAAGCGCTCAGTCTCTTGGTCTGCAAACCAGGGATGCAGAAGAAACAAGTTTCACGAAATAAAGTGCTGCGTCTGAGTCTCATGGAGACCAACTCACTAGCGTGCATACACGTATTCTACACCATAATTCTGCAGGGTCACAAACTGTGTTTTTACACAAAGTCCCCCGTTGCTGTAGAGTAGATGAGTTGAAAGGAGTGATTCTGCAGCAGGGAGGCCACAGACCACAGGGGTGCGGACAACAGACAGATGGACTGGGACAGTGAGTGCAGGGGAGAGGGAGGACGCTGGGGGACGGCTTGGAGGATGGGCAGGGCTGTCAGCGAAACAAGGTGAGGAAGGGAAGCAGGTGTTGGAAGCAATAAACATACAGTCCATGTGCAGTGAGGCCTCACCACGTGCGGGGCACCAGGATGAGCCTCTGCCTGCCCCATGCCACTGGCTTGTCACGCAATGCTCAGAGGGACATTCATGGCTGTGAATGTCCAGCCTGCCCTTACACCCTCCAGGGTGGGGGTCCCTGATGCTCAGGCCTCTCCTGAGCTTGAGTCAGGGGTGCAGGGGAGCGGGGGAAGCAGCCATGGGGCAGATCAAATCCAGCCGGGCCAAGTTTACCTTCCAGTTAATGAGTAATGAGTAGGGGGAGAAGGGGAGGCCTGGGCTGCATGGTGGGGGAGGGGCCCAGGCCATGGGTCCTGGGGGGAAAATCTCAGAAAGCAGTGTAGCAAGGACCCCATCCTGGAAGTGGGGGGCCAGGAGGGGAGGGGCAGTCCCCGCTGTTCCCAAGCCTGGCACCGACTCAAGGGTGAGGGTGGGGGGTGCAGCAGGGAAATCACTGGGCTCAAGGGGGTTGGGGGGAGAGGGGTGCCCGGGCTCCCCCCACCCAGAAATCCTCCCCCTTCCTTCCCCTTCTTCTCCTTCCTCCAGCTGGGGTGCCAGACGAAACTCAGGACACCAGTTCAACTGGAATCGGGGACACATAGCCAATACTGCGTTAGGGTTAAGTGCCTTCCAGAGACCCCACTTAGCCTCAACCCAGGCAGCCTGGCCCTCCCACTCTCCATAGCTGGAATGTTGGGCAGGGCACGCCAGCTAACGGGAATCCCATCCTCCAGGCCTCCTCCTCTCTCTCCCCTGCTGGCTTATCTTGCCTGCCATCCCTCTCCCACACTGCTGGGCACAAATGCACATTCCCCAGGATGAAGCTTCCAAGAAGCCCTTCCTTCTCCCAGGCCCACCTCTGCTTCTGCCTTCACCCCTCTGGTCACTTGCTGGAGGTTGGGGCCAGGACCCTTTGCAGACCTCTTAATCTGAAGCATCAGCACCTTTGTCAAAACAGCAGCAACTGTCATCAACCCCATTGTTCAGATGGATTAACTGAGGCTCTGGGAAAGCCAGAACCAAGCCTTGCTGGGAGGCACAGGCCAGCAGGAATACCTTCCCAAGACAGTCAAAGCAGAAACCCTGAATGTTTAGGGGCTATAATGCAACCAGGAAATGGGGTGCGGGAGGAAAATGGGAGTAATTGAGATTTGGGGGATCCTAGGAGGTACCCCAACCCCTGTTTTCAGAAGTTGAATCTCAGTTCTGCATAGTAAGCAGGTGCTTGTGCCCTCCCTCTCCCAAAGAAGGGGTGACGCAATCAAGGCAGACAGGGTCCAGGTTTGTTCTGTGTCTGCACACCTCCCCCAACTCCAGGCATGCAGCCTAGGCCAGGAAAGGCACATGGTTTACAGGAAATCAGAGCTGGGTTCCCCATTAACCCCTTCCTTGGGACTTTGGAAACCAGGCCTTCGGAGATCAGGATCTCCCACCCACATACCTGTTGCCTCCTGTGCCCTGGACTTCACACACCCCTTCCCCCAGATGCACAACCTTGCTGGGAATCCAACAGGCACACATCAAATAGCACTGAGGCAAAAACGCAAAGCTTTGCCAACATGCTGTCGTGGTGAGACAGTGGGGAAATCCAGCAATTTCCTGCAAGGCCAGCAAGTATGTAAATCAATACAATCATGGAGGGAAATACAGCCATATCTTGCAGGATTATTAATGCAAGTAGCTCTTGGTCCAGGGTCATGTCCTTTCGTGGCAATGACAACTGTGACGTGAGTGCTATTACAACCTCCTCTGACGGGGGAAACTGAGGCTCAGCGTGGCTATTAATCAAGTGCCAAAGTATACCTCTAAGTGTCAGAGCTGGAAAGTGATGCAGGTCAAGACCACTCACTGTATCCAGGGAAGTCTGTCCACGCGGAAGAGGCTGGTCGCTTTCACACAGTGTAATAGGAGGCAGGTGCCTTTAACAACAAGGAAGCTCTCTGGGCACTGATATTAAACGATCTCTGAGGGATACTGTTTACGAAAAAGGCAAGGCGTAACCCAGGGAGACCAGGAAGAAGAGCAGGCAGAGAAGACGGGTAATTTGTTTTTAAAACTTGCCAGCATTCAAAATGCATATCTCTGGAAGGAAACAAGGGATTTGGTCTCACTGTGGCATCTGAGACGTGAATGGTTGGGAACGGGAACAGGAGGCAAATTGCCTTTTCCCTGTACATCTACGTGGACCCTTTAGGTGTTGAACCATATGAAGATATTAGCTATTCATAAAAAATTAAATACAGATGGAATAATAATAATTTTAATAATATTAATGATAATACTGTAACGTTAAGACAAAAAAAAAGCTAGCAATGGGAAATTGCCTCACTGATGAGGAAAGTTTTTTTTTTTTTTAACGATTATAGTCTCTCAGGCATCCTGACAAGGGTACATGAAGGGAGCTCCAGGTTCCACCTGTATTAAAATACATGCTCACTGAGAGAGTGAACTTCTACACATACAGCAAAGCCCAGCTGAAATGTCCCCTCCTCTGAGAATTTTTACCTGACCCTCTACAAAGCAGGGTTCTTCTCCACTGGGAAGACACACCGTGGGGCCAGGAGTGTCTGTGCTGGACCTGATCCCTCAGGCTGACCCCAGCATAGAAGAGGGACTCCAGCCACCAGCATAGAGATAGACCCATAGGAAGGCATTGGTTAACAAACGCATGGCCAAAAGAAGACTGGGCGCCAGGCCCAGATACCTGGGGTGGGGAGCTCTCTGGCCCTCAGTGTTCCTCCACCGCTAAGTAGGTGCAACAGGGAAAGGTCCCTGTTTATCAACTGACCTTGACCCTGAGGGAGACCTTGGCAGGGGGGAGGTGTGTCCATCTTGCTGGAGGACATGCCCTTGGGTTAGTTACCCCAGGACATGCTGGCCCCAGGGATTGAAAAACTTAGGAAATGGTATTGAGAAATCTGGGGCAGCTCCAGGAAGGGGGAAGCCACGGGAGCTGCGGGCTGGGCTGAGGTTGCAGGGGGGAGGCGGGAGCCAGATAAAAGGCAGCCTCCAGCAGCCTCTGCTTATTCCCTCCCAGTCCGCTTCCTCCGTCCCTCTGTCCCTCCACCGTCCCTGCACCATGGGGCCTGCCTCAGGCCCCAGCCTGCTGCTGCTGCTGCTGCTTACCACCCTGCCCCTGGCACCGGGGGACCCCATGTGAGTGGTCATGACCCTTCTCCAAACCGGGCTACTTGTGAGGTGGGGTGGGGTTCAGGTCCTAGTAGAATCCAGGGCGCACGTGGGTGTCTGTGGAGGCAGGGGTCAGCGGGTTGGGATGTGAATGGACTTGGGCTGCCTGTGAGCTCATGATTTCATGAGCTGGGGGTTCATGGCACTCGGGTTACAATGGGAGGCGGATGTTTCTAGAAGCAGGGGTCGGCAGGTTTGGGTGCCTGTGGTGTGTTCAGTGATTCCGTGGCTGCGGAATCACTTGGAGGCCTCGAGATCTGACTTCACAGGATTTGGGGGCTTCGTGATATGTGGGTGAGGATTGGAACCGTGGTCCCTCGAACGGCAGCTCCATCCCGTGTTCCACCCGACCTGCAGGTTCTCCATGATCACCCCCAACATCCTGCGGCTGGAGAATGAGGAGACCGTGCTGCTGGAGGCCCATGACTTGGAAAATAACATTGCAGTCGCGGTCACTGTCCACGACTTCCCGGTGAAAAAGCAAGTGTTATCCAGTGAGAACAGCGCTCTGACCAAAGACAACAACCACATGAGCATAGTCAAAATCAAGGTGGATGTACCTGCTGATGCCCCTCTCCCGTCTCTGAGACTCCTCCTTCAATTAGCTTCTCCTATCCTGAGCCCCTAGCTTTGAGCCCCTCTCCTAAGTGAGGTCCTCTGAGCCCCTTGTCTAATTCCCCCTACTCTTCCCCCTTTCTGATCCCTACCCATCTGAGACCCTTGCTCCCTCCCCTACTACTCCTCCGCTCCCAACCTGGGCACACCAGGGGGACCCGGAGTGGTGGACAGGTGCTATTGGCAGAAAGGGCAGGCAGGTGAAAGTCTGGGGCTGAATGCGGGCAAGGGGCCAGGAGGCAGCATCTCAATGATTCTCTGGCTATGCCTAGATCCCAGCCAGCAAGGAATTAACATCAGAGAAGGGGAAAAAATTCGTGACTATCCAGGCAGACTTTGGGAGCACCGTAGTGGAGAAGGTGGTGCTGGTCAGCTTTCAGAGCGGGTACCTCTTCATCCAGACGGACAAGCCCATCTATACCCCAGGATCCACGGGTAAGGGGCTGGGCGGTGGCTGGAGAGAGGGCTAGGGGGGACTGTGGGGAGGGGCAGGGCCTCACTCACCGCCCCCTTTCTCTAACATCATCTCCCAGTCCTCTATCGGATCTTTACCGTGGACAACGACCTACTGCCCGTGGGCCGGACCGTTATCGTCAGCATCCAGGTACCAGCAGCGGGGAACCCAGACAATGACTCCCCCTGGGCAGAGACTTGGGGAGAGACAAAGAGATAGAGAGAGACAGAGAAGAGATTCCGGAAAAGGCAGGACTGCAGAGGCCTAAAGGCAAAGAGACCTGTAGAGCCATGAACACAGAAAGAGCCCTGGACACAGGGCAGAGATCCAGGGATACCAGGCTCACTGATGATTCTGCCCGTGGATTCCGGCTCCAGACAAACCTCTGGGGACCGTGTCACTCTGGACAGGTCACTTCACCCTCCTGGGCCTTGGTTTTCTCAGCTGAAGATTGAGATGACAGATAAAAACTCTCTGTAGCCCAATCCGCCTCCTGCTGCCAGGGGGCAGCCTCGAGCACCCAACTCCTGTCCCACCCTCCTCCACCCAGAGCCCTCCAGGAGCTCCCACCTCCTTGGGGTAAAAGCCTAAGTCCTCCCAGCACTCCCCAAGGCCCTGCAAGACTTGCCCTGTCCCCTACCTGTCCTCCTCTCCTCCCCCTCTTCCCTTCACTCACTCTGCTCCAGCCACATGGGCCTTATTGCTGTCCCTCCAAATGCCATAAAGAGCCAGCCCTAGGACCTTTGCACAGGCTGTTCCCCCACTACTCACAAAACGCTCTTCCTCCAAATACCCACATAGCTTGCCCCATCACGTCATTCAAGCCTCTGCTCAAATGTCACCGATGGCACAATTTTACAGAGAAGCCTCTCTGAGGACCTGTAAAATTGCAGACACCCTCTACCAACTCACACACACACACACACACACACACACACACACACACACACTCCACTGGTCTTCCCTTCCTGTCATCTCCTTTAGGCATCCTATAAATTGAATGTATTCATTTGCTCATTGCCCGCTCCCTAGACCTCCACAGAACTTAAATTCCAGACAGGATGGGTGCTTGGCATACAGCAATTTCATTACAATTTTCTGGGCTAAGGCAGGAAAGGGGTGGAAGGGAGGGGGAATGGAAGGAGGAAGTGAAGGACAGAGGGAAGAGGTAGGTCGTTCTCAGAGGATCGTCATGAGTATTTCTTGCAATCACGCAAAGGTAACAGGGACCAGGTCCTGACAGCCACAAGCTGACTGTGGGGATCGGTGGGATTTGTGGGGAACGGAGAACACACACCTCTAACGGTAGAGCCTCTGCCCAGTTCCAGTCAAATGTCGCTATGTGCCAACAGGAACCCGTATCCACGGTTATCCCAATTTCCAAGAGAAGCCAGAAAGCCAGATTTTTACATGATGTCTCCTGGTGTTTAGTTATTTGCAACGAATGACATACTGTGTGTTAGGCTGAACCACACGACTTTGTATTCTTGTAGGTCAAAGAGTCGAAGGTAGGCAATGCTGTGTGACTTAGTGCCCATAGGATGCTTACCACAGGGTCCCGCACCAAGTAGGTGATAAATGCTAGTTACTATCGGTATTCAGACACCCGCCGACGAGAGTGAGCTCCAGCTTACATGAATCATGTGCCAAGCCAGTGAGGTAGGGGCTATGTTCCTCTCCTTTTTCTAGCTGGGCACATTGAGCACAGAGACATCAAGTAATTTGCCCAAGGTGACACAGTGCGTAAATGGGAGAGTGGGCATTTGAACCCAGGCTGACTGACTCAAGTCCATGTTCATAACCACTGCCCCAGTAGTCATGACACACAGAGAGTGTCCAGACACAGAGAGGAGGAAGAGAGCCTAGGGGCTAAGCCAGGTCTCTGAAGAGACACGCCCTCCCTGTCTCCACAGACCCCCGACAATGTTCTCATCAAGAAGGACTCCCTGTCTTCTCAGAACCAGGTTGGCATCCTGTCCCTGTCTTGGAACATCCCGGAGCTGGTCAAGTATGTCAGGCCCTCCCAGAGGGGCTTCCCTATGCCAAGGGAGGGCGTCTGGCTGGCTCACTCACCTGCCTTCCCCACAGTACAGGGCAGTGGAAGATAGAAGCCCACTACGAAGATGCCCCGCAGCAGGTATTCTCTGCTGAGTTCGAGGTGAAGGAGTACGGTAAGAGGAGGAAGGAGTCAGGGTGGGGGCCCCAAGTGCCAGGCCCAGTGCTGACACCCTACTGGTGCCGTCTTGACCCCAGTGCTGCCCAGTTTTGAGGTCCAAGTGGAGCCTACAGAGAAATTCTACTACATTGATGACCCACAGGGCCTGGAGGTCACCATCACGGCCAGGTGAGGGGCTAGGAATGGGGCCAGGCGGGAGTGGAGGGGAAGGGGGCCGGGTGAGGGCTAGATGACGGGCCAGGTTGGCAGCTAGGGGTGGAACCCGGGTGCGGTGTGGCCAGGTGTGGGACCAGGTGGGCGCTGACTGAAGAACCAGATACTGGCCAGGTAAGCACCAGGCGAGGGACCAGGGGTCCGTGGAAGTTTGCAGGCAGGCTCGCCCTTCAGGAGAGGAGCATCTGAGACCCTCTTGCCTCTCAGGTTCTTGTATGGGAAGAATGTGGATGGGATAGCCTTCGTCATCTTTGGGGTCCAGGATGGTGAACAGAGGATTTCGCTGCCCCAGTCCCTCACCCGTGTTCAGGTGCTCTGCCCCTCTGAGCCTCCTCCACTTTGGACTTCCCCCTCCCTCACCTGCGCCCCTCCCCCTCTCTGAGCCTTCCTTCCTCCCCCAGGTCAATGATGGCAGTGGGGAGGCCAGGCTGGAACGAAAGGTCCTGCTGAGCGGGGTGGAACCCTCCGGAGCAGATGCCCTGGTGGGGAAGTCGTTGTACGTGTCTGTCACCGTTATCTTGCACTCAGGTGAGGCCTGGTCTGAGGAAAGGGACCCAAATGAGGGGGGAGGCCCAGTGTGCGGGCAGAGGCCCAGAATGGATGTGGAATGCAGTGTGACAGGGGAGAACCAGTCTGAAGGCAGAGGTCAAGTGTAAGAGACGATATCCAGAGGAAAGTGATACCCAGTGAGACAAAGGAGGCCCATTCTGAGGGTGGGGGGAGCCCCAGAATGAAAGTGGGATCCAGTCTGATAGAGGAGGGCCAATCTGAGGGTGGGGGGAGCCCCACAATGAAAGTGGGATGCAGTCTGATAGAGGAGGCCCAGTCTGAGGGGGGAATGAGCCCCAGAATGAATGTGGGATCCAGTCTGATAGAGGTGGCCCATTCTGAGTGGGGGAGGTGCAGAATGAAAATGAGATCCAGTCTGTAGAGGAGGCCCAGTCTGAGGGGGGAGGCCCAGTATGAAGGTGGGATCCAGTCTGATAGAAGAGGTCCAGTCTGAGGGGGAGGCCAGAATGAAGGTGGGATCCAGTCTGACAGGGGAGGCCCAGTCTGAGGGGGTTGGCCCAGTATGTTTGTGGGATCCAGTCTGACATGGGATGCCCAGTCTGAGGGGGGAGGGAGCCCCAGAATGAAAGTGGGATCCAGTCTGATAGAGGAGGCCCAGTCCGAGGGGGGAGGCCCAATATGAAGGTGGGATCCAGTCTGATAGAAGAGGTCCAGTCTGAGGGGGAGGCCAGAATGAAGGTGGGATCCAGTCTGACAGGGGAGGCCCAGTCTGAGGGGGTTGGCCCAGTATGATTGTGGGATCCAGTCTGACATGGGATGCCCAGTCTGAGGGGGGAGGGAGCCCCAGAATGAAAGTGGGATCCAGTCTGATAGAGGAGGCCCAGTCCGAGGGGGGAGGCCCACTATGAAGGTGGGATCCAGTCTGATAGATGAGGCCCAGTCTGAGGGGGGAGGCCCAGTATGAATGTGGGATCCAATCTGATAGAGAATGCCCAATCTGAGGGGGGAGGGAGCCCCAGAATGAAAGTGGGATCCAGTCTCATAGAGGAGGGCCAATCTGAGGGGTAGGCCCACTATGAAGGTGGGATCCAGTCTGAGGGGGGAGGCCCAGTATGAAAATGGGATCCAGTCTAACAGGGGAGACCCAGTCTGAGGGGGAGGCCCAGTATGAATGTGGGATCCAGTCTGATAGAGGAGGCCCAGTCTGGGGGGGGCGGACCCAGAATGAATGTGGGATCCATTCTGATAGAGGTGGCCCAATTTGAGGAAGGGAGGTCCAGAATGAAAGACAGATCCAGTCTGTAGAGGAGGCCCAGTCTGAGGGGGGAGGCCCAGTATGGATATGGGATCCAGTCTGATAGCGGAGGCCCAATCTGATGGGGGGAGGCCAGTATGAAGGTGGGATCCAGTCTGATAGAGAAGCCCAGTCTGATGGGGGAGGCCAGTATGAAGGTGGGATCCAGTCTGACAGAGGAGGCCCAGTGAGCGGGAGCCCAGAATGAAGGTGGGATCCAGTCTGATACAGGAGTCCCAGTCTGGGGGGGGAGGCCCAGTATGAATGTAGGATCCAGTCTGATAGAGGAGGCCCATTATCATGGGGGGAAGCCAGAATGAAGCTGGGATCCAGTCTGACATGGGAGGCCCAGTCTGAGGGGGGAGGTCCAGAATGAAAGTGGGATCCAGTCTGATACAGGAGGCCCAGTGAGGGGGCAGGCCAGAATGAAGGTGGGATCCAGTCTCACGTGGGTGGCCCAGTCTGAGGGGGGAGGCCCAGTATGAATGTGGGATCCAGTGTGATAGAGTAGGCCCAGTCTGAAGGGGAGGCCAGAATAAAGGTGGGATCAAGTCTGATAGGGGAGGTGCAGTCTGAGGGGGGAGGCCCAGTATGAATGTGGGATGCACTCTGATAGAGGAGGCCCAGTCTGAGGGGGGAGGGAGCCTCAGAATGAAAGTGGGATCCAGTCTGACAGAATCCCAGTCTGAGAGGGGAGGTCAGAATGAAGGTGTGATCCTGTCTGACAGAGGAGGCCCAGTGAGGGGGGAGCCCAGAATGAAGGTGGAATCCAGTCTGACAGAGGAGGCCCAGTCTGAAGGGGGGAGGCCAGAATGAAGGTGGGATGCAGTCTGTCGGGTGAGGCCAAGTCTGAGAGGGGAAGCCCAGTATGAATATGGGAAACAGTCTAATAGAGGAGGCCCATTCTGAGGGGGGGAGGTCCAGAATGAATGTGGGATCCAGTCTGACAAAGGAGGCCAAGTCTGAAGGTGGGAGCCAGTGACAGGGTAGGCACAGTGTGAGGAATGAAGGTGCCCGCCAGTTTGTCAGAGGAGACCTGGTCTGAGGGAGGCCCATTATGAAGATGGGAAGCTGTCTGACAGAGGAGGCCTGGTCTGAGGGGGGAGGTCCAGAATAAAAGTGGGATCCAGTCTGATAGAGGAGGCCCAGTCTCAGGAGGGAGGCCCAAAATGAAATTGGGATCCAGTCTCACAGAGTAGGCCCAGTCTGAAAACAGAGGCCTAGTGAGGTTGCTAGCCAGTCTGACAGAGGAGGTCCCATCCTAGTGGGAAGGCCAGAATGAAGGTGGGCAACAGTCTGACAGAGGAAGCCAGAGGAAGTCTGAACACAGGAGGCCAGTATGAAGATTGGATCCTATCTGATGGATGATGTCCAGTCTGAGGAGGGAGGCCCAGCATGAAGGTGGGATCCAGTCTGATAGAAGACGCCCAGTCTGAGGTGGGAGGGAGCCCCAGAATGAAAGTGGGATCCAGTCTGATAGAGGAGGCCCAGTCTGAAGGGGGAGGCCCACTATGAAGGTGGGATCCAGTCTGATAGACGAGGCCCAGTCTCAGGGGGGAGGCCCAGTATGAAAGTGGGATCCAATCTGATAGAGGAGGCCCAGTCTGAGAGGGGAGGCCCAGTATGAAGGTGGGAAGCTGTCTGACAGAGGAGACCCAGTCTGATGGGGGAGGAACAGAATGAAGGTTCCAGCCAGTCTGATGGAGGAGGCCCAGTCTGAGGGAGGCCCAGTGTAAGGTGTGGTCCAACCTGGAGGGGTGGCCCAGGAACCTGCCCTCACGGCTGGCCCCCTCAGGCAGCGACATGGTGGAGGCGGAGCGCAGCGGGATCCCCATCGTGACCTCCCCCTACCAGATCCACTTCACCAAGACATCCAAGTTCTTCAAACCAGGCATGCCCTTTGACCTCATGGTGAGACCCGGGGTGGGGCTGCCTCCCCCACCCTTCCCCTGAGCATCAGCCATGCCTCTGGGTCGACCTGAACGCCCTCCACCTGCCCCTGCACTGCACCCACAGGTGTTCGTGACGAACCCCGACGGCTCCCCAGCACGCAACGTCCCTGTGGAGACCCAGGACTCCAGTGCACGGTCCTTGACCCAGGTCGACGGCGTGGCCAAGCTGATCATCAACACACCCAACAAACCGGTGCCCCTGCCCATCACTGTGAGTCCTCGCCCACCTGTAGCCCTACACTCAGGCGATAGGGGACTGGATTTGCATGGAGGGAATCTGTCCTCTGCCACAGTCATCCTGCCACGTGAGGAGTGGGGTCCTTTTATTATATCAGGGGATCCTGCCATTCACATAGAGTGTTCTCATCTGCATAGAGGGGATCTTATCTGCACCAGCAGTCTGGCCATCTGCATAGGTATATTATTATAAGGATCCTGTGATTACATCTGACCCACCTGGATAATCCAAAACAGACTCCCCATCCTCAGACCCTTAATCCCATTTGCACAGTCCCTCGGCCAGGGAAGGTACCGTATTCCCAGGTCCCAGGGATTAGGATGTGGACATCTTTGGGGGGCCAGAATTCATCCCCCTTTCCTCACCCAGGTAAGCACTAGGAAGGACGGTATCCTGGAGTCACGACAGGCCACAAGCAGTATGCTCGCCCAACCCTACAAAATCATGGGCAGTTGCAGCAACTACCTCCATCTGTCTGTACCTCGCGTGGAGCTCAAGCCAGGGGAAGATCTCAATGTGAACATCCACCTGCGAATTGACCCCACCACCACCAAGCAGAAGGATGTCTACTACTACACCTACCTGGTCCGTGCCCTCCTAGGATCCCCAGACCCTCCTCCTTACTTCTACAGCACCCCCAGTCCAGGGCCACCCCCGCGCCCCGACCTTGCTGATTCTTCCTTACGCCAACCTGTCTCCCCCAGGTCATGAACAAAGGGAAGCTGTTGAAGGTGGGTCGACAGAAGCGTGAGCTCGGCCAGGATGTGGTCGCATTGCCCCTGACCATCACTGAGGACTTCATTCCTTCCTTCCGCCTGGTGGTTTACTACACCTGCCTTAACAGCAATGGCCAGAGGGAGGTGGTGGCCGATTCCGTGTGGGTGGATGTCAAGGACTCCTGTGTGGGCAAGGTAAGCTTCCGGAGCCTTCCTCTGCACCCATCTTGGCACCCCCGCCTGGCCAGTGCTCGCTCCGTCTCTGCCTCTCTCCAGCCTTCTGGGTGGGCTCCCCAACCGAGGCCCATCTTCTCCTTTTCCAGCTCCTTCTCTCCCCACCTCTGTTTCAGCCTCAGTATCTCCCTCCCTGCTGGCCTTTCCACCTTCAGTCTGTCTGTCTCCACCGTTGCCCCTTCCTGACCAGCACAGCACGGACACTGCCCTGGGCTGACTGCTGATGGGGACCCAGCCTGGCAGGGCTGACCCCTCACTCCTACCTCTGTGCACACCCCCCCCCCCCAACAGCTGGTGGTGAAAGGTGGCAGGAAGGAAGAGAGGGTTCACCTACCTGGCCAGCAGATGACCCTCAAGATCGAGGGGGACCACGGGGCCCGAGTGGGGCTCGTGGTGGTGGACAAGGGCGTGTTCGTGCTGAACAAGAAGAATAAGTTAACTCAAAGCAAGGTGCGCCCCGTACCGCTGGGGTGTGGCGGAAGCAAAGGGGTGGCGTGGGGCTGAGGCGCGGGTGGCGCTTAGAAGGGAACCGGAAGTGGGGTTAGGCGTGGGCTGGACGGAGGCTGGGACGGACACAGACGTGGCGCGGAAGTGAAGGCCGCGGGTGGGAGCGTAGATGGAGGAGTCCGCGCTGGGGGTGGTTGGCGGGGGCTGTGCACACCCTCTGAGAGGGGTCTGGGACCAGAACGCAGGGGCGGTCGGACATGTCAGCCTGGTGACCCCTGCCCTCCCGCAGATCTGGAACGTGGTAGAGAAGGCTGACATCGGCTGCACCGCAGGCAGCGGGAAGGACTATGCCGGCGTCTTCACGGACGCAGGGCTGGCCTTCCAGACCAACACAAACCTGCAGACCCCGGATAGGACAGGTGAGGGCCAGGGAGGGGTGGGGCCTCCACCCCAGATGCTGAGAGCAGGTGGAGGGCACTGTTCTGAGGTCCTCAGATGCTGAGAATAGGTGGGGGCCCTGGGTTCAAGTCCTGCCCCAGCCCCACCTAGTGAATCACTGCCCGCTGAGCCTCAGTTTCCTCATCTGTCAAATGGGAACAACAACTCATGGCTCCCTCACGGCTACTAAGAGGAGTACATCGGGGACCCTCAGTTGACGCTTAACCCATCTTGTTCGCGTGTGCCCTCCCCTCAGATCCCGAGTGCCCCAAACCAGCTACCCGGCGCCGCCGCTCGGTGATGCTCATGGAGAAGAGGATGGACAAAGGTGGGGCCCCCCACCTCCCCCCAAACCCTGCCCATCCGGGATCCAGCCCAGGAGGGAGGAGGGCAGGGCCCGGCCCTGGGGACGTCCTACCCGTGGTCCGCCCCGAGCTCTTCCTGCTTTGAGGTCCCGGCTGAGGCCCTGACAGGTGTCGTGTCCCCACAGTGGGTCAGTACCCAAAGCAGCTGCGCAAGTGCTGTGAACATGGCATGCGGGAGAACCCCATGAAGTTCTCGTGCGAGCGCAGGGCCCGGTTCATCCAGCACGAGGCCTCCTGCGTGAAGGCCTTCCTGGACTGTTGCAAATACATCACCCAGCTGAGGCTCAACCACACCCGTAGTGCCCACCTGGGATTGGCCCGGAGTGAGTCCACTTGCCTGTGGCTGGCCAGAGCGGGGAGGGCCTGGACTGAAGGGAGGAGGCTCGGTCAGAGGGGGGCAGGCCTGGTTTGAAGGAGGAGGCCAGCCAGAGTGGGGAAGCTCTGTGAGAGATGGGATGGCCTGGTCTGAGGGAAGAGGCCCAGGCCAGAGTGGGAAAGCTTGATCAGAGGGGGTAGGGCCTGATCTGAGGGAGGAGGGCAGCCAGAGTGGGGAGACTGGGTGAGAGCAGCCAGGACCTGTCTGAGGGAGAAGAACCTATCTGAATGGGGGAAGGTGCCTGTTTGGGTGGAAGGATGCCTGTGTCTGAGGGGGGAGGAGGGCCTGTCTGAAGGGGGAGGATGCTTCTGTCTGAGATGCATTTTTAGCCTGCATTTACCAGGAAAACTCTTTTATGTTGCTTTCCAAAGAGGTACCTAACTCAATGCCTAACAACATCTGTTGATTTGTTTTCATTCATTCATTCATTCACTCACTCATTCATTCATTCGCTCATTCATTCATTCATCCGCTCATTCATTCATTCAGTTCTGGATGAGACAAAACATGTGCACACTTGAAACTTTACATCTCGGGCCAAATAAGTCTTAAGCCAAGAGAAATGTCTCTTCCAAGAAGCCCATTGAAAGCAGAACCAGAGTGGTCCCCACCACAAGGCGGCCCTGACAGAACTGGTGGGAATCCTACCTGCCATTTGCTCAGAGCCTTTGAGCCCAGGGAGGCCTGATGTCTGCTTTTTAAAAATGCTTTTTGATGTGCCTTATGTAGAGAAAGGCCTTTCTGCTAGGATGGGTGCAGTGGAAACCAAGCCCACAGAGAGCCCCCCGCACCACGGGCAGCATGGCCCCTGTCGTGAGGGTCCCCCTGGCAGATTCCCTCTCGGCCCACCCTGTCCAGATTTCTCTTTTTAACCCCTGTGTGCAGAGTGGTGCTTGCTGCACTGACCCTTCTCACTGGCCCTTTGAACACTTCTTCTGCACGTCCCATCGTTTTCATGGGGAACCAGAAACTGTGTCGTCCAAATTGGGCTCTGAGAACAAAGGCCAGTGCGAGCGGCTCTTGAAACCGAGGGAAGTTACCTTATCGACCACAGGATGAAAAGTCACAAAACAGAACCCCTTTGCTTAAAAACTAAGGAGGATGGGGAAACGCCATAGCGGCAGGCTGCCCGATCCAAGCAAACATAATCATTTTTTTTTTAATCTTTAGACTCTCAAGCAGAAAAAGGAGAAATGGGCATAAAAACCTTTTATCCCTCCGAATCATTTGAGGCCGCACCATTGAGGCCCCTAATTAGCTCCGTGTGGAATTTCTAGAAGCAAAGATATTCTGCCACAAAACCTCAGCACAGTCATCAGAATTAGGACGTTAATGTTGACTTGTTACCACCACCAAAACCTCCAACCCCGTTCAAGCTGGCCAGTGGTTTCCCTTTGGTTTGGTCTGGTCTGGTTTGGTTTGGATCCTTTATAGGAAAAGGATCTGTGCAGGAGCAGACGTCGTATTTACTGGTGGGGTCTTCGTAGTGTCCTTGGATCCGCTCAACCCCTGGCAGCACAGCCGTCTTGAGTGACTTTCACGTCCGGCTATTTGGGGGGCTGTCCCACGGTTTGGGTTGGCTCCTTGCTTCCTCGTAATGACATCCAGGTTTTGCATTTGGGGGCAGCACTGTCACAGGAGAGACACTATGGATTCTCAGTGCATCATGTCGGGAGCCCAAAGACATTGATTTGTCCCATTGTTGGTGCTGTGAGTCTTGATCACGTGATTAAGGCGCTGTCTGCTGGGTCTCTCCACTGTAAAGTTCCTCCTTATTCCTGGATAGTCCATTTCTAAACCTCTTTCTGCTATCAGATCAGGGCAAAATTTAAGCCGAGGGAAATTTTCCCCCAAATCAATTATTATGTAGCCCTTATGACAGCAGGTATGGATCCTTATATGGTAACACATACTTTTCATGTACGCTCATATTTTTATTTTTTATTTTATTTATTTATTTATTTATTTATTATATTTATATTTATTTATTTATTTTATTTATTTATTTTTGCTTAGAAATGTGCAGTCACCTCCTAAAGGCAGACATCACCAAAGGGGACACATATTTCTAAATTCTTTATGCTGGAAGGCTAGCACGCCCTCCACCATCACCCCCCAAAAAACACACAAAGATTCCCAACACACAAGAGTAAAGGGCTGAATCTTCAGTCTGTGCAAATTATTCTAATCTAGGCTTGATGCCTTCTGCTCCAGTGACCTATAGACTTTCTTTCTCAAAGAGGAAAATTAGACAAAATATCTGATCTACTGGAATATGGCTTACACATACTCAGGTGTTTTCTCCCCCAGCCTTGTGTAATTTCTTTCTTTCTTTTTTTTAAATTTATTGCCAATGCGTATAGTCTTGGCTTCAGGAGCAGATTCCGATGATTCATCACTTACATACAACCCCAGTGTTTATCCCAAGTGTCCTCCTCAATGCCCATCACCCATTTTCCCCACTCCCCCATATCCTATTCCCGTCAACCCTCAGTCTGTTCTCTGTGTTTATGAGTCTCTTATGATTTTTCTCCCTCTCTCTTTGTATCTAATTTTTCCTTCCCTCCCACTATGGTCTTCTGTGAAGTTTCTCAAATTCCACATATGAGTGACATCATATGATATCTGCTTTTCTCTGACTGACTTATTTCACTTAGCATAATACCCTCCAGATCCATCCACGTTGTTGCAAATGGCCACATATCCTTCTTTTCCATCACCAAGTAGTATTCCATTCTCTGTATATATAGCCATTCATCAGTTGATGGACATTTGAACTCTTCCCATAATTTGGCTATTGTTGAGTACATGTGCCCCTACGAATCAGCACCCGTGTGCCCTTTAGGATAAATTTCTAGTAGTGCTATTGCTGGGCCATAGGGTAAATCTAATTTTGATTTTTTGAGGGACCTCCACACTGTTTTCCAGAGTGGCTACACCAGTTTGTATTCCCACCAACAGTGCAAGAGGGTTCCCCTTTCTCCACATCCTCACCAACATCTGTTGTTTCCTGAGTTGTTACTTTTAGCCACTCTGACCAGTGTGAGGGGGTATCTCAATGTGTTTTTGGTTTGTGTTTTCCTGATGATGAGTGATGTCGAGCATCTTGTCATGTGTCTGTTTACCATCTGGATGTCTTCTTTGGAAAAGTGTCTATTCATGTTTCTGCCCATTTCTTCACTGGATTATTTGTTTTCTGGGTGTTGAGTTTGGTAAGGTGTTTATAGATTTTGTATACTAACTAACCCTTGATCCGTTATGTCGTTTGCAAATATCTTCTCCCATTCCATCGGTTACCTTTTAGTTTTGTTGACTGTTTCCTGTGCTGTGCAGAAACTTTTTACCTTGATGAGGTCCCAAATAGTCTGCTTTTGCTTTTATTTCCCTTGCCTTCAGAGACACAAGTAAGAAGTTGCTGCGGCCAAGGTCAGAGAGGTTGCTGCCAGTTTTCTCCTGTAGGATCTTGATGGTTTCCTGTCTCACACTTAGGTCTTTCATCCATTTTCAATTTATTTTTGTATATGGTGTAAGAAAGTGGTCCAGGTTCATTCTTCTGCATGTTGCTGTCCAGTTCTCCCAGCACCATTTGCTAAAGAGACTGTCTTTTTTCCATTGGATATTCTTTCCTGCTTTGTTGAAGATTAGTTGGCCATACATTTGTGGGTCCATTTCTGGGTTCTTTATTCTGTTCCATTGGTCTATGTGTCTGTTTTTGTGCCAATACCATGCTGTCTTGATGATTACAGCTGTAATACAGACTAAAGTCTGGGATTGTGATGCCTCCAACTTTGGTTTTCTTTTCAACATTACTTTGGCTATCTGGGGTCTTTTGTGGTTTCATAAAAATCTTAGGATTGTTTGTTCTAGCTCTGTGAAGAATGCTGGTGCTATTTTCATTGGGATTGCAGTGAATGTGTAGATCACTTTGGGTAGTATCGACATTTTAACAATACTTATTCTTCCAATCCATGAGCATGGAATGTTTTTCCATTTCTTTGTGTCTTCTTCTGTTTCTTTCATAAACTTTCCATAGTTTTCAGTGTACAGATCTTTTACCTCCTTGGTTAGGTTTATTCCTAGGTATTTGGTGGTTCTTTGTGCAATTGTAAATGGGATTGATTACTTGATATAGTTTTCTGTTTCTTCATTATTTGTGTCTAGAAATGCAGCCGACTTCTGTACAATGATTTTGTATCCTGCGACCTTGCTGAATTCATGGATCAGTTCCAGCAGTTTTTGGTGGAGTCTTTTCGGTTTCCAAGTAGAGTATCCTTTCATCTGTGAAGAGTGAAAGTTTGACACTTCTGTCAATTTTGGTGCCTTTTATTTTGTTTTCTTGTCTGATTGCTGAGGTTACTACTTCCAGTGACACCAGTGGTAAAAGGGGACAACCCTGTCGTGTTCCTGATCTCAGTGGCAAAGCTCTCGGTTTTCCCCCATTGATGATGATATTAGTTGTGGCCTTTCATATATGGCTTTGATGATGTTAAGGCATGTCCCTTCTATCCTGACTTTCTTGAGGGTTTTTTAAAGAAAAGATGCTGTTTTTGTCAAATGCTTTTTCTGCATCTATTAACAGGATCCTATGGTTTTTATCCGTTCTTCTATTAATGTGATGTTCATGTTGATTGATTTGCAAATATTGAACCAGCCCTGCAGTCCAGGAATGAATCCCACTTGATCATGTTGAGGAATTCTTTTAATATACTGTTGAATTCGATTTGCTAATATCTTGTTGAGAATTTTTACATCCATTTTCATCAGGTATATTGGCCTGTAATTCTCCTTTTTAGTGGGGTCTTTGGTTTGTGATCAAGGTAATGCTGGCTTCAAAGAATGAGTGTGTGGGGTGCCTGGGTGGCTCAGTCGGTTAAGCGTCTGACTTCAACTCAGGTCATGATCTCACGGTCCGTGAGTTCGAGCCCCGCTTCAGGCTCTGGGCTGATGGCTCAGAGCCTGGAGCCTGCTTCGGATTCTGTGTCTCCCTCTCTCTCTGACCCTCCCCCGTTCATGCTCTGTCTCTCTGTGTCAAAAATAAATAAACGTTAAAAAAAAAATTAAAAAAAAAAGAATGAGCGTGGAAGCTTTCCTTCCATTTCTATCTTTTTGGAGCAGCTTGTGAATGATAGGTATTAACTCTGCTTTAAATGTCTGGTAGAATTCTCCTGGGAAGTCATCTGGCCCAGGACTCTTATTTGTTGGGAGATTTTTGATAACTGATTCAATTTCTTCACTGGTTATGGGTCCGTTCAAATTTTCTATTTCTTCCCTTTGGAGTTTTGGTAGTGCATGGGTATCTAGGAATTTGTCCATATCTTACAGGTTGTCCAGTTTGTTGGCATATAATTTTTCATTGTATTCTCAAATAATTTTTGTATTTCAGCGGTGTTTACTGTGATCTCTCCTCTTTCCTTTGTGATTTTATCTGTTCCCAACCAGATTTTCTCTTTGAGAAATCTGGCTAGGAGGTTATCAATTTTGTTTATTCTTTCAAAATACCAGCTCCTAGATTCATTTATCTGTTCTGTTTTTTGGATTCTATATTGTTTATTTCTGCTCTAATCTTTATTAATTCTCTTCTTCTGGCTTTGGGCTTGTTTTTTTTTTTTTTTTTTTTTTCTTTTTCTTTTTGCTGCTGTCTTTCTAGTTCCTTTGGTTGTGAGGGTAGATTCTGTATTTGGAATCTTTCTTGCTTCTTGAGAAAGGCCTGAAATCCAATGTATTGTCCTCTTAGAACTACCTTTGCTGCACGTCAAAGGGTTTTGACTTTCATGTTTTCATTTTCATTCCCTTCCATATGTTTTTAAATTCCTCCTTTAATTTCCTGAATTACCCATTCATTCTTTAGTAGGGTTTTATTTAACCTCCATGTATTTGGGGGCTTTCCAAAATTTTCTTGTGGTTGATTTCAAGTTTCATAGTGTTGTGATCTGAAAATATGCATGGTATGATTTCAATCTCTTTATACTTGTTGAGGGCTGATTTGTGTCCCAGTAAGTGATCTCTTCTGGAGAAAGTTCCATGTGCCCTCAAGAAGAATGTATATTCTACTTTTGGATGAAAAGTTCTGAATACATCTGTTAAGTCCATCTGTCATTCTGAGCCATTGTTTCCTTATTGATTTTCTGATTATATGATCTGTCCATTGCGGTAAATGGAGTATTAAAGTACCCTACAATCACAGTATTATTATGTATACATTCATTTATGTTTGTGATTGATTTATATATTTGGGTGCTACACACTGGGGGCTTAAACATTTATAATTATTAACTCTTCTTGATGGATACGCCTCTCAATTATGATATAATGCCCTTCTTCATCTCTTGTTATAGACTTTGTTTTAAAATCTAATTTGTCTGGTATAAATATGGCTACTCCAGCTATCTTTTGATGTCCAATAGCATGATAGATGGTTCTCCATCCCCTCACTCTCAATCTGCAGGTGTTCTCAGGTCTAAAATGAGTTTCTTGTAGGCAACATACAGATGGATCTTATTTTTTTTTTTTTATCCATTCTGATACCCTGTGTCTTTTGATTGGGGCATTTAGTCCATTTACATTCAGAGTGATTATTGAAATGTATGGATTTACTGCCATTGTGTTATCTGCAGGTTTTGTGCTTATGGTGATGTCTCTGGTCCCTTGCAGTCATTGCTGCTTTCCACTCACAGAGTCCCCCTTACACTCTCCTGCAAGGCTGGTTTAGTGGTCACAAACTCCTTCAGTTTTTGTTTGTCTGGGAAAGCCTTTATCTCTCCTTCTATTCTGAATGGCAGCCTTCCTGGATGAAGGATTCTTGGCTGCCTATTTTTGCTATTCAGCACATTGAATGTTTCCTGCCACTCGCTTCTGGCCTGCCAAGTTTCAGTGGACAGGTCTGCTACTACCCTTATGTGTCTACCCTTGTAGGTTAAGGCCCGTTTTTCCCTAGCTGCTTTCATAATTCTCTCTTTATCTTTGTATTTTGCAGTTTCACTATGATTATGTCATTTTTTGTTGATTTTGAAGGGAGTTCTCTGTGCCTCTAGCACTTGGATGCCTGTTTCCTTCCCCAGATGAGGGAAGTTCTCAGCTATAATTTGTTCACATAAACCTTCTGCCCCTTTCCTTCTCTCTTCTTCTTCCAGAACTCCTATGATACGGTTATTATTTCATTTCACAGAATCACTTAGGTCTCTAAATCTCCCCTCATGGTCTAGTAATTTCCTTGTCCTCCTTTTTTTCACCTTCATCCTTTTCCATAATTTTGTCTTCTATTTCACTTATTCTCTCTTCGACTTCTTCCATCCTTGCTGTCACTGCAGCTGGGTTATTTTGCATCTCATTTACAACATTTCTTAATTCTTCTTGATTATTTCATAGGTCTTTGATCTCTTCAGCAATAGATTCTTTGCTGTCTTCTATACTTTTTTCAAGCCCAGCTATCAGTCTTATGACGGTTTTTCTAAATTATTGTTCAGATATATTGTTTAGATCTGTTTTGAGAAGTTCTCTGGCTGTCATTTCATCCTGGAATTTCTTTTGAGGAGAATTCTTGCATTTCATCATTTTGGCTAGGTTTCTGATTTCTACACGTTTTAATAGCTTGTTATGTGTCCTGCACCTGTGAGTCCTACTATATTAAGAATAGGTCAGGGGCGCCTGGGTGGCGCAGTCGGTTAAGCGTCCGACTTCAGCCAGGTCATGATCTCGCGGTCCGTGAGTTCGAGCCCCGCGTCAGGCTCTGGGCTGATGGCTCGGAGCCTGGAGCCTGTTTCCGATTCTGTGTCTCCCTCTCTCTCTGCCCCTCCCCCGTTCATGCTATGTCTCTCTCTGTCCCAAAAATAAATAAAAAACGTTGAAAAAAAAAAAAGAATAAATAAACATTAAAAAAAATTTTTTTGAAAAAAAAAAAAAAAGAATAGGTCATACACTGCCCAGGTCCTGGGACTTCCAGAAGTGTTTGTGGAGTGTGATCATGCACTCTGTTGCATATTTGGCTGTTCTATCCCACTGCTCATGGTGGTGATGGTTTGGACCTTCCACCAGGTGTGTTTTCATTTGTTCATTGAAGGAACCCTGGAAAAAGGAAAGGTGAGAGGAGCCTTATTCCCATACAAAGAGAAAAATGAAAGGGGCATAAAAAAAAGGTCAGGAAGAAAATCAAATAAACTATAAAGTTTATTAACTATAAAGTTAATCCAGAGATGTGTAGAGATAAGTATCTCTGGGGACAGTGGAGAAATGGGTGTGTTCTAAACCCAGATTTGTCTCCTCCTCACCTGTGCCTCCCAGGTGACTTGGATGAGGATATAATCCCGGAAGAGGAAATCATTTCCCGAAGCCAGTTCCCTGAGAGCTGGCTGTGGCGCATAGAGGAACTCACTGAACCTGAGAAAGATGGGTAAGGCTGAGACACCCCCCCACCTTAACCCCCCCACCCCCAGGCCAGCTGCTATAGCGGCCCCATCTGGACCATTTCGTTTGCATGCACCCATGCCTCTCTTTTCTGGAATCACTGGGCAACCCCACAACCCAGCCTAGAAAAAAAAATCAAGAGTCAGGCTCCCTCTGTGTGCCCAGCCCCCACTCCTCCCTCCAACCTACCCCTTGGGGCCCCTCCACACCAGCTCTCCCCCCAGGCCCCTGACACCTGCCTCTTTTTAATACCCCCACTTCTCCTCCATCCAGAATCTCCACAAAGACCATGAATATATTTTTGAAAGACTCCATCACCACCTGGGAGATTCTGGCGGTGAGCTTGTCGAACAAGAAAGGTGAGAGAAGGTGGTGGCCCCATGCTCACGAGTCAGGGATCCCAGGGCCATTGGGCATTTTCTCATCCCATCCAGTGAGATCCCTGTTTCTTGGTGGCTGACACACTGCTCCCAGGTGACAAGTGAGGGTGTCAGATCCTGGCATTTTCTCATCCCATCCAGTGAGATCCCTGTTTCTTGGTGGCTGACACACTGCTCCCAGGTGACAAGTGAGGGTGTCAGATCCTGGCATTTTCTCATCCCATCCAGTGAGATCCCTGTTTCTTGGTGGCTGGCACACTGCTCCCAGGTGACAAGTGAGGGTGTCAGATCCTGCTCTGTGGGTGACGAGTCAGCGCTTTTTGTAAATAGATTTTCTTTCGAGAGCAGTTTTAGGTTGGCAGCAAAATTGAGGGGAAGGTACAGAGAGTTCCCACATACATCCAGTCTACCCACCCCCGACGTACAGTCTCCCCCGCGCAGACGTGCACTATCAGCATCCCTCACCAGCATGGCATATTCGTGACACTGACACGCCTGTCGTCACCCCAAGTTCATCATTGACATGAGCGTTCACTCTCAGTGTTGTACGATCTACAGGTTTGGACACAGATATAAGGACATATGTCTACCACAGCACTATCATACAGAATAATTTGCAACAACAAACACGCTTAAGGGGTGGTGTTGACAGGGTGATGGGTAAATCCATTAAGAAAATATGAAAGAGGAAGCAGGATGAAATGTATGATTGGAACATCCGTGGTCGGATTGTGAAACCTGGCAAAAAAAAGAAAAAAGAAGAAAAGAAAGGTAACCAGGAGGCTGGGGACCTGACACAGGGAGCTGGGGGCCCTGGCCTAATAGGGGTGGTCTCGGGCAGGCCTGGGAGCAAGGTGAGGAGAGGGAAGCGATAACTTTAAGCCCAGATGAGTAATATGTTCTTGCGATCATTTTGAAAACAAAATGTGAATGCAAAAAAATATATATATATAATAATCCATGATGAACAAAATGTCTCCATTGTAAATAGAAGCCACTGGGGCACCTCGGTGGCTTACGTGGGTTAAGTGTCTGACTTCGGCTCAGGTCATGATCTTGCAGTTTGTGAATTTAAGCCCCGCATCGGGCTCTCTGCTGACAGCTCAGAGCCTGGAGCGTGCTTTGGAGTCTGTGTCTTCCTCTCACTCTGCCCCTCCCCTGTTCGCACTTGGTCTCTCTCTCTCTCTCTCTCTCTCTCTCTCTCAAAAATAAATAAACATTAAAACAAAAATTAAAACCATAAGGTAAAAATACAAAGGAGGTATGTTAAAACTCACGAAGGGAAGTATGAATATCTCTTTCATGCCACACCAACGTGTTTAATAATTTTGTTTTGTTACCATTTATAATACATTACACATCATTATCACTTCCCTTTCCTGGCTTCAAGATGTCCAAAACCTGCGTCTTTGCTTGTCTTGTTTTAACTGAGGGAACTGAAACTGGCAGTTTCTCCTGACCAAGGGAGGGTGGTGCATGCATTCATGGGGCACATACTTTTCCTTTCGTCTGGAGCTCCAGTAACAGCTCAGCACACTTCTGGTCGGTGGCCCCCGCCCATGCTTCAGATCAGAGCATCTTCCTATATCCTCGTTGTCCCTGTTCGCATATGGAGGGCCTGCATGAGGTTTCCTTGAAATAAGAAAGGTTCTTGCAGCTTGAAAAGAGAAAGTTGAAAGGCACAGTTTAGATCCCTGCTTCTGAAAGCCTGCTCCCTGAACCACTAGCAATCTGGCAAAGGTGCTTTCCCTGGGGGGTTGTAGAAATTCAGAATCTTGGACCCCACTCCTGACCTGCTGAATCAGAACCTGCATTTAACATGACCCACGGGGCAGGAAGTGGGGGTTGTGTGTATCTGGAGGTTGGGGAAGGCCTGTCCTGCACCAGGGTCTCTGCACCTCATCACTGATGTTGTTCAGGGCTGGGTGGTTCTCTGTGGAAGGTTCTCTGTGGAAGGTTCTCTGTGCAATATCGGATGTTGAGCAGCATTCGCAGCCTCTACCTACAAGACTTCAGGAGCGCCCCCACCCCCGTTGTAACATGTCCCCAAAATATCCCCAGAAGTTGCCCAATGCCCCCTGGGAGTGATGGGGGCAGCATCTTAAAGGGCCCTATGGTTTTTCTATTCTGCTCTCTGTACCCTTGTGACATCTTCTCAATACTGTTGTCTTACCAGATACGATTATATTTTTAAGCTTATTTATTTATTCTGAGAGAGAGAGAGGCAGTATGTTTGAGGGAGGGGAAGATAGAGGCAGAGAGAGAGAATCCCAAGCAGGCTCTGCACTGTCGGCTGTACAGGGCCCAATGCAGGGCTCGAACTCATGAACCATGAGATCATGACCTTGAGCTGAGAACAAGAGTCAGATGTGTAACCGACTGAACCACTCAGGTGCCCTGGTTGATATTTTTTAATTAATGGGTTTTCTTAATTTTTTTAAATATTTATTTGTTTTTGAGACAGAGGCAGACTGCAAGCTGGGGTGGCGAGGGGCAGAGAGAAGGAGACACAGAACCTGAAGCAGGCTCCAGGCTCTGAGCTGTCAGCACAGAGCCCGACATGGGGCCCAAACCCACAAACTGTGAGATCATGACCTGAGCCGAAGTCGGACGCTCAACCGACTGAGCCACCCAGGGGCCCCTAATTAATGGGTTTTCTTAAACAATTTAGGTTTACAGAAACAACTGAGAATTACCACTCACTCCTCAATTCCCCCCAATTCCCGTCTCTAACCCTTTTTTGCATTAGGTGGTACCTTTGCCAAAATCTCTGGGACAACACTGATACATCATCATCAACTGCAGTCAAAAGCTAGGGTTCCCTTTCAGTGATGTACCTTCCGTGGGTTTGGACAAACATGTAGCTGTCCTTCCAGGGTCACGGAGAGTAGGCGTTTCTCTGCCTCAAACATAACACGGATGGTGTGTCAGAGGTCACTCTGTGTGTGGTTCTCTCTCGCTCCTTCCAGCTTGTTCAAGGGAAAAGCTAAGTCTGGTGCAAGGATGTCCTCATCTCCTCTGTAGGTCTTGACTGACTTGCATTAGCAAGGAGAGAGCAGGTCTGCTTTCTGCAGGCACAGCATGAGCTGGCCAGTATTTAACAAAACAAAACCGTTTTGTTTCCCTGGAGGTAGCCTCCTGTTTGTGGTGCAAAAGCTGGTTTTTCACCCACCAGAGTAAATTAAATCTGGCTTTAAGAATGTGAAAACAGGGGCTGCTGGCTGGCTCAGTTGGAAAAGCCTGTGACTCCTGATCTTGGGATTGTGAGTTCAAGCCCCACATTGGGTGTAGAGATGACCAAAGATAAATAATAAAAATGTAAAAACGAGGGGCACCTGGGTGGTTCAGTCGGTTAAATGTCCGACTTCGGCTCAGGTCATGATCTTGTGGTTCATGAGTTCAGGCTCTGCATCGGGCTCTGTGGCGACAACTCAGAGCCTGGAAGCTGCTTCAGAGTCTGTGTCTCCCCCTCTCTCTGCCCCTCCCCCGCTTGCACTCTGTCTCTGTCTCTCAAAAATAAACTTTAAAAAAATGTAAAAACGAATAGCAGATAAGAAATGGTAAATAGCTCCCATGAGTATAACAGATCCCCCGAGGATGGGGGGTTAAGGATGATTAATAATGACCCACGGTTAGGAAATAATGATTTTGTTCAAGCCTCTATTGTTCCTCACTTCTGAAAAATAACTAAAAAATATATATATTAAATTTTAAGACTTCTTTTTTTAATTAACTCTGTTCAATTGTTTACTTATTTTAGAGAAAGAGAGAGCGAGAGAGACAGGGAGAAAGAGAATCCCAAGCACACTCCCTGCCATCAGCTCAGAGCCTGACACCAGGCTCAAATTCAGGAACTGAGAGATTATGACCCAAGCAGATATCAAGCATCAGACAATTAACTGACTGAGACACACAGGTCCCCAAATTTTAATCATTTCTTGGTGTAACATTATTTTTATTTATTTTTTTAGTGTAACATTTTTAATATGATAATGCTTTTGCAAATTCTGTTTGCATCAACCCTTTGCTTGAATATAACCTGGTAGCTGTTGAATCACAAATTTACCATCGCTTTTGCAGTCATTTTCACTGCCTGTAGATCAGCACTGTCCACCAGAAATACGATCCAAGCTGCATGTCATTTTAAATTTTCTAGGAGCCCCATAAAAAAAGAGGAGGTGAAATCAATTTTATCATACATTTTCTGTAACCAAATATCTCCACAATGTTATTCTTGCAACTTGTGGTAAATATGTTGAAAAAATATGCTGAAAAATATGTTAAAAAAACCCACCATCATGCTAATGATAATGTTATAATAATCATCTATTGATATTTAAGAGTAACCTATTAATATCTCGAAATTGTGAAAGATGCATTTTGCTTTTGTTTGTACTAAGCCTTTGAAATCTAGTACATAATTTATGTCTGCAGAGCATCTCAAGGAGGGTGCTTTTTTTTTTAAGATTTTAATTTTATTTGTAAGTCATCTCCACACCCCACGTGAGCTTGAACTCAAGGCCCCAGATCAAGAATCACACCCACCACTGACTGAGCCAGTCAGTGGAAAGGCACCCCTAGCCTTTCATTGGAAATACTTTGATCTGTATTGTAGGATTTGCAAAATGTACAGCTGAAAAGGTAGGTTGGCATATGCAAATTGTTCCAAACATGTGTTAAAAAGTTTTCTGAGCTAGCCACATTCCAAATGCCCAGGGACCAGAGAGAGCTCAGGCTACCATTTTGGAGAGCCCAGGTATGGACCCTTCGGGTGTGCTCGAACCCTTCCCCCTGCACACCTACCTATGAGTAAAACTACAAGAAGAAAATGGAAACCGTACATGAGAGTGACTCCCAGCTGCCACCACTATCGGTAATGTGTCACCTGTGCAATTGTTTAGCCCCTGGGCTTGCACAAACACAGGCTGAGCCTGACACAGCTCCCGCAGTGAGGGGTAAGCACTGAGAGCCTGTCCACCTCCTTCCCTTGACACTCCACTCCTGGGCAGGGATCTGCGTGGCTGACCCCTATGAGGTCACGGTGATGCAAGACTTCTTCATCGACCTGCGGCTACCCTACTCTGTCGTGCGCAATGAGCAAGTGGAGATCCGGGCCGTGCTCTACAATTACCAGGATGTTGGGGAGCTCAAGGTGGGTTCCCGGGGGGGTGGGGGCAGAGGAATGATGGAGAGCTTGGATGGTTGGGGGAGGTGGCCGTGGCACCTGCCCCCCTGACTGATACTCTCTCCCTGGCAGGTGCGGGTGGAATTGCTCTACAACCCAGCCTTCTGCAGCCTGGCCACCGCCAAGAAGCGATACCAGCAGATTCTGAACATCCCAGCCAAGTCCTCAATAGCCGTGCCTTTTCTCCTCGTGCCTCTGAAGGTCGGTCTCCATGAGGTGGAGGTCAAGGCTGCGGTCTACAATCGTTTCATCATGGATGGTGTCAAGAAACCCTTGAAGGTCGTGGTGAGTCCTTGGGGCACCTGCAGTCCCTTGTCCTTTGGGAGAGGCTCCTGTCTCCCCATGCTGTCAACCCAGGTTGGAGACACTGACTCTGAGACACCAAGAGTGTCCGGTGTCCAGCCTAGGATGCTTGGGAGTCCTACAAGTTCGGAAGCAAGGCCAGGATTAGGGTGAGTAAGTGCGAAACACTTACATTTTCACTCTTTCCTAGTGATGAACATTCTCAAATATAATAGGAGATGAAGTCTTCAATAAAAATACAGCCTCATATCATCTTTCCTTAATATTTCCAAGCAAAATGTGAGATCATAAGAGCAACAGTGTTTTAATGCAATATTGTAAGGAATCAAAATTAATGCCAAAAAATCTATGATACACAAAAGATCAAAATTTTAAATAGAGACAGTGCCAAGTCAAACCACAATAGGAGCCTGAAGCTAAAGGACAAATGAAGGCCCCCATCTACATGTCTTTATTTAATGGTTGAAATTGTTTAGTGGTTAAGAGACTGTTAAAAACTGAGAACAAACTGAGGGTTGATGGGGGGTGGGAGGGAGGGCAGGGTGGGTGATGGGTATTGAGGAGGGCACCTTTTGGGATGAGCACTGGGTGTTGTATGGAAACCAATTTGACAGTAAATTTCATATATTAAAAAATAAAAATAAATAAATAAATAAATAGGTAAAAAAAAATTGTTTAGTGGTTAATTTTCCCCCGAAATGTTACAGTCATTGAAAAAATATTGAAACGCTGAAAAGCAAATGCTTTAAAGCTGACATTGTTATTTTGCAGTGACACGTCTTATTTATACCCAAGCCAGAATTTATTATATTTTTCTTTCCTGACTTTAATGGAACCAAACTCATATTTTTTAGAGTCTATTTTCTTAAAAAAAATTTGTTTATGCTTATTTATTTTTGAGAAAGACAGAGCATGAGCAGGAGAGGGGGAGAAAGAGAAGGAGACAAAGGATCTGAAGCAAGATCCAGGCTCTAAGCTCTGAGCTGTCACCACTGAGCCCGATGCAAGGTTCAGACTCACCAACCATGAAATCATGATCTGAAGGCAGAGACTTAACCAACTAAGCCACCCAGGCGACCCAAGATTTTATTTTTAAGTAATCCGATGTGGAACTTGAACTTACAACCCCAAGATCAAGAGTCCCATGCTTTTCCACCAAGCCGCACAGGCACCCCCAGGAGCACAATCTTAATTATCCCTTTTATCAGGGGTTGCAGTGTGGCTCAGTGTGGCAACAATGGGAAGAAACCCCAGAGGGCACCGGAGCCTACACAAGGCTCCCCAGAGCCAGTGTGTCCACAACTCCCAATTCTGCACCCTCTGATGCTGGTAGCTTGAAATCTGTGGCAGGGATGTTCGCAGGATGGAAACTGCCAGTGCCACAAATCAGGATCTTTTCTTCCTGGAGAGATGGCTACCAAATGTTTACCAGCATGCCACGGAGGAGACTGGGTCTCCAAAGGAAAATGTGTGCATTAGTACCAGCTTCAAGGAGAATGTGTGATGGAAGGGCACAAACAGCAGCAGTCCAGCATGGAAGGAGAGCTTCACTTGGGACACTGATAATAAGATAGCCCCTAGTTTAACTGAGCGCTTACTAAGTGCCAGGCATTGTACTCAGCACTTTATGCACATTCTTTTATTTTAAGGACATTTGAGAGGCAGTGGGGGTAAACTGACTCCCAGTCACAGAACTAGGATGGGTGATGCCATCGTGCCCATGCCCTGCTGATCAGCTGTGTCTGTTCTTTTATTCACCTGACTTCCCCCTCCCCCATCCCATCCCAACACTGTTCAGCCTGAAGGGATCAGAGTCGACAAAACTGTGGCCGTTCACACACTGGATCCAGAAAACCGGGGCCAAAGTGAGTCAGCCACAGCAGAAGGGTGAGACCTGGGGGTGCGGGGTAGGGGATGAATCAGGGCCTTGTGGGAGAGGGTGACGCCATGGGTCCCTCCCATTCCACTGGCAGACGGAGTGCAGCGAGAGGAGGTCCACGCCGCAGACCTCAGTGACCAGGTACCAGACACAGATTCAGAGACCAGGATCCTCCTGCAAGGTGAGCTGCCACTGACCCTCGCCCAGGAAGGCACAGCTCTGGAGAAGGGGACCTAATTTCTCCTAATTCTGGGCACGTATACTACCGTGTGTCCCTTGCCTCCACTACAGCTAGAACAGCAGGCCACCTCCCTGATCTGTTTTATAGAGGGTTCCAGGCAGTATTTAGTTCAGCAAATAGCCTTTGCTGATAGAGAAGCTTAAATGAGAAACAGTATAGTTCAAGAGCAGGAAATTCTGGAACTAATTGCCTGAGTTGGACGACTGGAGCCAGAAGGGAAAAGAAGTTCCTGGAAAAGCACCTTGTAACCTGTAAGCTGTAAGGTTTTGGGGAGAGACCCTTGGTTTTCTCATCTGTGATGGGGTGAATAATAGTACCTATATCAAAGGCTTGTTGAGAGGATTAAATGAGATACTGTCTGATGTTTCTCTAGAACAGCGCCTGGCAACAGCGTGAAGCATGATCTAAGTATTGGTGACGATTGTTCTGGAATTAATTTGCCACTTGTAACAAGAGGCTCAGGGAGCAGATTTCTGTGAAGCATAAGACCCCCTTCCCTACAAATGTAGACACCCTCCCCACTCCCCTACCCCCGCCTCCTACTTCCTACCATCACATCCCCTCAGCCCCCAACTGCCCCTGACCTCTTTGGCACTGGCTGCCTGGAGCCTGGGATCGCTGGGGACAGCCCTGACCCTTCTCACCCCACCCCATGGTGGGTGAGTTGCTTGAGCCCTGTCCTCCTGCTGGGTTGCAGGGACCCCAGTGGCTCAGTTGACTGAGGATGCCATTGACGCGGAGAGACTGAAGCACCTCATCGTGACCCCCTCGGGCTGTGGGGAGCAGAACATGATAGGAATGACACCCACAGTCATCGCAGTCCATTACCTGGACCAAACGGACCAGTGGGAGAAGTTCGGCCTGGAAAAGAGGCAGGATTCCTTGCAGCTCATCGAAAAGGGTGGGTCTGCCTGGGAGACCCTCTCTGCTCCAGCCACCTCCAGAGCAGGGACACGCCCTTCCTCTAAGTTCCTCCCCTTTCAGGATCCCTTCTTTTCAAAGACCTCCCTTGACCTTTCCCCTCTCTGAGACCTGGGCCCCTCTGAGCCCTCTAGAACTCCCTCTCTCCCTGAGGCCCCCTTGCCTCTCTGAACCCCTCTCCTCTGAGAACTCCTTCCCCTTTTAGAAGCCCCTTCCGCTCTTCTAGCAGACTTCCCTGCTCATCCCTGAGGCCCCTCATTCTTCACTGAACCCCTGTGTCGCCCCTCAGAGAATCCTTGTCCCCTGAGCCCCTCCACTCAGCCCCTGCTCCTCTGGAGACACTTCTGGCTTCCCTGCAGGGTACTCCCAGCAGCTGGCCTTCAGACAAGACAACTCGGCTTTTGCAGCCTTCCAGAACCGGAAAGCCAGCACCTGGTGAGCGGTCTGGCACCCCACTGAGCAAGGCGGCCTTGGGTGGTCCCGCCAGGTCTCGCCCAAAGGGCCCTATGCTATGGACCGGGAGCCCACACAGATGAACTGCCCACCTTGAGCTGCCACGTGGCCTGTAGACATTAAGCGCCCCCTGTGGCTAGGCTGGCGCCTAACTTGGGTGGGGAAGCTGGGCCAGCCTGTAGGCCCCGCCCCTCTCTGCTCATTGGTTTTCTGGAATGGCAGTCTCTGGATCCCGGAGGCGATTGGCTGACGCTTTGTGCCGCCCACAGGCTGACAGCCTACGTGGTCAAGGTCTTCTCTCTGGCAGCCAATCTCATTGCCATCAACTCCCAAGTCCTCTGCGGGGCTGTCAAATGGCTGATCCTGGAGAAGCAGAAGCCTGACGGGGTCTTCCAGGAAGATGGGCCCGTAATTCATCAAGAAATGACTGTAAGAAGCAGGACTTATGGGCATGCTGGGGGAAGGGCGCCTGTAACAGGATAGACATGAAAGGCTACCCCTTCAGCTGAGAGTGTCACTTTCCCATTGCAAAGACCAGAGACCTTCAGAGGCTAGTGCAACACCAAAGTCCCCCACCCCCTTTGCTCTGAAAATATAGAACCCTTCCCAGCTGTGGTTCTCCAAATGTGGTCCCCAGGCCAGTAGCTGCATAATCACCTTCAAACTTGTTATAAAAGTATGTTCTCAATCTAGACTTGAGATGCAGGAATCAGAAAATTCAGGAGGAGGGCCTAGGGTTCACAGTTGCTACAACCTCTACTTCCCCTGCCATGAGTTGCCTATGCATGCATAAGGTGGAGAATCACTGCCTTAGCCTGACTTTTCAGACTTCCAGTCTCACACCGTCCCCCTATCCCCATCCACATGCCATCTGCACTGAAAGGAGCCTTGCTCTATCCAGCCACAGGGCCTTTGCACATGCTGTTCTCACTGTCTGGCATGCCAACCCTGGTCATCCTGCAAGGAAATCTTTCCTGATCTCCCCAACTAAGTCACACTCCCACTTTCCAATTTCACTGCCACATCCACTTCTCCTCCTGAACCACTCACCAATTTGTAACGATATGTATACAGGTGGGCCAATTGGTTCACGTCTGTCTCCCCTACTAGATGGGGAGCACTGTGGGGGTGGGACTGGTGTCGGGTTCTTACCCACCATCTTTTCCACAGCATGAGCAACAATTGCTGAATGAGTGAATATTGAAGAGTGTGGCCCACCTAGGGAGTGACACTGAGGAGAGACTCACCCGTGCCTTGACATGCTCACCCTACAAGGAGATTGGTCAGCATGTGGGGACATACTGGTGACCCTATCCTTATTTCCCGCTTCCCATCCTAGGGTGGCTTCCGGGAGAATGAGGAGAAGGATGTGGCCCTCACAGCTTTTGTTCTCATTGCGCTGCAAGAGGCTAAAGAGTTTTGCAATGATCAGGTCAACGTAAGTGTCCGCCCACCCTCTCCTCCTCTCACCTACCCAGGGCACATCCACCTTGGAGGGTGGGCTGTTGCATTCAGGTGATTCCCGGTCCTCCCAGTGCAATAGCAGCCACCACAGCAGCCATAATGCCCATAAAACCATAATAATTCCCAGCATTTTTTGAGCATTTAACTAAGATGCTCATCTAAGTGTTGCACATGCTAAGTCCTGTAATCCTTCTAAGAGTTCGAGACGTAGGCTACTCTTCTTATCCCCAGGTTACAGAGGAGAAAACTAAGACAGAAAGAGATCAAAGAATGGGTCCTTTCTGCCTGCTTTACCCTGTCCAAAGAGTGTCAGCCAATTTCAACAAAAGCCCCCTCAGCCTGCTTTCCCCATCACTGCTACATGATCAGTGCAGCATACCTTGCTGCTTCCCTGAAGAAAAGGCACAACCCAGACCCAAGAACACCTCAAGGCTACTCTCTTAGTTCAGGAGATCTTTTAGGAAATTTTCCAAGGGGCCCATGCCCCCAAAAACGAAATGATTACAAATATTGGCTCACGGCTGTCTCTTTTTCCTCTGGTTTTGGTTCTGAAGCAGAGAAGCTTAGAAAGATGGACTCCCGAGAGTCTCTGCAATTACTCCCTCTGCTTTGTCCTGGGGTTTGAGAGTGGTTTGTTTGACCTTAGCTTGCCAAGTTAGAGAGCCCAGGATTTTGCCTCAGGCAGCTGCCCCTCCCTTCATCGGGCTCAAGATAGAGGGGACAGGGCTGTTGACTTGAGGGCCTCAGAGGGACCCAGGCCATTCTGGGCCCAATAATTCCTCTCTCCCTGCCACCCAGCCTGCCCAGCAGAACTTGGCTGCCTTCCTTGGGGAAATAGCCAGGCCAAACCTAGAGCTTTCAGATTCCCATAGGGGAAATTCTGATTGGCCCACCCGGGGTCAGGTGGTCATACCTGGGCCAATCAGCTGAGGCCAGGAAGTAGGTCTTACTGGGCAAATATGGCTGCTTCCACTGTGGCCGAGTGAATGAAAGACCGAAGTTTCTGCAAAAGTTAAGAGTAGATGGAGGGCAGGCAGCTGGCAGGGAAAGGATTAGTTTCTTCTGCAAGGCACCAACATTTTCTTCTACAAAATGGCAACACTATGCCTGAGTATAGCATAGGCTGTAGACCCAGATTACTGGGACGCAGATGAAGAGTGTGCTGGGATCAGTCTGTGAAAGCCAACCGTTAAACTTCCAGGAATTTCACAAGCTAGTTGTTAAACACAATCATTCTTTTCAAGCAAATTATGTAATCTGACTTTAGACTAAACACTAAGCATTAAAAGCAAAGGTAAGAAACACTCAAAACTCATCACTTCCTGATTGTTTTATTACTTTCCCTCATTATCTATGACAAATCTATCCATCTCGAGGTTATGTACCTATAAGGTGGAAATGCTATCTAATTCTGTGCTACTGCCCCCCTCCGCCCAACTCTGCATTCACTGACTCCACATAGTTTGAAATTGGCCACGGTAATATTTACACCAAGAAAGTTGGCGAACGCTGCACATCATGGCTTCCTCCTTCCATCATCTCTCTGGGTCTCAATCTTGTCATTCGTGCAGTAGAGATGATGATGAAAATAATGCCAACCCCATAGGATCCTGAAGTTCAGCGATTGCCTGTGTGACAGCCATATAGTAAGTGTTAAGTGTGAAGCTGATGATTAGAGAAGAGGTTTCCCAGTGGGGTGCTGAAGCTGGGTCATGCTAGGTCATGAGTGTCTATCTGCGACACATATTCTCCCCTTTATGTTCAGGGCCATTACGTTGGTAGCTTGAAATTGCCCACAGTGGGAGCATTCACACCACAGTAATTGGCAGGCGATAAAACAGACCCCTGGCCCCCATACACACTCCGGAGAGCTGGTGCGTAAACTGTTACCAGTACACCACTGGGTATATAAACTCTCCCAGGCACATCAAGTTCACGGTGACTAAAATGTCTGGAAAATCCAAAAAAGAAAAAAGAAACAAAAGATCCAAAACAAATATGTCCCAAGGACAGAAACCATCCTGGTACCCAGGAAGTGGCACTTGTGTGATCCTTACCAGCTCCTTGTGGCAGCAATATGCACCTTACCAGAGAACCCAATCCTCTTTCTCACAGAGCCTGGAGCGCAGCATCACTAAGGCCGGAGATTATATTGAATTCCACTATAGGAACCTGCGGAGACCATATTCTGTGGCCATTGCAGGCTACGCCCTGGCCCAGTCAGGCAGGCTGGAGAAAGACCTCTTTGAAAAATTTCTGAGCACAGCCCAAGGTGAGTGGCAGCCTGGTGAGGTAAAGAGGCATGCATGGCCAGGGTTTGTGGGTGGTCATCTTGAGCTGGCATGTGGCTCTAAGCTATGCTACGATGGGCAGCTTCAGGTTGAGCTGGAGTGGATGGTGCTAAGCCCTGCTTGGTGAATGGCTCTGAGGTGTCAGAATCCTCACTGTAAGCTACACAAGCAAGAAGGTAGCATCATTCATTCAACAGCTATGTTTTGAGCACTTGCTATGACACAGGAACAAGGACGTGGGCTCTGACATCAGACAGACCCAAATTCAAATCCCCCTCTGCCACATTCTCACTGTGCGACTTTGTAAAAGTCACGGACCCTCCCTGGACCTCATCTGAAGAAGATACTTACATCATAGGTGGTTGACAAGATTGAAGGAGTAATGTAGGTAGAAGGTCTAGCATACAGTGAGAGCTCTATTCCGATGTTGTTGTCGTCATTAGCTCAAGGGTAATTAGGATTACATAAGATAATGCCATAGGGAATTTAGCACAGTGCCCAGCACACAGTGAGCACTTAATCATTGGCTCAGGTAATATACTGCATCAGGTTTGCACTCACTGATGTAACATATGTCAGGACATATACTGAGGTGGTTTAGCACAATGGAAGCTTGTTGTTGGTGGACAGCTCTCTTCCAGACAGTCATGTGGAGATCTGGGCCTCTATCTTTTCATGACTGCCACCACGGGGTGCTTGGGATCCACTCCATCTAAGCATAAGGGGAAATGGTCAGGTGGATTGTTTAAGGGAGGTAGACCAGGCATGGAAGGGGCCCCTAACATTGCCAGTGTCCATGCCATCATCCAGAGCTCGGTTGTGTGTCCATACCTGCCTACAAAGACTTTTGGGAGATGTAGTCCAACTCTCTGCCCAGGAAATGAGGGGACAGGTTTTTGTTTTTTTTTTTTTAATGTTCATTTATTTTTGAACAAGAGAGCGCAAGCATGGGAGAGGCAGAGACAGTGGGAGACAGAGAGTGCAAAGCTGGCTCTGTGCTGGCAGCAGACAGCCTGATGAGGCGCTCAAACTCATGAACCTTGAGATTGTGACCTGAGCCAAAGTTGGACACTCAACCAACTGAGCCATCCAGGCACCCCAGAGGAGTGAATGCTTCTTACTGTCAGTCTCTGCCACAAGTGCTTTCTTGGGCACTTGGGACATCACAGTGAATACAGCACAGCTCCTGCCATCATGGCTCGCTCTCCAGTTGAGGAAAGAAATGAGTTAATAGATTGATATAGAACATCATACTTCTGGGACAGGACAGCACAGGATGTTTTGAGAGACAGAAGGGAGGACCTCACCTACTCTTGGGGTGCCATTGAAGCTGAATTGTGCAGGATGGGATTAAGCAGGATGGGATTAATGGGTGGAGAAAAGGTGCTCCAATAGAGGGTACAGAATACGAAAAGGCCCAGGAAGTAAGAATGAGCATGGAAAATTTAGGGAATCTGTAAATCAGTGGGGCTGCAGATGAGCATTTCAATGGAGGAGTGAAGGTTAATGAAGGAAAAGAGTAGGCAGGAGCCAGCTAGTGAGTGCCTTGGGTGTCAGTCAGGACATGTGAACAAGAAGTTCTAGTGTGAGTCTAGCGTGAGTCTTTTCCGACTTTTCTCTGAGCCATCTCCTCGCTGGACAGTGCAATCAGCATGGGGGTGGGGGTTCTCTCTACAGAGAGGACAAGGTGGGAGGAGCCTGGCAAGAAGCTCTACAGTGTGGAGGCCACATCCTATGCCCTCTTGGCCCTGCTGGTGCTCAAAGACTTTGACTTTGTACGCCCCGTCGCAACCTGGCTCAATGAGCAGAGATACTACGGAGGGGGCTACGGCTCCACCCAGGCAAGTGACCCCATATCCCCCAGGCACCTACATGCCTACCTCCTCTGGCTTCCCACTGGCCTCCCAGAGAAGATGTTAAGACTCAGAGGGGCAGCCCTTCTGTCCACAAGCCAGAGTGGCTGGAGTGGATTTTTAGCCGTGAATGCACTGGTGGAGTCTACACTACATGCTGAATGCCCAAACTGTGTTCCGAACCTCCTAAGATCTAGACCGTGTTCTCAGTTCTGCCAGGCTCCCAGTGTTAGCTCATATCTTCCTGTGGGCTCTAGACCATGTTTCAGTTCTACTAGGCTCCCAGTGTTAGTTCATCTTACTGTGGGTTCCAGACCATGTTCTCGGCTATTCTAGGACATCATCCAAGCCTCTCTGACCCTGGTTGGTGGGATCTAGAACATGGTTTTTAATAACCTCAGGCTCCAGTTTGACCCCCTTTCTTTCTGGTGAGCTGTCAGTCACATTCTCAGTGTCCCTTTTGGATTCTAGGTCATATGGTCAGTATCTCCAGACTCAACTTCATTTTTTTTTTTTTACAACTAAGTTCTAAACACATTCTCAGTGACTCCAAACCCTTGTCTTAGACTCTCCTGTGGATGGGGCTAGGACATATTCTCAGTGTTGCTAAAGTTTCATTTTGATGCCTGCAATTTCTGGTGAATTCTAGACCCCTTCTCAGTCTGCCAAGCTCTTGTCTAAGTCTCTGTCTCTTGGAGAATCTAGGACATGTCTTCAGTGTATAACAACCCCTAATCTTATCCTCACTTTCTCTAGGGCAGGGGTTCCTAGGCTAAAGTGTCAATATCCCCCACCCTCTGACATGAGTCTCTTCCTTCTACAGTGGGTTCTAACCCCTTTCTCAGTCTCCTGGCTCACCCTCGTTCTTTCTCATGGGTTCTAGGCCACCTTCATGGTGTTCCAAGCCTTGGCCCAATACCAGAAGGATGTCCCTGACCACAAGGACCTGAACCTGGAAGTATCCATTGAACTGCCCAGCCGCAACTCTCTCATCAAGCACACCATCCTCTGGGAATCTGCTAGCCTCCTGCGGTCAGAAGAGGTACAGCTGCTTAGCCAAACCCTTGCTGTCCCCCTCCATACCAGCCAGGGTTTGCCAGAGGCAAGAGATAGGGCAGTTGCAGCTAGGGGAGGGCTTGGTACCAATACCTTCTCTCCTCTCTCCCTGCTCCCTGCAGACCAAGAAAAATGAGGATTTCGTAGTAACAGCTAAAGGGAAGGGACAAGGCACCTTGTCGGTAAGGAACAGGAACACACACCAGCTTGGCCTGCCTTCTCTCAGCCCCTCTGGCCCCGAGGGACCCTCTTCTCAACTCAAGTGGGCTGACACTGCATTGCCCTGTGATCTCACCAGGTGGTGACAATGTACCATGCCAAGCTCAAAAGCAAACACACCTGCAAGAAGTTTGACCTCAGGGTTGATATACGACGAGCTCCTGAAGATGGTAAAAGAGTTAAGACCCTACCTGTTACCCTTCCCCCGCCCTCATTCTAATGTCTGCCTCCTTCCTGAGTTGGGACCCAGGGACACCCCCCTCCCATCTTTCTGTCTGTGTTTCTAGTCAAGAGGCCTCAGGAAGCCCTGAACACCATGATCCTTGACATCTGTACCAAGTAAGTGATGGGTCACTGGGGGTCATCTTGGCCATTCCTCTGTCTATAGCAAGACTTCTCCTTTCCATGACCTAATCCTTTCTAAGAGCGTATTGTGCATCTGGTATTGTCTGAAGTACCTGCCAGGAGGTGGGTACCCCAGGCAGTCCTCACTTTGCATTGGCAGTCCAACACGAGCTATGGCCCCATAACCTGAAATTATTCCAGCAGTGTCAACAAATCAGTGGGGGAAGTTGCCATTGTTGCATGACCTTTAAAGCGTTTTATCACAGCTTCAGAACTCTCAAACTGCCAGTTAGGAAGGTACAGAGAAATGGAAATTACAGTAACATGAGAATTTGTTTAGTATGCTGTAAACTACAACATTAGAACATGGAGATAACAAGCAATTCTTGTTCTCCTTTGTAAAACACTTACCAAAAGTGCTGTGGGTCTTCCTTCTGTTGTGTCACTTGGGATAAGGACTGAGCAGGCATCTTTCCTATGACATAGTGAATTGTCACGCTCCCTTCTAAGTTAGGTCAGCTTCCAACTCTAATCTTTTGAGCGGCCGATGTCACAAGACAGCCGGTCGGTCCCTCCAATGGCAGCAAGGGTGACATTCGCACAGTCTGCTGTTCCTTCTCTAACTCCATTTCTGTGCTTTCTTTTTTTTTTTTTTTTTTTTTTTTTTTTTATTTTTTTTTTTTTTTATTTTTTTTTTTATTTTTGGGACAGAGAGAGACAGAGCATGAACGGGGGAGGGGCAGAGAGAGAGGGAGACACAGAATCGGAAACAGGCTCCAGGCTCCGAGCCATCAGCCCAGAGCCTGACGCGGGGCTCAAACTCACGGACCGCGAGATCGTGACCTGGCTGAAGTCGGACGCTTAACCGACTGCGCCACCCAGGCGCCCCCATTTCTGTGCTTTCAAATTTTACCTCCAGTGTCTTCGTTTCTCTGCTGCCTTTCATCTTGGCTGGCAGTTCCCTCTGCCAGTTGACCAGTTTTGTGAAACGTCATGCGGCTTATCCCTGGGAGATAAGGAAGTACCACAACCACAGGCCTTGCTATCTGTGCATGAACTGCTCAGTGACCCATCACGGACAGACTTTGAAAGGAATGACGTGATTGGTCACTGACCATGATGCGTGTCTGTGATTTGCACAATGATTGGTGGACCCAAGATCCAGAGACAAGATTTGTGCTCGTACTTTATGCAACTGCGACTACTGTACCCTGGTGCTGGGGGCCTGGCGTTATTGAGCTAGACCATGGTAACATTTTCTCGTCTGCATTTTCTGGACGAACTGAGGCATGGAGAGGTCAAGCGACTCATCAAATGTCATATGGAGCTGGGATTTGAACCCGTGCAAAGGGGCTCCAGAGCCTGAGCTTTTAGTCCCCTTGACCATGACACTGCCTTTCCTTCATTCCACTTGGGGAATGTTTCCCACAATCTAATATCCTTCTGTGCTGCTGTGTGGGAACCAGTAACCCCAGTCTCTGACCAGACCCCCTTGTGCAGACACTGTGCCCCAGGGCTGACCCTACCCTGGGACCCAAGTGCCCTCTCCCTGCCCTATTCAGGTACCTGGGAGAGCAGGATGCTACCATGTCGATCCTGGATATATCCATGATGACTGGCTTTTCTCCTGACACTGGTGACCTTGACCTGGTATGAAGGGCTTGGGCTTGGGGGCTGGCATCAGTGGACAAAGGCTTGAGGGCAGTTTTCACAAGTCTTACCCTTCCGCAGCTGAGCAACGGCGTTGACAGATACATCTCTAAGTATGAGCTTAACAAGGCCTTCTCCAATAAGAACACCCTCATCATCTACCTGGACAAGGTAAGGCTTCCGATGGGGATCTGACCTCCAACAGACCGGCCTGCATCTGGGTCACATGAGGCCCAAGCAGGGGCCCAAGCACAGACTGCTCCTGCTAGGTGGTGGAGGGAAGGGGCATATAAAGTAAGGTGAACAACCCAGGTCATCTCATCTTTTCTAAGCAGCTTAACTTCTGACCAGTCTCATTCCAACCTCATTTTATACTTGCTTCCTCCAACTTCTTCTCATCATAGTCCTAAACAACTTTTGAAGGGAGCCACTTGGGTTTAAAAAATAAAGTGCTCAGTGCTAAAAAGCATTCCCCTTGCTCCGCTCCCCCTGGGTTTTCTCTCTCCGTGTTTGCTCTCCGTCTGACTTTCTGTCACTGCCTTCCTCTCTAACATTGACTTGAGCTTCCTCCTCTCCCCTACTTACATCTTTCCATTTCCCTATCTTCACATGCCCCCTGCTAACTTCCAAAATTCCCAAAGTCCCCTCACCCCATATTAGTCAGCATAAGTAACACTAGCTTCTGTAATAAACCTCTCAAGAATATGTGGGTCCCAACACAAGAGTCTTGCGCCTCCCACTCAGGTAAAGTCCAGTTGGGAGGCTAAGGGAAGGGTTTTCTGCTCCACACAGTAAGTCAGGGATCCGCTCACATTCCTTCTTGGGGCTCTGCAATCCCTAGGATCTTAGAGTCCTCTGCTGGACCCCTTCCCTGGAAGAAAAGAGGATGTGCATGAGCTAGTGGTTGACGTTTTCTTGTACTGGACTTTTTGTGCACTTAAATTTTTATAGGATTCCAAACTTACAGGGAAATTGCAGAGCAGTAAAACACAGTTCCATATACACTCTATGCAAATTCACTAACTGTTAGCCTGTTCCTCCAAATACACCTGTCACATATACGTACCTATGCATATCTATTTCTGTTTCTGTCTCTCTCTCTGTCTTTATTTTTTCAGCTTGAATGAGAGGTCACTGACATACAACATTGTGTAAGTTTAAGGTGTATAGTAATGATTTGATGTATGTGTATATTGGGAAATGATCACCACCATAAGTTTACTTAACACATTTATTACTTCACATAGTTTTAATGCGTGTGTGTGTGTGTGTGTGTGTGTGTGTGTGTGATGAGAACTTTTGAGATCTAGCCTCTCAATAAGTTTTTCTTTTAAATTTTCTAATGTTTATTTATTTTGAGAGAGACAGAGAACACAAGCAGGGGAGGGGCAGAGAGAAGTAAAGACAGAATCCCAAGAAGGTTCTGTGCTGTCAGAGCAGAGCCCAATGTGGGGCTCAGAGTCACAAACCCATGAGATCATGACCTGACCTGAGATAGAGTCGGATATTTAACCGACTATGCCCTCCTGGTGCCACCCCAACAACTACTTTTAAATATAGCATTCAGTACCATTAACCATGGATGTTTTTATGGGCAGAGACAGCAGTCCGGTGGCCAGAACTCAATCACATGGCCACACTGAACTAGGAAAGGAAGCTGACAGGGATACTGTAGCTTCAAGCCTTGGCGAAGTTGAAAATGGCTGTGTTGAAGTGCTCATCAGTCTTTTGGTGGAGACTCCTGCTCCCTCACTTTCTCCACCACTGTCTCAACCCCCAGGACCCTATGCTGGGCTCCATTCCATGTCGCCCCACTGACCAGCCTCCTCCTTCCCCCCAGATCTCACACGACCTGTCGCGCCACTGACCAGCCTCCTCCTTCCCCCCAGATCTCACACGACCTGTCGCCCCACTGACCAGCCTCCTCCTTCCCCCCAGATCTCACACGACCTGTCGCCCCACTGACCAGCCTCCTCCCCCCACCAGATCTCACACGACCTGTCGCCCCACTGACCAGCCTCCTCCTTCCCCCCAGATCTCACACGACCTGTCGCCCCGCTGACCAGCCTCCTCCTTCCCCCCAGATCTCACACGACCTGTCGCCCCGCTGACCAGCCTCCTCCTTCCCCCCAGATCTCACACGACCTGTCGCCCCGCTGACCAGCCTCCTCCTTCCCCCCAGATCTCACACGACCTGTCGCCCCACTGACCAGCCTCCTCCTTCCCCCCAGATCTCACACGACCTGTCGCCCCACTGACCAGCCTCCTCCTTCCCCCCAGATCTCACACGACCTGTCGCCACACTGACCAGCCTCCTCCTTCCCCCCAGATCTCACACGACCTGTCGCCACACTGACCAGCCTCCTCCCCCCACCAGATCTCACACGACCTGTCACCACACTGACCAGCCTCCTCCTTCCCCCCAGATCTCACACGACCTGTCGCCACACTGACCAGCCTCCTCCTTCCCCCCAGATCTCACACGACCTGTCGCCCCGCTGACCAGCCTCCTCCTTCCCCCCAGATCTCACACGACCTGTCGCCCCGCTGACCAGCCTCCTCCTTCCCCCCAGATCTCACACGACCTGTCGCCCCGCTGACCAGCCTCCTCCTTCCCCCCAGATCTCACACGACCTGTCGCCACACTGACCAGCCTCCTCCTTCCCCCCAGATCTCACACGACCTGTCGCCCCGCTGACCAGCCTCCTCCTTCCCCCCAGATCTCACACGACCTGTCGCCCCGCTGACCAGCCTCCTCCTTCCCCCCAGATCTCACACGACCTGTCGCCACACTGACCAGCCTCCTCCTTCCCCCCAGATCTCACACGACCTGTCGCCCCGCTGACCAGCCTCCTCCTTCCCCCCAGATCTCACACGACCTGTCGCCCCACTGACCAGCCTCCTCCTTCCCCCCAGATCTCACACGACCTGTCGCCCCACTGACCAGCCTCCTCCTTCCCCCCAGATCTCACACGACCAGGAGGACTGCCTGACCTTCAAAGTGCACCAGTACTTCAACGTGGGGCTTATCCAGCCCGGGTCGGTCAAGGTGTACTCCTATTACAACCTGGGTGAGCAGCCCTCCTAGGGTCGGGGGGGCTGGGCGGCCTGAGGGTCCCAGGGATCCGAGCGGGGCGGGGGCCTGAGGTCCCAGGGTTGGGGACCTGGCCTCTCCAGGTCTGAGGGACTGGAGCTGGGACTCCAAGCCCCTGGGTCTCTGGGCCGGAGGCCCCAGCCCTCTGACACCTCCCTGCCACTCTGCCCACAGATGAGAATTGCATCCGGTTCTACCACCCAGACAAAGAAGGCGGGTTGCTGAGCAAGCTCTGTCACAAAGACGTGTGCCGCTGTGCTGAGGGTGGGTGCAGAGAAGCCTGGAAGGGTGGACACACAGCCCGGGATCCTCCTTCCATGGGGGAGGCCCAAGGGGGCTCCGAAAGCCCACCCCCATGGACACCCACACGGACCCAGGGGCGGGGGGCCCTGGGCAACGCGTGTGATGCGACCGTGTCCCCCGCTCGTCCACCACACAGAGAACTGCTTCATGCACCCGATGGATGAAAAGATCACCCTGGACGACCGTCTGGACAAGGCCTGTGAACCAGGAGTAGACTACGGTGAGCGGGCACGTGCATGTGGGTGCCCGGGTGAGCGACACTGTGTGGCCATGGCTGTGAGTGCCCCTGGCTGCATATGGCCATACGTCGGGCTGTGGTTGCAGCCGATGTGTGTGTGGGTGTAAATGTGTTATGAGGGGCCATGAGTGCATGGGGAGCCATGCTGATGAGTCGGCCGGGTGTGCAGCCAGTGTGAGAGCGGACATGCTTGTCTGCCCCTTGTGTGTGTGACATGGTAGTCGTGCCAAGCCATGGAGATGAGAGACAGTGCTTGTGGGGGATAGTGCATGGGAGGCTATGCGTAGGACTCCACTGTGGTGACTGTAATTGTGCACATGGCCGTGTGTGGCTGTGTGATGTGGTGGTTGTGGGAACACATGTGGCAGGTGTGTTAGTGGGGGGCAGGGACTGTTGCACGTGTGGCTGTGACCCTGCATGGGTCTGCTTGGGGACGCCATATGCCCAGGTGCTCCTGCAGCTGAGGGTCCCCGCAGCCCCCGTTGCCCGTGACCCCACCGTCCTTCCCCTCCTCCCCCATCAGTGTACAAGACCAGGCTTCTCAAGAAGGAGCTGTCAGAAGACTTTGATGATTACGTAATGGTCATCGAGCAGATCATCAAATCAGGTCAGCCCTGCAGTCTGTGTTCTGTGTTTCCACTTCCTTCTTGCTGGTTCCCTGCCCTCCCCCACTCAGCGTCCCTGTCCGTCCCTTCCAGGCTCTGATGAGGTGCAGGTTGGACAGGAGCGCAGGCTCATCAGCCACATCAAGTGCAGAGAATCCCTGAAGCTGCAGGAGGGAAAACACTACCTCATGTGGGGCATGTCCGCCGACCTGTGGGGAGAGAAACCCAAGTGAGTGTCAGCCCTGTGCATGCCCCACCCCCCGCAGTGGGCCGCCCCTTCCCATGCTTTCCCTGCCCTGATCCTGACCTGCCGTCCTCCCCGCAGCATCAGCTACATCATTGGGAAGGACACCTGGCTGGAACAGTGGCCAGAGTCTGATGAATGCCAGGATGAGGAGAATGAGAAGCTGTGTCAAGACCTGGCCAACTTCACTGAGAACATGGTTGTCTTTGGCTGTCCCAACTGACCCCTGCCCACAGTCCCCACAATAAAGCTTCCCTGAGAGTTCATGGGTCTCCCAAAGTCGGAAGGTCTTGGAGAGGGAGGAAGAGGCAGCTGTGATCCCCTGCTTCCTCCCCTGCAGCTCCTTCCTCCCTGTGGATCACCTGCACGTTTGCTTCCTCCCCCGGGGAGCCCGTGCCCACATGCACCTGCACTGCACCCGCACGTAGTCTGAAGTGAGCCTGCATTTGCGCCAAGTGCTCACCTACTTGCTTTCTTTCCACCTGCATCGTGACCTGTGTGTCCTCTGCCTCCTCCCCTGGGTCCTCACCAGTATCTTCACCTACATCCTTCTCTCATCCACTGTGTGGGTACCAGTATCGTCACCTGCCGTACCCCAGCCCTCACGAGCATCATTATGCACGAGGGCTCCACAGTCCTCTGCCTACTCACCTTCCTCCCACCTGGATCCTCCCCCTCCTCATCTTCATCCCCACCTGGATCCTTCCCTTCCTCACCTTCCTCCCACCTGGATCCTCTGTCTCCTCACCATCATCCCCACCTGGATCCTGTCTCTTCACTTTCCCCCCACCTGGATTCTCCGCCTCCTCACCTTCCTCCCACCTGGACCCTCTGCCTCCTCACCTTCCTCCCACCTGGATCTTCCCCCTCCTCACCTTCTTCCCACCTTGTCCTCCACCTCCTCACCTTCATCCCCACCTGGATCCTGTCTCCTCACCTGCCTCCACACCTGGATCCTCCGCCTCCTTACCTTCCTCCCACCTGGATCCTCTGCCTCCTCACCTTTCTCCCCACCTGTTCTCACCTTCTCCCCACTTGCCCCTCATCTGCAGCTCGCTTACAACTCCATTCACTACTTTGTGTGCATTCCACATGACTTTGCCCAGGAGGTGATGATACAAGGCAGAACAGGCGAGTTTCCACTGTCGATCAGTGAGCCAGGGAGGGGAAGGCATGAGTCAGCATTCAAGGGCTGAAGGGGGGGGGGGGGCGTTCAGGGGGTATTGTGGTCGCAGCATCACCTGAGCTGCATGGGGGGCAGCAGCCACAGGCAAATGGTTTCACTGTCTGCTGATCGGAACTGGGCCCCTGGATGCCTCTTCTGATTAATAACACCACTAGTAAGTCTTGGTCTATAGAGGGTGGGATCCAGTTCCTGACTCTAGATGAGGTCATCATGGGAAAATCCCTGAGCCTGGCAGTCACCCCTTCTCAGCCCATTTCCCCTAAGACCCCAGGTCCTGTGATCCCCACCTCCCCATTCCCTGAATATAGGGGAAATACATTCACAGCACCCCTGCTCCTTCCAGCATGTCAGGCACCTCTGTCAATGGGAGACTCAAAAATTCTCACCACTCACTAGGTGTCCCAGCCTCACTAGGTGACCTCTGACCAGACGCCCGCCTCCCCGCCTTTATGTCCTTCTTGTCATGTTTTTCATGCCAATTCCTCCCTTTCTTCTGCCCTGGGATTAATTTCCTTCCTTTTGTTTTTAATACATTGATATTTTTTTGTTTGAGCACCTGTGGTTCCAGACTGTGACAACACAGACATGATCTTTGAAACTCACATTCTAAAGATAGCGTGGAGTTGATGTGTCCCATCAATATTGGACTTGCTGAACCTGATAGTCACATGAGCCAATTCCTCAAAATAAATGTGTGTGTGTGTATGCGCGTGTGCGTGTGTATGCGCGTGTGCACACAGATCATTGATACATAGATAGATACATGCATACATACATACATACATACATAGATAATACATATAAATAGTTAAATGATAGAGATAGAGATAGATAGATGATAGATAGTAGGCAATAGACGAATGGATGTATGGTTGGTTGGTGAAGGGATGAATGAATATATAAATGGATGAATAGATGGATGGATGGATGGATGGAAGGATGAACAGATGGATGGATTTATGGTTGGGCAGGTAGATGGATGGATGCATGGATGCTCAGACAAATGGATGGATGGATGAATGGATGGATGGATGGGTGGGTGGATTGCAAAATTGGTGGTTGGATGGATGGATGGATAAATGGACGGATGGACAGATGAATGGATGGATGGATGGGTGGATTTATGGATGGATGGTCAGACGGATGGATGGATGGATGGATGGATGGATGGATAAATGGATGAATGGATGGATGGATGGGTGGATGGGTGGATGGATGGATGGACAGATAGAGATATTAGTGGTTCTTTCTCTGGAGAGCCCTGACTAATGCAGATGGTCAGGGAAGACAGGGATATCTCCTGTGATGAGAGAATTCTTGAGCCAAGACAGAGATGACAAAGAGGAGCCAGCCATGGAGGATCTGGAAAAGAACATTCCAGATGAAGGAAACAGTATGTACAAAGTCCTCAAGATGCCTGAGGCCAAGTGAGCACAGGGTATGGACTTCAAGAGAGTGAAGATCACTTTGTGTCTACTCTAAGATCAGGGGAAGACCACGCTTTTTCTTTTTTTTTTTTTTTTTTTTTTCTTTCCACGCTTTTTCTATAAAGGGCCAGATAGTAAATATCTTAAGGTTTGAGGGCTAAGATAAAATCGAGGAGATCATGAAGGTACTTGTAAAACAAGAGAGGAAACTTGTGTCCTGCCATGCCTTCTTCACATGGGATGGGCCATCCTGGGTGGGGGGCATCCTCTATGCCCAGCAGCCAAAGCTGTTCTCTCCATGATAAGGGGTTCACCCAAGGGAGAGCAGTTTGGAGATCCAGAAAGGTGGAAGCAGTAGGAGGTGACCCCTAGGTCCGTTTCTCTCTGATCCGGTGATACCCAGATCCCAGCCAACCTTTCCATCCCAAGGTCTACTTTCTCTTCTGGATGAGCTTGTCAAAGGCAAGGCAACTCGCTGAGCCACCAACCCCCAGGATGAGATTCATTCACTCAGTGCCCTGTAGTTACCAACACAGGATTCTCCAACATGTAGGTGGGGGCCAGTATGACCAGCACAGGGCGTGGATGTGATGAGATGTTGGCTGTGAGTCAGGGAGATGGGCACTGGGAGCAGAGTGGGGAACAGGCAGAGAGGGAAGACCCTGGTGGGTATCTGCAGCTCACTAAAGTGAGCCACTCCCGTACACACAGAGGGGGATGGCTGGATTTGGGCCACGAGGCATAATGTGCTAGCCCCTGAGGCCTCCGTGGGAAGCCACCGCAATATTTTAAGCAGGGAAGATATGAAGGCTGACTTATGTGTTTGGAAAACTGATGGTAGCAATTCCAATCCTAGCTATATGCCCAAAGACTTGGAAGCTGGTACCCAGACAAATATACATGCGAGCATGCTCATAGCAGCACTTTGCCCAGGAGCCCAAAGGTGGAAACGACTGAAGCATCCCTCAGCGTGTGAATGGGCAAGCAAACTGGGATGTGTCCATACACTAGAACATTTCTCAGCCCTAACAAGGAAGGACCTGGCTGAGACTTGAAAACATTATACTCAGTGAAGGAAGCCAGACACAAGAGACCACAGTTTGTGTATTTCCACTTTTATGAAATACCTGAACTATTCAGGACAGGTAACTCCATAGAGCAGGAAAGCTGACTAGTGGTTGCCAAGGGCTGGGAGGCCTGGGGGATGGGGACTGCTTTATGGGTATGGGCTTACCTTTCGAGGCGCTGAAAAAGTCTGGGGACCAGACAGAGTTGTCCAACTGTGGAAAAGCCCTAAATACCGCTGAACTGCTCACTTTAAAATGGTTGCTTTTATGTTATGTGAATTTCACCTCTAAAATAAAAGAAAATAGTAAATTAAATTAAACCATATAAATTAAAGGAAACAAATACACAAGTTCACACTTGTAGAGGGCAGAGAATGAATTATGAGTGGTAAGAGGCAAAGAGAACGTCCAGCTGGAAACCACTGCAAGAGTCAGGCCAGAAATGACGGATGCCCTAGTGTGTTAGTGCAGTCTGGCGGCTGTAACAAGATGCCCTACACCGGGCGCCTCAAACGGCAGACATGCATTTCTCAGGGTTCCGGAGGCTGGAAGTCTGAGACACAGGTGCCAGCTTGGTCGGGCTCTGGTGAGGGCTCTGTTCCTGGCTTGTAGACAGTGGCCCTCTCACTGGGTCCTCAAACGTCTTCAAATGGCAGAGACAGAGAGGGAGGGAGAGAGCCTCCTGTCAGGGGCACTCATCCCATTCAGGAAGACTCCACCCTTCTGACCTCACCGCCTCCCCAGGGCCCCACCTACAGAGGCCATCAGGTAGGTGATCAGGACATCACCAAATGAACGGGGGAGGGGCACAGACACTCAGCCCACAGCACTTAGCAAAGGTAGTAGCAGTGGGTCTGGAAACAGGCGGCTGGGTTCAGATCAGACGTTGAGACTGAATGGCCAGGGCTTGCAAAAGGGTGGGATGTGGGGGAGAAGAGAAAGAGGGCTACTCAGGCCCATTGGAGGTGCCCCCGGGACGACTTCCAGGCCTTGGATTTAGCCTAGTTAACCTAGCGGCTGGTGGTTACACCACCTGTCTGTGAGTTCCAATTTAAACTTGCATCCATGCATGCACGCATGCACACACACACTCACGGGCACACTAATGCACGTGTACACACATCCACACATGCAGGCGTATGTGTGTCTGCTCCTGCACACACCCGGGCACGTGCACACTCATGCACACCTCACACGCACACGCACCTACATGCACACACCTGCAGACACCCACATGCATGCACACTCATACCCATTCATCTACATGCACACACCTACACACCCACATGTGTGCATAGATGCACCAACATGCATGCCTGCACCTGCACTCATCTCCATGCACACATGCACACAGCATGCACACACACACTCACAGGCACACTCATGCACGTGTACACACATCCACACATGCAGGCGTATGTGTGTCTGCTCCTGCACACAGCCGTGCACGTGCACACTCATGCACACCTCACACGCACACGCACCTACATGCACACACCTGCAGACACCCACATGCATGCACACTCATGCACACACACCTACATGCACACACACGTGCATGCACACTCATACACCCCACACATACACACACACCTGCACACACCCGCATGTGTGCATAGATGCACCAACATGCATGCCTGCACCTGCCTCATCTCCATGCACACATGCACACAGCATGCACACACACACTCACAGGCACACTCATGCACGTGTACACACATCCACACATGCAGGCGTATGTGTGTCTGCTCCTGCACACACTTGCATGCACGTACACCCATGCACACCACACACGCACATGCATCTACATGCACACACACGTGCATGCACACCACACATGCACACACTTATGCACGTGCACACTCATGCACACCACACATGCACACGCACCTACATGCACACCCCTGCTTGCATGCACACTCATGCACATCCACATGCACACGCACCTACATGCACACACACGTGCACATGCACACTCATGCACACCTCACACGCACATGCACCTACATGCACACACCTGCAGACACCCACATGCATGCACACTCATACCCATTCATCTACATGCACACACCTACACACCCACATGTGTGCATAGATGCACCAACATGCATGCCTGCACCTGCCTCATCTCCATGCACACATACACACAGCATACACATGCACACACGCACTGGACCCAATATACACACCTGGACACACTCACACAAAAAGCACTCTCGTAGTTTGCACTTCCCTAACCACCATCTCAAACACTCTATAGTATTTTCTTCTTTACTAGGCTCATTGTCTCTCACCCCAACAATGGGAGCTCCTTAAGACCAGGGACTTTTGTCTCTCTTTTTCATGTTGTGCCCTCAAACTTTGAACAATGCTTGGCACACAGGAGATGCTCTATAAATATTTGGTCACGAGTGAATGAAGCAGCCACAGGGAAAAGCTGTGGCCTCCCCCCTCCATACCTACCTGAGTCACATCTTTAGATGCCCCTGGAAGGTGTGAGAGTCTGTATGACTGAGATTGAGATAGAGCCAGCCTGGGGGTGAGAGGACAGGAAGAAGAGGAGGGCCAGTGGGGAAAGGAGAGGGGCGAACCCCGGGACCCATGGGTGCCTGTCTGCAGCATGTGTAGCCCAGGACTATTGGGCAATTGTGATTTCCTCCCTGCCCTCAGGGACCCAAGCGTGCAACCCAGCCCTGAAGTGTCTCGGGACCTTGTCTGCTCAGGCCTGGAGGAGATGGTTTGCGGTCCTCTGTGTTCATGGAGGATGGACAGACATCCCATTCACGAGGCTGGGGCATAGCCACAGGTGAAGACAGCCCTGCAGTGCATGCCAGCTGGGCCTGGATCTCCTGCTGCTGCTGCTGGCTGCTGGGGGAGATGGTCACACCCCTGCTGGTGAGTAGGAGCTCAGGGCTTGTGGCAGGTGGGTCTCCTGTGTCACTGTGCATGTCTCTGTGCACGTGTGTGCAGGACAGGAGACACATTAAGTGTAGCCCAGTGCAAGTCAATTCACTTCTCTGAACCTCAGTTTCCTCATCTGTAAAATGGGTGTGATAATACAAGTACCTACCTCACAGGGAATGAAATACAATATTGTGTGTGTACATGGGCTGGAAGAAGTGATTCTGCAGCAGGGAGACCACAGACCACAGGGGTTCAGACAACAGACAACAGGGATGGTGAGTGCACAGGAGGGGTAGAAAATGGGGGACCTTGGCTTGGAGGCCTGGTGGGACAGTCACCAAAACAAGGTAAGGAGGAGGAGGAGTAGGTGTTGGAAACAATAAACATACAGTCCATGTGCAGTGAGGTCTCACCACGTGCGGGGCACCAGGCTGAGCCTCTGCCTGCCCCATGCCACTGGCTTGTCACCCAATGCTCAGAGGGACATTCATGGCTGTGAATGTCCAGTCTGCCCCTGCATCCTCCAGGGTGGGAGTCCCTGATGCTCAGGCTTCTCCTGAGCTTGAGTCAGGGGTGCAGGGGAGCGGGGGAAGGAGCCATGGGGCAGATCAGACCCAACAGGGCCAAGTTTTCCTTCCAGTTAATGAGTAATGAGTAGGGGGAGAAGGGGAGGTCTGGGCTGCATGGTGGGGGAGGTGCCCTGGCCATGGGTCCTGGAGGGAAAATCTCAGAAAGCAGTGTAGCAAGGACCCCATCCTGGAAGTGGGGGGCCAGGAGGGGAGGGGCAGTCCCTGCTGTTCCCAGGCCTGACACTGACTCTGAAGGGTGAGGGTGGGGGCGCAGCAGGGAAATCACTGCAGTCAGTGTGAGAACTAAGCCCACTGAGCCAATCAAAGGAGGCACACAGAGACCCAGAGCACAGTGAGGCAAGGTTTTAACCAACGTTCTTGCAAGAGCAGGTGTGCAGCAGACAATTTATCTCCCAGCGTGCTGGTCCCTCCCTTGATTCCTCATTGGCTGAATACCGCAGAGGTTACAGCCTTACCCAGAAGTCACCTATGTCCACGTAAGGCAAAAAGTAGTCTGTTGGAACAAACGTACATTTCCTGCGGTGACGCAGAAACTTCCAGTCCTCTCCTTTGTTCTTTGGCACATGCTCTTTGCAAAGACTGTGAAAATAAGCCTGCAAAACGGAGGGGAAGATCCAGGGAGTGAAGTGTTTAATGGTTTGGGACTCCACTGGGGAGGGGGAGAGGTGCGTACATATTTCTAATAGGTTGCAAACTTGTTGTTAGATAGCACAGCTTTAATTAGTATTTCTGAACATGAATCAACTCCCTTACTTCTCACAATCCCTCCTCTTCTAAGCTGATTCCATTTTCATTTATATGTCCTTAATTTTTGAGGTCTCGCAAACATATTCAGCAAATGTTGGCCCTCATCTTCACAGTCAGATTTATCTTTCAATAATAATAGGTTATTTTTGGCCTAAGACACAGACATTTGTTTCTTAAGAGGAACCTTCCACCCTAGGGTAGGTTTGCTGTGGTCAGACACTCCCAGCATTGTTCCAAACTACGTGTGGGATTTTTTTTTCCACCCAGGGAGCTCAGGTCCTAACCTTTCCCTCTCTGCCTACTGAATCCTGTCTTTTCCTATCACACTCCCCTCTTTGAACACATGACTCCTGCCATTAGGAATTGGGATAATGACTGACCTTAACTGCTTCCTGCTGAAAGGGGGCGATGACAGGGTATGGCAGTCAGGGCAGTTCAGAGGTTGATCCAGAGGTCTGAAACAATGGGAGGGTATTTGGAACATCTGGGCTAGCAAAATTTTCTTGGATGTCTTATTTTTCTGGCATATGCGGCAGCTTCTACAAATGACCTATAGAAAGAGTATTAGACCAACAGGCATTCACATTCCAAATGCAATGCTTCCTAGGAAGGAGGTCACACCATGGGAAGTAAAGAGGCATTGTAGCCATCCAAAATCCCTGACATGTCTACCCATTTTTTAAAAATTTATAGTTTTTCCTCCTTCTTCCAAATTTATTTCGATCTTGTGTTATTGTCAGTTAGAAGAATTAAGCATTTGAACTAGTTTGTGGTTCTCAATCCTCAAATCTTCCTTTGGCCATCCAGTTTCCTTAGGAACAACTCCATGAGGTGTTTTTAATTTTACCTCAAGGAAAAACTGATCTTGGATATCCAGATTACTATAAATTTAGGTCATTGTTAATCTGTCCTGGAGCTCGTAACACTGTAATACCTAATTCAGTCATAATGTCTCCTTCTCGCAAGGGAGTGGGGCTCTCTGTCATCATCAGAAAAGAACGTGAAAAAAAAAAATCTCCCCATATGCACCCCACTGGCTCAGAGAAAAATTTCATCCTAAGTTTTCTGGAGACGCCTGTAATTGTCACGCTGCATTTGGATGGTTGGCCGGGAGTGGGAAGAGGGCAGAAAAGGTGGCTCCAGTGTCAAGAAGGAACTCAACTCATTTTCCTTCTGTTTCCAGTTACCTGAGGCTCTGGGTTTCCAATTTTCAGTTGGTTCAGGGGAGACAACATGAAGAGCCACAGGTCCCATCCATTCCTTTCAGGGACACTAGTCTTTGAGGTCCCCAAGAGCATTCAGACTTTCCAGTGACTGTCTCCACACAAGGGGCATGGCTTATGGGGTTTGACTTCTGTTGTCCCCTCTGAGGACATTCTCATCTTCTGTGCCCTGAACAGCTGCATAAATGGCACTTGGTGCCAGGACCTGCAGAAGTCTGTTATGACATTGTAAGGCTGTGACTAAGGCCTTAGATTTTTTTTTTAAAGACTCCTTTCCTGTTCCCTACTTTCCTCTTGATCTCAGTCATAATATACCCAACTGGCAGCTCATAAGAGCTCCTCCAGGGTCCCTCCAGGCTGACAGCCAATCTTTGCAGCTTCCTTTGAATATCTGGGGCCAATTGAGTGACAAGCTTGTCCTTTAGAATCGCCTTAGGTTCAGGGAGTATCCGGGGAGATAGCCGTGTATTTAACCTTAACCTTTCCAGGAAGGCCACCAGGCTCTCATCCTGTGTCTGTCAAATAGTGACTAATTTAGCATAATTTAAGGGCTTAACCTTATACCTCCTTCATTTCTCCAAAACACAAGCTTGAAAGTGGCAGCGACACCATTCCCCAATGGGATTATCATAGTCCTAACTAGGATCTTGGGGCGGAACTGCCCAAATCCCAGTAGGGAACTGGGAGATCCTTATAGGACCTCCAGTCCCATGATAATTAAGGAGTTGTTCATTCCCCTATTTCAGTCACTGCCAGAACACCAGGCTTCTGTCTCATTAAGAGTCTGATTCAACAAAAGCATTGTATCAAAAACATACCTAAAATTCTGAAAAGCCTCTAAATTTTCTGATGATCCAGATAATTTACCTATGCTTTGACCTGTCTTAAATTTACCTAATTCTTTTACCTGTCTTAAATCTTGCAATGAAAAGGGTACTTGAAGTCTTATCGTGGTGGTTCCTCCCTGCGTTTCTCTTTCCAGCACTCTAGCTTCTTGTAGGGGAAACACGCCTGCTGCATTACGGGGAGGGTCTGGATAAGGTGGGCAGCAGGGAGCAGAAGTGCACGTTTTTAAGTCTGGATATCTAGATCCAGGACCCAAGGAGGAGGCTGTTGAGGTTAAAGACCACTTCCTCCTTCTCTAGATCTGCTTTGGGTACAGCAAGGGGCTCTTAGTTCCCTCCCTTCATCATTGTGAACACTTGGAAAGGGTTGCCAATAGGCCAGGATCAACCTTACACATATCTCGATTTTCTCTTAAGGCCCCAAAACAGTGAATACAGGGGATTTCTCCCCGTTTCCCCTCACGTTTACACAACAAGTCAAACTGTAGGATAGCATTATAATTGGTATTTCCCTCTGGCGGTCAGGTTTCCTCCTCCAATTCCTATTGGGGCCAGGCCTTGGTGCAAAAGAAAATGAGTCGCTTTTTCTTTATGGTTTGTGGATCAGAATCATCCCAGTTTTTCAGAATGCATCCCAAAGGAATATTAGCCTTGCGTGGGGAATTGCCCATCTATAGGAAAAAGGAGGGAAAGGCATCCTTCTTCTCAATTTCCTATAGCTGGCCAGGAGAAACCTTATCTCTGGATGCTGATTGTTGGCCAACAGAAGCCACATCTCTTGGCCCCGTGTTCTGGCTGGCTATGAGACCAGCAGCCAAAAGCCCTGTCAGTCTTGTGAGGTGCTGGGTGTGGTTGCTCTCACCCAGGCTGAGAGCTGAGCCCTCTTCCCCGGTTTCTCCTACCCCTCCGTTTCCTGCCTGCTGGACTTTGGAGTTATTGACTGTCACCAACCAAGACTGCTTTTTTTTTTGTCAAGGGATGCATTAATTTTATGTTGGCCCAACAGTAATTTATGTATTGATCATAATAAAACTGTTCCTCTTTACAAATATATTTTATCATTTTTTTTTAAGTTTATTTATTTTGAGAGAGGGAGAGAGGGAAAGAAAGAGGGGAAGGGGGAGAGAGAATCCCAAGCCCAATGTGGGACTCGAGCTCACAGACCATGAGATTATGACCTGAACCAAAACCAAGAGCCGGAGGCTGAACGAACTGAGCCACCCAGGTGCCCCTACAAATAAACCTTAAAAGGCCAGTGAAAACCATTTCCCACCCCCACCAAGGATAAAATCAGCCTTTAAGGGGGTAAAAGGGTCAAAGCTGAGGTCTAGTCCCCTGCCTTTTTTTTTTTCCAGCAATGCAAACACAAATATGTTCCAGCCATGTGGGATGTCCATTTTAAGGTCGCTAGATTGGTACAAGTCGGCATCCACTGGGCTAAGTGTAGCAAAATGACTCACCAGTGTACTTTCTCAACGTTTGGTTTTTTTTTTGTTTTTGTTTTTGTTTTTTTTTTTTTTGGGACAGAGAGAGACAGAGCATGAACGGGGGAGGGGCAGAGAGAGAGGGAGACACAGAATCAGAAACAGGCTCCAGGCTCCGAGCCATCAGCCCAGAGCCTGACGCGGGGCTCGAACTCACGGACCGCGAGGTCGTGACCTGGCTGAAGTCGGACGCTTAACCGACTGTGCCACCCAGGCGCCCCACCAGTGTACTTTTAATATCCATTCATTTTAGCCTTAGTCCGTCCTGACCACACATAAAATTCCTTTCCAAAGATTTCCCTTCACAAACGTTCTAAAACATTCCTTTGCATTTAGACTTTGTCCCAAGCCATTCCTCTCCAAACTACCAGTCTCATTTAGGACAAATTATTTTCTTTTACCTCCAAAAAAACGTATTTGAATTTTTTAATTCTAAATTTTATTTATTTATAAAAGTTTATTTATTATTTATTTTCAGAGAGTGAGAGCACACGAAGGAGGGAGGAGGCAGGGGAGTGGGGAGAGAGAATCTCAAGAAGGCTCCACACTGTCAGCGCATTGCCCGATGCGGGGCTCGAACTCACGAACCGTGAGATCATTACCTGAGCCCAAATCAAGAGTCAAACTCTCAACCAACTGAGCCACCCAGGCACTCCCATTTCCATTTTTTAAAATACTTTTTACACATCTACTTTTACATACAGAGTTGCTTTCCTTATTTCCATCAATCTTAATGACATTCAGCAGAATTTTAACTCTTAGAAGAATTTTATCTCTTAGAAATCTTTGTCTTCAGTGAAAACTAAGTAGTTACCAGCTGTGAACTGTTACATTAGAATTCTTTAGATGGCAAATTTATGAGTTTATTAAGTACAAAGCATGTTACCAACAAACCCAAATAGCCTTCGTTTCTCTACAATAAGAAATTAAAAACAAACCTATGTTTAGTAATCAATGCTTTAGCGTTTTATCCCATTAGATATCCAATGAATTTAATCCCATTTATTGTGCAAGCAAAACTTTAAGGTTTCAGGCTATCAAAGACTTTGAAAGCTATCTTAACAATTATCTACCCACGAAACTTTTTGAGACAGAATTAGCCATCATTTTAAGTGTTATTTTTGCTAACCAATTGCAACAGAGATAACACAAGCTTATTTGACCTTCAGTAAACCTACGTAACAAAACAAAAACATTAAGGCATTAAGGCAGCCATGAGTTGGAGGAAGGTCTTGTCCTGTATGCTTCAGGTGTCTGTCAGTGGGCTGAAAGCTGTAAGGAGATTTATTTAAGCTATATATTCCTCTTGCCTTTGATTCCTCATCATTTCCATCCCAGGGGTCCTCTGTTTCCCCCTTTCCTTTCAAACATCTTCTCCACAGTAGTCACCATAATCTTTGCTTTCTGTTTTTGTCTCTCTTCATTCCTCTTTACAGATAAATATCTTTTGTGCCTCCCTGTGCAGTTCTTCTACTTCTCATTCCCTCCATCCACCTTCTGTAACTTTCTGGCAATATCAGGCCAACTGCTAGTGAAAAATTAACCTTCAGGACACCCTGCCACGTTGGGTCTTCTGGATCTAGGCCTGAATATTTCCTCATTTGATCCCTAAGTCTCTTAAGAAAGCACTTGGGGTTTTCCTCCTTCTCTTCTTGCATCTCAAAAGCCTTCCTGACATTCTGATATCTTGGAGCTGATTCCCTGATTGCTTTGATCATTAGCTCTCTTAAATCCTGCATCTTAACCCTGTTACCAGGATCATTATTGTCTTAATCAGGGTCTACATTGGGAAAATTTTGTTCAACTGGCTGAACACCCTGGCCAGGAGAATAACTTTCATATTTAATGCTGATAAGTCTAAATACATACCTATCTTAATTGAAACAACAAACTTAAATCAGTTTAAATATTGAATGTGTTCCGCCTGTGTCCACTTAAAAGTGAATCACTTGTTCCCCGTTGTCAGTTTTCACCTGGGACACCGGTGGGGGAATCTGAAGTGGGCGTCCAAGTGGGTGCTCTTTGCTTCTTGACATCAAAGGTGGTGGGGAGGAGCCAATGGTGTTGGAGGCACTGAGGAGGGTATGGAATCAGTCATGCAGGCCACACCCTACGTGGTGCAGAAACAGGAGGGAGAGGAGAAGGCAGAAGGGGTAAGGTGCTCGCAGAAGGCAGAGAAAGAAGATTCATGGTTCTACACCTTGTCAGCTCAGAGAGAGGAGCAGACGCCATGGTTTTGATCTTTGTTCCCTCCCACCACCACCAAAGTGGAAATATGAAGTCTGTGTCAGGCCAGAGAACACAGGGAATTTCCCTGAAACAAAAGGAAGACATTTCGGCAGCTGCTTGGGAATATTCCTTAAAGTCTCCCTCCTGAGGTAGACTAACCACAGACAGTTGGCGCCAATTATCATAGTTATTAATCCAGGAAATGAATGACGGAGAAGCCCCCACATACAGCTTTTCCAGAAACCTGGGTTTATCTTGAAGAGGCCTGTTTACATATCCAATATATCTAGAGGGAGGTTACTAGCCAAAATTCAGTTGGGCAAACAGTTGCCCATTCTGCAAGGGACCTGGAGCCTGGTTTAGGCCCATGAAAGCCTGGAAAAGCCCGGACACAGGGTACCTCAGTCCATTTGCCCTGTTTCTTACAGAAGAGTTCTGTATTAAACTTTAGTGTCCCATTAATGAGCCATTTTCCTCATCTCCTAAGGAGTATTGAGCCCAGTATTACAAAACAGATCAGGTTTTGTTTTGTTTTTAGATCTTGCAATATGACTTGATTCCAGTGGTTAAAAGGCATCCCAAGGGGGAGTCCTTGGCGACTGAAGAAGATCTCATGTTTCCTCAGTCTTAAAGAGTATAATCTCTTTCCCCCAGTGCACTAGAACTTTTGTCATCCACATAAAAATTTAGGGCCTGATAGACCCAGTCTTCCTCTTAGACAGAAAACAGATGGCCTTCTAATTGAGTCTTTAGTACAAACAAAACAACAGAATTTGATAATTTTATGTTTGTCCTTATTCCTTGTACAAGGAGCATCCTCCCAGTACCCTAACATTTGCCCCAACGGACTATCTGGGGGAATCTGAAGAGACCCCATCTCTTTCTAGGTGTCTCTTCCCTTACCCCTAGGGCTAGAATTTTTGTTTCCCATCCTTGACCAGGCTACTTTCTGCTCCTGAGTTTCCCTGGGGCGCTCAACCTCCCTTAATGAAGGTTTCTTGCACTCTCCAGAACCCACTTCATCTGTCTCCAGCTATTTCCTTGCAGGAGAACAGGACAACGGATCAAGTCTCCCCATTCGCTTCATGTCTAGGATACGTCTTAGTCACACATACTCAGGTTCTGAGGATTTCCCAATCCCCAAGGCAGTACTTAGAGTCCAATTTTCCTACCTTGGTCCTTGCACAAAGTTATCAGGTCTCCGTGGTGCCTCTCTTTTACTCTTTCCCCAGCGTCACTTCTTCTGTCTCCAAAGGAAAAAGTCTGGAACTCCACAGATCCCGCAGGGGCCCTCCCATGGAAAGGCCACACAAACTGGAGTGGGATGTGTCTCCCATCTCACAGGACCTGGACCCCACAGGTCAAGGTCAATCCCGGACGAGCCCCCAAATGTGAGCAATAAGTTCACTGATCCAATCAAAGGAGGGACGCAGAGACTTGGAGCACAGTGAAGCAAGGTTTTAATCAACCTTCTTGCAAAAGCACGTGTCTGATAGACAGGCACACTTGGGGCAGTTACAGCAGGCAATTTATCTCCTAGCGTGCAAGTCCCTCCCCTGGCTCCTCATTGGCTAAGTACTACAGATGTTACAGTCTTATCCAGATGTCGCCTATGCCCATGTAAGGCAAAAAGTAGTCTGACTGGAACAAATAAACATTCTTTGAGGTGCCACAGAAACATCAGTTCTTTGGTGCATGCTCATTGCAACACCCACCAAAATAAGCCCACAAAATGGAGAGGGAGAGAAGAACCAGGAAATGAAGTGTCTAAGGGTTTGGGACTCCATTGTGTGTGTGGTGGGGGGAGGGGTGTTCGAACATATTTCCAATATGTTGTAAAGCTATTGTTAACTACACAGCACAGCTTTTATTTGGCACTTTTGAAGATGAATCATCCCGCTTACTTCTCACACTCGAGAGGGTGTGTGGTGGGAGAGGGGGTCCCTCGGCTCCCCCCACCCAGAAATCATCCCCACTTCCTTCCCTTTCTCATCTTTCCCTCCAGCCAGGGTAACCAGACAAAACACCGGATACCCAGTTCAATTTGAACTGCAGATAAATGGCAAATACTTTGTTAGTGTTAAGTGTGGGAGGTCTGGAGGTAAGGTGGACAGGACAAGGGCTCTGGGGCGGGGTCAGGAAGTTCTAGGGATGTAGTTGATGGGCACCAGGGGGGCCGGAGCCTAGTCCCCCTCAACTCCTGAGTCAGCTCCTTGTTATCTGCCTCTAGAATGACCAATTCTGGGTTCCCAAAAGGCCTGTCCAAAATCAACAAAACAGCCAGTGGGTGGGAACTAGTGTGATCATCCCAGCATCTGGGATGTCTTCCATTCCCGCCTGCTCCCACCCCCTCCACACACACATTCTTCACTCTGGCAGGCTCCCAAAGCGCCAGTAGGGGGAGGAGGAGGGTGCCTGGGGTGCGTGCCACACCCAGCTCCCTGAGCCTTGAGTCCCCCTCTTCCCCCCAAGTATTGGGCAATCCTGTCCCCGCCCTGGAGCCATCTGCCACTTGCAGTTGTGCGATAATGACCGATCTGTTTTGCTAGCCTGGTTTCTTGACTTTCTGGGTGTTGAGATCTAACACAGAGGTTGTGCTTACAGTTGAGAAACCTGTATTCATGGGGGGTGGGGGAAGTTTCAGTATCCGTTGCCCCCCACATTCAGTAAATGTCACTCAAGCAACTGCTACATGTCAGGCCCTGAACCCGGTGCTGAGGACAGAGCAGTGACCAAGAACTACCCAGGCTCAACCCTCAAGGGGATCAGTTGGGTGTGGAGGGCAGGCAGGGACAAGGATGAGTCACAAGACACTTCCATCACAGGGCCCTGACCCAGCCTGGGAAGCTGGGGGGAGGTGATCAGAGAAGTAGGGGAAGGACGGCAGGCCCAGGGGAGGGACAGCGTGTACAGAGGCTGGAGGTGAGGAAAACTTGCTGGTTGGTAGGCCCACAAGTAGTGGGCACTGAAGTGTCTAATTGTGGCTAACACTGAACGCCACACCCTCTTCGAAGGCTTCCATTGACCCTGACTCCTATTAAGAAGCCTGTAAGATGGGGCGCCTGGGTGGCGCAGTCGGTTAAGCGTCCGACTTCAGCCAGGTCACGATCTCGTGGTCCGGGAGTTCGAGCCCCGCGTCGGGCTCTGGGCTGATGGCTCAGAGCCTGGAGCCTGTTTCCGATTCTGTGTCTCCCTCTCTCTCTGCCCCTCCCCCGTTCATGCTCTGTCTCTCTCTGTCCCAAAAATAAAAATTAAAAAAAAAAAAAAAAAAAAAAAAAAAAAGAAGCCTGTAAGACACATTGGGGCGCCTGGGTGGCGCAGTCGGTTAAGCGTCCGACTTCAGCCAGGTCACGATCTCGCGGTCCGTGAGTTCGAGCCCCGCGTCAGGCTCTGGGCCGATGGCTCGGAGCCTGGAGCCTGTTTCCGATTCTGTGTCTCCCTCTCTCTCTGCCCCTCCCCCGTTCATGCTCTGTCTCTCTCTGTCCCAAAAATAAATAAAAAACGTTGAAAAAAAAATTAAAAAAAAAAAAAAAAAGAAGCCTGTAAGACACAGAGAATCTAAGTAATTTGCCCAATGTTACACAGCTGATGGGAGACTCAGGACTCAAAATGCCAGGAGTCTGGTTTCAGAGCTGCACTTTACCACTGAGTTTGATGAGGTTGTGGATTGGTGGTGGGAGTTTGGAACTGATGGCCAAGAAAGTATTCTTGAAGACGTCTTTGGTACAAAAGAGATGATTATATTAAAGCATGGAGTCAGAAACCATGGGCAGAAAGGGCTGCACTGAGGTTGTGAAGAGTGACTGATTATATACCTTCAGGTTGGAAAGGGTTAGGGACAGTGTAAGTCTCTAAGGAATTTTGGATGCAAGGTTTCCAGGACCTTGAAGTGCTAGCTGCTGCTAGGAAACGTCATTTATTGCCGTTTCATCAAACCTCAGTCATGAGACCCTTCAGATGTATGTCAGGGGCCATATGTTTGGAGTATAATTTCCAGCATATACTTCAGAGTTAAAGATAAAGAAGGTTTGCAAAGGAATGTTTAGGTGTTTAGGGAGACTCACAGGATCCTGGGGTGCAGGTGGGGGGTCAAGATAAGGTTAAGCCAAGATTCTCTTTTGCCCCTAGCAAAGTGTCATAATGGAGACAGCTGAGCTCCTAGAGGGAGGTCACTCCGCCTGTTTCAAGGACTTGTCAATGTAAGCAATAAGGAAATTTCATTTTTCATTTCCCTTTGTTTCTCACATCACCATGACAAGCACCTAAATGCCTTTACATCTTGAAGAGGGTGATATTAGAGCTCCAGAAAAATGGAGTCTATAGTCTTCTGGAGATGAGGCTATGGATAAGATTGCCTTTTCCTTGCAGTTTACTAAGTCATCCATAAACTGAAGGGGACTCCTGTCCTGCATGACTATGAGGTCTACCAATCAACCATTTGATTTTTTCCTTTCCTTTGTTCTTGGGCAGCCAGGAGTGTCCAAGGAATATCACACATATCCCACCTGGGGGGAGGGAGTGCAGTTAGCCTGTGCTTTGCCCTCAGCTTGCTTTATGCTCCCTCATCATATGCCCCCTGGACAATTTTTTTTAATGTTTTTATTTTTATTTTTGAGAGAGAGAAAGAGACAAAGTGTGAGCAGGGGAGGGGCAGAGAGAGAGGGAGACACAGAATCCGAAGCAGGCTCCAGGCTCTGAGCTGTCAGCACAGAACCCGACGCGGGGCTAGAAGTCACGAACCACAAGATCATGACCTGAGCTGAAGTCAGACGCCCAACCGACTGAGCCACCCAGGCGCCCCCAGCCCCCCCCCCCCCCCGCTGAACAATTTTGACCCCTAAACCTTTAAGGTTGTTGAAAGTGGATGGTCTCATCTTCTATAGGTTCTTCCTGCTGAGTAGGGTGTAGAGACTTCCCTACCTATAGGTCAATATTGGTTAGGGAACATATAAGAGAGTTAAGGTGGAGGCAGCTGAATCTAAGGTGGACAACGTATATGAACCTTCTTGAGTAGAAAGGATCATCTGTTGGCATGAAGTTATTGTAGTAATGGAGTCTTGGCACTAGGCAGAGACAGGGGAGAAAACGGCAAAATGTAATTAGAATAATAAGAAAGCAAAGTCCAAATGAATGTCTTTGGTAACTGACAAAAATCCTCCAGTCTAGATATTCAACCAACCATTAAGGAAAGACAGAGATTATTTAAGGCACCAATTAGAGTATTCATGTCAGTTAGAAACCCAGAAATGTTTTGGGGGTAATCTGGAATGTATACTCCGGATTTTATTTTTATGAGAGTCATTTAAGGCTGTAACTGGGTAACACGTGGTGTTTAGCCATCATATAGATTCTTTTATTTAATAAACAATCAGATAATTAATAAGAGGTACTTTTTAAAACTTAAAAAAATTTTTTTATATTTATTTATTTTTGAGAGAGACAGAGTGCGAGCATGGGAGGGGCAGAGAGAGAGACACACAGAATCTGAAGCAGGCTCCAGGCTCTGAGCTGTCAGCACAGAGCCTGATATGGGGCTCGAACTCACAAACAGTGAGATCACTTCCTGAGCTAAAGTCGGACGCTTAACTGACTGAGCCACCCAGGTGACCCTTAAAAAGGTTTTTAATGTTTATTTTTTGAGAGAGAGACAGAGACAGAGTGTGAGTGGGGGAGGGGCAAAAAGAGAGACACACACTGAATCCAAAGCAGGCTCCAGGCTCTGAGCTGTCAGCACAGAGCCCAACGCAGGGATGGAACCCATCAAACACGAGATCATGACCTGAACCAAAGTCAAACATTTAACTGGCTGAGCCACTCCAGTGCCCCAAGAGGTACTCTTATAGGAACAAGAAAAATATAGGTTAATGGTTACAGCAAATTATAAACCCAGTGTCTACCGTTGAGAAGATTATTAGATGTCAGTCTTGAGCCATCCTCCGATAGAGTAGGAACAGGCAGGAATCACACGGATTTTTCTGGTTTATAATTCAAATGTCTATGCTTATCTTTTTGAATGCCCCATTGTAAGAAGAAATTGTTAGTATAAATTGGAGAAAGGAGAATGAAAAAGAAAGACACAACTATTACTTTCATTTGAAGAGAAGTTTGAGGTCTTCTACAGGTTTATAGGAATAAGAAGGTACATTAGTTTGCTCATTGGTTTCCTGTGAACAATGGAAAGGATTGATTCTAGATATGAGCCCATGAAGAGTGCCCCTCTAATTTTACTGCAGGGTAGTAAGTCATACGACCCGATATGGACCCCTTCCATTTTAGAGTTAAATCCCCTGTTGTTTTGGACTTTTCATCCTTTAAATCAACCAGGTCACCTGGATTTATATGGGGTGGGTTTCTAGTAACTGTCAGATCAGGTTTAGGAAGGATATGGTTTGCATATTTAGAGATTTATGAATTAACCTGGACTCAAGGGAATAATTTAATAAAGTACTATAGTCTTTATCTATTGATAGGTCTAGAGTGAGAAAAGGCTTTTTTATATACCATTGTTGGGGGAATCCATCCCATTTTCCAACTGTTTAAATAATCATATGCCATGGGGTCTTATTATTATTCCCAACAGAATAAGAAGCAAAAAGATTGTTCATACCTGTGCTATTGTGACAATTTTTCTGACGTTTACCTCAAGTTGTCTACTTTAGCCAAACAGCATTTAACAACAATCAGAACTAGAATTTAACATCCATAAAGATGCATTATTGAAACATAGTTTTTCTCTCTAAAATCCCTTATTTTCAGAGATAGCCAAATGAAGACTAGCTCCCTTGTAAAACAAGTCTAATTTTAATAAACCTGGACTATTTACATAAGTTCAGCAAGAACAGCGATTGGTTATATATATCTTTTAAATTTGCTTTGCTGGAACTTTTTATGAGGAATCTCTAGATTGAACTTTTAGTAGCTTCTCCAGGCCAGAAGTCAAACCAAATACTTGCCATCAGACATACCTGCAATGCCTGTAGAATTGGGTGAATTCCTATTCACAAGGTCCCCAAGATATCCTGAGGTTCCTGTACCTGCCAAGAAGTGACAGTCTTTACTTGCCTGGCAAGGCTGCTGGGAACTTAGTAAGCAAGGTATCGGGCCAACATTCCTAGGGGGCTTTATGACTCCATGGTTCATAAGGTCAACTTAGTTCCTTAAAGCTGTATACAGTCATATCAGAGTCTATGTATGTCAGTCTCAAATATGACATTCTAGTCAAAGCCTTGGTAAAATGACCAGTATTTCCAATGGTGTCCTGTCACAAAGAGAGCAGATTCTTATTGAACTTATGCAAATAACTGAAATTGCCATGAAAGAAAGAATACTCACTGAGAGTTTTTAATTTCAGAGGGTATCAGTAAATAGAAAAGTTAAATGCCCCAGTTTGTTTACAAATGAATACTTTATCACATTTCTGTATGTCATAGATATCTTAAAAGAAAGTTCCCTCACAGCCACTCTGGAAAACAGTGTGGAGGTTCCTCAGAAAATTAAAAATAGAAATACCCCACGACCCAGCAATAGCACTGCTAGGAATTTACCCGAGGGATACTGGAGTGTAATGCATAGGGGCACATGTACCCCAATGTTTATAGCAGTGGTTTCAACAATAGCCAAATTATGGATAGAGCCTAAATGTCCATCAACTGATGAATGGATAAAGAAGATGTGGTTTATATATACAATGAAATACTACTTGGCAATAAGAAAGAATGAAATAATGCCATTTGCGGCAATGTGGACGGAACTGGAAGGTATGCTGAGTGAAATAAGTCAGTCAGAGAAGGAAAGATATCATATGTTTTCACTCATATGTGGATCTTGAGAAACTTAACAGAAGACCATGGGGGAGGGGAAAGGGAAAAATAGTTACAGAGAGGGAGGGAGGCAAACCATGATAGATTCTTAAATACAGAGAACAAACTGAGGGTTTGGGGTGGGGGAGAGGGGAAAATGGGTGATAGGCATTGAGTAGGGCACTTGGGATGAGCACTGGGTGTTGTATGGAAACCAATTTGACAATAAATAATATTTTTTTAAAAAAAGAAAGTTCCCTGAATCTGGAAAAGCCAACATTACAGAATCAACAATACTTCAAAACAACAGTTACAAACCTATAACTATCTTCTTCAGTTCATTTAATCCCATATTACTAATTCTTGGTCAGTTTGAATTAGCTTTTTAGTTCTGGAAATTCTTACCTATTTTAGTATTAATCTTAAAGATGTCAAATACCTGTATTTGCCCTAACACTCCTTTTTATAACTCTCATTCAAGAAGAAACACATTTTGTAAAAGCATCAGAACAATAACTATAAATGACAAAATCTCAGAAATGGACATTGTTAAAGATTTGTTGAGAGTTCATTACGATGCACTTGACAAAGAAATTGTGTTATTTCTGTGACACATAACACTTCAACAATCAGAATATTAAGTCATGACCTTATTACCAAAACATATTAAAACTTTAGGAATTACATATGTATTTGACCAGTTATAGCATTTACCCAATACAACCTAAGGTTTACCATTATTTGACAGTTCTTTCCAAGTAACTTAGTATACCAAATGAAAAGGCCTAAATGGTCAGAAAGACTTCATTACAATTTAAATCTTAGAAAGTTTGTAAAAACCTTAGAAAGTTGTAAAGCACGTCCTAAATAGGATTACAGGTCATTATAAATCTTAAAACTTTAAATTATTTACTTAACCAAGGTGGCAATAAGAGATTCCAAAGGCACTCATGTGGCGTTCTCTAGTTGTTAGCAAAACTTAGCTCCTTTAACATGGAGAAGGTTTAACTTTATGTCATCAGAGATTTGATATGGACAAATCGTAACCTTTGGTTTTCCTGGTAGACAAAAGAGAAAATAACCTTTGTTTACATTTTCTTATCAAGAGCAGACCAACAATCCAAGAAAACTTTGCCTTTTGAACAGAGAGAAAAGCAGAATTTTAATCTTATACTAGTGTGCTTTTAAAATCCATTCATTTCAACCCTAGTCCACCCTGAACACACATAAAATCCCTTTCCAAAGGTTTCCCTTCACAAACCTTCCACATCTTTCCTTTTCATTCAGATTTTGTCCCAAGCCATCTCTCTTCAAACAACCAGTCTCATTTAGGACAAAATTACTTTCTTTTACCTCCAACAAAAATGTATTTCCATTCCCTATATCTTTCTCACATATCTCCTACTTTTCTGCTTACAAAGCCGCTTTCCTTATTTCCAAAAGTTTTAACTACACTTATAGAATTTTAACTCTTAGAAACCAGTGAAAACTAAGTAGTAACCAACTGTGAACTGTCTGTTACATCAGAATTCCTTAGATGGCAAACTTACGAATTAGTTAAGCACAAAACATGTTTTCTAACAGACCCAAATATCCTGAGTTTTTCTGCAATAAGTCAAAAGCACAAACCTATGTTTAGAAAGTAATGCTTCAACACTGCAACCTATTTGGAAAAGGCCTAAATGTCCCATGAATTTAATCCAGCTTATCATCCAAACAAAACCTTAACGCTGTATGTTACCCTTAAAGCTACCTTAACAAATACCCATGAAAACTTTGAGCCAGACAAAATGAACTATCACTTCAACTCACCTTTTGGCTGAAAAATTGCAACAGAGCTAACATGAGCTTATTTGACCTTTAGTAAACTTAAGTAGAAAAAAATTTATATTTAGTGCTGATAACTCTAAAGACATGTCTATCTTAACTGAACCAAAAAACTTAAATTAGTTTAAGCAAATATGTTCCACTTGGGTCCACTTAAAAGACAATGTGTCTTTTAAGTTTTTACCTGGGACACCAGTGAGGAAATCTGAAGTAGGGGGGGGGGTGCAAGTGGGTGCTCTTCACTTCTTGTTGTTCAGGGTGACAGGAGGAGCCAACAGTGCCCGGGAGCACCCAAGACGGGGTAGACACCAGTTAGGTAGGTCTCGCTCAAGGTGGTGCAGAAACAGGAGGGGAGAGGGGAAGGCAGAAGAGGTGAGGTGCCAGAAGGCAGAGAAGGAACCTGAACCTTGTCAGTTTGGACAGAGGATCAGATGCCATGTGTATTTGTTTGTTTGTTTTCCACCAAAGTGGAAATATGGAGTGTATGTCAGGCCAGAGAAGACATGGAATTTCCCTGAAAAAAGGGAGTATCAGCTGCTGCTTGGGAATACTCCTTAAAGTCTCTGTCCTGAGGTAGACTGACCACAGTTGGTTTCAACTATCATAGCCATTAACCTGAGAAATAAATGAGGGAGAAGCCTTCACATCTATTGGGAGGAGGAACAGAGAGAACGAGTTGGCGTCCCCTTTGTCAGGGATGGCCTGGGTTTCCTCCAGTGTCCTGGATTTACTTAGAGGAGGCCTATTTAGGCATCCAGTATGTCAGGAGGGAGTTTATTGGGGAAAACACATTTGGGCAAACACGTTCTGAAAGAGGTCTTTTGGTCCAGGTCCTGATTTAGAGCCATGAAGGCCTGGACCTAGGGTACCTCTGTCCAATTGTCCTGTTTACCAAGGCCATGCAGTGTCACAGCATATCAGTCCTTTTCTAAATTTTGCAATCCAAATTGTTTCCAGTGGGTTAAAAAGGCATCCCAAGGGAGGGTCCTTGGAGACTGAAGAGAAGCTCCCAGGTTCCTCCTAGAGAGAGATACAAGGTCCATTACTACAAAAATCCCCACCAACTGCAGCTTGGCATCCCACACCCAAGATATGTCAGAGGTTCCGGAGGTGTCAAAGGGACCTGAGGTGTCCCTCCAATGAAATTGTTATGGGCAAGCTGCTAAGAGCCCCTGTAGGAGGGATGCTAGAGTCCCCCCAGTTCCCCATTGTATCCTAGTCTACAAATGGGTGCTGGCATATAGACCAAGTTTGCCTTGCTGAGAAGGCTGCAAAGAAACCACCATTTTTAGCCCATGGAAAATACTGGAAAAGTTCTACAACGGGGCATTACCCAATTTTGTAATTTAGTTCGTAGAGGACATTGACTGAGAACAGTAAATCCTTCATGACCTAAGGGACATTCCAACATATATAGTCTTTACAGCCAATTTCCTAGGAAACAGTCCCCAACTGGCTTTTAATTCCATCGGTAGTGGTTTCAGCCAGCTCCCAGTGAAGGTCTCATGGCTAGAAGTGGCTAGACCAGAGATGCGGAGTGGATTACATTAGACCAATGAGGAGGAAACCTCACATGTGAGTCTTAACTTTGGCACCCATCCTGGGGACTTAGGTGGCTGTCCTATGCCCAGATAGACAACTTTGTATAAGGACAGGAATAAAGAGAGGACATCAAGTTTCTGGGTCTTATTAGCCAGAAGGAGGTTTCTCCTCTCCGTAGAGTAGCCACAGGCTAGAGGATTACAACCTGATCAATTGACATCAAATTGTTCCAGTAAGACCATACTTCTCAAAAAGCCCCTGAAATGAGAGTAAAGGAAGAGAGAAAGTACTCATCAAGGTTACACCAGCTCAACGTCCAGATGAAAAGACTTGAAGCCCCACAATGGGCGCCAAATGATGGTACGTTGGAGTTGTGGTGGGGATTTGGAGCCAATGGCCAAGAAAGAATTCTCGAAAATGTCTTTGGTGCAAAAATAAAATGTGATTTTACTAAAACACAGGGACAGGAACTGCGGACAGAAAGAGCTGCACTGGGATTGTGAAGAGTGACGGAATTATATACCTTCAGATTGGGAGGGGGTTAAGGACAGCATAACTGGCTAAGGAATTTTGGAAGCCAAAATTGAGGGGCTAGCTGCTGTTAGGAAAATTCATTTATTACCATTTAGTAAAACGTCAGTCAAGAGACCCTTCAGATGTATATTGAGGGCCAAATGTTTGGAGTAAAATTACCTATATATACTTGGGGGTTCAAGATAAAGGAGGTTTGCAAATTAATTTTTATGTGTTTAAGAAGACTTACAGGATCCTGGGGGTTCAGGATAAGGTTAAGCCAAGATATCCTTTTGTCCTTAGCAAAGTGTCACCATCAAGGCAGCTGAGCTCCTAGAGGGAGGTCACGCTGCCAGTTTCAGGACTTACCAATGGACTACAGGCAGTAAGGGAATTTAAATTTTCATTTCTCTTTGTTTCCCACATCACCATGGCAAGCACTTAAATGCCCTTACATCTTGAGGAGGGTGATATTAGGGCTCCAGGAAATGGAGTCTATAGGTTTCTAGAGATTAGGCTATGGATAAGATTGCCTTTTTCTTGCAGTTTACTAAATTATCTGTAAACTGAAGAAGACTCCTTTACTGCATGACTGTGATCTCTATCAGTCAACCTTTAGTTTTCATTCCTTTGTTCTTGGGCAGCCAGGAGTGTCTGAGGAATGTCACACATATCCCACCTGGGATGGAGGTAGGTGTTCTAGCTTGTACTTTGCCCTCCACTAGCCTTATGCTCCCTCATCATGTCCACTGCCCCTCTGCACCTGGGTTCCCTGTGACCAAACCTTCCAACCTCCCCCCACTCCGTATGTTGGGTATGCAGTTTCACCTCTGTATCCTAACATATGAAATGAGGTCCCCGTGAGGCCACTGAGTATCACACATGTGATAATGGTGTGAGTGGCTCAGCACAGCCTAACCTTGCGTGGGCTGCCCTGACCCTTGAAGAGGGACCTCAGATTAGCACTGCACCTGTGCACCCACGTGGGCAGCTCTAGAGATGTCATTGTCTCCCCTGTCCCAGACCCCCTTTCAGCCAGAGTGCCCACAGCCCCTTTTGGAGCTCAGCAGACAATTCTCAATGGGGGCCACAGGCATGGGATGATGGGTAGAGACTCGGGAAGGGGTCAAGGCTTCCTGCAAACAGAAACAAGTGTAACGGGGCCCAGACGAATAAATAGCCCAGCGAGACAAGGAAGTGAGGAGGCATTGCAGGCTGAGCAAGTTATGTGAGCAAGCGGAGAAGCCCAGAATAGCCTGCCAGTCCCCCTGCAGGGCTGGCTGAGGCCGAGAGGGGGGCAGGGAGGGTGGGGGAGCAGCTGGCAGAAGCCTCAAGACAACAGTTGGACTTCGTGCTAACGCCTGTGGGAGCCAAGCAGGTTACAGCAGGGAAGGACGTGACCATCGAAGTCGGTGCTTTACTCCACGTGCGTGCAGGGGTGCGCAGAATCCAGGCTCCCAGAGAAGTCCCCGTCCTGATCCCCAGAACCTGCGAGGATGTCACATGACGTGACAAAGGGCACTTTGCACATGTGATTGGGCTAAAGGCACTGAGATGGGAGGTGATCCTGGATGACCCAATGTCATCACCAGGGTCCTTATGAGAGGGAGGCATCAGGGTCCCAGTCAGACAAGGAGAGCCACAAGGAAACACGTATAAGGGATGTGCTGTGAGGTTTAGCTGGCCCCCTGAGCCAAGGGGTGCAATGTGCTCTAGAAGCCCAAAAGGGCAGGAAGTGGATTCCCAGGTCCCCCCGTTGGAGCCTCCCTAAGGAACACACCCCAGCCCACACCTTGATTTCAGACTTCAGCCCTCCAGCCCTGTAAGAGAATACACAGGTATTATTTTAAGCCACCAAGTGCGTGGTCATTTATTACAACAGCAGTCAGAGACTCCTACAGCTTAGGAGCCTGAAGTCTGGACCCCGGCTGCCTGCGTTCAAATCCCAGCTCCTCCCACCTAAAGGATCTTGGGCAGGTGTTCAAAGCCCTCAGTCTCTTGGTCTGCAAACCAGGGATGCAGAAGAAACAAGTTTCACGAAATAAAGTGCTGCGTCTGAGTCTCATGGAGACCAACTCACTAGCGTGCATACGCGTATTCTACACCATAATTCTGCAGGGTCACAAAGCTGTGTTTTTACACAAAGTCCCCCATTGCTGTAGAGTAGATGAGTTGAAAGGAGTGATTCTGCAGCAGGGAGGCCACAGACCACAGGGGTGCGGACAACAGAAAGATGGACTGGGACAGTGAGTGCAGGGGAGAGGGAGGACGCTGGGGGACGGCTTGGAGGACGGGCAGGGCTGTCAGCGAAACAAGGTGAGGAAGAGAAGCAGGTGTTGGAAGCAATAAACATACAGTCCATGTGCAGTGAGGCCTCACCACGTGCGGGGCACCAGGATGAGCCTCTGCCTCCCCCATGCCACTGGCTTGTCACGCAATGCTCAGAGGGACATTCATGGCTGTGAATGTCCAGCCTGCCCCTGCACCCTCCAGGGTGGGGGTCCCTGATGCTCAGGCCTCTCCTGAGCTTGAGTCAGGGGTGCAGGGGAGCGGGGGAAGCAGCCATGGGGCAGATCAAATCCAGCCGGGCCAAGTTTACCTTCCAGTTAATGAGTAATGAGTAGGGGGAGAAGGGGAGGCCTGGGCTGCATGGTGGGGGAGGGGCCCAGGCCATGGGTCCTGGAGGGAAAATCTCAGAAAGCAGTGTAGCAAGAACCCCATCCTGGAAGTGGGGGGCCAGGAGGGGAAGGGCAGTCCCTGCTGTTCCCAGGCCTGGCACCGACTCAAGGGTGAGGGTGGGGGGTGCAGCAGGGAAATCACTGCACTCAAGGGGGTTGGGGGGAGAGGGGTGCCCGGGCTCCCCCCACCCAGAAATCCTCCCCCTTCCTTCCCCTTCTTCTCCTTCCTCCAGCTGGGGTGCCAGACGAAACTCAGGACACCAGTTCAACTGGAATCGGGGACACATAGCCAATACTGCGTTAGGGTTAAGTGCCTTCCAGAGACCCCACTTAGCCTCAACCCAGGCAGCCTGGCCCTCCGGCTGTCCAACCTGGAATGTTGGGCAGGGCACGCCAGCTAACGGGAATCCCATCCTCCAGGCCTCCTCCTCTCTCTCCCCTGCTGGCTTATCTTGCCTGCCATCCCTCTCCCACACTGCTGGGCACAAATGCACATTCCCCAGGATGAAGCTTCCAAGAAGCCCTTCCTTCTCCCAGGCCCACCTCTGCTTCTGCCTTCACCCCTCTGGTCACTTGCTGGAGGTCGGGGCCAGGACCCTTTGCAGACCTCTTAATCTGAAGCATCAGCACCTTTGTCAAAACAGCAGCAACTATCATCAACCCCATTGTTCAGATGGATTAACTGAGGCTCTGGGAAAGCCAGAACCAAGCCTTGCTGGGAGGCACAGGCCAGCAGGAATACCTTCCCAAGACAGTCAAAGCAGAAACCCTGAATGTTTAGGGCTATAATGCAACCAGGAAATGGGGTGCGGGAGGAAAATGGGAGTAATTGAGATTTGGGGGATCCTAGGAGGTACCCCAACCCCTGTTTTCAGAAGTTGAATCTCAGTTCTGGATAGTAAGCAGGTGCTTGCGCCCTCCCTCTCCCAAAGAAGGGGTGACGCAATCAAGGCAGACAGGGTCCAGGTTTGTTCTGTGTCTGCACACCTCCCCCAACTCCAGGCATGCAGCCTAGGCCAGGAAAGGCACATGGTTTACAGGAAATCAGAGCTGGGTTCCCCATTAACCCCTTCCTTGGGACTTTGGAAACCAGGCCTTCGGAGATCAGGATCTCCCACCCACATACCTGTTGCCTCCTGTGCCCTGGACTTCACACACCCCTTCCCCCAGATGCACAACCTTGCTGGGAATCCAACAGGCACACATCAAATAGCACTGAGGCAAAAACGCAAAGCTTTGCCAACATGCTGTCGTGGTGAGACAGTGGGGAAATCCAGCAATTTCCTGCAAGGCCAGCAAGTATGTAAATCAATACAATCATGGAGGGAAATACAGCCATATCTTGCAGGATTATTAATGCAAGTAGCTCTTGGTCCAGGGTCATGTCCTTTCGTGGCAATGACAACTGTGACGTGAGTGCTATTACAACCTCCTCTGACGGGGGAAACTGAGGCTCAGCGTGGCTATTAATCAAGTGCCAAAGTATACCTCTAAGTGTCAGAGCTGGAAAGTGATGCAGGTCAAGACCACTCACTGTATCCAGGGAAGTCTGTCCACGCGGAAGAGGCTGGTCGCTTTCACACAGTGTAATAGGAGGCAGGTGCCTTTAACAACAAGGAAGCTCTCTGGGCACTGATATTAAACGATCTCTGAGGGATACTGTTTACGAAAAAGGCAAGGCGTAACCCAGGGAGACCAGGAAGAAGAGCAGGCAGAGAAGACGGGTAATTTGTTTTTAAAACTTGCCAGCATTCAAAATGCATATCTCTGGAAGGAAACAAGGGATTTGGTCTCACTGTGGCATCTGAGACCTGAATGGTTGGGAACGGGAACAGGAGGCAAATTGCCTTTTCCCTGTACATCTACGTGGACCCTTTAGGTGTTGAATCATATGAAGATATTAGCTATTCATAAAAAATTAAATACAGATGGAATAATAATAATTTTAATAATATTAATGATAATACTGTAACGTTAAGACAAAAAAAAAGCTAGCAATGGGAAATTGCCTCACTGATGAGGAAAGTTTTTTTTTTTTTTTAACGATTATAGTCTCTCAGGCATCCTGACAAGGGTACATGAAGGGAGCTCCAGGTTCCACCTGTATTAAAATACATGCTCATTGCAGGGCTGGGGTGGCTCAGTTGGTTCAGTTAAGCCTCCGACTTCAGCTCGGGTCATGATCTAGTGGTTTGTGAGTTCAAGCCCTGCATTGGGCTCTGTGCTGACAGCTCAGAGCCTAGAGCCTGAGCTTCAGATTCTGTGTCTCCATCTCTCTCTGCCCCTCCCCCTGCTCTGTCTGTGTCATGCAAAAATAAACAAATATTTCTAAAAATACATGCTCACTGGGAGAGTGAACTTCTACACATACTTCAAAGCCCAGCTGAAATGTCCCCTCCTCTCAGAAGTCTTTCCTGACCCTCCACAAAGCAGAGTTCTTCTCCATTGGGAAGACACACCGTAGGGCCAGGAGTCTCTGTCCTGGACCTTGTCCCCCAGCCTGACCACACCATGGAGGAGGGACTCCAGCTACCAGCATAGACATGAACCCATAGGAAGGCATTGGTTAACAAACGCATGGCCAGAAACTGACTGGGCGCCAGGCCCAGATCCCTGGGGTGGGGAGCTCTCTGGCCCTCAGTGTTCCTCCACCGCTAAGTAGGTGCAACAGGGAAAGGTCCCTGTTTACCAACTGACCTTGACCCTGAGGGAGACCTTGGCAGGGGGGAGGTGTGTCCATCTTGCTGGAGGACATGCCCTTGGGTTAGTTACCCCAGGACACGCTGGCCCCGGGATTGAAAAACTTAGGAAATGGTATTGAGAAATCTGGGGCAGCTCCAGGAAGGGGGAAGCCACGGGAGCTGCGGGCTGGGCTGAGGTTGCAGGGGGGAGGCGGGAGCCAGATAAAAGGCAGCCTCCAGCAGCCTCTGCTTATTCCCTCCCAGTCCGCTTCCTCCGTCCCTCTGTCCCTCCACCGTCCCTGCACCATGGGGCCTGCCTCAGGCCCCAGCCTGCTGCTGCTGCTGCTTACCACCCTGCCCCTGGCACCGGGGGACCCCATGTGAGTGGTCATGACCCTTCTCCAAACCGGGCTACTTGTGAGGTGGGGTGGGGTTCAGGTCCTAGTAGAATCCAGGGCGCACGTGGGTGTCTGTGGAGGCAGGGGTCAGCGGGTTGGGATGTGAATGGACTTGGGCTGCCTGTGAGCTCATGATTTCATGAGCTGGGGGTTCATGGCACTCGGGTTACAATGGGAGGCGGATGTTTCTAGAAGCAGGGGTCGGCAGGTTTGGGTGCCTGTGGTGTGTTCAGTGATTCCGTGGCTGCGGAATCACTTGGAGGCCTCGAGATCTGACTTCACAGGATTTGGGGGCTTCGTGATATGTGGGTGAGGATTGGAACCGTGGTCCCTCGAACGGCAGCTCCATCCCGTGTTCCACCCGACCTGCAGGTTCTCCATGATCACCCCCAACATCCTGCGGCTGGGAAATGAGGAGAAGGTGCTGCTTGAGGCCCATGACTATGGAGGGAACCTTGCAGTCACAGTCAGCGTCTACGATTTCCCTGCCAAGAAGCAAAGGATGTTCAGCGAGACCATTGCTCTGATCAGGGAGACCGACCACATGGGCACAGTCAACATCAATGTGTGTGCACCTGCTGGCGCCCCTCCCACCTGTCTAAGTCTCCTCCCTGTTTTGAGCAGTTCCCACTTTGGAGCCCCTCCTCTCTCTGAGAATTCTCCTTCAATTAGCTTCTTCTATCCTGAGCCCCTAACTTTGAGCCCCTCTCCTAAGTGAGGTCCTCTGAGCCCCTTGTCTAATTCCCCCTACTCTTCCCCCTTTCTGATCCCTACCCATCTGAGACCCTTGCTCCCTCCCCTACTACCCTTCCGCTCCCAACCTGGGCACACCAGGGAGACCCGGAGTGGTGGACAGGTGCTATTGGCAGGAAGGGCAGGCAGGTGTGGACCCCACTGAAAGCCTGGGGCTGAATGCGGGCAAGGGGCCAGGAGGCAACATCTCAATTATTCTCTGGCTATGCCTAGATCCCAGCCACCCAGGAATTAACATCAGGGGAGAAAAAATTCGTGACTGTCCAGGCAGACTTTGGGGGCACCGTGGTGGAGAACATAGTGCTGGTCAGCTTTCAGAGCGGGTACATCTTCATCCAGACTGACAAGCCCATCTACACCCCAGGCTCCACGGGTAAGGGGCTGGGCAGCAGCTGAGGACCCAGGGGCCAGATTGTGGGGAGGGGCGTGGCCTCACTCACCACCTCCTTTCTTTCCCACCATCTTCCAGTCCTCTATCGGATCTTCACCGTCAACAATGACCTACTGCCTGTGGGCCGGGCCGTTGTCGTCAGCATCCAGGTATCAGCCAACTGGGTACCCACACACACCCCAGGCAAGACTCAGGGAGAGACAAAGAGATTGAGACAGAGAAAGAGACTCCGGAAAGGGCAAGACTGCAGAGGCCGAAAGGCAAAGAAATGTGTAGAGCCTTGAACACAGAAAGAGCCCTGGACACAAGGCAGAGATCCAGGGATACCAGGGTCACTGATGATTCTGCCCATGGATTCTGGCTCCAGACAAATCTCTGGGGACCATGTCACTCTGGACAGGTCACTTCAGCTTCCTGGGCCTCGGTTTTCTGAGCTGAAGATTGAGATGACGGATAAAAACTCTCTGTAGCCCAATCCGCCTCCTGCTGCCAGGGGGTAGCCTTGAGCACCCAACTCATGTCCCACCCTCCTCCACCCAGAGCCCTCCAGGAGCTCCCACCTCCTTGGGGTAAAAGCCTAAGTCCTCCCAGCACTCCCCAAGGCCCTGCAAGACTTGCCCTGTCCCCTACCTGTCCTCCTCTCCTCCCCCTCTTCCCTTCACTCACTCTGCTCCAGCCACATGGGCCTTATTGCTGTCCCTCCAAATGCCATAAAGAGCCAGCCCTAGGACCTTTGCACAGGCTGTTCCCCCACTACTCACAAAACGCTCTTCCTCCAAATACCCACATAACTTGCCCCATCACGTCATTCAAGCCTCTGCTCAAATGTCACCGATGGCACAATTTTACAGAGAAGCCTCTCTGAGGACCTGTAAAATTGCAGACACCCTCTACCAACTCACACACACACACACACACACTCCACTGGTCTCCCTTCCTGTCATCTCCTTTAGGCATCCTATAAATTGAATGTATTCATTTGCTCATTGCCCGCTCCCTAGACCTCCACAGAACCTAAATTCCAGACAGGATGGGTGCTTGGCATACAGTAATTTCATTACAATTTTCTGGGCTAAGGCAGGAAAGGGGTGGGGGGGAGGGGAAATGGAAGGAGGAAGTGAAGGACAGAGGGAAGAGGTAGGTCGTTCTCAGAGGATCATCATGAGTATTTCTTGCAATCATGCAAAGGTAACAGGGACCAGGTCCTGACAGCCACAAGCTGACTGTGGGGATCGGTGGGATTTGTGGGGAACGGAGAACACACACCTCTAACGGTTCCAGTCAAATGTCGCTATGTGCCAACAGGAACCCGTATCCACGGTTATCCCAATTTCCAAGAGAAGCCAGAAAGCCAGATTTTTACATGATGTCTCCTGGTGTTTAGTTATTTGCAACAAATGACATACTGTGTGTTAGGCTGAACCACACGACTTTGTATTCTTGTAGGTCAAAGAGTCGAAGGTAGGCAATGCTGTGTGACTTAGTGCCCATAGGATGCTTACCACAGGGTCCCGCACCAAGTAGGTGATAAATGCTAGTTACTATCGGTGTTCAGACACCCGCCGACGAGAGTGAGCTCCAGCTTACATGAATCATGTGCCAAGCCAGTGAGGTAGGGGCTATGTTCCTCTCCTTTTTCTAGCTGGGCACATTGAGCACAGAGACATCAAGTAATTTGCCCAAGGTGACACAGCGCATAATTGGGAGAGTGGGCATTTGAACCCAGGCTGACTGACTCAAGTCCATGTTCATAACCACTGCCCCAGTAGTCATGACACACAGAGAGTGTCCAGACACAGAGAGGAGGAAGAGAGCCTAGGGGCTAAGCCAGGTCTCTGAAGAGACACGCCCTCCCTGTCTCCACAGACCCCCGACAATGTTCTCATCAAGAAGGACTCCCTGTCTTCTCAGAACCAGGTTGGCATCCTGTCCCTGTCTTGGAACATCCCGGAGCTGGTCAAGTATGTCAGGCCCTCCCAGAGGGGCTTCCCTATGCCAAGGGAGGGCGTCTGGCTGGCTCACTCACCTGCCTTCCCCACAGTACAGGGCAGTGGAAGATAGAAGCCCACTACGAAGATGCCCCGCAGCAGGTATTCTCTGCTGAGTTCGAGGTGAAGGAGTACGGTAAGAGGAGGAAGGAGTCAGGGTGGGGGCCCCAAGTGCCAGGCCCAGTGCTGACACCCTACTGGTGCCGTCTTGACCCCAGTGCTGCCCAGTTTTGAGGTCCAAGTGGAGCCTACAGAGAAATTCTACTACATTGATGACCCACAGGGCCTGGAGGTCACCATCACGGCCAGGTGAGGGGCTAGGAATGGGGCCAGGCGGGAGTGGAGGGGAAGGGGGCCGGGTGAGGGCTAGATGACGGGCCAGGTTGGCAGCTAGGGGTGGAACCCGGGTGCGGTGTGGCCAGGTGTGGGACCAGGTGGGCGCTGACTGAAGAACCAGATACTGGCCAGGTAAGCACCAGGCGAGGGACCAGGGGTCCGTGGAAGTTTGCAGGCAGGCTCGCCCTTCAGGAGAGGAGCATCTGAGACCCTCTTGCCTCTCAGGTTCTTGTATGGGAAGAATGTGGATGGGATAGCCTTCGTCATCTTTGGGGTCCAGGATGGTGAACAGAGGATTTCGCTGCCCCAGTCCCTCACCCGTGTTCAGGTGCTCTGCCCCTCTGAGCCTCCTCCACTTTGGACTTCCCCCTCCCTCACCTGCGCCCCTCCCCCTCTCTGAGCCTTCCTTCCTCCCCCAGGTCAATGATGGCAGTGGGGAGGCCAGGCTGGAACGAAAGGTCCTGCTGAGCGGGGTGGAACCCTCCGGAGCAGATGCCCTGGTGGGGAAGTCGTTGTACGTGTCTGTCACCGTTATCTTGCACTCAGGTGAGGCCTGGTCTGAGGAAAGGGACCCAAATGAGGGGGGAGGCCCAGTGTGCGGGCAGAGGCCCAGAATGGATGTGGAATGCAGTGTGACAGGGGAGAACCAGTCTGAAGGCAGAGGTCAAGTGTAAGAGACGATATCCAGAGGAAAGTGATACCCAGTGAGACAAAGGAGGCCCATTCTGAGGGTGGGGGGAGCCCCAGAATGAAAGTGGGATCCAGTCTGATAGAGGAGGGCCAATCTGATGGGGTGAGGCCAGAATGAAGGTGGGATCCATTCTGATAGTGAAGCCCAGTCTGATGGGGGAGGCCAGTAAGAAGGTGGGATCCAGTCTGACAGAGGAGGCCCAGTGAGGGGGGAGCCCAGAATAAAGGTGGGATCCAGTCTGATACAGGAGGCCCAGTCTGAGGGGGGAGGCCCAGTATGAATGTGGGATCCAGTCTGATAGAGGAGGCCCAATCTCATGGGGGGACGCCAGAATGAAGGTGGGATCCAGTCTGACAGGGGAGGCCCAGTCTGAGGGGGGAGGTCCAAAATGAAAGTGGGACCCAGTCTGATACAGGAGGCCCAACCTGAAGGGGGAGGCCCAGTAGAATGTGGGATCCAGTCTGATACAGGAGGTCCAGTCTGAAGGGAGAGGCCAAGTGTAAGAGAGAATATCCAGAGTAAAGTGATATCGAGTTAGACAAAGGAGGCCCATTCTGAGGGTGGAGGGAGTCCCAGATGAAAGTGGGATCCAGTCTGAGAGGAGGCCCAGTCTGAGAGGGGAGGCCCAGTATGAAGGTGGGATCCAGTCTGATACAGGAGGCCCAGTGAGGGGGCAGGCCAGAATGAAGGTGGGATCCAGTCTGACAGGGGAGCCCCAGTCTGAGGGGGAGGCCCAGAATGAATGTGGGATCCAGTCTGATAGAAGACGCTCAGTCTGAGGTGGGAGGGAGCCCCAGAATGAAAGTGGGATCCAGTCTGATAGAGGAGGCCCAGTCTGAAGGGGGAGGCCCACTATGAAGGTGGGATCCAGTCTGATAGACGAGGCCCAGTCTCAGGGGGGAGGCCCAGTATGAAAGTGGGATCCAATCTGATAGAGGAGGCCCAGTCTGAGAGGGGAGGCCCAGTAAGAAGGTGGGAAGCTGTCTGACAGAGGAGACCCAGTCTGATGGGGGAGGAACAGAATGAAGGTTCCAGCCAGTCTGATGGAGGAGGCCCAGTCTGAGGGAGGCCCAGTGTAAGGTGTGGTCCAACCTGGAGGGGTGGCCCAGGAACCTGCCCTCACGGCTGGCCCCCTCAGGCAGCGACATGGTGGAGGCGGAGCGCAGCGGGATCCCCATCGTGACCTCCCCCTACCAGATCCACTTCACCAAGACGTCCAAGTTCTTCAAACCAGGCATGCCCTTTGACCTCATGGTGAGACCCGGGGTAGGGCTGCCTCCCCCAGCCTTCCCCTGAGCATCAGCCACGCCTCTGGGTCGACCTGAACGCCCTCCACGTGCCCCTGCACTGCACCCACAGGTGTTCGTGACGAACCCCGACGGCTCCCCGGCACGCAACATCCCCGTGGTGACCCAGTACTCCAAATCACGCTCCTTCACCCAGGAAGACGGCGTGGCCAAGCTGATCATCAACACACACAAAACCTTTAGGTCCCTGCCCATCACCGTGAGTCCTCGCCCACCTCTAGCCCCACTTCTGGGAGATAGGGGACTGTATTTGCAGGGAGGAACTCTGTCCTCTGTCACGGTCATCCTGCCACGTGAGGAGTGGGGTCCTTTTATTGTATCAGGGGATCCTGCCATTCACATAGAGTGTTCTCATCTGCATAGAGGGGATCTTATCTGCACCAGCAGTCTGGCCATCTGCATAGGTATATTATTATAAGGATCCTGTGATTACATCTGACCCACCTGGATAATCCAAAACAGACTCCCCATCCTCAGACCCTTAATCCCATTTGCACAGTCCCTCGGCCAGGGAAGGTACCGTATTCCCAGGTCCCAGGGATTAGGATGTGGACATCTTTGGGAGGCCAGAATTCATGCCCCTTTCCTCACCCAGGTAAGCACTAGGAAGGACGGTATCCCGGAGTCACGACAGACCAACAGGACTATGAACGCCCAACCCTACAGCACCATGAGTAATAACTACCTGCACATCTCTGTGCCTCGCGTGGAGCTCAAGCCAGGGGAAGATCTCAACGTCAACTTCCACCTGCGAATTGACCCCACCACCACCCAGGAGAAAAATATCCGCTACTTCACCTACCTGGTCCGTGCCCTCCTAGGATCCCCAGACCCTCCTCCTTACTTCTGCAGCACCCCCAGTCCAGGGCCACCCCCCCTCGGACCTTGCTGATTCTTCCTTACGCCAACCTGTCTCCCCCAGGTCATGAACAAAGGGAAGCTGTTGAAGGTGGAGCGTCAGACGCGGGAGCCCGGCCAGGACATGTATGCGCTGCCCCTGACCATCACTGAGGACTTCATTCCTTCCTTCCGCCTGGTGGCTTATTACACCTTCATTAACAACAATGGCCAGAGGGAGGTGGTGGCCGATTCCGTGTGGGTGGATGTCAAGGACTCCTGTGTGGGCAAGGTAAGCTTCTGGAGCCTTCCTCTGCACCCATCTTGGCACTCCCCGCCTGGCCAGTGCTCGCTCCGTCTCTGCCTCTCTCCAGCCTTCTGGGTGGGCTCCCCAACCGAGGCCCATCTTCTCCTTTTCCAGCTCCTTCTCTCCCCACCTCTGTTGCAGCCTCAGTATCTCCCTCCCTGCTGGCCTTTCTGCCTTCAGTCTGTCTGTCTCCACGGTTGCCCCTTCCTGACCAGCACAGCATGGACACTGCCCTGGGCTGACTGCTGATGGAGACCCAGCCTGGCAGGGCTAACCCCTCACTCCCACCTCTGTGCCCCACCCCCAACAGCTGGTGGTGAAAAGTGGCAGGAAGGAAGAGAGGGTGTACATACCTGGCCAGCAGATGACCCTCAAGATTGAGGGTGACAGAGGAGCCCGAGTAGGGCTTGTGGCGGTGGACAAGGGCGTGTTCGTGCTGAACAAGAAGAATAAGTTAACTCAGAGCAAGGTGCGCCCTGTCCCGCTGGGGTGTGGCGGAGGCAAAGGGGTGGCTTGGGGCTGAGGCGCAGGTGGTGATCAGAAGGGAACCGGAAGTGGGGTTAGGCGTGGGCTGGACGGAGGCTGGGACTGACACAGACGTGGCGCGGAAGTGAAGGCGCGGGTAGGAGCGTAGATGGAGGAGTCCGCGCTGAAGGTGGTTGGCGGAGGCTGTGCACACAGCTCTGAGAGGGGCCTGGGACCAGAACGCAGGGGCGGTCGGACATGTCAGCCTGGTGGTGGAGGCCTGCCCGCGACCCCTGCCCTCCTGCAGATCTGGAACGTGGTGGAGAAGGCTGACATTGGCTGCACTCCAGGCAGCGGGAAGGACTATGCCGGCGTCTTCACGGACGCAGGGCTGGCCTTCCAGACCAACACAAACCTGCAGACCCCGGATAGGACAGGTGAGGGCCAGGGAGGGGTGGGGCCTCCACCCCAGATGCTGAGAGCAGGTGGAGGGCACTGTTCTGAGGTCCTCAGATGCTGAGAATAGGTGGGGGCCCTGGGTTCAAGTCCTGCCCCAGCCCCACCTAGTGAATCACTGCCCGCTGAGCCTCAGTTTCCTCATCTGTCAAATGGGAGCAGCAACACCCCTCCCTCACGGCTACTGAGAGGAGGACATCGGGGACCCTCAGTTGACGCTTAACCCATCTTGTTCGCGTGTGCCCTCCCCTCAGATCCCGAGTGCCCCAAACCAGCTACCCGGCGCCGCCGCTCGGTGATGCTCACAGAGAAGAGGATGGACAAAGGTGGGGCCCCCCACCCTCCCCCCAAACCCTGCCCATCCGGGATCCAGCCCAGGAGGGAGGAGGGCAGGGCTGGGCCCTGGGGACGTCCTACCCGTGGTCCGCCCGAGCTCCTCCTGCTTTGAGATCCCAGCTGAGGCCCTGACCGGTGTCGTGTCCACGCAGCGGGTCAGTACCCGAAGGAGCTGCGCAAGTGCTGTGAACATGGCATGCGGGAGAACCCCATGAAGTTCTCGTGCGAGCGCAGGGCCCGGTTCATCCAGCACGAGGCCTCCTGCGTGAAGGCCTTCCTGGACTGTTGCAAATACATCACCCAGCTGAGGCTCAACCACACCCGTAGTGCCCACCTGGGATTGGCCCGGAGTGAGTCCACTTGCCTGTGGGCTGGCCAGAGTGGGGAGGCTGGGTCAGAGGGGGAGGGCCTGGTTTGAGGGAGGAGACCAACCAGAGTGGGGAGGCTTGGTCAGAGGGTGGAGGGCCTGTTCTGAGGGTGGAGGGGCTGGTCTAAGGGGCAGGCTCTGTGCGAGCAGGGAGGGCCTGGTTTGAGGGGGGAGGCCAGCCAGAATGCAGTGGCTGGATCAGAAGGGGGAGGGCCCGGTGTGAGGGGAGAGGCTGGCCAGACTGGGGAGGCTTGGTCCGAGGAGGGGAGGGCCTGGTCTCAGGGGGTAGGACCTGTGCAGCGGGAAGGCCCAGTAGGGGGGAATACGTTCAGCCAGAGTTGGGAGGCTCAGTGAGAGAGGGGAGACCTGGTCTGATGAGGAAGGTTGTGGTCTGAGGGAGGAGGCCCAGCTAGAGTGGGGATGCTCCGTTAAGGAGGGGAGGCCTGGTCTGATGGAGGAGGGCCTGGTGGGAGAGGATAGGACCTGTCTGGGTGGGGAGGCCCTGTCAGAGGGAGGAGACCCAGCCAGAGTTGGGGGGGAGGGGCTTGTTAGAGGAGGGAGGACCAGTCTGATGGGGGAGGGCTTGGTCTGAGGGGGCAGGACCTGTCTGGGGAAGGAGGACCTATGTGAGAAGGGAAGGGGCCAGTCTGGGAGGAAGGATGCCTCTGTCTGAGCGGAGAGGAGAGCCTATCTGAGGGGGGAAGGGGCCTGTTTGGGTGGAAGGATGCCTGTGTCTGAGGGGGGAGGAGGGCCTGTCTGAAGGGGGAGGATGCTTCTGTCTGAGATGCATTTTTAGCCTGCCTTTACCAAGAAAACTCTTTTATGTTGCTTTCCAGAGAGGTACCTAACTCAATGCCTAACAACATCTGTTGATTTGTTTTCATTCATTCATTCATTCACTCACTCATTCATTCATTCGCTCATTCATTCATTCATCTGCTCATTCATTCATTCAGTTCTGGATGAGACAAAACATGTGCACACTTGAAACTTTACATCTCGGGCCAAATAAGTCTTAAGCCAAGAGAAATGTCTCTTCCAAGAAGCCCATTGAAAGCAGAACCAGAGTGGTCCCCACCACAAGGCGGCCCTGACAGAACTGGTGGGAATCCTACCTGCCATTTGCTCAGAGCCTTTGAGCCCAGGGTGGCCTGATGTCTGCTTTTTAAAAATGCTTTTTGATGTGTCTTATGTAGAGAAAGGCCTTTCTGCTAGGATGGGTGCAGTGGAAACCAAGCCCACAGAGAGCCCCCCGCACCACGGGCAGCATGGCCCCTGTCGTGAGGGTCCCCCTGGCAGATTCCCTCTCGGCCCACCCTGTCCAGATTGCTCTTTTTAACCCCTGTGTGCAGAGTGGTGCTTGCTGCACTGACCCTTCTCACTGGCCCTTTGAACACTTCTTCTGCATGTCCCATCGTTTTCATGGGGAACCAGAAACTGTGTCGTCCAAATTGGGCTCTGAGAACAAAGGCCAGTGCGAGCGGCTCTTGAAACCGAGGGAAGTTACCTTATCGACCACAGGATGAAAAGTCACAAAACAGAACCCCTTTGCTTAAAAACTAAGGAGGATGGGGAAACGCCATAGCGGCAGGCTGCCCGATCCAAGCAAACATAATCATTTTTTTTTTAAATCTTTAGACTCTCAAGCAGAAAAAGGAGAAATGGGCATAAAAACCTTTTATCCCTCCGAATCATTTGAGGCCGCACCATTGAGGCCCCTAATTAGCTCCGTGTGGAATTTCTAGAAGCAAAGATATTCTGCCACAAAACCTCAGCACAGTCATCAGAATTAGGACGTTAATGTTGACTTGTTACCACCACCAAAACCTCCAACCCCGTTCAAGCTGGCCAGTGGTTTCCCTTTGGTTTGGTCTGGTCTGGTTTGGTTTGGATCCTTTATAGGAAAAGGATCTGTGCAGGAGCAGACGTCGTATTTACTGGTGGGGTCTTCGTAGTGTCCTTGGATCCGCTCAACCCCTGGCAGCACAGCCGTCTTGAGTGACTTTCACGTCCGGCTATTTGGGGGGCTGTCCCACGGTTTGGGTTGGCTCCTTGCTTCCTCGTAATGACATCCAGGTTTTGCATTTGGGGGCAGCACTGTCACAGGAGAGACACTATGGATTCTCAGTGCATCATGTCGGGAGCCCAAAGACATTGATTTGTCCCATTGTTGGTGCTGTGAGTCTTGATCACGTGATTAAGGCGCTGTCTGCTGGGTCTCTCCACTGTAAAGTTCCTCCTTATTCCTGGATAGTCCATTTCTAAACCTCTTTCTGCTATCAGATCAGGGCAAAATTTAAGCCGAGGGAAATTTTCCCCCAAATCAATTATTATGTAGCCCTTATGACAGCAGGTATGGATCCTTATATGGTAACACATACTTTTCATGTACGCTCATATTTTTATTTTTTATTTTATTTATTTATTTATTTATTTATTTATTTATTATATTTATATTTATTTATTTATTTTATTTATTTATTTTTGCTTAGAAATGTGCAGTCACCTCCTAAAGGCAGACATCGCCAAAGGGGACACATATTTCTAAATTCTTTTAGCTGGAAGGCTAGCACTCCCTCCACCACCACCCCCTAAAAAACACACAAAGATTCCCAACACACATGAGTAAAGGGCTGAATCTTCAGTCTGTGCAAATTATTCTAATCTAGGCTTGCTGCCTTCTGCTCCAGCGACCTACAGACTTTGTTTCTCAAAGAGGAAAACTAGACAAAAGTATCCAATGGGATATGGCTTACATATGCTCAGATGTTTTCTCCCCCAGCCTTATGTAACTTCTTTTTTTTCCCTATTGTCAAATTAGCTAATATACAGTGTAATCTTGGCTTCAGGAATAGATTCCCATGATTCATCACTTACATACAACCCCTCGTTGTCATCCCCAAAGTGCCTTCCTCAATGCCCATCACCCATTTCCTCCCCCCTCCTAGCCCTGCCCCCATAAATCCCCAGTCTGTTCTCTGTATTTAAGAGTCTATTATGGTTTGCCTCCCTCTCTGTTTCTATCTTAATTTCCTTCCTTTCCCCTTTGGTCTTGTGTTAAGTTTCTCAAATTCCACATATGAATGAAGTCATATGATATATGTCTTTCTCTGACTGACTTATTTCGCTTAGCATAATACCTTCCACTTCCATCCACATTGTTGCAAATGGCAAGATTTCATTCTTTTTCATTGACGAGTAGTATTTGATTGTATGTATGTGTGTGTGTGTTTGGGCTCTTTCCATAGTTTGGCTATTGTTGAAAGCGCTGCTATAAACGTTGGGGTACAAGTGTCCCTATGAATCAGCACTCTTTAGCCTTTAGATAAATTCCTAGTAGTGCTATTGCTTGGTCGTAGGGTAATTCTATTTCTAATTTTTTGAGGAATCTCCACATTGTTTTCCAGAGTTTGCATCCCCACCAACACTGCAAGAGGGTTCCCATTTCTTCACATCCTCAACAACATCTGTTGTTTCCTAAGTTGTTAATGTTAACCATTCTGACCCATGTGAGGTGGTATCTCAGTGTGGTTTTGATTTGTATTTCCCTGATGATGAGCGACGTTGAGCACCTTTTCATGTGTCTGTTTGCCATCTGTATGTCTTCTTTGGAAAAGTGTCTATTTATGTCTTCTGCCCATTTCTTCACTGGATTACTTGTTTTTTGGGTGTTGAGTTTGGTAAGTTCTTTATAGATTTCAGATACTAACCCATTATCTGATGTGTCGTTTGCAAATATCTTCTCCCAGTCCGTCAGTTGCCTTTTAGTTTTGTCGATTGTTTCTTATGCTATGCAGGAACTTTTTATCCTGATGAGGTCCCAAACAGTTCATTTTTCCTTTATTTCCCCTGCCTTCAGAGACATGTTAAGTAAGAAGTTCCTGCGGGTGAAGACAAAGAGGTTGTTGCCTGTTTTCTCCTGTAGGATCTTTATGGTTTCCTGTCTTGTATTTAGGTCTTTCATCCATTTTCAATTTATTTTTGTGTATGGTGTAAGAAAGTGGTCCAGGTTCATTCTTCTGCATGTTGCTGTCCAGTTCTCCCAGCACCATTTGCTAAAGAGACTGTCTTTTTTCCATTGGATACTCTTTCCTGCTTTGTTGAAGATTAGTTGGCCATACATTTGTGGGTCAATTTCTGGGTTCTCTGTTCTATTCCACTGGTCTATGTGTCTGCTTTTGTGCCAATACCATACTGTCTTGATGATTACAGCTTTGTAATATAGGCTAAAATCCAGGATGGTGATGCCTCTGCCATTGGTTTTCTTTCTTTTTTTTTTTTAACGTTTATTTATTTTTGAGACAGAGAGAGACAGCGCATGAACGGGGGAAGGTCAGAGAGAGAGGGAGACACAGAATCTGAAACAGGCTCCAGGCTCTGAGGTGTCAGCACAGAGACCAACGTGGGGCTCGAACTCACGGACTGCGAGGTCATGACCTGAGCTGAAGTCAAAAGCTTAACTGAACTGAGACACCCAGGTGCCCCTGGTTTTCTTTTTCAACGTTACTTTGGCTATTCAGAGTCTTTTGTGGTTTCATAAAAAATTTAGGATTGTTTGTTCTAGCTCTGTGAAGAATGCTGGTGCTATTTTCATTGGGATTGCATTGACTGTGTACATTGCTTTAGGTATTATCAACCTTTTAACAATATTTGTTCTTCAAATCCTTGAGCATGGAATGTTTTTCCATTTCTTTGTGTCTTCAATTTCATTCATAAGCTTTGTATAGGTTTCAGGATACAGATCTTTTACCTATTTCGTTGGGTTTATTTCTAGGTATTTTATTGTAAATGGTATTTATTCCTTGATATCTCTTTCTGTTACTCCCTTATTGGTGTAGAGAAATGTAACCTATTTCGGTACATTTATTTTGTATCCTGCGACCTTACTGAATTCATGGGTCAGTTCTAGCAGTTTTTGGTGGCGTCTTTCGGGTTTTCCAGGTAGAGTATCATGTCATCTGTGAAGAGTGAAAGTCTGACTTCTCCTTTGCCAATTTGGATGAGTTCTATTTCATTTTGTTGTCTGATTGCTGAGTCTACGACACCCAACACCACATTTAACAACAGTGGTGAGAGTGCACACCCCTGTCATGTTCATGATCTCAGGGGGAAAGCTCTGTTTTTCCCCATTGAGGATGATATTAGCTGTGGGCCTTTCATATGGCTTTGATGATAAGGTATGTTCCTTCTACCCCAATGATCTTGATTGTTTTTATGAAGAATGGATGCTGTACTTTGTTAAATGCTTTTTTCTACATTTATTGACAGGATCATATGGTTCTTATCTTTTCTTCTATTAATGTGGTGTATCACATTGATTGATTTGCCAATATTGACCCAGCACTGTAGCCCAGGAATGAATCCCAATTGATCATGGTGAAGGATTCCTTTAATATACTGTTGAATTCAATTTGCTAGTATCTCAATTTGTTGAGAATATTTGCATCCATGTTCATCAGGGATATAGCCCTGTAATTCTCCTTTATAGTGGGGTCTTTGTTTGGTTTGGCAATCAAGGTAATGTTGGCTTCATAGAATGAGTCTGGAAGCTTTCCTTCCATTTCCATTTTTGGAACAGCGTCAGAAGAATAGGTATGAACTCTTGCTTTAAATGTCTTGTAGAATTACCCTGGAAAACTATCTGGCCCAGGACTCTTATTTGTTGGTAGATTTTTCAAAACCAATTCAATTCCTTCACTGGTTATGGGTCCATTCAAATTTTCTATTTATTCCATTTTCAGTTTGGGTAGTGTGTGGATGTCTAGGAATTTGTCCATTTCTTCAAAATTTTCCAGTTTGTTGGCATATCATTTTTCATTGTATTCTTGAATAATTGTTTGTATTTCTGTGGCGCTGGTTGTGATCTCTCCTCTTTCATTCATGATTTTATCTGTTGGGGTCCTCTTGCTTTTATTTTTAAGAACCCTGGCTAAGAGGTTATCAATTTTATTTATTCTTTCACAAAACCAACTCTTAGATTCATTGATCTGTTTTGTTTTGTTTTGTTTTGTTTTGTTTTGGATTCTATATTGTTTATTTCTGCCCTTATCTTTATTATTTCTCTCCTGCTGCTGGCCTTGGGCTTTCTTTGCTGCTGCCTTTCTAGTTCCTTTAGATGTGAGGTTAGGTTATGTATGTGGGACCTTTCTTGCCTCTTGAGATTGGTGTGAATTGCAATGTGTTGTCCTCTTAGAACTGCCTTTGCTGCATCCCAAAGGGTTTGGACTGTCATGTTTTCATTTTCATCTGCTTCCATACATTTTTTAATTTCTTCTTTAATATCCCAGTTTACCCCTTTATGTTTTAGTAGGATGTTCTTTTTTTTTTTTTTAACGTTTATTTATTTTTGAGACAGAGAGAGACAGAGCATGAACAGGGGAGGGGCAGAGAGAGAGGGAGACACAGAATCTGAAACAGGCTCCAGGTTCCGAGCTGTCAGCACAGAGCCCGACGTGGGGCTCGAACTCACGGACCGTGAGATCATGACCTGAGCCGAAGTTGGACGCTCAACCGACCGAGCCACCCAGGCGCCCCTAGTAGGATGTTCTTTAACGTCGATGCATTTGGGGGCTTTCCAAATTTTTTATTGTGGTTGATTTCAAGTTTCACAGTGTTGTGATCTGAAAATGTGCATGGTATGATTACAATCCTTTTGTACTTGTTGAGAGCTGTTTTGTGACCCAGTATGTAATCTATTTTCAAGAATGTTCCATGTGCCTTCAAGAAGAATGTGTATTCTGCTTTTGAATGAAAAGTTCTGAATATATGTTAAGTCCATCTGGTCCAATGTGTTGTTCAGAGCCATTGTTTCCTTATTGATTTTCTGCCTAGATGATCTTTCCATTGCTGCAAGTGGAGTATTAAAGTCCCCTCCAGAACAACAGTATTATCTACATGTTTATTTATGTTTGTGATTAATTGATTTTTAAGCCTGGGTGTTTCATGTTGGGGACATAAATATTTACAATGGTTAGCTCTTCTTGATAATGGACCCCTCGTTTATGATATAATGGCCTACTTCATCTCTTGTTACAGTGTTTGTTTTAAAATATAGTTTGTCTGATACAAGTATGGCTACTCCAGCTTTCTTTTGATGTCCCACAGCATGACAGATGGTTCTCCGTCACCTCGCTTTCAATCTACAGGTGTCCTCAGGTCTAAAATGAATCTCTTGTAGGCAACATATAGATGGATCTTGTTTCTTTATCCATTCTGATACCCTATGTCTTTTGATTGAGGCGTTCAGTCCATTTACATTCAGAGTGATTATTGAAGGAGATGGATTTAGTGTCATTGTGTTATCTACAGGTTTTGCACTTATGGTGATGTCTTAGTCCCTTGTAGTCTTTGCTGCTTTCCACTCACAGAGTCCCGCTTAGGCTCTCCTGCAGGGCTGGCTTAGTGATCACAAACTCCTTCAGTTTTTGTTTGGGAAAGCCTTTATCTCTCCTTTTATTCTTAATGACAGCCTTGCCAGATAAAGGATTCTTGGCTGCATATTTTTCCTATTCAGCACATTGAATATTTCCTGCCACTCGCTTCTGGCCTGCCAAGTTTCAGTGGACAGGTCTGCTACTACCTTTCTGTGTCTACCCTTGTAGGTTAAGACCTATTTTTTCCCTAGCTGCTTTCAGAATTCTCTCTTTATCTTTGTATTTTTCCACTTTCACTACGATATGTCATGGTATTGGCCTGTTTATCTTGATTTTGAAGGAAGTTCTCTGTACCCCTTGCACTTGAATGCCTGTTTCCTTCTCCAGATGAGGGAAGTTCTCAGCTATAATTTGTTCAAATAAACCTTCTGACCCTTTCTCTCTCTTCTTCTTCTGGAACACCTATGATACAGATTTATTTCATTTCAAGGAATCACTTAGGTCTCTAATTCTCCCCTCATGGTCTAATAATATCCTTGCCCTCCTGTTTTTAGTTTCATCCTTTTCCATAATTTTGTCTTCTATTTCACTTATTCTCTCTTCGACTTCTTCCATCCTTGCTGTCACTGCAGCTGGGTTATTTTGCATCTCATTTACAACATTTCATAATTCACCTTGATTATTTCATAGGTCTTTGATCTCTTCAGCAATAGATTCTTTGCTGTCTTCTATACTTTTTTCAAGCCCAGCTATCAGTCTTATGATGGTTTTTCTAAATTATTGTCCAGATATATTGAAGTTCTCTGGCTGTCATTTCATCCTGGAATTTCTTTTAAGGAGAATTCTTCCATTTCATCATTTTGGCTAGGTTTCTGATTTTCACATATTTTAATAGGTTGTTATGTGTCTTGCACCTGTAATTCCTACTATATTAAGAATAGGTCATACACTGCCCAGGTCCTGGGACTTCCAGAGTGCTTGTGGAGTGTGATCATGCACTCTGTTGCATATTTGGCTATTCTATCCCACTGCTCATGGTGGTGATGGTTTGGACCTTCCACCAGGTGTGTTTTCATTTGTTCGTTGAAGGAACCCTGGAAAAAGGAAAGGTGAGAGGAGCCTGATTCCCATGCAAAGAGAAAAATGAAAGGGGCATAAAAAAAGATAAGGAAGAAAATAAAATAAACTATAAAGTTTATTAACTATAAAGTTAATCCAGAGATGTGTAGAGATAAGTATCTCTGGGGACAGTGGAGAATGGGTGTGTTCTAAACCCATAATGCCCTCTCCTCACCTGTGCCTCCCAGGTGACTTGGATGAGGATATAATCCCGGAAGAAGACATCATTTCCCGAAGCCAGTTCCCTGAGAGCTGGCTATGGCGCATGGAGGATCTCAATGAACCTGCGAAAGATGGGTAAGGCTGAGACACCCCCCACCTTAACCCAACCCCAGGCCAGCTCCTATGGCACCCCAGACTGGACCACTTCATTTGTATGTACCCTATGCACCTCTTTTCTGGAATCACTGGGCAACTCCACAACCCAGCCTAGAAAGAAAATCAAGAGTCAGGCCCCCTCCATGTGCCCAGCCTCCACCCATCCCTCCAAATTGCCCCTTGGGACCCATCCACACCAGCTTCCCCCATACCTCTGACACCTGCCTCTTTTTAATACCCCCACTTCTCATCCATCCAGAATCTCCACAAAGACCATAAATATATTTTTGAAAGACTCCATCACCACCTGGGAGATTCTGGCCGTGAGCTTGTCAGACAAGAAAGGTGAGTGAAGTTGGTGCCCCCATGCTCAGCAGGCACAGACCCCAGGGACACTGGGCATTTTCTCATCCCATCCAGAGAGATCCCCTGTTTCTTGGTGTCTGACACTCTGCTCCCAGGTGACTAGAGGAGTGTCAGATCCTATTCTGTGGGAACATAGTGCTTTTTGTAAATAAATTTTCTTTTGAGAAAAGTTTTAGGTTCACAGCAAAATTGAGGGGAAGATACAAAGAGTTCCCACATACCTCCATTCCACCCACCCCTGACATACAATCTCCCCCATGTTGACATGCACAGTCTCTAGAATAATTTGCAACAAAAAACACCCTTAAGGGGTGATGTTGACATGTTGACAGGATAATGGGTAGAGTGATTAAGAAAATATAAAAGAGGAAGCAGGATGAAATGCATGATTGGAACATAGACAGTCAGATTGTGAATCTTGGGTAAAAGGTATCCCAGGGGGTGGGGGACTCACCACAGGGAGCTGGCAAGCCCTGGTCTAATGTGATGATCTCAGGCAGGCCTGAGAACAGGATGAGGAGAGAGAGGCAATGACTTTAAGACCAGATGAGTAATATTTTCATGTGATGATTTTGAAAAAATCAATGTGAATCAAAAAAAAAATCAATGATGAACAAAATATCTCCATTGTAAATAGAAGCCAGCACCACTCCGAAACATATTGGAGTTTGAGGCAAGAGGGAAAATGTGTGCCCCCTGCCCCCTGTGCCTGATTTAGGTACATTTTGTGGGGGGTTTTAATATTTATTTATTTATTTATTTTTGAGAGACAGAGAGAGCACGAGTGGGGGAGGGGCAGAGAGAGGGAGACACAGAATCCAAAGCAGGCTCCAGGCGCTAAGCTGTCAGCACAGAGCCCAACGCAGGGCTCGAACCCACAAACCTGTGAGGTCATGACCTGAGCCAAAGTCGGAGGCTTAAGTGACTGAGCGAATGAGGCGCCCCATGATTTAGGTATATTGTAAAGGTTAATTTTTTCCCTGAGCATTAAAGTAGTTGAAAAAAATATTGAAACATTAAAAAGGACACGTGAAGACTCAGGACAGGAGGCATGAATATCTCTTTCATGCGAAACCAACGTGTTTAATAATTTTGTTTTGTTACCATTTATAATACATTACACATCATTATCACTTCCCTTTCCTGGCTTCAAGATGTCCAAAACCTGCGTCTTTGCTTGTCTTGTTTTAACTGAGGGAACTGAAACTGGCAGTTTCTCCTGACCAAGGGAGGGTGGTGCATGCATTCATGGGGCACATACTTTTCCTTTCGTCTGGAGCTCCAGTAACAGCTCAGCACACTTCTGGTCGGTGGCCCCCGCCCATGCTTCAGATCAGAGCATCTTCCTATATCCTCGTTGTCCCTGTTCGCATATGGAGGGCCTGCATGAGGTTTCCTTGAAATAAGAAAGGTTCTTGCAGCTTGAAAAGAGAAAGTTGAAAGGCACAGTTTAGATCCCTGCTTCTGAAAGCCTGCTCCCTGAACCACTAGCAATCTGGCAAAGGTGCTTTCCCTGGGGGGTTGTAGAAATTCAGAATCTTGGACCCCACTCCTGACCTGCTGAATCAGAACCTGCATTTAACATGACCCACGGGGCAGGAAGTGGGGGTTGTGTGTATCTGGAGGTTGGGGAAGGCCTGTCCTGCACCAGGGTCTCTGCACCTCATCACTGATGTTGTTCAGGGCTGGGTGGTTCTCTGTGGAAGGTTCTCTGTGGAAGGTTCTCTGTGCAATATCGGATGTTGAGCAGCATTCGCAGCCTCTACCTACAAGACTTCAGGAGCGCCCCCACCCCCGTTGTAACATGTCCCCAAAATATCCCCAGAAGTTGCCCAATGCCCCCTGGGAGTGATGGGGGCAGCATCTTAAAGGGCCCTATGGTTTTTCTATTCTGCTCTCTGTACCCTTGTGACATCTTCTCAATACTGTTGTCTTACCAGGTACGATTATATTTTTAAGCTTATTTATTTATTCTGAGAGAGAGAGAGGCAGTATGTTTGAGGGAGGGGAAGATAGAGGCAGAGAGAGAGAATCCCAAGCAGGCTCTGCACTGTTGGCTGTACAGGGCCCAATGCAGGGCTCGAACTCATGAACCATGAGATCATGACCTTGAGCTGAGAACAAGAGTCAGATGTGTAACCGACTGAACCACTCAGGTGCCCTGGTTGATATTTTTTAATTAATGGGTTTTCTTAATTTTTTTAAATATTTATTTGTTTTTGAGACAGAGGCAGACTGCAAGCTGGGGTGGCGAGGGGCAGAGAGAAGGAGACACAGAACCTGAAGCAGGCTCCAGGCTCTGAGCTGTCAGCACAGAGCCCGACATGGGGCCCAAACCCACAAACTGTGAGATCATGACCTGAGCCGAAGTCGGACGCTCAACCGACTGAGCCACCCAGGGGCCCCTAATTAATGGGTTTTCTTAAACAATTTAGGTTTACAGAAACAACTGAGAATTACCACTCACTCCTCAATTCCCCCCAATTCCCGTCTCTAACCCTTTTTTGCATTAGGTGGTACCTTTGCCAAAATCTCTGGGACAACACTGATACATCATCATCAACTGCAGTCAAAAGCTAGGGTTCCCTTTCAGTGATGTACCTTCCGTGGGTTTGGACAAACATGTAGCTGTCCTTCCAGGGTCACGGAGAGTAGGCGTTTCTCTGCCTCAAACATAACACGGATGGTGTGTCAGAGGTCACTCTGTGTGTGGTTCTCTCTCGCTCCTTCCAGCTTGTTCAAGGGAAAAGCTAAGTCTGGTGCAAGGATGTCCTCATCTCCTCTGTAGGTCTTGACTGACTTGCATTAGCAAGGAGAGAGCAGGTCTGCTTTCTGCAGGCACAGCATGAGCTGGCCAGTATTTAACAAAACAAAACCGTTTTGTTTCCCTGGAGGTAGCCTCCTGTTTGTGGTGCAAAAGCTGGTTTTTCACCCACCAGAGTAAATTAAATCTGGCTTTAAGAATGTGAAAACAGGGGCTGCTGGCTGGCTCAGTTGGAAAAGCCTGTGACTCCTGATCTTGGGATTGTGAGTTCAAGCCCCACATTGGGTGTAGAGATGGCCAAAGATAAATAAGCTTTTTTAAAAATGTAAAAATGAATGGTAGATAAGAAATGGTAACTACCTCCCATGACTATAACAGACCCCTGTGAGAATGAGAAATAATGACCGTAGGTTAGGAAATAAGGATTTTCAAGGCTCAAGGTTCAGGCCTCTATTTTTTTTCCATTGCTGAAAAATAAGGTGTACAAATTTTTATGTATTTCTTTTCCTTAACTGTCTTTTTTAAATGTTTATTTTGAGAGAGGGGGGGAGAGGAAGAGCACACAGGCAGAGAGAGAGAAAGAGAATCCCTAGCAGTCTCCACGCCATCAGCTCAGAACCTGACACCAGACTGTAACTCAGGCACCCGGAAATCATGACCTGAGCGAAAATCAAGAGACAGATGCTTAACCGACTGAGCCACCCAGGTGCCCCAAATTTTAATACACCTTTGGTGCAACATTATTTTTATTTATTTTTTTAGTGTAACATTTCAATATTTTGCAAATTTTGCTTGCATCAACCGAGTGCTTGAATATAGCCTAGTAGCTGTTGAATCACAAATTAACCATCGCTTTTGCAGTCATTTTCACTGCCTGTAGATCAGCACTGTCCACCAGAAATACGATGCAAGCTGCATGTCATTTTAAATTTTCTGGGAGCCCCATAAAAAAAGAGGAGGTGAAATCAATTTTATCATACATTTTCTGTAACCAAATATCTCCACAATGTTATTCTTGCAACTTGTGGTAAATACGTTGAAAAAATATGCTGAAAAATATGTTTAAAAAAGCCCACCATCACGCTAATGATAATGTTATAATAATCATCTATTGATATTAAGAGTAACCTATTAATATCTCGAAATTGTGAAAGATGCATTTTGCTTTTGTTTGTACTAAGCCTTTGAAATCTAGTACATAATTTATGTCTGCAGAGCATCTCAAGGAGGGTGCTTTTTTTTTTTAAGATTTTAATTTTATTTGTAAGTCATCTCCACACCCCACGTGAGCTTGAACTCACGGCCCCAGATCAAGAATCACACCCACCACTGACTGAGCCAGTCAGTGGAAAGGCACCCCTAGCCTTTCATTGGAAATACTTTGATCTGTATTGTAGGATTTGCAAAATGTACAGCTGAAAAGGTAGGTTGGCATATGCAAATTGTTCCAAACATGTGTTAAAAAGTTTTCTGAGCTAGCCACATTCCAAATGCCCAGGGACCAGAGAGAGCTCAGGCTACCATTTTGGAGAGCCCAGGTATGGACCCTTCGGGTGTGCTCAAACCCTTCCCCCTGCACACCTACCTATGAGTAAAACTACAAGAAGAAAATGGAAACCGTACATGAGAGTGACTCCCAGCTGCCACCACTATCGGTAATGTGTCACCTGTGCAATTGTTTAGCCCCTGGGCTTGCACAAACACAGGCTGAGCCTGACACAGCTCCCGCAGTGAGGGGTAAGCACTGAGAGCCTGTCCACCTCCTTCCCTTGACACTCCACTCCTGGGCAGGGATCTGCGTGGCTGACCCCTATGAGGTCACGGTGATGCAAGACTTCTTCATCGACCTGCGGCTACCCTACTCTGTCGTGCGCAATGAGCAAGTGGAGATCCGGGCCGTGCTCTACAATTACCAGGATGTTGGGGAGCTCAAGGTGGGTTCCCGGGGGGGTGGGGGCAGAGGAATGATGGAGAGCTTGGATGGTTGGGGGAGGTGGCCGTGGCACCTGCCCCCCTGACTGATACTCTCTCCCTGGCAGGTGCGGGTGACCCTGCTCTACAACCCAGCCTTCTGCAGCCAGGCCACCGCAAGGAAACCATATCAGCAGATTCTGAACATCCCAGCCAAGTCCTCAATAGCCGTGCCTTTTCTCCTCGTGCCTCTGAAGGTCGGTCTCCATGAGGTGGAGGTCAAGGCTGCGGTCTACAATCGTTTCCTCATGGATGGTGTCAAGAAACCCTTGAAGGTCGTGGTGAGTCCTTGGGGCACCTGCAGTCCCTTGTCCTTTGGGAGAGGCTCCTGTCTCCCCATGCTGTCAACCCAGGTTGGAGACACTGACTCTGAGACACCAAGAGTGTCCGGTGTCCAGCTTAGGATGCTTGGGAGTCCTACAAGTTCGGAAGCAAGGCCAGGATTAGGGTGAGTAAGTGCGAAACACTTACATTTTCACTCTTTCCTAGTGATGAACATTCTCAAATATAATAGAAGATCAAGTCTTCAATAAAAATAAAAGCCTCATATCATCTTTCCTTAATATTTTCAAGCAAAATGTGAGATCATAAGAGCAACAGTGTTTTAATGCAATATTGTAAGGAATCAAAATTAATGCCAAAAAATCCATGATACACAAAAGATCGAAATTTTAAATAGAGACAGTGCCAAGTCAAACCACAATAGGAGCCTGAAGCTAAAGGACAAATGAAGGCCCCCATCTACGTGTCTTTTTTAATGGTTGAAATTGTTTAGTGGTTAATTTTCCCCTGTAACGTTAAAGTCATTGAAATAACAATGAAACATTAAAAAGCAAATGATTTAGTGTGGAGGTTCCTCAAAAAATTAAAAATAGACCTACCCTATGACCAGCAATAGCACTGCTAGGAATTTATCCAAGGGATACAGGAGTACTGATGCATAGGGGCACTTGTACCCCAATGTTTATAGCAGCACTCTCAACAATAGCCACATTATCGAAAGAGCCTAAATGTCCATCAACTGATGAATGGATAAAGAAATTGTGGTTTATATACACAATGGAGTACTACATGGCAATGAGAAAGAACGAAATATGGCCTTTTGTAGCAACGTGGATGGAACTGGAGAGTGTTATGCTAAGTGAAATAAGCCATACAGAGAAAGACAGATGCCATATGGTTTCACTCTTATGTGGATCCTGAGAAACTTAAGAGAAACCCATGGGGGAGGGGAAGGAAAAAAAAAAAAGAGGTTAGAGTGGGAGAGAGCCAAAGCATGAGAGACTCTTAAAAACTGAGAACAAACTGAGGGTTGATGGGGGGTGGGAGGGAGGGGAGGGTGGGAGATGGGTATTGAGGAGGGCACCTTTTGGGATGAGCACTGGGTGTCTTATGGAAACCAATTTGACAATAAATTTCATATATTGAAACACAAAAAAAAAACAAAAATAAAGGATAACAGAGCCTAACTCAAAAAAAAAAAAGAAAATGATTTAAAACTGACAGCGTTATATTACAGTGAAATATCTTATTTATACCCAAACTAGAATTTATAATATTTATTTCCTTAATGGAACCAAACTCTTTTTTTTTTTTTTTTAGATTTTATTTTTAAGTAATCCCCACACTCTATGTGGGACTCGAACTTACAACCCCAAGGTCAAGAATCCCATGCTCTTCCATCCAGGCAGACAGGCGCCCCCAGGAGCACAATCTTAATTATCCCTTTTATCAGGGGTCCCAGTGTGGCTCAGTGTGGCACCAATGAGAAGAAACCCCAGAGGACACCGGAGCCTACACAAGGCTCCCCAGAGCCAGTGTGTCCACAACTCCCAATTCTGCACCCTCTGATGCTGGTAGCTTGAAATCTACTGTGGCAGGGATGTTTGCAGGATGGAAACTGCCAGTGCCACAAATCAGGATCTTTTCTTCCTGGAGAGATGGCTACCAAATGTTTACCAGCATGCCACGGAGGAGACTGGGTCTCCAAAGGAAAATGTGTGCATTAGTACCAGCTTCAAGGAGAATGTGTGATGGAAGGGCACAAACAGCAGCAGTCCAGCATGGAAGGAGAGCTTCACTTGGGACACTGATAATAAGATAGCCCCTAGTTTAACTGAGCGCTTACTAAGTGCCAGGCATTGTACTCAGCACTTTATGCACATTCTTTTATTTTAAGGACATTTGAGAGGCAGTGGGGGTAAACTGACTCCCAGTCACAGAACTAGGATGGGTGATGCCATCGTGCCCATGCCCTGCTGATCAGCTGTGTCTGTTCTTTTATTCACCTGACTTCCCCCTCCCCCATCCCATCCCAACACTGTTCAGCCTGAAGGGATCAGAGTCGACAAAACTGTGGCCGTTCACACACTGGATCCAGAAAACCGGGGCCAAAGTGAGTCAGCCACAGCAGAAGGGTGAGACCTGGGGGTGCGGGGTAGGGGATGAATCAGGGCCTTGTGGGAGAGGGTGACACCATGGGTCCCTCCCATTCCACTGGCAGACGGAGTGCAGCGAGAGGAGGTCCACGCCGCAGACCTCAGTGACCAGGTACCAGACACAGATTCAGAGACCAGGATCCTCCTGCAAGGTGAGCTGCCACTGACCCTCGCCCAGGAAGGCACAGCTCTGGAGAAGGGGACCTAATTTCTCCTAATTCTGGGCACGTATACTACCGTGTGTCCCTTGCCTCCACTACAGCTAGAACAGCAGGCCACCTCCCTGATCTGTTTTATAGAGGGTTCCAGGCAGTATTTAGTTCAGCAAATAGCCTTTGCTGATAGAGAAGCTTAAATGAGAAACAGTATAGTTCAAGAGCAGGAAATTCTGGAACTAATTGCCTGAGTTGGACGACTGGAGCCAGAAGGGAAAAGAAGTTCCTGGAAAAGCACCTTGTAACCTGTAAGCTGTAAGGTTTTGGGGAGAGACCCTTGGTTTTCTCATCTGTGATGGGGTGAATAATAGTACCTATATCAAAGGCTTGTTGAGAGGATTAAATGAGATACTGTCTGATGTTTCTCTAGAACAGCGCCTGGCAACAGCATTAAGCATGATCTAAGTATTGGTGACGATTGTTCTAGAATTAATCTGCCACTTGTAAGAGGCTCAGGGAGCAGATTTCTGTGAAGCATAAGACCCCCTTCCCTACAAATGTAGATACCCTCCCCACTCCCCTACCCCCGCCTCCTACCTCCTACCATCACATCCCCTCAGCCCCCAACTGCCCCGGACCTCTTTGGCACTGGCTGCCTGGAGCCTGGGATCGCTGGGGACAGCCCTGACCCTTCTCACCCCACCCCATGGTGGGTGAGTTGCTTGAGCCCTGTCCTCCCGCCCGGTTGCAGGGACCCCGGTGGCTCAGTTGACTGAGGATGCCATTGACGCGGAGCGACTGAAAAACCTCATCGTGATCCCCTCGGGCTGTGGGGAGCAGAACATGAAAAGCATGACGCCCACGGTCATTGCCGTCCATTACCTGGACCAAACGGACCAGTGGGAGAAGTTGGGACCCACAAAGAGAAAGGAAGCCTTGCAGCTCATCGAAAAGGGTGGGTCTGCCTGGGAGACCCTCTCTGCTCCAGCCACCTCCAGAGCAGGGTCCTCCCTGAGACCCAGGCCCCTTTCCAGGCCACGCCCTTCCTCTAAGCTCCTCCCCTTTCAGGATCCCTTCTTTTCAAAGACCTCCCCTGACCTTTGCCCTCTCTGAGACCCTGGGCCCCTCTGAGCCCTCTAGAACTCCCTGTCTCACTGAGGCCCCCTTGCCCTGAACCCCCTTGAGATCCTTCGCCTCTCTGAACCCCTCTCCTCTGAGAACTCCTTCCCCTTTTAGAAGTCCCTTCCGCTCTCCCAGCAGACTTCCCTGCTCAGCCCTGAGCCCCCTCATTCCTCCCTGAACCCCTGTCTCGCCCCTCAGAGAATCCTTGTCCCCTGAGCCCCTCCACTCAGCCCCTGCTCCTCTGGAGACACTTCTGGCTTCCCTGCAGGGTACTCCCAGCAGCTGGCCTACAGACAGGACAATTCGGCCTATGCGGCCTACCTGGACAGGAAGCCCAGCACCTGGTGAGCGGTTCTGGCACCCCACTGAGCAGGCCCACCTGGGGTGTTCCAGCCAGGTGTCGCCCGAACACGCTGTGCTATGGACCCTCAGCCCACAGAGATGAGGCGCCCACCTTGAGCTGCCACGTGGCCTGTGGACATTAAGCGCCCCCTGTGGCTAGGCTGGCGCCTGACTTGGGTGGAGAAGCTGGGCCAGCTTGTAGGCCCCGCCCCTCTCTGCTCATTGGCTTCCTGGAATGGCAGTCTCTGGATCCCGGAGGCGATTGGCTGATGCTTTGTGCCGCCCACAGGCTGACAGCCTACGTGGTCAAGGTCTTCTCTCTGGCTTCCAACCTCATTGCCATTCAGGCCGATGTCATCTGCGGGGCGGTCAAATGGCTGATCCTTCACAGGCAGAATCCCGACGGGGTCTTCCGGGAAGATGCGCCCGTAATGTCCCAAGCAATGACTGTAAGAAGCATGGGTTTCGGGCAAGCTGGGGGAGGGACGACTGGAGTCACAGGATAGACAGGAGAAAGGCTACCCCTCAGCTGAGAGTGTCACTTTCCCAATGCAAAGACCAGAGACCTTCAGAGGCTAGTGCAACACCGAAGTCCCTCCCCCTTCACTCTGAAAATATAGAACCCTTCCCAGCTGTGGTTCTCCAAATGTGGTCCCCAGGCCAGTAGCTGCATAATCACCTTCAAACTTGTTAGAAAAGTATGATCTCAATATAGACTTGAGATGCAGGAATCAGAAACTTCAGGAGTAGGGCCTAGGAATCACAGTTGCTACAACACCCCCTCCCCATGCCATGAGGTGCTGATGCATGCATAAGGTGGAGAATCACTTCCTTAGCCTGACATGTCAGATTTCCAATCACACCATCCCCCTACCCCCATCACATGCCATCTGTACTGCAAGGAGCTTTGCTCTATCCAGCCACAGGGCCTTTGCACATGCTGTTCTCACTGTCTGGCATACCAACCCTGGTCATCCTACAGGGAAATCTTTCCTGATCTCCACAACTGAGTCACACTCCCACTGTCCATTCTCAATGCCACATCCACTTTTCCTCCTGCACAGCACTCATCAATTTGTAATGATATATCTACTGGTGAGCCAATTGGTTCATGTCTGTCTCCCCTACTAGATGGGGAACACTATGAGGGTTGGGGCTAGTGTCTAGTTCTTGCCCACCATCTTATCCACAGCACCAGCAACAATTGCTGAATCAATGAATACTGAAAAGTGTGGCCCACCTAGGGAGATACTGATGAGAGATTCAACCCTGCCTTGACCTGCTGACCCTACAAGAGGTTTGGTCAGCATGTGGGGACACAGTGGTCATACTATCCTTGTTTCTTGCTTCCCATTCTAGGGTGGCTACCAGGAGAATGAGGAGAAGGATGTGTCCCTCACAGCCTTTGTTCTCATTGCACTGGAAGAGGCTAAAGATATTTGCAAGCAAAGGGTCAATGTAAGTGTCTGCCACCCTCTCCTTCTCCCCTCCCTACCCACGGCACATCCACCTTGGAGGGTGGGCTGTTGCATTCAGGTGATTCCCGGTCCTCCCAGTGCAATAGCAGCCACCACAGCAGCCATAATGCCCATAAAACCATAATAATTCCCAGCATTTTTTGAGCATTTAACTAAGATGCTCATCTAGGTGCTGCACATGCTAAGTCCTGTAATCCTTCTAAGAGTCCGAGACGTAGGCTACTCTTCTTATCCCCAGGTTACAGAGGAGAAAACTAAGACAGAAAGAGATCAAAGAATGGGTCCTTTCTGCCTGCTTTACCCTGTCCAGAGAGTGTCAGCCAATTTCAACAAAAGCCCCCTCGGCCTGCTTTCCCCATCACTGCTACATGATCAGTGCAGCATACCTTGCTGCTTCCCTGAAGAAAAGGCACAACCCAGACCCAAGAACACATCAAGGCTACTCTCTTAGTCCAGGAGATCTTTTAGGAAATTTTCCAAGGGGCCCATGTCCCCAAAGGAAATGATTACAAATATTGGCTCACGGCTGTCTCTTTTTCCTCTGGTTTTGGTTCTGAAGCAGAGAAGCTTAGAAAGATGGACTCCCGAGAGTCTCTGCAATTACTCCCTCTGCTTTGTCCTGGGGTTTGAGAGTGGTTTGTTTGACCTTAGCTTGCCAAGTTAGAGAGCCCAGGATTTTGCCTCAGGCAGCTGCCCCTCCCTTCATCGGGCTCAAGATAGAGGGGACAGGGCTGTTGACTTGAGGGCCTCAGAGGGACCCAGGCCGTTCTGGGCCCAATAATTCCTTTCTCCCTGCCACCCAGCCTGCCCAACAGAACTTGGCTGCCTTCCTTGGGGAAATAGCCAGACCAAACCTACAGCTTTCAGATACCCATAGGTTAAATTCTGATTGGCCCACCCCGGGTCAGGTGGTCATACCTGGTCCAATCAGCTGAGGGCAGGAAGTAGGTCTTACTGGGCAAATATGGCTGCTTCCACTGTGGCCGAGTGAATGAAAGACCGAAGTTTCTGCAAAAGTTAAGAGTGGATGGAGAACAGGCAGCTGGGCAGGGAAGCTGGGCAGCTGGGAAAGGATTAGTTTCTGCTGCAAGGCACCAACATTTTCTTCTACAAAATGGCAACACTGTAGCAGGATTCTTGCAGAGAGAGTCGTGACATAGAGGCTTATTTTCCAGGAAGCAACTTTATTCGTGCCAGCAGGCTCAGTTGGGTTCATACCCTAAGAACTGAGCCCCTAACTCCAGGTGGCATAGTGTTTTACATATATTTTACTCCTTTGTCTCCCATATATGGTAACACACAAACATGCAGTCTGATCAAGGGATCTCATGTTACAGGGTCATGAGGGATGTCAAGTACTCTTATAGCCAGGTTGCCTGAGGTTTTGTTTTTGTTTTCTTTTGTTTTTCCTTAGGGAGGGGCCCTACCACAACAGTATAACTGAGCATAGCATAGGCTATAGAAGCAGATTGCTGGGGTGCAGATCAGGAGTGTGCTGGAACTAGGGTGCCTGGGTGGCTTGGTCGGTTGAGCCTCTGATGTCAGCTCAGGTCATGATCTCCCTGTTAGGGAGTTCCAGCCTGGTATTGGGATCTGCGCTGACATCTTGCAGCTTGGAGCCTGGAGCCTGCTTCTATTCTGTCTCTGTCTATCTGCTGCTGTCCTCTCTCTCTCTCTCAAATACCAATAAACATTAAAAAAAAAAAATTAAAAAAAAAAAAAAGTGTGCTGGGATCAGTCTGTGAAAGCCAACCGTTAAACTTCCAGGGCTTTCACAAGCTAGTTGTTAAACACAATCATTCTTTTCAAGCAAATTATGTAAACTGACTTTAAACACTAAGCATTAAAAGCAAAGGTAAGAAACGCTCAAAACTCATCACTTCCTGATTGTTTCATTACTTTCCCTCATTATCTATGACAAATCTATCCATCTCGAGGTTATGTACCTATAAGGTGGAAATGCTATCTAATTCTGTGCTACTGCCCCCCTCCGCCCAACTCTGCATTCACTGACTCCACATAGTTTGAAATTGGCCACGGTAATATTTACACCAAGAAAGTTGGCGAACGCTGCACATCATGGCTTCCTCCTTCCATCATCTCTCTGGGTCTCAATCTTGTCATTCGTGCAGTAGAGATGATGATGAAAATAATGCCAACCCCATAGGATCCTGAAGTTCAGCGATTGCCTGTGTGACTGCCATATAGTAAGTGTTAAGTGTGAAGCTGATGATTAGAGAAGAGGTTTCCCAGTGGGGTGCTGAAGCTGGGTCATGCTAGGTCATGAGTGTCTATCTGCGACACATATTCTCCCCTTTATGTTGAGGGCCATTACGTTGGTAGCTTGAAATTGCCCACAGTGGGATCATTTACACCACAGTAATCGGCAGGCGATAAAACAGACCCCTGGCCCTCATACACACTCCGGAGAGCTGGTGCTTAAACTGTTACCAAAACACCACTGGGTATATAAACTATCCCAGGCACATCAGAGTTACTCAACAATGAGGCAGTTCACGGAGACTAAAATGTCTGGAAAACCCAAAAAAGAAAAAAAAAAAAAAAGACAGATTCTAAACAAATATGTCCCAAGGACAGAATCCTTCCTCATACCCAAGAATTCGCATTTGTGTGATGCTTACCAGCTCTCTGTGGTTGCAATGTCCAACTTACCAGAGAACCAATCCTCTTTCTCACAGAGCCTGGAAAAGAACATCAATAAGGCAGGAGATTATATTGAATTCCACTATAGGAACCTGCAGAGACCATATTCTGTGGCCATTGCAGGCTACGCCCTGGCCCGATTAGGCAGGCTGAAGGAAGATCTCCTCGAAAAATTTCTGAGCACAGCCCAAGGTGAGTGGCAGCCTGGTGAAGAACAGAGGCATGCATGGCCAGGGTTTGGGGGTGGTCATCTTGAGCTGGCATGTGGCTCTAAGCTATGCTACGATGGGCAGCTTCAGGTTGAGCTGGAGTGGATGGTGCTAAGCCCTGCTTGGTGAATGGCTCTGAGGTGTCAGAATCCTCACTGTAAGCTACACAAGCAAGAAGGTAGCATCATTCATTCAACAGCTATGTTTTGAGCACTTGCTATGACACAGGAACAAGGACGTGGGCTCTGACATCAGACAGACCCAAATTCAAATCCCCCTCTGCCACATTCTCACTGTGTGACTTTGTAAAAGTCACGGACCCTCCCTGGACCTCATCTGAAGAAGATACTTACATCATAGGTGGTTGACAAGATTAAAGGAGTAATGTAGGTAGAAGGTCTAGCATACAGTGAGAGCTCTATTCCGATGTGTTGTCATCATTATCTCAAGGGTAATTAGGATTAGATAAGATAATGCCATAGGGAATTTAGCACAGTGCCCAGCACACAGTGAGCACTTAATCATTGGCTCAGGTAATATACTGCATCAGGTTTGCACTCACTGATGTAACATATGTCAGGACATATACTGAGGTGGTTTAGCACAATGGAAGCTTGTTGTTGGTGGACAGCTCTCTTCCAGACAGTCATGTGGAGATCTGGGCCTCTATCTTTTCATGACTGCCACCACGGGGTGCTTGGGATCCACTCCATCTAAGCATAAGGGGAAATGGTCAGGTGGATTGTTTAAGGGAGGTAGACCAGGCATGGAAGGGGCCCCTAACATTGCCAGTGTCCATTCCATCATCCAGAGTTCAGTCATGTGGCTGCACCTGCCTGCAAAGACATATGGGAGATGCATTGCAACTGTGTGCCCAGGAGAAGGGAGCAGTGTTTTTTTTTTTTTTTAATGTTCATTTATTTTTGAACAAGAGAGCGCAAGCATGGGAGAGGCAGAGACAGTGGGAGACAGAGACTGCAAAGCTGGCTCTGTGCTGACAGCAGACATCCTGATGTGGGGCTTGAACTCCTGAACCATGAGATCATGACCTGAACCAAAGTTGGAAGCTCCACCGACTGAGCCACCCAGGTGTCCCTGAGGAGGGAATGCTTTTTAATGATGATCTCTGCCACAAGTGCTTTTGTGAGCACTTGGGACATCGCAGTGAATACAGCACAGCCCTTGCCAACATGGTTCACACTCCAGTTGAGGAAACAAATGAGTAAATAGATTGCTATAGAGCATCACAGTGCTAGGACAGGACAGCACATGATGTTTTAAGAGACAGAGGGAGGGCCTCACAAACTCTTGGGGTGCCATTGAAGCTGAATTGTGCAGGATGGGATTAACCGGGAATACATAGAGGGTACAGAATATGAAAAGGCCCAGGAAGTAAGAATGATGATGGAAAGTTTAGGGAATCTCCTGTAGATCAGTGGGGCTGCAGTTGAGAATTGAAATGGAAGAGTGAAGGTTAATGAAAGAAGAGAGTGAGGCAGGAGCCAGCAGATTGAGGGCCTTGGATGTCAGTCAGGACACCTGAACACCAAGAAGTCTATTGTGAGTCTTTTTCTGAGTTTTCTTGAGCCATCTCAGGCTGGACTGTGCAGTGAGCATGGGGAACGGGATGGGGGGTGGTGCATCTCTTTGCAGAGAAGACAAGTTGGGAGGAGCCTGGCAAGCACCTCTACAACGTGGAGGCCACATCCTATGCCCTCTTGGCCCTGCTGCTGCTCAAAGACTTTGACTCTGTACGTCCCATCGCCAGCTGGCTCAATGAGCAGAGATACTACGAAGGTGGCTATGGCTCTACCCAGGCAAGTGACCCCATATCCCCCAGGCACCTGCATGCCTACCTCCTCTGGCTTCCCACTGGTCTCCCAGAGAACATGTTAACCAAGAGGGGCAGTCCTTCTGTCCCACAAGCCACAGTGGCTGTAATGGAATTGAGAGGTCAGGATTTTTTAGTTGTGAACCCAGTGGTGGATTCCAGACTACATTCTGGATGCCCAAGCTGTGTTCTGAGCCTCCTGATATCTAGACCATGTTCTCAGTTCCACCAGGCTCCCAGTATTAGCTCATATCTTCCTGTGGTATCTAGACCAGGATCTCAGTTCCACCAGCTCCCAGTGTTAGTTCATCTTATTGTGGGTTCTAGATCATGTTCTTGGACATCATCTAGGACATCATATAAGCCTCTCTGACCCAGGAGACTGGGTTCTAGGACATGGTTTCAATAGCCTCAGGCTCCAGTTGACCCCTTTCTTCCTGGCAAGCTGCCAGTCTCTGTCCATTTGAAATCTAGAGCATATGATCAGTATCCCCAAGCTCCAAATTCATTCCTTTTTTTTTAAATTTTTTTATTTTAACGTTTATTTACTTTTGAGACAGAGAGAGAGCATGGGCAGGGGAGGGGCAGAGAGAGAGGGAGACACAGAATCCGAAACAGACTCCAGGCTCTGAGCTGCCAGCACAGAGCCCGACGCGGGGCTCAAACCCACGGACCACGAGATCATGACCTGAGCCGGAGTCGGACGCTTAACCGACTAAGTGACCCAGGCGCCCCTCCAACTTCATTCCTTTTACACAAATGGGTTCTAAACACATTCCCAGTGGCTCCAAACCTTTGTCCTAGACTCTGCCCTGGATGGGTTGTGCCATATTTTCAATGGTGCTAGAGTTTCAGTCTTATACCTACAATTTCTGGTGGATTCTAGACCTGTTCTCAGTGTGTCCAAGCTCTTGTCTAAGCCACTGTCCCTTGGAGAATCAAGAACAAGTCCTCAGTGTCTAACAACCCCTAATCTTATCCTCACCTTCTCTGGGGCAGGGGGTCCTAAGCTATAGTCCCAGTACCCCCTTCCCTCTGATCTGAGTCTCTTCCTTCCCCAGTGGGTTCTAACCACTTTCTCGGTCTCCTGGCTCACCTTCATTCTTTCTCATGGGCTCTAGGCCACCTTCATGGTGTTCCAGGCCTTGGCCCAATTCCAGAAGGATGTCCCTGACCACAAGGACCTGAACCTGGAAGTATCCATTGAACTGCCCAGCCGCAGCTCTGCCATCAGGCACACCATCCTCTGGGAATCTGCTAGCCTCCAGCGGTCAGCAGAGGTACAACTGCCTAGCCAAATGCTTGCCGTCCCCCTCCACAACAACCAGTGTTGGCCACGGGCAAGAAATAGGGCATATGACTGTAGCAACCAGGGGAAGGCTTGGTTCCCAAATCCTCTCTCTTCTCTCCCTGCTCCCTGCAGACCAAGAAAAATGAGGATTTTGTAGTAACAGCTAAAGGGAAGGGACAAGGCACCTTGTCGGTAAGGAACAGGAACACACACCAGCTTGGCCCGCCTTCTCTCAGCCCCTCTGGCCCCGAGGGACCCTCTTCTCAACTCAAGTGGGCTGACACTGCATTGCCCTGTGATCTCACCAGGTGGTGACAACGTACCATGCCAAGCTCAAAAGCAACCACACCTGCAAGAAGTTTGACCTCAAGATTAATGTACGACGAGCTCCTGAAGATGGTAAAAGAGTTAAGACCCTACCTCTTACCCTTCCCCCGCCCTCATTCTAATGTCTGCCTCCTTCCTGAGTTGGGACCCAGGGACACCCCCCTCCCATTCTTCTGTCTGTGTTTCTAGTCAAGAGGCCTCAGGAAGCCCTGGACACCATGATCCTTGACATCTGTACCAGGTAAGTGATGGGTCACTGGGGGTCATCTTGGCCATTCCTCTGTCTATAGCAAGACTTCTCCTTTCCATGACCTAATCCTTTCTAAGAGCGTATTGTGCATCTGGTATTGTCTGAAGTACCTGCCAGGAGGTGGGTACCCCAGGCAGTCCTCACTTTGCATTGGCAGTCCAACACGAGCTATGGCCCCATAACCTGAAATTATTCCAGCAGTGTCAACAAATCAGTGGGGGAAGTTGCCATTGTTGCATGACCTTTAAAGCGTTTATCACAGCTTCAGAACTCTCAAACTGCCAGTTAGGAAGGTACAGAGAAATGGAAATTACAGTAACATGAGAATTTGTTTAGTATGCTGTAAACTACAACATTAGAACATGGAGATAACAAGCAATTCTTGTTCTCCTTTGTAAAACACTTACCAAAAGTGCTGTGGGTCTTCCTTCTGTTGTGTCACTTGGGATAAGGACTGAGCAGGCATCTTTCCTATGACATAGTGAATTGTCACGCTCCCTTCTAAGTTAAGTCAGCTTCCAACTCTAATCTTTTGAGCGGCCGATGTCACAAGACAGCCGGTCGGTCCCTCCAATGGCAGCAAGGGTGACATTCGCACAGTCTGCTGTTCCTTCTCTAACTCCATTTCTGTGCTTTCAAATTTTACCTCCAGTGTCTTCGTTTCTCTGCTGCCTTTCATCTTGGCTGGCAGATCCCTCTGCCAGTTGACCAGTTTTGTGAAACGTCATGCGGCTTATCCCTGGGAGATAAGGAAGTACCACAACCACAGGCCTTGCTATCTGTGCATGAACTGCTCAGTGACCCATCACGGACAGACTTTGAAAGGAATGACGTGATTGGTCACTGACCGTGATGCGTGTCTGTGATTTGCACAATGATTGGTGGACCCAAGATCCAGAGACAAGATTTGTGCTCGTACTTTATGCAACTGCGACTACTGTACCCTGGTGCTGGGGGCCTGGCGTTATTGAGCTAGACCATGGTAACATTTTCTCGTCTGCATTTTCTGGACGAACTGAGGCATGGAGAGGTCAAGCGACTCATCAAATGTCATTTGGAGCTGGGATTTGAACCCGTGCAAAGGGGCTCCAGAGCCTGAGCTTTTAGTCCCCTTGACCATGACACTGCCTTTCCTTCATTCCATTTGGGGAATGTTTCCCACAATCTAATATCCTTCTGTGCTGCTGTGTGGGAACCAGTAACCCCAGTCTCTGACCAGACCCCCTTGTGCAGACACTGTGCCCCAGGGCTGACCCTACCCTGGGACCCAAGTGCCCTCTCCCTGCCCTATTCAGGTACCTGGGAGAGCAGGATGCTACCATGTCGATCCTGGATATATCCATGATGACTGGCTTTTCTCCTGACACTGGTGACCTTGACCTGGTATGAAGGGCTTGGGCTTGTGGGCTGGGTCAGAGGGCGGAGGCTTCAGGAGGATATTCTTAAGTCTTATCCTTCCCCAGTTGAGCAACGGCATTGACAGATACATCTCTATGTACGAGCTGAACAAGGCCTTCTCCAATAAGAACACCGTCACAATCTACCTGGACAAGGTAAGGCTTCCGATGGGGATCTGACCTCTACCAGGCAGGCCTTCTTCTGGGCCACACCAGGCCCAGTCTAGGAAGTGAGGGGTCTGTGCTGCTGGGTGGTGGAGGAAGGGGCATAAAAAGAAGGTGGACAACCCAGGTCATCTCATCTTTTCTAAGCAGCTTACCTTCTGACCAGTCTCCTTCCAACCTCATTTTACACTTGCTTCCTCCAACTTCTCATCGTAGTCCTCAACAACTTTTGAAAGGAGCCACTTGGGTTTAAAAAATAAAGTGCTCAGTGCTGAAAAGCATTCCCCTTGCTCTGCACCCCGTGGGTTTTCTCTCTCCATGTTTGCTCTCCATCTGACTTTCTGTCACTGCCTTTCTCTCTAATATTGACTTGAGCTTCCTCCTCTCCCCTACTTACATCTTTCCGTTTCCCTATCCTCACATGCCCCCGCTAACTTCCAAAATTCCCAAAGTCTCCTCACCCCATATTAGTCAGCATAAGTAACACTAGCTGCTGTAATAAGCCTCTCAAGAATATGAGGGTCCCAACACAAGAGTCTTGTGCCTCCCACTCAGGTAAAGTCCAGCCGGGAGGCTAAAGGAAGGGTTTTCTGCTCCACACAGTAAGTCAGGGATCTGCTCACATTCCTTCTTGGGGCTCTGCAATCCCTAGGATCTTAGAGTCCTCTGCTGGACCCCTCCTCTCTGGAAGAAAAGAGGATTGTGCATGAGCTAGTGGTTGACGTTTTCTTGTACTGGAGTTTTTGTGCACTTAAATTTTTATAGGATTCCAACCTTACAGGGAAATTGCAGAGCAGTAAAACACAGTTCCATATACTCTCTACCCAACTTCATTAAGTGCTAGCCTGTTCCTCCAAGTACACCTGTCTATGCATATCTATTTCTGTTTCTCTCTCTCTCCCTTTCTTTGTCTTTATTTTTTCAGCTTGAATCGGGTATCATTGACATATAAAATTGTGTAAGTTTAAGGTGCATAACATAATGATTTGATGTATGTGTATATTGGGAAATGATTACCACCATAAGTTTACTTAACACATTCATTACTTCACATAGTTTTAATGCATGCGTGCGTGTGTGTGTGTGTGTGTGTGTGTGTGATGAGAACTTTTAAGATCTAGCCTCTCAATAAGTTTTTCTTTTCAATGTTCTAATATTTATTTATTTTGAGAGAGACAGAGAGAGAACACAAGCAGGGAAGGGGCAAAGAGAAGTAAAGACAGAATCCCAAGAAGGTTCTGTGCTGTCAGAGCAGAGCCCAATGTGGGGCTCAGAGTCACAAACCCATGAGATCATGACCTGACGTGAGATAGAGTCGGATATTTAACCGACTATGCCCTCCTGGTGCCACCCCAACAACTACTTTTAAATATAGCATTCAGTACCATTAACCATGGATGTTTTTATGGGCAGAGACAGCAGTCCGGTGGCCAGAACTCAATCACATGGCCACACTGAACTAGGAAAGGAAGCTGACAGGGATACTGTAGCTTCAAGCCTTGGCGAAGTTGAAAATGGCTGTGTTGAAGTGCTCATCAGTCTTTTGGTGGAGACTCCTGCTCCCTCACTTTCTCCACCACTGTCTCAACCCCCAGGACCCTATGCTGGGCTCCATTCCATGTCGCCCCACTGACCAGCCTCCTCCTTCCCCCCAGATCTCACACGACCTGTCGCGCCACTGACCAGCCTCCTCCTTCCCCCCAGATCTCACACGACCTGTCGCCCCACTGACCAGCCTCCTCCTTCCCCCCAGATCTCACACGACCTGTCGCCCCACTGACCAGCCTCCTCCCCCCACCAGATCTCACATGACCTGTCGCCCCACTGACCAGCCTCCTCCTTCCCCCCAGATCCCACACGACCTGTCGCGCCACTGACCAGCCTCCTCCTTCCCCCCAGATCTCACACGACCTGTCGCGCCACTGACCAGCCTCCTCCTCCTTCCCCCCAGATCTCACACGACCTGTCGCGCCACTGACCAGCCTCCTCCTTCCCCCCAGATCTCACACGACCTGTCGCGCCACTGACCAGCCTCCTCCTCCTTCCCCCCAGATCTCACACGACCTGTCGCGCCACTGACCAGCCTCCTCCTCCTTCCCCCCAGATCTCACACGACCTGTCGCGCCACTGACCAGCCTCCTCCTTCCCCCCAGATCTCACACGACCTGTCGCGCCACTGACCAGCCTCCTCCTCCTTCCCCCCAGATCTCACACGACCTGTCGCGCCACTGACCAGCCTCCTCCTCCTTCCCCCCAGATCTCACACGACCTGTCGCGCCACTGACCAGCCTCCTCCTTCCCCCCAGATCTCACACGACCTGTCGCGCCACTGACCAGCCTCCTCCTTCCCCCCAGATCTCACACGACCTGTCGCCCCACTGACCAGCCTCCTCCTTCCCCCCAGATCTCACACGACCTGTCGCCCCACTGACCAGCCTCCTCCTTCCCCCCAGATCTCACACGACCTGTCGCGCCACTGACCAGCCTCCTCCTTCCCCCCAGATCTCACACGACCTGTCGCGCCACTGACCAGCCTCCTCCTTCCCCCCAGATCTCACACGACCTGTCGCGCCACTGACCAGCCTCCTCCTTCCCCCCAGATCTCACACGACCTGTCGCGCCACTGACCAGCCTCCTCCTTCCCCCCAGATCTCACACGACCTGTCGCCCCACTGACCAGCCTCCTCCTTCCCCCCAGATCTCACACGACCTGTTGCCCCACTGACCAGCCTCCTCCTTCCCCCCAGATCTCACACGACCTGTCGCCACACTGACCAGCCTCCTCCTCCTTCCCCCCAGATCTCACACGACCTGTCGCGCCACTGACCAGCCTCCTCCTTCCCCCCAGATCTCACACGACCTGTCGCCCCACTGACCAGCCTCCTCCTTCCCCCCAGATCTCACACGACCTGTCGCCCCACTGACCAGCCTCCTCCTTCCCCCCAGATCTCACACGACCAGGAGGACTGCCTGACCTTCAAAGTGCACCAGTACTTCAACGTGGGGCTTATCCAGCCCGGGTCGGTCAAGGTGTACTCCTATTACAACCTGGGTGAGCAGCCCACCTAGGGTCGGGGGGGCTGGGCGGCCTGAGGGTCCAAGGGATCCGAGCGAGCCGGGGGCCTGAGGTCCCAGGGTTGGGGACCTGGCCTCTCCAGGTCTGAGGGACTGGAGCTGGGACTCCAAGCCCCTGGGTCTCTGGGCCGGAGGCCCTAGCCCTCTGACACCTCCCTGCCACTCTGCCCACAGATGAGAATTGCATCCGGTTCTACCACCCAGACAAAGAAGACGGGTTGCTGAGCAAGCTCTGTCACAAAGACGTGTGCCGCTGTGCTGAGGGTGGGTGCAGAGAAGCCTGGAAGGGTGGACACACAGCCCGGGATCCTCCTTCCATGGGGGAGGCCCAAGGGGGCTCTGAAAGCCCACCCCCATGGACACCCACACGGACCCAGGGGCGGGGGGCCCTGGTCAACGCGTGCGATGCGACCGTGTCCCCCGCTCGTCCACCACACAGAGAACTGCTTCATGCACCCGATGGATGAAAAGATCACCCTGGACGACCGTCTGGACAAGGCCTGTGAACCAGGAGTAGACTACGGTGAGCGGGCACGTGCATGTGGGTGCCCGGGTGAGCGACACTGTGTGGCCATAGCCGTGAGTGCCCCTGGCTGCATATGACCATACGTCAGGCTGTGGTTGCAGCCGATGTGTGTGTGGGTGTAAATGTGTTATGAGGGGCCATGAGTGCATGGGGAGCCATGCTGGTGAGTCGGCCGGGTGTGCAGCCAGTGTGAGAGCGGACATGCTTGTCTGCCCCTTGTGTGTGTGACATGGTAGTCGTGCCAAGCCATGGAGATGAGAGACAGTGCTTGTGGGGGATAGTGCATGGGAGGCTATGCGTAGGACTCCACTGTGGTGACTGTAATTGTGCACATGGCCGTGTGTGGCTGTGTGACGTGGTGGTTGTGGGAAGACATGTGGCAGGTGTGTTAGTGGGGGGCAGGGACTGTTGCACGTGTGGCTGTGACCCTGCATGGGTCTGCTTAGGGACGCCATATGCCCAGGTGCGCCTGCAGCTGAGGGTCCCCGCAGCCCCCGTTGCCCGTGACCCCACCGTCCTTCCCCTCCTCCCCCATCAGTGTACAAGACCAGGCTTCTCAAGAAGGAGCTGTCAGAAGACTTTGATGATTACGTAATGGTCATCGAGCAGATCATCAAATCAGGTCAGCCCTGCAGTCTGTGTTCTGTGTTTCCACTTCCTTCTTGCTGGTTCCCTGCCCTCCCCCACTCAGCGTCCCTGTCCGTCCCTTCCAGGCTCTGATGAGGTGCAGGTTGGACAGGAGCGCCGGTTCATCAGCCACATCAAGTGCAGAGAATCCCTGAAGCTGCAGGAGGGGAAACACTACCTCATGTGGGGCGTGTCCGCCGACCTGTGGGGAGAGAAACCCAAGTGAGTGTCAGCCCTGTGCATGCCCCACCCCCCGCAGTGGGCCGCCCCTTCCCATGCTTTCCCTGCCCTGATCCTGACCTGCCGTCCTCCCCGCAGCATCAGCTACATCATTGGGAAGGACACCTGGCTGGAACAGTGGCCAGAGTCTGATGAATGCCAGGATGAGGAGAATGAGAAGCTGTGTCAAGACCTGGCCAACTTCACTGAGAACATGGTTGTCTTTGGCTGTCCCAACTGACCCCTGCCCACAGTCCCCACAATAAAGCTTCCCTGAGAGTTCATGGGTCTCCCAAAGTCGGAAGGTCTTGGAGAGGGAGGAAGAGGCAGCTGTGATCCCCTGCTTCCTCCCCTGCAGCTCCTTCCTCCCTGTGGATCACCTGCACGTTTGCTTCCTCCCCCGGGGAGCCCGTGCCCACATGCACCTGCACTGCACCCGCACGTAGTCTGAAGTGAGCCTGCATTTGCGCCAAGTGCTCACCTACTTGCTTTCTTTCCACCTGCATCGTGACCTGTGTGTCCTCTGCCTCCTCCCCTGGGTCCTCACCAGTATCTTCACCTACATCCTTCTCTCATCCACTGTGTGGGTACCAGTATCGTCACCTGCCGTACCCCAGCCCTCACGAGCATCATTATGCACGAGGGCTCCACAGTCCTCTGCCTACTCACCTTCCTCCCACCTGGATCCTCCGCCTCCTCACCTTCCTCCCCACCTGGATCCTCTGCCTCCTCACCTTCCTCCCCAACTGGATCCTCTGCCTCCTCACCTTCCTCCCCACCTGGATCCTCTGCCTCCTCACCTTCCTCCCACCTGGACCCTCCCCTCCTCACCTTCCTCCCACCTGGATCCTCAGCCTCCTCACCTTCATCCCAACCTGGATCCTCAGCCTCCTCACCTTTTTCCCACCTGGATTCTCTGCCTCCTCACCTTCCTCCCCACCTGGATCCACCACCTCCTCACCTTCCTTCCACCTGGATCTTCAGCCTCCTCACCTTCCTCCCACCTGGATCCTCCCCCTCCTCACCTTCCTCCCCACCTGGATCCTGTCTTCTCACCTTCATCCCCACTTGAACCCTCTACCTCCTCACTTATTCCCCACCTTAATCCTCCAACACCTCACAATCCTCCCACCTGTACCCTCCACCTCCTCACCTTCCTCCCACCTGGATCCTCCCCCTCCTCATCTTCATCCCCACCTGGATCCTTCCCTTCCTCACCTTCCTCCCACCTGGATCCTCTGTCTCCGCACCATCATCCCCACCTGGATCCTGTCTCTTCACTTTCCCCCCACCTGGATCCTCCCCCTCCTCACCTTCCTCCCACCTGGACCCTCTGCCTCCTCACCTTCCTCCCACCTGGATCTCCACCCTCCTCACCTTCTTCCCACCTTGTCCTCCACCTCCTCACCTTCATCCCCACCTGGATCCTGTCTCCTCACCTGCCTCCACACTTGGACCCTCCCCTCCTCACCTTCCTCCCACCTGGATCCTCTGCCTCCTCACCTTCCTCCATTCTGGACCCTCACTCTCCTCACCTTCCTCTCACCTGGATCCTCCCCCTCCTTACCTTCCTCCCATCTGGACCCTCACTCTCCTCACCTTCCTCCCACCTGGATCCTCCCCCTCCTTACCTTCCTCCCATCTGGACCCTCACTCTCCTCACCTTCCTCCCACCTGGATCCTCCCCCTCCTCACCTTCCTCCCATCTGGACCCTCACTCTCCTCACCTTCCTCCCACCTGGATCCTCCCCCTCCTTACCTTCCTCCCATCTGGACCCTCACTCTCCTCAACTTCCTCCCACCTGGATCCTCCGCCTCCTCACCTTCCTCCCACCTGGATCCTCTGCCTCCTCACCTTCCTCCATTCTGGACCCTCACTCTCCTCACCTTCTTCCCACCTGGATCCTCCCCCTCCTCACCTTCCTCCCACCTGGATCCTCTGCCTCCTCACCTTCCTCCCACCTGGATCCTCTGCCTCCTCACCTTCCTCCCACCTGGACCCTCCCCTCCTCACCTTCCTCCCACCTGGATCCTCTGCCTCCTCACCTTCCTCCCTCCTGGACCCTCCCCTCCTCACCTTCCTCCCACCTGGATCCTCTGCCTCCTCACTTTCCTCCCACCTGGACCCTCGCCTCCTCACCTTCCTCCCACCTGGACCCTCCCCTCCTCACCTTCCTCCCACCTGGATCCTCTGCCTCCTCACCTTCCTCCCACCTGGATCCTCCCCTCCTCACCTTCCTCCCACCTGGATCCTCTGCCTCCTCACCTTCCTCCCACCTGGATCCTCCCCTCCTCACCTTCCTCCCACCTGGATCCTCTGCCTCCTCACCTTCCTCCCACCTGGATCCTCCCCTCCTCACCCTCCTCCCACCTGGATCCTCTGCCTCCTCACCTTCCTCCCACCTGGATCCTCCCCTCCTCACCTTCCTCCCACCTGGATCCTCTGCCTCCTCACCTTCCTCCCACCTGGATCCTCTGCCTCTTCACCTTGCTCCCACCTGGATCCTCTCCCACTCCTCACCTTCCTTCCATTGGATCCTCCCCCTCCTCACCTTCCTCCCACCTGGACCTCTTCCTCCTCACCTTTCTCCCACTTAGACCCTCCCCTCCTCACCTTCCTCCCACCTGGACCCTCACTCTCCTCACTGTCCTCCCCACCTGAATCCTCCCCCTCCTCACCTTCCTCCCACCTGGATCCTCTGCCTCCTGACCATCCTCCCCACCTGGATCCTCTCCCTCCTCACCTTGCTCCCACCTGGATCCTCCCCCTCCTCACCTTCCTCCCACCTGGACTTCTGCTTCCCAAACTTCCTCCCACTTGGACCCTCCTCCTCCTCACCGTCCTCCCACCTGGACCTTCCCCCTCCTCCACCTCCTCACCTTCTTCCCACCTGGAACCTCCGCCTCCTCACCTTCTTCCCACCTGTAACCTCTGCCTCCTCACCTTCCTCCCATCTGGACTCGCAGTCTCCTCACCTTCCTCCCACCTGGATCTTCCCCTCCTCACCTTCCTCCCACCTGGATCCTCCCTTCCTCACCTTCCTCCCCTCCTGTATCCTCTCCCTTCTCACCTTCCTCCCACCTGGACCCTCACTCTCCTCTCCTTCCTCCCACCTGGATCCTCCGCCTCCTTACCTTCCTCCCCACCTGGATCCACCACCTCCTCACCTTCCCACCTGGATCTTCTGCCTCCTCACCTTCCTCCCACCTTGATCCTCCCCTCCTCACCTTCCTCCCACCTGGACCCTCCCCTCCTCACCTTCCTCCCACCTGGATCCTCTGCCTCCTCACCTTCCTCCCACCTGGACCCTCCCCTCCTCACCTTCCTCCCACCTGGATCCTCTGCCTCCTCACCTTCCTCCATTCTGGACCCTCACTCTCCTCACCTTCTTCCCACCTGGATCCTCCCCCTCCTCACCTTCCTCCCATCTGGATCCTCTGCCTCCTCACCTTCCTCCCTCCTGGACCCTCCCCTCCTCACCTTCCTCCCACCTGGATCCTCTGCCTCCTCACCTTCCTCCCACCTGGACCCTCGCCTCCTCACCTTCCTCCCACCTGGACCCTCCCCTCCTCACCTTCCTCCCACCTGGATCCTCTGCCTCCTCACCTTCCTCCCATGTGGACCCTCCCCTCCTCACCTTCCTCCCACCTGGATCCTCTGCCTCCTCACCTTCCTCCCCACCTGGATCCTCTGCCTCCTCACCTTCCCACATGGATCTTCTGCCTCCTCACCTTCCTCCCACCTTGATCCTCCCCTCCTCACCTTCCTCCCACCTGGATCCTCTGCCTCCTCACCTTCCTCCCACCTGGACCCTCCCCTCCTCACCTTCCTCCCTACCTAGATCCTCCACCTCCTCACCTTCCTCCCTACCTGGATCCTCCACCTCCTCACCTTCCTCCCACCGGGATCCTCTGCCTCTTCACCTTGCTCCCACCTGGATCCTCTCCCTCCTCACCTTCCTCCCACCTGGATCCTCTCCCACTCCTCACCTTCCTCCCATTGGATCCTCCCCCTCCTCACCTTCCTCCCACCTGGACCTCTTCCTCCTCACCTTTCTCCCACCTGGACCCTCACTCTCCTCTCCTTCCTCCCACCTGGACCCTCACCTTCCTCACTTTCCTCCCAACTGGACCCTCGACCTCTTCCTCCTCACCTTTCTCCCACCTGGACCCTCAATCTCCTCTCCTTCCTCCCACCTGGACCCTCACCTTCCTCACCTTCCTCCCACCTGGATCCTCCACCTCCTCACCTTCCTCCCACCTGGACCCTCACTCTCCTCCCTTCCCCCCACCTGGATCCTCACCCTCCTCACCTCCTCCCACCTGGACCCTCTGCCTCCTCACCTTCCTCCCACGTGGATCCTCCACCTCCTCACCTTCCTCCCACCTGGACCCTCACCCTCCTCATCTTCCTCCCACCTGGACCCTCACCCTCCTCACCTTCCTCCCACCTGGATCCTCCCCCTCCTCACCTTCCTCCCACCTGGACCCTCGCTCTCCTCACTTACCCCCACCTGGATCCTCACCCTCCTCACCTTCCTCCCCACATGGACCCTCCCCCTCCTCACTCCTCCCACCTGGACCCTCACCCTCCTCATCTTCCTCCCACCTCGACCCTCACTCTCCTCACCTTCCTCCCACCTGGACCCTTACCCTCCTCATCTTCCTCCCCTCCTGGATCCTCCCCCTCCTCACCTTCCTCCCACGTGGATCCTCCACCTCCTCAACTTCCTCCTCACCTGGATCCTCTGTCACCTCACCTTCCTCCCACCTGGATATTGTGTCCTCACCTTCCTCCCACGTGGATCCTCCGCCTCCTCGTCGTCCTCCCCACCTGGATCCATCACCTCCTCACCTTCCTCCCACGTGGATCCTCTGCCTCCTCACCTCCTCCCACCTGGATCCTCCCCCCTCACCTTCCTCCCCACCTGGATCCTGTCTCCCTACCTTCATCCCCACCTGGATCCTCCACCTCCTCACCTTCTCCCCACTTGCCCCTCACATGCAGCTCACTTACAACTCCATTCACTACTTTGCCTGCATTTCAAGCGGCTGTGCCCAGAAGGGGGCGTTAAGGGGCAGGTTGGGCTCATTTCCACTGGAGATATGCGTGAACCAGGGAGGGGAAGGAATGAGTCAGCATTCAAGGGCTGAAGGGGGGTTGTCGTGGGGGTATTGCGGTCACAGCACCCCGTGCGCTGCATCGGGGGCAGCCGTCAAAGGTGAATAGTTTCATTTTCTGCAGACGGAACTGAGTCCCTGGATGTCTCTTGTGTTTAATAACACCACCAGTACGTCTAGGTCTGTAGATGTTGGGATGCAGTCCCTGACTCTAGATGAGGTCATCATGGGAAAAGCCCTGAGCCTGGCAGTCACCCCTTCTCAGCCCATTTCCTGTATGAAATTGGCTGTGTCCTGTGAACCCCACCGGGTCTTGTGAACCCCACCTCCCAATTCCAGGAATATGAGGGAAATATATTCACCGTCCCTCCTGCTACTTCCAGTCCCTGGTTGTCAGCACCCCTGTCAAGGGGAGACTCAAAAGTCCTCATCACTCACTAGGTGTCCCAGCCGACCTCTGGCAGGTTGCCCCTCCGGCCACCTTTATGTCCTTCTTGTCATGGTTTTTCATGCCAATTCCCCCTTTCTCCTGCCCTGGGATTCATTTTCTTCCTTTTTTTCAGAAAAAAAAAAGACATTGGGTATTGTTCTGTTTGGGCACCTGTGGTTCCAGACTGCGAACAGCACAGACCTGATCATGAGACTCACATTCTAAAGACAGTGTAGAGTTGATTTCAGACAGTTAAGGTGTCCAAAAAGGAATGAAGAACAGGGCACTGTGAGAAAACCTGCCTACGTTGGGGCCACCACTATGGTCGTTTAGATCAAATAATGGTCATTTTATGTGTCAGTCTAACGGCTATGGTTTATTCAAACACTGATCTCCATGCTGCTGCATGAGTAAATCTCACATGTGATTCACACCTACAGTCAGTTGACTTTCAGGTTACACTTGACGATGTGAGTGGGCCTCATCCAATCAGTTGAAGGGCAGAAGAGGAAAAGAATCGGTTTCCTAAGCAAGATGGAATTCAGGATATCAGCATAGAAATTCTGCCCGAGTTTCTAGCCTTTAGACTCAAAACTATAACATCAACTCTTAAATGAATCTCCAGCCTGCTGGCTTGTCTGTGGATTTTAGACTTGCTAAACCCCAGTCACATAAGCCAATTCCTTAAAATAAATTGTGTATGTGTGCATGTGTGTGTGTGTCTGTGTGTGAGTGCAGACAGATAGATGATAGATAATAGGTGGTAGATGGATGGATGGATGGATGAGTGGACAAATGGATGGATGGATGGATGGATGGACATATATTACTGGTTCTCTTTCTCTGGAGAGTCATGACTAATGCAGATGGTCAGGGAATACAAAGAAACCTATCATGAGGAGGGGATTCTTAAGCCAACACACAGATGACAAAGAGGAGAAAGCCTTGGAGGATTTGAGCCACGAGGCGTAATGTGGCAGCCCCTGACCACTCCGTGGGAAGCCACTGCAAGATTTTTTAAATTTTTTTTAATGTTTATTTATTTTTGAGACAATGCGAGAGACAGAGTGCAAGCAGCACAGGGACAGACAGAGGGAGACCCAGAATCAAAAGCGGGCTCCAGGCTCTGAGCCATCAGCCCAGAGCCCGACGCGGGGCTCAAACTCACAAACCGTGAGATCATGACCTGAGCTGAAGTCGGATGCTTAACTGACTGAGCCACTCAGGCGCCCCAGCCGCTGCAAGATTTTAAGCAGGGAAGATATGAAGGCTGACTTATGTGTTTGGAAAACTGATGGTAGCAATTTCAATCCTAGCTATATGCCCAAAGACTTGGAAGCTGGTACCCAGACAAATATACATGCGAGCATGCTCATAGCAGCACTTTGCCCAGGAGCCCAAAGGTGGAAACGACTGAAGCATCCCTCAGCGTGTGAATGGGCAAGCAAACTGGGATGTGTCCATACATCCTCAGCCCTAACAAGGAAGGACCTGGCTGAGACTTGAAAACATTATACTCAGTGAAGGAAGCCAGACACAAGAGACCACAGGTTGTGTATTTCCACTTTTATGAAATACCTGAACTATTCGGGACAGGTAACTCCATAGAGCAGGAAAGCTGACTAGTGGTTGCCAAGGGCTGGGAGGCCTGGGGGATGGGGACTGCTTTATGGGTATGGGCTTACCTTTCGAGGCGCTGAAAACGTCTGGGGACCCGACAGAGTTGTCCGACTGTGGAAATGCCCTAAATACCGCTGAACTGCTCACTTTAAAATGGTTGCTTTTACGTTATGTGAATTTCACCTCTAAAATAAAAGAAAATAGTAAATTAAATTAAACCATATAAATTAAAGGAAACAAATACACAAGTTCACACTTGTAGAGGGCAGAGAATGAATTATGAGGTGGCAAGAGGCAAAGAGAACGTCCAGCTGGAAACCACTGCAAGAGTCAGGCCAGAAATGACGGATGCCCTAGTGTGTTAGTGCAGTCTGGCGGCTGTAACAAGATGCCCTACACCGGGCGCCTCAAACGGCAGACATGCATTTCTCAGGGTTCCGGAGGCTGGAAGTCTGAGACACAGGTGCCAGCTTGGTCGGGCTCTGGTGAGGGCTCTGTTCCTGGCTTGTAGACAGTGGCCCTCTCACTGGGTCCTCAAACGTCTTCAAATGGCAGAGACAGAGAGGGAGGGAGAGAGCCTCCCGTCAGGGGCACTCATCCCATTCAGGAAGACTCCACCCTTCTGACCTCACCGCCTCCCCAGGGCCCCACCTACAGAGGCCATCAGGTAGGTGATCAGGACATCACCAAATGAACGGGGGAGGGGCACAGACACTCAGCCCACAGCACTTAGCAAAGGTAGTAGCAGTGGGTCTGGAAACAGGCGGCTGGGTTCAGATCAGACGTTGAGACTGAATGGCCAGGGCTTGCGAAAGGGTGGGATGTGGGGGAGAAGAGAAAGAGGGCTACTCAGGCCCATTGGAGGTGCCCCCGGGACGACTTCCAGGCCTTGGATTTAGCCTAGTTAACCTAGCGGCTGGTGGTTACACCACCTGTCTGTGAGTTCCAATTTAAACTTGCATCCATGCATGCACGCATGCACACACACACTCACGGGCACACTCATGCACGTGTACACACATCCACACATGCGGGCGTATGTGTGTCTGCTCCTGCACACACCCGTGCACGTGCACACTCATGCACACCACACGCACACGCACCTACATGCACACACCTGCAGACACCCACATGCATGCACACTCATACCCATTCATCTACATGCACACACCTACACACCCACATGTGTGCATAGATGCACCAACATGCATGCCTGCACCTGCACTCATCTCCATGCACACATGCACACAGCATGCACACACACACTCACAGGCACACTCATGCACGTGTACACACATCCACACATGCGGGCGTATGTGTGTCTGTTCCTGCACACACCCGTGCACGTGCACACTCATGCACGCCTCACACACACGCACCTACATGCACACACCTGCAGACACCCACATGCATGCACACTCATGCACACACACCTACATGCACACACACGTGCATGCACACTCATACACCCCACACATACACACACACCTGCACACACCCGCATGTGTGCATAGGTGCACATACACACATGCCTGCACCTGCACACATCTCCATGCACACATGCACACAGCATACACATGCACACGTGCACTGGACCCAATATACACACCTGGACACACCCACACACACAAAAACCACTCTTGAAGTTTGCACTTCCCTAACCACCATCTCAAACACTCTATAGTATTTTCTTCCTTACGGGCTCATCGTCTCTCACCCCACTAGAATGGGAGCTCTGTAAGACCAGGGACTTTTGTCTCTCTTGTTCACGCCTGTGCCCTCAAGCCTAGAACAGTACCTGGCACACAGAGATGATCTACAAATATTTGGTCACGGAGTGAATGAAGTGGCCACAGGGAAAAACTGGGGCCTCCCCCCTCCATCCCTACCTGAGTCACATCTTTAGATGCCCCTGGAAAGAGTGAGAGGCTGTATGAGTGAGAGTGAGATGGGGCCAGCCTGGGGGTGGGAGGACAGGAAGAAGAGGAGGGCCAGTGGGGAAAGGGGAGGGGCTGAGCCCCTGCTCTAAAGGCTGAACCCCGGGACCCACGGGTGCCTGTCTGCAGCGTGCGAAGCCCAGAAGCATTGGGCAACCGTGGTTTCCTCCCCGCCCTCAGGGACCCAGCCGTGCGAGCCCAGCCCCGAGGCGTCTCAGGACATGGAGGAGACGGTTGTGCGGCCCTCAGTGTTTGTGGTGGACGGACAGACAGACATCCCATTCACGCGGCTGGGGCCCAGCCGCCGCCAAAGACAGCCCTGCAGTGCGTCCCAGCTGGGCCTGGGCCTCCTGCTGCTGCTGCTGGCGGCTGGGCTGGCCGTCCAGGGCTGGTTCCTGCTGCAGCTGCACTGGCGTCTGGGGGAGATGGTCACACCCCTGCTGGTGAGTGGGGCTTCGGGGCTCGTGGCAGGTGGGTCTCCTGTGTCACTGCGCACGTCTCTGGGCACGTGTGTGCAAGACCATAGGCTAGCAGCAGCTCAGTGCAAGTCAATTCACTTCTCTGAACCTCAGTTTCCTCATCTGTGAAATGGGTGGGATAATAAGAGTGCCCACCTCACAGGGAACGAGATACGATATTGCGTGTGTGGTGCCCGGCAGTGGCTGCCCAGGGCAAGAATTCAACCAGAACCGATATTTTCTTTAAGCTGAGATATAAACGACATGTTAACATTCTGTCAGTTTCAGGTGTACAACATAGGGATTTGATACATTTATACTGCAATATGATTGCTATTGTAGCATTAGCTAACCATGCTGTGGGGTCACATAACTACCATTTCTTCTAGTAGTCGTAACAAATAAAACCTAGTCTCAAAGCACATTTCATGTTTATAATACAGTCTTGTTGTCTGCAACCCGCGGAACTGATGTTCTGACATTGCGAAGTATTGTCAGCCATACCCTGGTCACCATTATTCGGGACTGTCACTAATTCACGTTGTCCGAGTCTGCGAGAATCTCTCTCTGCCTCTGTTTACGGTTGGCTGTGGATGTATCTGTTTGCCACACCTGTGAGTCTCTGCATCCCACGCCATGGCCGTGTGGTCTTGGCCCTTTGCACTGTGTGTTTCCAAAGCATTTGTCCTTGTGACTGGATCTGACGGCCGCATGGGCATGTCGCCCGTGTGAACCCGTACTGCTGTCCTGTGTGTGTGTGCCCACATGTCCACGTACTGGCCTGTTTACAGCCCATGTGCTGACATTGTGCACAGACCCACACGGATCCATAAACCACACACCCATGTATCTGTGTCCACGTGTCACATAAGTGTCCAGGTCTGTGCCCTGTGTCACATGCCCATATCCACTTGTGGCCACAGATGTCCACGTGTCTTGCCGTCTCGATGTCTATATGTCTATAATATTACTTACTTAATTAACTCTCGTACTGCGCTTACTATGTGCCACGCACTGGAGGAACATGCTTTTGTCCCTGTGAATTCACTGAGGGTGGTTACAAGGCTGCTGGGTGGGGCAGGAGTGTGCACGTGGCCCTGGGCACTGGGGTGAGGACAGTGTCTGTGTGCTGCATCTGTGTGTGTCTCACAGCCATGAGTCTGAGGATGCCAAGGTGTGGGCCACGCAGGTCCTCACCGTGGGTTTCTCTGCATTTTCAGGATGGAGAAGCAGAATCCTGGAAGCAGCAAGGTGAGTCAGAGTCCTGGGTCCTGGGGAGGGCGGGGGTAGGATGGTTCCCACGTTGCCGCCGCCCCCTCAGCCGGTTGCCCAATGTGATTTACACAACTGGCCTGAGCTCCACAGGTGCCCCTCCCCCGGGCCTGAGAAGCAGAAGTCTGGGGCACTCCGGAAAGGGTGGGGTTGACACCAGGAGGTGGACCTGATGACCCTGGCTGGAGGCTGGCCCTCACCCCTCACCGCCTCTGCCCCTAACCGCTCACCATCTCTCTCCAGGACGAAGGTCCCTCCAGGCCAACCCAGCAGCACACCTCACAGGTGAGGGGGACCCCCGGCTCGGGGCATGGGAGAGGGGGAGGGTGTCCTGGGGAAACCAGACAGACACCCAGCATGTCTGAGTATTCATTCAGTCACCCGTTCGCTATTGATTCACAGACCTGCCCCGCTGCCTATGTCCATGCATTTGTCGTATCATTGAATAAACCCTTACAAGGCGTTCACCGTGTGTCACGGGCTGTAATACGCTCTATACATATTAATTCATTAAATCTCAAGGAGGCGCTATTCATATGTCCATTTTAATGGAGAAAAACTGAAGAGCATGGAGATTACAAGTCTTCTGGCCCGGGGTGTGCGCTCTCTCTGTTCCTTGGTTATGCCACTCACAAGTTTTGATGCTTTTGGCTGGTCACTTAATGGCTCCATGCCTCAGTTTCCCCACCTGCAAGGGGAGGGGGCAAGAAGCAAGTGACTTGGCCTTTCGGTGCCTCAGTTCCCTCCCCTCAAAGTGAGAATAAAGTGCATTAACACATATAAAGTCCCCAACCTAAAACGGAGGGGAGTCGTCACCCTCGCCCACCCGCAGAGGGACACATGCTGACCGGACCCCTCTGTCTCTGCCCCCAGGTGCCAACTCCAGCCTGACGGGCAGCGGGGGCCCGCTGCTCTGGGAGACAAAGCTGGGCTTGGCCTTCTTGAGGGGCCTCAGCTACCGTGACGGCTCCCTGGTGATTCCCCGGGCCGGCTACTATTACATCTACTCCAAGGTGCAGCTGGGGGGCGTGGGCTGCCCGCAGGGGCTGACCAGCGGCCTGCCCATCACGCATGGCCTCTACAAACGCACACCGCGCTACCCCGAGGAGCTCGAGCTGCTGGTCAGTCGGCGGTCACCCTGTGGGCGAGCCACCGGCCCCCGCGTCTGGTGGGACAGCAGCTTCCTGGGAGGCGTGGTGCACCTGGACGCTGGCGAGGAGGTGGTCGTCCGTGTGCCGGATGAGCGCCTGGTCCGACTCCGTGACGGGACCCGCTCCTACTTTGGGGCCTTCATGGTGTAAGGAAGGAGTGACAGTCATGCCTCCCTCAGAGGGTGCCTTGGGGAACCGAGAACCCAGCGAGCGAAGAGCTCAGCGGGCACCTCCAGGGGCCGACAACCCAGCCACCCCTGAAGGTTGAAGACCCAGCCGGCACCTCTGGAGCCCCAAAGGAAACTGCAGAGCCACTACGGGCAATAGTGAAGACAAAGACCCAGAGACTTGAGGGTCTGTAGGCCCCCCAACCGGGGGAAAGCTGATCTGCCTGATATTCAGGAAGAAGGGGTGAGGGGTGGGTATTTATGTTTTCGATTCAGAGAAGAGTGGGACGTGGGGGTCCAGAGACTTGGCCCAGGACGGGCAACCCCAGCCTCCCCCACTCTCATGAGTGGGGGTGGCTGGAGGAAGGGAGTCATCATCAAGACTGACCCATGTGGAGAGCCCAGCCAGTGCCCCCCACGGCCATAGCCACACACTCAAGATCTGCTCACAGGTGTGTGGCTGTACCTCCTCCTGGCTGTGTAAGTTCACCCTCAGAGACACGGGCGCAGGGATGTGCCGGTGACCGTTTGACCACCAGCTCTCCCAGGAGGGAGAGGCTCTGTAGTGTTTGTGATTTCCTTGGTGTAAAGGCTCCCGTTGTGTCTGGTTTCTGGCTACCAACGTATCACCAGCTGGCTGGCTGGATCTCAGCACTGCTGGGTGTTCACATCCCACCAGGACACACGGCTGTGTTTCAGCACCCAGGTCAGTGTCTGGCATGTAGCAGGCACCTGGAAAATGTTTGCAGAGAGAAGAAAGGGAGGAAGGGAGGAGGGTAGGAAAGAAGGGAGGGAGGGAGGAGGGAAAAGAAGGGAGGAGGGGAAGGAAGAAGGGAAAGAGGGAAGGAAAGGAAGATGGAGAGAGAATGTGGACATGCCTACGGCATCACAGAAAATCACAAGGTGCCCTTCAGATCTGCACTCGTACACACAAAGCATCAGATACTCGCACAGTCACACACAAGTCATAGGACCACAAACACACAGTCAGATTATGTGACGTATGACACATATATCCGACACAAGTCATCATCACAGCCACAGTGACCCAAAGGGGCCATACGGTCACACCAAGTGTCACACATGGGATGCCACGCACATCACATCACATGCTGCATCACGGTCCCAACCCGTCACACACACACCACATCACACACAGCCTGAGGTTCCTCCCAGCTAAGACCAATACATCCTGGGATGAGGACCACTGTCGGCAGCCCTGGGCTCCCTGACCATGGGTCTTGGAAATAAATGGTAAATGTTGCAACTGGGTCTGTCTCTTCTCAGGGGAATGGTGGCTTGTAGAGGCAGAGGGGCGGTAGATGGGGTCACCTGTGGAGGTCACTTTACAGATAAGTAAACTGAACCCAGCTGGCCCAACTCCCTGTAGGAAGCTCGGGGGGAAGGGTGGGAGAAATCAGAAGCCTCATGCCCAGATCTGCCTCCCCCTCAAATCTCCCATTCCTGATGACGAAGTGAAGGCTACACCCTGCCAAGAACCCTGATTGCGGACATCGGGACAGAGTGGCGGTCTACCCAGCCAGCTGGAAGCTTGAACTAAGTGGGAAAACGGGAAGAGTGAGGAGAGAGAGGGGCAGATAACAATATGCATGCAAATCAGGCAGTCTGTAGAGACGAGCATGTACCCTGGTGTGGCTGGAGGGAGGTGTTGGTGCCCAGGACCCAAAGCTGAGGGCTCAGACCCCAGAGGTAGACGATTATTGTTGTTAGTGTTTATTTATTATTGTTTATAGTGCTGTCATCGTTGCCCTGAACAGGGAGGGAGGGAAACAGGCTTTGCAGTCAGATGGTCCTGGGTTCCAATTCCACTCTGCCACCTGCTCCTGTGTGACCTCAAGCAAGTCCCACCACCTCTCAGTGCCTAAGTTTCCTCATCTGTAAAGTGGGAGGTAACACCAGCTTTTGCCCGTGGGGCTGTTGTAAAGATTGCATCAGATCAGACACAGAAAAGGCCATTATAGCATTTGTCAGGCACTTTCCCTATGTCAGGCATCTTGCGTGAGTCACATCCTTAGATGCCTTATATACATACCTGGGCGGGAGCTATTGCTGTCCCCATGTTCCAGACACAGAGGCAGGAATGCTGGACTCCCCCTCCATTCCCACCAAGGGCACACAGCTTCACGCCTCTCTGCCCTTGAGGGCTGGTGGGAGGTGGGGCAGCCCCTAATGCCCAGCCCCAGCCCCCGCTGGAGTTTCCTTTACTCTTATCACCGTTTTTTTCTGTTTCCGTGGGTTTGATGAGACCAAGGTGTGGGGACAATGTATTACAAAGCCACCAGCAGCCACCAACTTCCGCCTGGGGATGGAACCCGTCACTAAGTTTAGCCTCCAAAGATCATTCCTGGGAGGGGCCTCCCGCCCTGAGGTGGTACAGCAAGCGGAAGAAAAGAGGGTGGGTAAGAGGACGGGTAGGGTAGGAGGGACATGGAAAGAGAGGGAGGGGAGGGGAGGGAAAGATGGAGGGAGGCAGGAGGAAGGAGGAGCAGAGAGCCCTGAAGGCAGGTGTCGAGGCTGGTGCACCAGGAGACCTAGACTTTCAGATAGCGCATGGGGTAGTGAGCCCCCAGTCCAGGCCATTGACCTACTTTACAACTTCTGAGAAGTTTATCTATTTCATTTCCGCTTTCACCTCCCATGCTCTGGCATCTGTTCAGATATCACCTTCCCCCACAATCAGCTTTTCCTCCAGACCTGAAGTGTGCATTCCTACCCTCCCCCAGCCCCTAGAAAGGTCTCCTTCACCTCTTGCCAAGACCCAGAGGCAGTAGAAGTAAAAATAATGATGATAAATCATTTATTAATCTCATATTATAATGCTGTGTCCCTCCTGCTAAATAGCACTGTGTTCAAATACTGGGATGCATTGTCTCAGAGAAACAGAATGGGTCTTTGAGGGAAGACAGGCCTCCACTCTGCCATTTCCCAGCTGGGTGATCTCGGGATCCATCCTTGGCCTCTCTGGGCCTCAGTTTCCTCATCTGTAAAAGAACACAAATAGTGGCCTCTACCCTACCGTGGTTATTGTGAGATGAAATGGCTTGAGTGTTTAAATAGTTTCCCAGAGCTTGGCCCACAGTGAGCTCTTTAATCCACAGTAGATTTTTTTTTTTTTTTTGTATAAGCATAGCTGTAATCATGTGTCCATTTAAAGTTTGAATTCTTTTCAGTGATTATAGGAAAGGTGACCTCACATCCACAGGCCACATCTAGTCACGGGGTGTGTTTTTAAAACGGAAATTAGTAGCCAATATTTAAACATGACAAAACTTTGCATGTGGACAAATCTGAATTTCTGGATTTTCTTGGAAATTTGGAAGCTGTGAACAACAACCCAGGCTGGACAGTAGCTGTCCCTGTTGGATAGGGCATGGGGTCTCACCAGTCTCCACCACTCCTCATGGTCTCCCATACAGAGGCTGAATGTCAGTTGCCTTTCAGCAATGTGTTTATGTGGTTTTGCTCTTAAAGTAATAAGGATCCTCAGTCATACTTCTAATGTCCTCACCGCTTGCCAGACACTGTGCTAAGCGAATTAATTCACAGTAACTCACTCAATCCTCGCAATGACCGTGGGGTGGGTAGTGTTGTAATACCCACCTTAGGGGGAAATCTAAGCACAGAGAGATGAAGGTGGAAAAATAAATGACAGCCTGGGATGACCACAAGTTTCAAGAGGAGCGAGGGTTCATAGTGTTATTATTCATTTCCTGCTGCTGCTTAACATGCTACGATTGATGATCTTTTAGTTCTAGAAGTCAGAAGTCAGAAATGAGTCTTATGGCACTGAAACCAATGTGCCGGCATGGCTTCATGCCTTCTGGAGGGAAAGTGTGGCTCCACATCTTTTTATCGGGGTCCTCCCAAACTGCAACACATACATAAGTCGCAATACATAAGCATAATATAAGCAATACATAAGCATACATAAGTTGCAATTTGCAAGGAGTGCAGATAACATAACTTCCTTTTTATTCCTAATGCGACTCGATTTGTGCAGAGAGCCCTTTGCACCAGGATGCTGAAAACTATTATCAGTCAATTGGGAACGACCCTTCCCACATGCTCCTTTCCCAAGACTGCAAACATTTCAGGGAGCTTAGCCAACGCCTCAGCATTAAGACTGATGGAGGGATCCAGACGATTCTCACCTGTCCACGCAGGTGCCCACTGTCAGCCTGCTTTTTACCCATCAGCCCTCCATTTTCATGCCTGTGACCTATCAAGACTGGAGCACTCTCTGCTGCTCCTGAGCCTTGCTCACAAGGCTGATTTTCAGCCAGGCTGAGGCACCGGAAACTCTTTGAGGCTGTCTGTGGCTTCAACTGCCCAGAGACACCGTCGAGTCATTTCCTTTTTGGGGACCTGCGACTTCTCTGGGCTGTGCAATGAAGGACTCGAGGCTCTTCTAGTTTGAGGTGCCCCTAGAATTTCTCTGGGGAGCTTTCTCCGCCTCTTCTCTTTGTTCCAAAAAGCTGAACACAGGAGCTTCCCCCTGTTATGGGTGCTGAATTGTGTCCCCCCAAATTCATATGTTGACCTCTAACGCCCAGTACTTCAGAATGTGACTGCTTTTGGAAATCAGGCCTTTAAAGAGAAAACTAAGGTAAAATAAGGGGTATTTTTTTAAAGTATACTATACACCCAACATGGGGCTCATGGGGCTTGAAGTCCCAACCCTGAGATCAAGAGTTGCATGCTCTACTGACTGAGCCAGTCAGGCACCCCTCCTGTAAAATAAGGTTATTAGAGTAGGCACTAATCCCATATGAGCTGGGTCCTTATAAGAAGAGGAGATTAGGACACAGACACACACAGAGGGATGACCACGTGAGGACACAGGGAGAAGGCAGCCATCTACAAGCCAAGGAGAGAAGCTGGAACCTGGAACCTGGAAGAATAGCCCTCTCTAATAAAGGGAGTCTAGAAAAACCCTACCTATTATGGATGGGAAGAAAAGTCACCCACAAGAAATCAAGACCTCAGACCTGCTCAACAGGTGAGTGAGTACGGAGTCTCTACTTAACAGAAAGTCTGTGGGGACAGAAACTTTTGTCTCTTGTGTTTTGTGTTTTATTCTCCCTCTTATTGCCGGGACCCAGAACAGTGCCTAATACACAGTAAATTCTCAAACAATAACAGCTAAATAAATTAACTGTGACTTACCTTGATGAATAAATGTGACAGAAATGAATTACCTGAATTCTAGAATGTAGGCCTTAGAAGACTGCAGCTTCCACTCTTGCCTTCTCAGAGTCCTAAGTGCAAACAAATATGGCTATCCTGTGAGTGAGGACGGGTGGACAGAGACGTCCTGGAGGGTGTGAAGCCATAATAGTTTTGCCAGCCCCAGATGAGCTGCCCCAGCTTTTGGAGCTGAAGCTAACTATCCCCCCGCACGCCCTGCAGGGCCATCTCATTGAATTGTAAGCAAATACAACAGTTGTTGGTTTAAACCACTAAGTTTTAGACTGGTTTGTTATGCATCAGTAGGTAACTGACAGAACTTGCAAGCTTTTTTTTTTTTTTTTTTTGAGACAGTGCACAAGTGAGCAAGGGGCAAGAGAGAGAGAGAGAGAGAGAGAGAATCCCACTAGGGGTAGAGAAAGAGAGAAGGAGAAGCAGGACTCAACGAAGCGGGGCACGAGCTCAGCGGGGCCCAAGGTCACCCGTTGTGGGACTTGAACTCACAAATCATGGTATCATGATTAGCTGAAGTCAGATGCTTAATGACTGAGCCACCCAGGCACCCTGCAAGCTTGTTTCTATTGTTGTACACATAGGCAGGCAGACAGACAGAGAGGTGGATAGATGGGTAGGGGAGGGATGAATGAATGGGTAGATGGGTTAAAGTATGGATGGGTGGGTGAGAAGATGTATGGGTCAATGGTTGGATAAATATGTGGATGGGCAGTTGATAAGTGGATGATCAATTGGATAGATGGATGGGTGTACAGATAAAACAGTAAATGGATGAATGATGAGTGGATGGATATACACACATATTCTAAATCAAACGTAAGCAGAGTAACAACCTATTTATTTTGGCATAAAGTAAAGAAATACTAAGTCATATAATGTAGGCATGTATGGTAGGATGTACCCAAATTTTAAGTTACAATCTGTGAAACTAAGAAGAAGAAAAAAAAAAAAAACAGGGCTAGTCTGTATTCCAAACTTCTATCCAACTTAGAGGAAGCAATAGGTTGTCATATAGTCATCATCCTGGTGACAAGAAAGTCATCTGGGAGCATTCTTCGTTTTCCAAGAGGAAGCCAGGCAGATAAACCCTATCCAACTATACATACACCAGTACCACACTGCTTTCATTAATATAATGAATATAATGAACATAGTAAGTCCTGCTATTTTTATTCTTCATCTTCAGGATTATCTCGGTTATGTATGCCTTGTATTCAGCTTGTCAAGTTCCATGAAAAACCCTGTTGAGATTTTTATTGGAACTGCATTGAATCTGTAGATCAAACTGCAAAGAATGGATATCTTCATAACACTGAGTCTTGCAATCCATGAACATGGTATAACTCTTTTTCCAAAACGGTCTTTTTAGTGTTTCTCAAGAATGTTTCATAATTTTCTCCATAAAGAATTTACATCATTTTTAGATTTCTTTCTAAGCGTGTTACATTTCTTGGTGCTATTGTAAGTGGCATGCCATTTGGAAATTATATTTTCCAATATCTGTTGCTGGTATATACAGTGAGATAGGTATCAGTAGCTGTCACAACAACATTGAAAAACTGGACATCCTTGTCTTATTTCTGATCTTTAAGTGAATGTTTTTCATGTTTCGCCTTTAAGGATGAATCTGCTGTTAGGTTTTTCAGGTAGCCCCTATCAAATTAAGTAAATCCCCTTCTATTCCTAATTTTCTAAGAGGTTTTTCAAAAATCATACATAAATGTTGAATTTTATTAAATGTTTTCTCTGTATCACATAATTCTTCTTCTCCTTTAAACTGACAGTGTGGTGAATTATGTTCATCAGTATTCTAAACTTAACCTAACTTTTTTTCTTAAGTAAGCTCCGTGCCCAGTACGAAGCCCAAAATGGGGCTTGAACTCATGATCCTGAGAACGAGACTTGAGTCAGATGCTTAACCGACTGAGCCTCCCAGGTGCCCCATTAATCCAACTTTTTATTCATGGAATAAATCCAACTTGATCAGGATATATTTTTTAATACATTACTAGATTTAATATACTTATATTTTAGATACGATTTTTGCATCTGTGCTTAGGAGGACCATGGTGTGTGACTTTTCTGACTCATACTATTCTTGTCAGGTTTTGGTATTAAGGCAATGCTGACCTCATTTAAAAAAAAAAACAAAACGGGTGTGCTTTTGTTCTATATGCTGGAATTGAATTGCACATGGTTAGCATTGTGAGTCACACAGATATTCAGTAAAACTCACTTGTAAAAATATCTGGATCTGACATCTTATTTGTGGAAAGGTTTTTTGTGTGTGTGTGTGTGTGTGTGTGTGTGTGTGGAGGGAGGTTTTTAGTTTGTTACCCAGTTTCTCTAATGACTTTTAACTGTTTCAGATTTTGTATTTCTTCTTGACTTGGTTTTCTAAGCCACATTTTTCTAGAAATTTGTATATTTTATTTACATTTTCACAATTATGGGTGAATAGGTGTCATATTGGTGAATAAAATCATTGCCTTTTCAACCTCTGTAGCCTCTGTCATTATGTTCCCTTTTCCATCATAAATAATTCTGATTTGCACCTTTTCTTTTCTTGGTTTTTGCTTGATCAGTGTCACCAGAAGTTCATCTCTTCTTGTTTTCAAAAAACTAAGTCTTGGTCTTTTTATTATGTTTGTTTTTTAAAGTTTCTACCCTTATTTCGGCTATTTCCTTCCTTATGCTTTCTATGGGTTTATTCTGTTCTTTTCTGACTCTCAATTCAATATCAAGCTCACTGGTCTTCATTTAAGGCTGCAGATTTTCACCTAAAATTTTCTTTTGGTTACATGTTGTAAGTTTGATACTTAACTATTTTCACCTAGATATGAAAACATTGCATTCCATGTGTTCTGTTTTGTTAACGAACATTTTCTGCCTTTTGCCTCCTGCATAATTTTGGGGCTTCTCACGCCTGTTTATCACCTGTTGGTAGCAATGAACAAAATGCCCACACTCACCCTTGAAAACTACAAGGCTTCTTAATGATTGGTTAAAAAAAAAAAAAAGGAGGTGGAAAGAAGGGAGGGAAGGAGAAAGAGAGAGAGATTCTCTAAGTGTTTTAAAATTAGTTTTATTGTTAATTGTGGTAAAACATACACAACATAAAACTTACTATTTAAACCATTTTTAAGTGTATAGTTCACCAGCATTAGGACATTCATGTTGTCATGCAATCATCCCCCTCCAGAACTTTCTCACCCTCCCAAACTTGAGAATCTGTCCCTGTGAAACAGTAACTCCCCACCCAACCCCACCCTGGCAACTCCATTCTGTTTTCTGTCTCTATGAATCTGGCCACTCTAAATATTTCATTTGAGTGGGACCATACAGTATTTGACCTTTCTGTGACTGGCTTATGTCAACCGAGCATAATGTCCTCAAGGTCCATCCACGTTGTAGCAGGTGCTAGAATGTCCTTCCTTTTTAACGCTTAAAAATATTCCATTGTGTGACTGCACCATTTTACATTCCTACCAGCTCCCTAAGCATTTTTTACCGTGTATTTTGCAGTGTCTGGGTACATGTTCCATATATGTGACCATGAGATCAAGTTTGTTCATTGCATTATCCAAATCTATATTCTTATTTTTTGCCCGCTTGGTATATCAATGGACAAGTGAGGTGTTTTTAAAATCTCCCGCTTCAGTGGTGTAATTATCTAACACAAGCCATTTTATCCTTCCTTTTTTTTTTTTTTTTTTTTTCATTCCGGGTCTTCAATGTTTGCAGAGCATTTTACACTAACAGCACATCTCAATTCTGTCAGTTTTTGCTTTACTTACTTCAAGACCGTTTTAAAGTGCATGCACATTGAAACTGTTTTATATTTCCATGGCAGAGATTTAGTTATATCTAGTAACGCTTTTTACATTAAACTCTGTGCTGTTACTAATAGGGCTAAACCAATTTTCTCTCTAGCTATTTACATCCTTTAACCAGAAACTTGTTATATCTTTTATGTTTAAATGTAAACAACATGTTGCTGGCTTTTAAGTTTTCTTATCCAGCCTGACAGTATTTGTCTTTTAATTTGAGGACTTAGACCAGTGCTGTCCAATGCAAACATAATGTGAGCCAGCTCTATAATTTTTCTCTAGCAGCCACAATTAAGAGTTTAAGAATGGTGAATTTTAATAATATATTTCACTTACCAACGCATCCAGAATGTTAATCATGTCAAAGTGTAATCAGAATAAAGTGATTCATAAGGTACTTTACACTCTTTTTTTATTCCAGGTCTCCAAATACTGCTGCAGTGAATTTCCCACTGGCACCAGACGATCTCAGCCCAGACCGCCCACCTTTCAGGTGTTCCACAGCACTGGCCGGCTTGCGCCCACTGTTTCGGGTGGCAGAGATATAGAGTATCTGTGTTCATTCCAATTACTGATGGGTTTGGATTTATTTTCTGATTTCTGACCATCCCTCCTTTTCTATATTTCTTTTACTCTTCCTCCTTGCTTTATTTTGGATTTTTTTTTTTTCTCACTACAGTTTTTTCTTCTACTTAGTTCAGAAACAATGTATTCTGTTCTTATTCTTTTGGCCATTTCCTTAGACATCTTAACGTACAGATTTAATGTGTCAGACTCTAAGGCTTTTCGGGGTTTCATCTCCGGAAGCCTCCTACGGGCTGCCTGTATCCACTTTCGCCTCCTACAGGCCATTCTCTGCATGGCAGTCAAGTGAGATTTTGGGGTAAACTTTTTTTTTTTTATGTGTAATGTTTACTTAAAATCACAGATAATCTCATGTAAAGACATCTATGTGACCACAAACATTTTTAGGATAAAAATATCTTTTTTCTATTCTTTCAGAAATGGAATTACTCACCAAAAGAACAAAAACCAACCCAAGTATCATAAGAAGCAAAAAAAAACCAAAAAAAAAAACAAAAAAAAACAAAAAAAAAAAACCAAAAAAACCCCAAAAAACAACACAAAAGATTGCGAGTTCACTTTCTTTTTTAGTGGCTTAAAAAAAAACCCTACATTTATTTTTTTCGCTGAGGTATGGTTTTCATACATATGAAAAATGCTATGTATATTTAGTATGTACATATCGATGAGTTTAAAGATAAGTAAACAGCCACGAAACTGTCACCACAAAGCTATAAGCTTAACCATCACTTCTAAAAGTTTCCTCTTTCCTTCTTTGTGTGTGTGTGCGTGTGTGTGTGTGTGATAAGAACATTTACTATAAGATCTGTCCTCTTTCAAAAATTTTTAAGTAGACATTACAGTATTGTTAACTATATGCATTATGCTTTATAGTAGGTTCCTAGGACTTACTCATCCTCTGTAACTAGAACTTCATACCCATTAAACACCAGCTCCCCATTCCTCTCTCCAGCGCCTGGTGACATCATTGTACTTTCTATCTCTATACATTTGGCTACCAGATCCCTCATATAAGTGGAATTATCTTTGTTCTTTTGTGTCTGCCTAATTTCATGCAGTAAATGGCAGAACTAACTTCTTTCTTAAGCCTGAAAAATATGGTCTTTTATCCATTCCATGGCTTGGGTTGTTTCCATGGCTTTTCTTCTGTAAATAATGCTTCAGTGAACATGGATGTGTAGGATCTCTTGGAGATGCCAATTTCAATTATTGGGGGTTTATACGCAGAAGTAGGATTACTGGGGGGTAAGGTAGTTCTATGTTCAATGTTTGAGAAACCTCCACACCAGTTTCCATGGCAGGAGCACCATTTTGCATTCCCACCACCAACAGTGCACAAGGGTCTCAACTTCTCCACATCCTCAGCAGTGCCTGTTCCCATTTGTCTGGGATTTTGTGTTGGATGGATTGTAGCCGTCCTGACACTAGGGGATGATATCTCACTGTGGCTTTGATCTGCATTTCGCTGATGATTAGTGACACTGAACACCTTTTCCTTGTGTCCCTTGGTTTTTTCTTTTTGATCCCTACTGGGTGCTTACTAGTATCTTTATTAGAACTTTTGCATATAAGTTTATAAATGAAATTAGTGCATTCTTGCGCATTTTAGTGGCCATATGTATACATTCGTGCTGAGTGGGTATCTAGGAGTGGGTTTTCCTATGTTCCACTTTATGAAATAATACCAGTTTTGCAAAGAAGGTGTCACTACATCATCTCCACCCACCAAGTGTGAGAGTTCCCATTGCTTTATAACACACCAACCCAACGTTGCTGGCCTTCAGTTTTCACTGTTCTGTAATGAGATACACCTTTTTTCTTTTCTTTTTTTTTTTTTTTTGTTTTGTTTTTTAGAGGGAGATTTTATTTTTAGGGAATCTCTACACCCAACATGGGACTTGAACTCACAATCTCAAGATCAAGGGTCACATGCTCCACTGTTGGAGCCAGCTGGGTGCCCCCAACCCCTTGTAGTTTTAAATTGCATTTTCCTGATGGTTAATATGTTCAGCACTGCTTTCTGTCTATTGTCCATTTACATATTGTTTTATGTGAAGTATTGGGTCACATCTTTTGGCCCTTTTTTAATTGGGCTGCCTTTTTCTTTTTGATTTATAGGAATTCTTTATATAAGCTGGAAACAAGCCCTTTGTCAATTATATTTTTGCAAATATTCTCTCTCTTGCTCTGTGGATCACCTTTCATTCTCTGAACTGGTATCTTTTGAAAAACAGAAGATCTTACTTTTAATATACTCTAAGAATAATTTAATTTAATTAATTTACTTTAATATACTCTAAGAATAACTTAATTTAATAATAAATTTAAGGGGCGCCTGGGTGGCGCAGTCGGTTAAGCGTCCGACTTCAGCCAGGTCACGATCTCGCGGTCCGTGAGTTCGAGCCCCGCGTCGGGCTCTGGGCTGATGGCTCGGAGCCTGGAGCCTGTTTCCGATTCTGTGTCTCTTTCTCTCTCTGCCCCTCCCCCGTTCATGCTCTGTCTCTCTGTCCCAAAAAAAAAAAAAAAAAAAAAAGTTGAAAAAAAAAAAAATAATAATAATAAATTTAATATCTTCCTTTACATTTATAGTGTTTTTGTTCTCTGTTTTTAAAACTCTTTGCTTACCTTAACATAAATATTGTCCTACAAGAATATAAATATTCTCTTTCTATAAGTGTTATTGTTTTACCTTCACTTTTATATTTATAATCTACCTGGATTATAGTTCATCCTAGCACTAATACCTAAATTGTCTAAATTACTGTAGCCTTATGATAGGTCTTACTATCTGGAAGGGTAACTCTCCATTTTGTTTCTTTTCTTGAAGATCATCCAGCCTATTTTTTTTTAATGTTTATTTATTTTTGAGAGACAGAAAGAGAGGTGAGCAGGGGAGGGGCAGAGAGGGAGACACAGAATCCAAAGCAGGCTCGGAGCTGTCAGCACAGAGCCCAAAATCACGAACCCGTGAGATCATGACCTGAGCCCAAGTCAGACGCTGCTTAACCAGCTAAGCCACCTAGGAACCCCATCCAAGCTATCTTGGGTCATTTGCATTTCTTTGTATCGTTTGAATCAGTATCACCCACCCACCCACGCACTCACACATACACTCACACATTCATTCCCTGATGAGATTGCACTGAATGTATAGATCAATAGATATTGGTGAAGAATTAATGTTTTCACAATATTAAATTTTCCAATCCATGATCATAGTATATCCTTCTTTTTATTTAGATTTTACTTAATTTCCTCAATAACGTCTTACAGTTTTGTGTGTAAAATTCTTGCACTAGTTTCCTTAGATTTAGTCACAAGTATTTGATGTTTTTTGATGTTCTTGTAAATGGCATAATTTTCAAATGTCTGTTTTTAGAGATGTCGGTACACGGAAATGCCACTGATTTTGTATTTTTATTTTATATCCAGTGATCTTGTTAAATTCCTTTCTTAAGTCTATATACAGGCTCTTTTAGTTTTCTACCTGCATAATAATGTAATCTAAGTAATGACTTTTATTTCTTCTTTTTCAATCCTTTTGTTTCTTTCTCTTATTTTATTGTGCTGTCTAGGACCTCAGTGCAATATTAATAAGAAGTGGTGATAGCAATCCCAATTTCATTTGCCCACCTTCAAGTATGTTGTTTTAGAAATTTTGTTGATATTCTTTAGCATATTAAGAATACTCTATTTCTAGGAGTGCCTGGGTGGCTCAGTTGGTTAAGCATCTGACTTCACCTCAGGTCATGATCTCACAGTTCATGAGTTTGAACCCCACATCAGATCCAAGCCTGCTTGGGGTTCTCACTCTCCCACTCTTTCTCTGCCCCTCCCCCACTCGTGCTTTCTCTCTCAAAATAAATAAATAAACTTTAAAAAAAGAATACTCTATTTCTAGATCACTTCAAGTTTTTATCATTAAAAAATGTTGAACTTATTAAATGCTTCCTCTGTATCTTTTGAGATGTTTTCCCTTTATTATGTTCATGTAATGAATTATAATAATTTATCTTTAATGTTAAACCAAATTCTCATTTAAAAGGCAAATGCACAAAACAATAATCACATGTTAAAGAGAACACAACAAATAAAAATGCAATCTGTGACAATAACAATATAAAGAGGGAGGGACAGAGATGTGTAGCTGAAAGTTATTTGTATACTATTGAAATAAGTTGGTATTATCAAAACTAGGTTGCTATGAGGTTAAAATGTTCATTGTAATCCCCAAGATAATCACTAAGAGAATAAAATTTTTAAGACAAGAAACAAAAAGAAAGAAAGAAAGGTAGGAAAAATAAGGGAAATCGAATTGGTACACTACAAAAAATTAACTAAAACTCAAAAAAGCCAGTAATGGAGGAAACGAGGAAAAATATATATAAGACATACAGAAAATAGCCAAACTGCAGAAGGAAATCCTTCCTTATCAGTAAATGTTTTAAATGTAAATGGGTTACACTTTCCTATTAAAAGGCAGAGATTGGCACCTTTGCAAAAAGAAGAAAACAACAACAACCACAGTCCATCTGTCAATAAGAGACTCACTTTAGATGCAAAGACACACAAAGGTTTAAAGTAAAAGGATGGGAAAAGATATTTCATCCAAATTGTTCTGAAGGAGAGCTGGAGAAGCTTATATTATTGTCAAACAAAATAGACTTTAAATCAAAGAGATCACAACACACAAAGAAGGACATTTTATATTGGTGAAGGTTCAAAACAGCAAAACAATATAATAATTTAAAAAGGAGATCCAAAATATATGAGGCAAATTTTGAAAGAATTGAAGCAAGACTAGACAGTAGGACAATGATAGTTGGAGACTTCAACACACCACTCTCAATATTACTACAACACATAGATAGAAAATCAATAAGGAAATAGAAGACTTAATGCTATAAACCAGTTAGACCCCACACACATACAGAGCACTTGGCCTAATACACTAACAGAATACACATCCTTCTCAAGTGCACATGGAACATTATTCAGGATAGACCATAAGTTATACCACAAAACAAGTCTTAATAAACTTTAAAGGACTGAAACCATGTAGAATATTTTTTTGAATCACAATAGAATGAAACTAGAATTGAATAGCAGAAGAAAAACTGGAAATTTCACAAATATGTATAAATTAAGCAACACAATTTTAAACAGCCAATGTGTCAAGAAATAAATAATAAGAGAAGTTAGAAAATATATTAAAATAAATGAAAATTAAAATACAACATACCAAAATATATAGGATTTAGCAAAAACAGTATTAAGAAGAAAATTTATAGATGTAAATGTGTACATTAAAAGAAAAGATCTCAAAAAAAAAATAAAAAATAAAAAAAAAATAAAAGAAAAGATCTCAAGTCAATAACTTCAATGCACACCTTAGGAAATTAGAAAAAGAAAGGCAAATTTCAACCAGAGCTATCAGAAGAAAGGAAAAAATAAAGTTAGAGCAGACATAAATAAAATAGAGAATAGAAAAACAACAGAGAGAATCAATAAAATCAAAACGGTTCTTTTAAAAGGCCAGTAAAATTGACAAACATTTAGCTAGATTCATGGGGGAGAGAGAGGAAAAAGACTCAAATTACCAAAATCAGAAATGAATGTGGGGTCATTACTACTGATTTCACAAAAATAAAAGGAATTCTACCAAACATTTAATGAAGAATAAACACCAATGTCTCTCAAATTCTTCCAAAATAAAAACTGAAAAGGAGAGAACATTTCCTAATTCTGAGAACAGCTTTACCTTGCATCCAAAACCAAACAATGGCATCACAAGAAGGAAAAACTATAAACCAGTAACCCTTATGAATATAGATATAAAAACCCACCACAAAACACTAGCAAACCAAAGCCAGCAGCATATTAAAGGGATTATACACCCACAAACATGTGGGATTTATTTCCAGAATGCAAGAACGGTTCAACACAGAAACATCAATCTGTGTAAGATACCAAATTGATAAAATGAGGAGGGAAAAACATTGTCATCTCGTCATGCCAAAAAAAAAAAAAAAAGCTTTTGACAAAATCCAGCACCCTTTTAGGACCAAAACACTCAATAAACAAGGAATACAAGGGAACTTCCTTAACATAATAAAGGTTATCTATGAAAAACCCACAGCGAATACCATCCTCAATAATGAAAGATCAAGAATAACACAAGGATGTCTACTTTTGCCAATTCTACTCAACAAGGTACTAGAAGTTCTAGCCAGAGCAATTAGGCAAGAAAAAACAAAAGACCGCAGACTCCAAACTCTGAAACCGGAATGTGTCATCTGTAAGAACCACAGTGCATTGCAGGAAGAAGAGAGAAGGCTACCCTCCCACCAGGAATCCGAGAACCTCACACATGAGTTTTTTAACCAAAACTAGAGGCTGTTTATTCCCAGGGACTCAATATTCCCCTTCAACATTTTTTTTCAGATTTACTTTGGGACCCACAGGGATAGGTGAGCCTTATACTCACAAGTCAACCTCAAAGCCTAATACATTTGACAAAGATGGAAACATACATGTTTTGGGAGAGGGAGAGTTTCAGCATTCATTCAGAAAAACAAAGGGGTTTGTAATACCAAAGACCCAAAAACAGGTTGTGAAGTTATATCAAAGGAGAAAAGTATTAATGATCCCTTCGTTAGCTGAAACCTTTAAGTTTGAGACATGTAACATGAAATTTTGCTGGTTATGGAGAAACTAATTATGTTATTGAATCCTGCCCCCTGGAGATGGAAATTCACATGTTTTTTTGTTTTTTAGGGTTTTTTGTTTTGTTTTGTTTTTTTAGGAAATTCACATGTTTTTTGTGTTTTTTTTGTTTTTTTAGGAAATTCACATGTTTATAGCTGCTACCAATTGTGCTATAAATATGCCTTTTCCACCATTGTTCATTGTATTGTTTCCTAGGGCCACCATAACAAGGGACCACAAACTCATTGGCTTAAAACAACAGAGATATATTCTCTCACAGTTGTAGAGTCCAGAAATCCAATACCTAAGTCTCAGCAGGGCCATGATCCCTGTGAAGACTGTAGGGGAAGATCTTTCCTAGTTTCTTCCAGCTTCTTGTGGCCATCCTTGGTTTTCTTTGACTTATAGATGCCTCACTTCAATCTCTGGCTTTCTTCATATGTGTGTATGTCTATGTTTTGGGAAAACTCAGTTTTCCTCCTATGTTTCTCCTTTATTCTCACTCTGCTATCCTACTCATGGCACTTCCGAAGCAATTCTCAGATACCAGCTGGGTGTCCTGAAATTCCAGTAAATTCTGACACTATCTACCTGAAGATAGCATCCTGCAAGATTCTCCCCAACTTCAGATGCCAATCTGACCTACTGGCTACAGATCAGAGGTTCCAATGACCCCCCCCCCCCACACACTTTGGGTTCCATTAAAATTTGCTAGAGCAGCTCACACATAACTCAGAGAAATATTTTACTTATTAGGCTACTGCTTTATTATAAAAGAATTAACTTGGGGCGCCTGGGTGGCGCAGTCGGTTAAGCGTCCGACTTCAGCCAGGTCACGATCTTGCGGTCTGTGAGTTCGAGCCCCGCATCGGGCTCTGGGCTGATGGCTCAGAGCCTGGAGCCTGTTTCCGATTCTGTGTCTCCCTCTCTCTCTGCCCCTCCCCCGCTCATGCTCTGTCTCTCTCTGTCCCAAAAATAAATAATAAACGTTGAAAAAAAAAAAAATTAAAAAAAAAAAAAAAAAAGAATTAACTCAGGAACAGCCACGGATGGAAGACATGCCCGGGACAAAGTGGGCAGAAGGGGGGTGGGGCTCCTATGACCTATCTGAGGGCACCACACTCCCTAGTCCTTAGACAATCCATTGGAAAACGAGCAAAAGACTGGAAAAGACATTTCACTGAAAATGATATCTAAATGGCCTGTAAACACCTGAAAAAGGGGCGTCCAGCTTCACTGAGCATCAGGAAAATACAATTTAAAACCAAAATTAGGGGTGCCTGGGTGGCCCCAGGGCAGGTCATGATCTCTCAGTCCGTGAGTTCGAGCCCCGCGTCAGGCTCTGTGCTGACAGCTTAGAGCCGGGAGCCTGCTTCAAATTCTGTGTCTCCCTCTCTCTCTCCTCCTCCCCTGCTCATGCTCTGTTTCTCGCTCTTCCTCAAAAATAAATAAACAACATTTTTTTTTTTTTTTTTTTTTTGGGACAGAGAGAGACAGAGCATGAACGGGAGAGGGGCAGAGAGAGAGGGAGACACAGAATCGGAAACAGGCTCCAGGCTCCGAGCCATCAGCCCAGAGCCTGACTCGGGGCTCGAACTCACGGACCGCGAGATCGTGACCTGGCTGAAGTCGGACGCTTAACCGACTGCGCCACCCAGGCGCCCCATAAACAACATTTTTTAAAATTCTTTTTTAAATTTTAAAAAACACACGAGAAGATGGCACTATTCATCTTATTACTGGAAATGTGTGCCCTTTAACAATGTCTTACCATATCCCCCACCCCACCTCTGGCAACCCCCATTCTAATCTCTGTTTCTATAAGTTTGACTATTTTAGGTACCTCATATAAGTGGAATCGTGAAGTATTTCTGTTTCTCTGTCTGACTTGTTTCACTTATCATAATGACTTCATGGATTATCCATGTGGTCACAAATGGCAGAACGACTTCTTTTTAATGACTGAATAATAACTCCATAATATTTATATAATATACCTTCTTTATCCACTCATCTGCAGATGAAACTTGGATTGTTTCCATGTCTTGGCTATCATGAATATTGCTGCCATAAAAACTTCTTAATGGCAAAAATTTCCATCTCCATCCTTAGCAGGAGCACACCGGCACATTCAAGCTATGCTAAGATTTGACCCTAGTGTTGACTCAGTGGCCAGGAGAGAAGGTGGATTTTTGCAGGGGGTGGGTGGGATGGGGGGGGGGGCATATTAAAGAGGGTGTCCTGCAAGACACCAGCCTATTTAAGACTTTTGCATAATCTTCCAACAATAGGGATGGGGCCAGTCTTGTGGGTCCAGAGGCTCAGGGGAATGTGGAGTTTGATTTGCAACGGCACCTGCCCAGGGACTTGAAAGTCTCAGTGTCCTACTCATTCCCCATCAGGACCCTGACTTTGATACCGGAAACTTGCTTCAATACCAACAACAACCTTCGCTGAAATTCTGCAACCCTTACCATTATGTTGTGAGTTTCCTGCCCAACTCTGCCTGCCCTTGGCTGCAGGTGAGGACCTTTCCAAATGCTGCCAAGGAGGCCCCCAGACTCTGCCCTGCACCATGAATTGGTCACGAATATATCTGAGTCTCCTCTTGTCTCTCTTCAAAGCATCAGTGTCACTTAGCAGTAACCATCCAATTCCAGTCTTTTTAGTTAGTTTTCCCCCTAACTCTCAAACACCAGAGATGTGGTACGAACATCTCCTTCCTCCTGTATTACATCTCAGTTTGTCACTAGTGGAAGTGTCAACACACTGCCTGAGGCTGGGAGTCGGGAGGAGCTCAGCAGTCCCCCTATCGCCAGTGATGGAGTTGGGTACCCTGTTCCAAAATCGCTTTTAGAGTCCTTCTTCAGGATAACTTTTGGCATCCAATGTTTTTGCTTGGGCTCCCTAAAACCATATCCTGAGATGAGAGTTTCTGTGCATATGGTTTACCGAGGGAGGTCTCTCAGGAAAAACCTGTAGAAGAGTGAAGGAACCAGAACAGGACAGGAGGAGAAGCTGGCCATAGAGATGTGATTGCAAGAGAAGAGAATCTGCCTCAGCCCGATCTCATAGGGAGCTCTGAAGCATGGCAAGCACCACAAAGACTTTCCCACCCAGAGACACAGGAGGTGTGGGCTCTTATATCCCTAAATCTTTCGGTCTTTGGCCAAGGTCTACCTGCAGGGTGGGGTGAAAACAACTTTCATAGCATCCTTAAGCAAAGCAACATCTGTCAGACAAGATCAGTCTGTTGGAGAAAAAAAAAAAAAAAACGGTGTCATTAGCAGCCAACACGCATAGCAGCTGGAGATGGGGTGCCATGGCCTAGCAAAGGGCATGTGGGTAGGGCACCCACAGCACTTGATGCTTTTTGTCTAAAACCCACTGGAACATAAATTCTATAGAGCAGAAACTTTGTTTTCTTCACCATTGTATCCCCTGTGCCTGTAACAGTGCCTGGCACAGAGTAAGTACTTATTAAATAGTTATTGACTGAATGTTTCCTAAGACAAGATCCATGAGGCATGCCCTGACTCAGAGGGACTCTTCCTTGCTTTCTATTCCTTGGCCCCAAGAAGAGGTAAACAAATTAACGATTAAATAAAAAATGCTTAGTGACACTAAAAGCATGAACCATGAAAGAGAGACCCAGTGGAACTTACAAAAATTAAAAACGTTCGCCCTTTAAGTACACAATTAAGAAAATGGGGGGTGGGGGGAACCACCACAGAGAGGAAGAAAATATTTACATGTTTTATGCCATGCATCTGGAAAGGAACGTGTACCCACCATATATCAAGAATTGTTGCAACTCAATAATTAGAAGACAAAACCTCAGCACCCCCCAAAAAAAATTGTCAAAAATTTGGACAGCTGGGGGCACCTGGGTGGCTCAGTTGGTTGAGCGTCTGACTTCAGCTGAGGTCATGATCTCACAGCTTGTGGGTTCGAGCCCCACATCAGGCTCTGTGCTGATGGCTCAGAGCCTGGAGCCTGCTTCAGATTCTGTGTCTCCCTCTCTCTCTGCCCTTCCCCCACTCACGCTCTGTCTCTCTCTGTCTCAAAAATAAATAAATATAAAAAAAGGTTTTTTTTAATTTGGACGGCTGTGTCTTAAAGAATATATACTACAGATGGCAAATGGACATATGCAAAGATGCTCAATATCACCAGACATCAAGGAAGTGCAAACTTAAATGATACAAATTGCCATTAGAATGGCTAAAACATGACCAACCAGACCAAGTATTGCTGAGAATATGGTACAGCTGGAACTCAACATGAGATGGTCACTTAGGAAAACACTTGGCAATTCCATACAAAGTTGAACACACTCCTACCATATCACCTGCAGTCCCACTCCTAGGAATTTACCCAAGAGAAATGATTTCATGCCCACATAAAGACCCACACACAATGCTCACAGCATCGTTATCCATAATAGCCCCGCCCCAAACTGAAAACAACACAAATGCGCATCAGCTGATGAACGCACAAGTAAATGGAATACTACTCAGCCATAAAAAGGCACAGAATATTGATACACATAACATTATGGATGAATCAAAAACACTATGCTAAGAGAAATACATCAGGCACAAAAGAGTACAGACTGCAGGATTCCATTTATATGAAATTTTAGAAAAGGCAAAGTCAGAGTGGCAGGAAGTAGATGGGTGGTTGTCTAGGGATGGATTGGGAAAAGCAAATACAGAGGGTCATGGGGTAACTTTCTAGGGCAGTAGAAGTGTCCTAGATCTTGATTGTGGTATTGTTCTATGACTTTATGTATTTGATAAAACTCATCACACTGTACGCTTAGAACGGGTGAATTCAATTGTATATAAATTATGCCTCCATTAAAAATAAACCTTCACACCGATGGTGGCAATGACAAAAAGACAGAGTCTGGAACTGGTCTCGACAGCCTCACTGAGTGCCTAAACCAGATCAGCAAACACACATTTCCGAAGTCTTATTCTCCAAGAAGAGTACTTTTCACAACAAAGGTAATCACTGTTGGTCAAATTTCGATTTCCTTGTCACTGAAACAAGGATCTGCAAAACAAGAGGGTGACTCCCCCAGGCCACAACTCTCCTGCTGATGACATCTTGATCACACAGATAGTGTAATCACCTGTTCAGGTTCTTCGAGAAACCTGGGGGTAGGCAGTCCAGCTCTTCACAGATCCAGAACACTGAATGTGAGACTAGGTCAAGTTGTTAGTGGCAAGGTGATGAACCTGGAGAACGTTATGTTAAGTGAAATAAGCCAGATGCAGAAAGACAATCACATATTATCTCATTTAGATGTAGAACCTAAAAAGTCTCACTTGTATAACTAGGGAATGGACCAGTGGCTGCCAGGTGCTGGGGGTAAGGGGGGCAAAGTTGGTCAAATGGTACAAGCTTTCAATAATGAGGTAAGTTCTGGGGAATCTAATGTGTAGTATGATTAATATAACGACTAGCACTGTGTTGCATGCTTAAAATTTTCTAAGGGAGTAGGTATTACGTGTTCTCACCACACACAAAAAAACAAAGCAGATAGTAACTGTGAGGTGATAGATGTGTTCATTAACTTGAGGGTGGTGATCATTTCACAGTAGAAACATGTATTAACTCATTGTGTTGTGCACCTTTTTTTAAAAAAAAAAAATCACATCATACAATCTAAACACATACAATACATAGTTGTCAATCATATCTCAATAAATCGGGGAGGGGGGGAAATGTTTAAAAACCACATTCGTTTGTTGTTGAGGTTTGAGCTTTGGCTTTCTGGTAGAACTGCCTGCAGAAATGTGCCCCAGCCATTCCCCCCCTGCCTCCCATCTCTGTACCTCTGTATATATGTGTCACTTCTCCCATCAAGTCATACAGTCTAGTTCCCATCTCCTTGAGTCTGCGTTGATCTGATTTACTTTCACCAAAAGAATACAGTGGAAGGGACACAGTGCCACTTCCTGGTTGAGGTCCTGTACAGCAGCTTCTAGTTTTCCCTCCTTAGAATCCAGCCACGGTGGAAAGGAGCTTGGGATGACTTTGGAGGATCGCTTGACCCTTAGCATTCGAGTCCACAAGCACACTCCTTAGTATTTCCCCTGAGGAGTTGAAAAACTGACATCCACCCAGAAACCTGCACACAGTTGTATTCATAATTGCCAAAACTTGGAAGCAGCTGTGTAGGAGGTGAATGGACAAAGAAACTGTGGGGCATCCAATGTCACATTATTCAGCGCTAAAAACAAATGAGCTCTCCACCACGAAAAGACACGGAGGAAATGTAAATGCGTGTTACTGAGCGAAAGAAGCCAGTCTGAAAAGGCTACACACTGTATGATTCCAATTCTGTGACATTCCGGAAAAGGCAAGGCTCCGGAGGAAAGTGATCTTAAGTCCCAGCATCCAAATTGTTCCCCCGCCCCCTTCCCAGGGGCCTCTGGCCCCTTCCCTCCCCAGCTTAGTCAGAAGAGAAGTAGTGAGGGGAGGTGGAGAGCTAACTGGCAAGGGGAGGGAGCCAGCCACTTGCTCGAAGGGAGAGAAGCTCTGGTTTCAGAACTTCCTCAAACATCCCACACCACCCAGCAGAACTACACCGTCCGGAGAGCATTCGATCGATGGAGCCTCCCTAATGTCCCAGCCAGTAATTCAGAGCATCAGGGGGGGAAAACCCCGGGGCTTGTGAATGCAAATGTGTGATCGAACTCGGGCACACCCTCCCCCAACCTCTTTGCTTGGCGAACGGCTGCCAGCGTCTCTCTCTAGCCCTGTGGCTGGAAGATGGAAGTCAAGGCTAGACACGCGTGAACGTTCAGAAAGGCGACCCCTGCTTCTCACAGGCATAAGCCCTCGATAACGAATGCATCGTAGGGTTGCTGGTGTTTTCTTTTTTGTTACTACAAATCACACCACCATCGAATTTATGTGTGATCATCTGAGTTTGTGATGTGTGAGAGTGTGCTTATGAAAGAAAATCCTTGAGGGGCACCTGGGTGGCTCAGTCGGTGAAGTGTCTGACTTCAGCTCAGGTCATGATCTCACGGTCTGTGACATGATCTCACGGTCTGTGAGTTCGAGCCCCGAGTCAGGCTCTGTGCTGACAGCTCAGAGCCTGGAGCCTGCTTCGGATTTTGTGTCTCCCTCTCTCTCTCTCTCTCTGCCCTCCCCTGCTCACTCTCTGTCTCTCCGTCTCTTTCAAAAAAAAAAAAAAACATTAAAATAATAATAATAATAATATTAAGGGAAGAAAATCCTTGAAGTAAAACCGATGGCAGAAAGGGAAGGTGCATTCTGGTATCTTGACTGATTTTGCTAAACCTCGTCCTTGCAAAAGGTTGGATCCATTTCAGATCCCAGGTGTGAGGATGCCTCCCAGCCACACAGTCGGGCAAGGCGGCAAATCACCCAGTGCTTTGATCTTTTACCAAATCACAGATGAAAACGAAAAAGTGTACCCCACGGGCTTTTAACTTCCAAATTCTTTTGTTATGAAAAGCGAGCGTATCATTCGATGTTGTTTCATGTGTACATGCATTTCTTTCACAAGCTGGCTGCTTCTTCTGTTTCATGTTTCTAGAGAATATTAGTCATTTCTTGAAGACATCGCTTGTAAGATATTTATACCTTAAAGGAAATCAATCGCCATCAATGTCTTACCGACCTTTCCTTGTTTTTTCTCTTGCTCCTTAATTTACGTGTGTGTATGCCTTTCAACTTGGTGTTTTTAATGGAGGAATCTATTCACTTATACGTGAAACAGAGCATCATTCTCTTTTATGCCTTCTTAGTTGCTTTTCTAACATGCTTAACAAATCACTGCCCCGGGAAGAATTTTTATGAATTTACCACATTCGGCATTTTCATGTTTCTTTTTTGCCTTTTTACGCGTAAATCTTTGATCCAGCTGGAACTTACTTCAGGTTACCAATCTTTTAAGCGTTTCTGTCAATCAGCGATGGCTGTAATTAGCACTTCATTGTTGAGAGAAGTTAACGCCCTTTCTCTGGGTTTATGCGTCACTTGAATTCCTTTCTTCGCGAATCATTTGTTTGCGTCCTCAACCGTTTTCCTGAGGCGTGTTTCGAGGGAGAAAATAACCAAGTCGGAGTGGGCCTTTACTGAGCGCTTGCCACGTGCTTATACGATGCTACGGCCTTGCACACATCTTTCTTCTGAACCGCATCATGGTCCACTTATGGTTGGGGACGTTGACCCTTAAGAGACGATGAGGGCACGAGTTTCCCAAACTTCAAAGCTAAAATGTGACATTCTGAAGACTGGAATCCAGGTGTGTTGGGGGACTGCAGACTCGTCGTACTTAACTACACCCTCCACGGCATTATTTTTGCCATGGCTAGATGGAGGCGGGGAAGGGACACTAGTGGGACCGCAGGAAACCATCAAAAGTCCGTTGTGGGGAACATGATGTAATGGGAACTGGAAGGTTCTGGACTTTAGGACCCAGCAGGGGTGTCATAGACTAAGAAAGAAGGTTGGAAAAAATTCTCAGGATCATGCCCCTATACTCAGGAAAGCTTGAGTTGGGGGCCCCCATGGGGAGGCTGCCAGCTGAATCCCCAGACATAATCCTAGAGAAGGACATTGTTTTAGTAGTTGGGGCCCCCAATCACCTGCATCCCGGGGATTCTGGATATGTTTGACTCCTTTCTCTCTCTCTCACCTGCCTCCCCGCACCCCCTGCCCCCATCAGCCAATGTGGTTGCCTCAGGCTCTGACTTCTGTCCTGTATCCATCCTCCAGACCAGGCCTCCACGACTCCTCACTTTGGGATGAAATTTTCCAATTCTGGGGTCTACAGGTAAAGCTTCTGAGAACACAGCCCCAGGCGCTTGTCAGTTGCAGCTGAAGCAGCTTTTCTGCCCGGCCGGCGAGGGGTTAGACTCACTGATACTGACCGTTATTGGCACAATCCTATGAGCCCAGGTGATCTCTCAACATCTTGCAGCTGTGCCACTATCATTGGATTCTTTGTTTTTAATGCTTTTATTCTGTTGTTTTTGTTTGTTTTTGAGAGAGAGCGTGCAAGCAGGGGAGGAGCGCCCCAACTCCCCAACCGTGAGCTCACCACCTGAGCTGAAGTCGGATGCTCGACCGACTGAGCCACCCAGGGCCCCCCACTGTTACTGGATTCTTGTGGCTGCCACAACAAAGTGCCACAAACGGGGCAGCTTAAGACGAAAGATATTTATCCTGTCACAGTTTGAGAGGCCAGGTGTCTGAAATGAAGGCGTCCGCAGACCTCACTCCCTCTGAAGGCTTCAGGAAAGAATCCCTCCTTGCCTCTTCCCGGTGTCTGGTGTTTTCGGGGCAATCCTTGGGGTTCCCTGGCTTGTAGATGAACCGGTCCCTCTGACGTCCACCTCCACCATCACATGGCCATCATCCTTCCGTGTCCCTGTGCGTGCCCTCTCCTTTCTTTACAAGCTTGCCGTTCTTTGGATTTAGGGCCCGCTCTAATCCAGTATGACCTCATCTAATCATAACCGCGAGGATCCTTTTCCCAAGTGAGGTCACATAACCACCTGAGGTTCTAGGTGGACGTGAATTTTGTGGGGGGAGGGGGGGGGACACTATTCAGCCCACTGCAGACCAAGCAGAGGCCACTTCTGAGAGGACGAGAAGGCTGAAGGGTGATGCGGGGTGTTTAGCGGAGCAGGCCACCCAAGCTCTCCTAAATTCATCTGCATCTACTCTCTTCCTGGTGGGCAGGTGAGTCACGTGGCCCCATCGCGTGCAGGGAGACTGGGAAAAGGGAAAGAAGCCCCTGGATATGTGGGGAGCCTCCCTGACCTCTCTGGCTGCTGGCTGTACCCCTGGTTTCCCCCTACACACGCGCGCACACACACGCACACACACACACCCCCCGCTCCCGCACAGCATCTGGTCCACAGGGGATGCTCAGTGAAGGTTTGTTGAATGAATGAATGAATGAATGAATGACTGTGAGGAAGGTGAGGACAAGGGGCCACATCAGAAGACTGAGGGGCTCCGTGGGGCGGTCGGATTCCTGTCATACCCCTCTGCGAGCTGGGGGTGGGCAAACGCTGGAGGGGATTTCCCTGCTCGGCGAACAACTCAAATCCCTCCCCTTTGCCGGACATCCCCAGAGTGGGGTGGGGCGGGTCTCTGGCAGGTTCGGGCAGGCCGAGGCCCCCGAGCCGTGAGAGCGCTGAGGTTTCCGTGCTCCCGGCTCCCTGGCTCGCCCCGCGCCCCGCCAGCACGGGCCCCATGCAGCGCTGTCTGAGAATCATGGTGCCGGAGGAGGGGAGCTCCGGCTGCCCGGTGCCCCGCCTGTCCTGGATGTCGGTGCTGCGCTCTGCCGCGATCCTGTCTCTTACCGGCATAATGGCATACTGCTTCCTGCGCGTCCAGCAAGGGCAGCTCGAGCCGCCTAAGGTGCGTAGAGAAGGGGGGAGGAGGAAGATGCAAACCTCCCACCTGCTCGGCGGAGCCTGGGGACCTCTGGGTGGGGCCGGCTCTGCGGGGGCGCAGAGGACGGAGGCGAACCACCAGGAAGAGAATGGGATCGAGGCAGAGGGACCGTGCGTTTGGGCGCAGACGGGCGAACGACCAAGAATAAATAAAATTAAAAAAAAAAAAAATCCAAACGAGATGGATAAAAATCGTCCCGGAAGGTCTGGGTGCGAAGAGAGATGGAGACCGAGCCGGCTGTTGGGGCACAGCTGCCTGGAGGTCCCGGCTGGGGTGGGGGGGTGGGGGGGGAGCGGGGTGGGGGCGCGGGGATGTCAGTCGCGCCCTGGAGGTAAGTCCCGGGTGGGGATCCCGGAGTGGGGAGGTCGCAGCTAGGAAAGGAGCATCCGATGCGGGCATGGAAAGTGACTCGTCTTCGGTGTTCCCCAGCGAGCTGACTCAGAGGCTGCTGGGGGCTTCACGAAGCCGGAGGGGGGTGGGTTCGGGGCCTGCAAGGGCAGGGCGACCCGCGCCGCTCACCTGGGAGCCCCGACACCCACCACGGGGACCCCCTTTGGAGGCGACGCAGGCCGGGGCGGGGGGGGGGGGTTGGGGGGGGGGCTCTGCAGCCGAGAGAGCAGGTGTAGGCTGTTAGTTCAAAGCTACTTCCTCTTTAAAAGATCTTTTTTAAAAAGTCACAACTCAGTCCAGCTGTTTGAGAAGCGGGTAGGAAGATGAGCAGAGAAAAGAGACGTCTTGATCTCGGTCGGGGACCGTGCGGGGTGGTGGGGGGCGGGGGCGGGGACTTAAAACCTCGGTGTTTCTGTGCTCACCACACGTGTTCTCTTCTGTTCTATCAGCGGGACATGGCTGAGCTGCAGCTAAATCACACAGGTAACCGCGAGTGCATGTGTAGAAGGGGGAAAGAGAGAGGGAGAGAGAAGGAGAAATTGAGACAGACGGAAAGGGAGAGAGAAAGGGGGGGAGAGAGAGAGGGAGGGAGGGGGGAAGAGAGGGGAAGAGAGAAAGGGGGAGGGGAGAGGGAGGGAGGGGAAAGAGGGAGAGAGAAAGGGGGAGGGGAGAGGGAGGGAGGGGAAAGAGGGAGAGAGAAAGGGGGAGAGAGAAAAGGGGAGGGGGAGGGAGAGAGGCAGGAGAGAGAGGGAGGGAGGGGGGAAAGAGAGGGAGAGAGAAGGAGAAATTGAGACAGACGGAAAGGGAGAACAGAGAAAGGGAGAGAGAAAGGGGAAGGGGGAGGAGGAAAGAGAGAGGGAGGAGAAAGGGGGAGGGGAGAGGGAGGGAGGGGGGAATGAGAGGGGGAGAGAGAAAGGGGGAGGGGAGAGGGAGGGAGGGGGGAATGAGAGGGGGAGACAGAAAGGGGATGGGGAGAGGGAAGGAGGAGGAAAGAGAGAGGGAGAGAGAAAGGGGGAGGGGAGAGGGAGGGAGGGGGGAATGAGAGGGAGAGAGAAGGAGAAATTGAGACAGACGGAAAGGGAGAACAGAGAAAGGGAGAGAGAAAGGGGAAGGGGGAGGAGGAAAGAGAGAGGGAGGAGAAAGGGGGAGGGGAGAGGGAGGGAGGGGGGAATGAGAGGGGGAGAGAGAAAGGGGGAGGGGAGAGGGAGGGAGGGGGGAATGAGAGGGGGAGAGAGAAAGGGGGAGGGGAGAGGGAGGGAGGGGGGAATGAGAGGGGGAGAGAGAAAGGGGGAGGGGAGAGGGAGGGAGGGGGGAATGAGAGGGGGAGAGAGAAAGGGGGAGGGGGAGGGAGGAGGGGGGAGAGGGGGGCTTAGGTTTCGACAGAGCAAGCTTAGACATTTGGTCTCTAAGCGCCGTTTCCCTAAACGTCTGTCCTCCCACGTCCCTGACGCTGTGCCGCCAGGACAGCGGCTGGACCACAGGCTGCGCTGGCAGGGAAGTCCAGCCTTGGGCCGCTCCTTCGTGGATGGACTGGAGCTGGACGACGGCGGGCAGCTGCGTGTCCGGCGCGGCGGAGTCTACAGGCTGCACATCCAAGTGACGCTGGCCAACTGCTCCTCCTCCACGCGGGCCGCCAGGCCTCCCAGGGCCACGCTGACGGTGGGCATCTGCTCCCCGGCCGCCCACAGCATCAGCCTGCTGAGGCTCAGCTTCCACGGAGGCTGCGTGGCCGCCTCCCAGCGCCTGACGCCGTTGGCTCGCGGGGACACGCTGTGCACCAACCTCACGCTGCCTCTGCTGCCCTCCGCAAACGCTGATGAGACCTTTTTTGGGGTTCAGCTGGTGCACCCCTGACTGTTGCGCCCCCTGGCCCAGATTCGTGGGGAGAGTGTGTTTTCTCTCTCTTTTTTTTTTCCTGTCTCTTGTAGAAGCTTTTTTCTTGATGTATCTCTGTAATATAGTGACGTCTAACATCTGATCGGTCTTCTTCCTTGCTGCCAGCTTAAGCTTTTGGAATTTCCTGTGTGGGAGCGGTCTTGGTGCCTTTTGCTGTGTTAATGAGGTGACTTTGGGGAAAGCCCTTAGGTCACCTGGAGAGGTGGGAGTTGGAACTGTCCCTTCCCACTGGCCTGACCTCCAGGGAGGGGAGAGAGGCTGCAGACAGCTCAATCAGCCACGGCAAGTGATTTAACCAATGGCATCCGTGTCATGCTCAAAAATACAGAAGGATGGGGTTAGAAGCTTCTGGACTGGTGAGCGAGTGAAAGTCCTGAGAGAGTGCTCACCCGTGGAGAAAACACCGAGTGAGGTTGATGGAACATCACTCACCACCACTTCTGGTTAGGTGCTGCCTGAGTCATACTGGTTTTTGTTCAAATAAAGTCTCAAAATGTTGATATGCCTCAGTTCATCTTTTAACAGATCTCTATAGTACTTGTCCCCTTTGAACATATTAGAAGAATCCACTTACTTATTTTGCTTGTTGGCTGTCTTCCCCCCACATCCCACTGGAAGGAAGACGCCATGAGGCCAGGGATTGCGTTCTGTGCCAGTCACAGCCAGAGCCCCACGCCGAGGGAGTGCTTGGCACATAACTTTGAACGGAGGAATGGATTCTGTCAACTAGAAAACCACCATCACTAGCCCACATAGCAATGTGCACACTTAGCACCCACATCTTGATTTCTAATACCATTCCATGAAAAAGGAATTGGAGGCGGGGGGGGGGGGGGGGGGGGGGAGGCGCCTGGGTGGCTCAGTGGATTAAGTATAACTCAATTTTGGCTCAGGTCCAGATCTCACAGTAGTGAGATAGAGCCCCTGGTCAAGCTTTGTACTGGGCATAGAGCCTGCTTAAGAGTCTCTCTCCCTGTGCCCCTCCCCTGCTTGCAATCTCTCTCTCTCTCTCTCTAAAAAAAAAAAAAAAAAAAAAAAAAAAAAAAAAAAAAAAAAAGGAATCGGGGCTCCTTAGAGAAATGGCTGATTATAGGAATAGGACAAAAAAAATATGTATGATGACAATGGTGCATTGGATAAGTGGCAGAAATAAGGATAAGAAAGAAAGAGAAAGAGAAAGAGAGAGGCCTGGGTGGCCAGACCAGTTAGGAGTTGGTTAAGCGTCCAGCTTTAAAAAATTATATAAAAAAGAAAGAAAAGCCATATTGATCTGTGTATGTCGAAGGAGCACAGAAGCCAACTGACAAAGCTCCCAATGGCTAAAATTAGAACAATTTGAGCAATAAAATAAATAGTATCAGATTATAATTCAAAGTATAAAATAAATATCCATGAGTCTGTATTGATATAAATAGGTGATTGAATATATTTGTAAGTGGGGAAGGGCCAAAACCTTTGTGCAGAATTTCAAATAATTTATGTTGTTTACCTTTAAAATAAAACTGCCAGGGGCACCTGGGTGGTTCAGTCGCTTGAGCGTTGGACTCTTGATTTCAGCTCAAGTCATGATGCCAGGGTCATGGGATCGAGCCCCACATCCGGGTCCTAGCTGAGCACAGAGCCTGCTTGGGATTCTCTCTCTCTCTCTTTTTCTCCCTCTGCCCCTCTTCCCTGCTCTCACGTGCTTGTTCTCTCATTCTCTCTCTCTCTCTCTCTCCCCCTCCCCTGTTCATGCTCTCTCTTTGGCTCTCAAAAATAAATAAATATTTAAAAAATTTTTTAAATAAATAAATAATAAATAAATAAATCTGCCAGTTATTTTACCAGCAAAAATGGGCTTATTCAGGAATAACAGAAAACTACAATCCAGAACAATCACGCTAATGGCAAAACCACAGGCAAGTCTGCCAAACCAAGGAGAGGACTGCTCTGTAACAAGGTAAAGCAGGAAATTGGGAAGACCGTCATAAACAAAAAGTCTACTAGAGTTACCTGGAAGGTTGTTGGGTTTTTTTTTTTTAACTTTATTTATTTATTCTGAGAGAGAGGGCATGTGAGCATGGGAGGGGCAGAGAGAGGGAGAGAGAATCCCAAGCAGGCTCCACTGACAGAGCAGAGCCTCATGCCAGGCTCCATCCCACCAATCGCAAGACCATAACCTACGCAGAAATCAAGAATCCCAGGCTTAACAGACTGAACCACTGGAGCGCCCCAACCTGGGAGTTTGAAGGAAGTTGCTTCTCATTGGCTGAGCTAGTTTGTCTCTTACTGGCTGTGTTGTTGCCAGGGGAGGAGGAAAATTTTCTTCTTCCTGCTGAGGTAATAAAGTTGTATCCATGCACAAGGTGCCTCTCTTCCTGTTGGATTTGCAATTAGTGAGGAGTGGTAGGGCATGAGAGCCCTTGTGCCACACATTCCCAACTCCGTTTTAGTGAGGTTTCCCTTTATCAATTTTCACAATGTAGCTACTCCATCCTAAAGGAGGGGACCACAACTCCCCCTCCATGGGTGTGGGCTGCACATAATGACTTCCTTCCAAAGAAGACAATATGGAAAGTGCAGGGATGAGCAGTAGCTTTACAGTGGAAAAATCTGATCACCACCTCAGCCAGGTGACCAAGGCCAACATCAGGAGTGATAAGCCATGGGGACAGCACACGCCCCCAGTATGAGTACCATAGGATGAAAAGAACATTTCACCTCAGGGGTCTTCCTCCCCAAATCCATCACCCCAGTCTAACCGTGAGAAAAACACCAGATAAATTCCAAGAAGGAGGCATCCTATAAAATGCCTGACCAGTCCTCTTCAGAATGTTAAAAGTCATCAAAGACAAAGAAAGTCTGGGAAACTGTTGCAGCCCAGAGGAAGCTTAGGAGATGTGATGACCAAGTGTACTTGGGAATTGTGGATGGGATCCTGGGCAGAAAGAAAGATATATGAGAGGAAAAGCAAAGAAATCTGAATCAACTGTGGGATTTAGTTAAAATAATATATCAGTATTGGTTCATGAGTTGTATAGCAAGGTACTACACTAATGTAAGATGTTAAAAATAGAAAAATGGTGTGCATGGAAGTATATAAAAAAAAACCTATATTCTCTTTTCAGTTGTCTTGTAAACCAAAAACTGTTCTTAAAAATAAAGTTTATTAGTAAAAAATACAGCAATAAAAATTGCTTCAGTGTCAAAAGTTCAAGCAGTGGACTTGTAAAATCCTAGCTTCCAAGGTGATCTCACCAGGGCATACAAGATGATGTCAATGAGATGTAAATGTTTAAATTTAGTACACCCATGCTCACAGCAGCACTACTCAATGTATCCTACAAATGGAAGGGTTAACAATGACTCATTAAACAAGAGAACTATCATTGAAATTAAGAGCTAGCTCTTTGAAAAGTAAACAAAATACTTGCAGCTAGATTCACCAGGAAAAAGAGAGAGAGAGGGAGAGAGAGAGAGAGAGAGAGAAGACTAAAATAAATAAAATCAGAAATGTAAGAGGAGCCATTACAACAGGTTCCACAGAAATACAAAGGATCATAAAAGGGCTCGAAAACAACTTACCCCATGCTGATGGATTGGAAAAATTAATATTATTAAAATGTCCACATTACCCAAAGCCATTTATAGATCCAGTGCACTCCCTATCAAAATTACAATGGTATTTTTCAAAGAAATATAAAAAATAATTCTAAAATTTGTATGGAACCACAAATGACCCCACATAACCAAAGAAATCTCAAGAAAAAAAAAAAAAAAGAACCATGCTGCAGGCATCATACTTCCTGATTTCAAACTATATTACAAAGCTATAGCCAACAAAACAGTAAGGTATTGGCATGAAAACAGACACATCAATCAATGGAACGGAATAGTGTCCAGAAAAACATCCATGCATATGGATTAACATGAATTAATCCATGCTAAATGAGTCAAAAATATGCAATGCAGAAAAGACAATTGGTTTTGAGAAAACTGGACAGCCATGTGCAAAAGAATAAAACTGGACCCCTGTCTTATACCATACACAAAATCAACTCCAAATGGGTTAAAGACTGTTAAAGACCTGAAACCATAAAACTCCTAAAAGAAAACATAGGGAATAAAGTACTTGACACTTGTCTTAGCAGGAATTTTTGGATTTGCAGCTTTTAAAATTTTTCCGAAAGTAAAACATGCCCAGTGGAAAAAAATCCCAACAGGGCAGAAGAATATAAAATAAAATAAAACAACAACAACAATAAAAGCTGATATTTTCCCTCCCTTGAACTATCTTTTAAAAGGACCACTGTTGGCCATTTGGCAATATATCCTTCCAGATTGCTTGCTAGTGTATCTGAGTTTCAAGAGGACAGCACAGCTGAGTATGGGAAGGATAGCCATTCTGACAGGTGTGAGGGGTGTCTCGGGTGGTTTTGATTTTGATTTCCCTGATGATGAGTGATGTTGAGCATCTTTTACATACCTATTGACTACCTGTATGTTTTCTTTGGCAAAATGTCTAGTCAGGTCCTCTGCCCATATTTTAATTGGATTACTTCCTGTTTTCACTCTTGAGTTGTATGAGTTCTTTATATATTTTGAATATTAATCCTTTCAGATATATAGTTTACAAGTATTTTTCTCCCATTTGCTAGGTTGCCATTTCATTTTTGTTGATGGTTTCCTTTTCTGTGCAGAAGCTTTTTACCTTGAGATAGTCCCATTGGCTTCCTTTTGCTTTTGTTGCCTTTGCCTTTGGTGTCAACTGTTCAAGGCTTTAATCCATTTTGAGTTGATTTTTGTGTATGGTTGCAGGTTGAGGGCCCAGTTTCATTCATTTGGCCCAGCAAGACCCATCTCAGACGCTGACCTTCAGAACCATAAGAATGCAAACTTATGTTGTTTTATGCCACAAGGTTGGTGATTATTCATTACAGCAACCCTAGAAAACCATACGTGTCCTCCCCTTTGCAATAATGGTTGGGATTCCGCTTTGTCACAAGCTCCTGCTCCCCTCCCCCCTTGGCTCCCTTCTCTGATCTGACTCCCTTGTCTCAAAATTCTGCTGACTCCATGGGGAGCCTGGGTGGTTCAGTCTGTTGGGCATCCAACTCTTGGTTTCAGCTCACCTCATGATCTTGAAGTTCATGAGATCAAGTTCTCTGTCAGGCTCTGGGCTGGCAGCACAGAGCCTGCTTGGGATTCTCTCCTCTCTCTCTACCACTACCCTGCTCATGCTCTCTCTCTCAAAATAAATAAATAAACATTTAAAGTTGCAACATTCATCTCTTGCACTTTCCACCTCTTAAAAAAAAAAATTCTGCTGGTTCTATCATGCAGAGTACCTGAATTTTGCCCTTATTGATATCCAGGGAACTTTATATTGCTCAACAATCACCAAAGACTATATAACAGGACTTGTCAAGAGGTTTTCATAAACAAAGGCATTGTCATCCACTTTCGGAAAGGAATTGTATCACTCTAACTTGAAAGCTCATGTCAGGACATGAGCCCCATGATGGCAGATATAAAAAGGGCTCTTGGTATATCGTGCACTGGAAAATGAGGCTAGAAGCAAGTTAGGCAGATCTTTGAATACCAGGCTAAGAACTAAGGATTTATTGCCTCAGCAAGAGGGAACAATTGAAGAGGCACCTGATTGAACTTGCAGTTTTAAGAAATCGTTCCAGGAACCTTCTACACAATCCTCCCCACCCCAAGACTAGATCACATTCTCTCCTTCTGCACCCCTGGTACTTTGCTTCATCGTGCTGTCTACAAATAACAGCTATCCATGGGGAGATTGGCTGACTGTCCATCAGGACCAGGGTAGCCTTGTTTACTTCAGGCATTAGAGTATCTGTGGTTTGGCAGGCAAATAAGGATAATAATGATAGGGAAAAAAAAGATAAATATTGGTGGGGCGCCTGGGTGGCTCAGTCGGTTAAGCGTCCGACTTCGGCTCAGGTCACGATCTCACGGTCCGTGAGTTCGAGCCCCGCGTCGGGCTCTGGGCTGATGGCTCAGAGCCTGGAGCCTGCTTCCGATTCTGTGTCTCCCTCTCTCTCTGCCCCTCCCCCGTTCATGCTCTGTCTCTCTCTGTCTCAAAAATAAATAAAAACGTTAAAAAAAATTTAAAAAAAAGGATAAATATTGGTGAAAGAAAAGAAAAAAGGAAGACTCAACATCATTAGTTGTGAGGGAAGTATGAATCGTGACCACAATGAGATAGCACTACACACCTCAGGATGGCTGTAATCAAAAAGGCAGACAATAAAAAATGCTGGCAAGGATGGAGGGCAATTGGAACCAGGATGTTTAACTTCAGATGTCCACATGACCCACACACCTGGTTAGGCATGAGGTCAGGGTATGTCTGTGAGGGTGTTTCTGGAAGAGCTTAATATTTGAATTTGTAAACTGAGAAGAAAGCACTACCCTCCCTGATGAGGGTGGGCCTCATCCAACCCACCAAGGGCCTGAATAGACTGAAAGCAGAGAAAGGGAGCTAGGACACTGAGCTGGGACATTGGTCTTCTCCTGCCCTTGGACTGTGATGTCCATCAGCTCCCCTGGTTCTCAGGCCTTTGACTTGGACTCGAATTACACCAACTCACCAAGCTCTCTTCGGCCTCGAGCATGTGCACAAGTGGCAGATCGGGGGGCATACACTTGTGAGCCAATTCCTCATACTCTACCTCTTTACAGATGTGTATCTCCTGTTGGCTGTTTCTCTGGAGAACCCTGACCTTGACTAACAAAGGAACCCTCATACATCGCTGGTGAGATTCTAAAATGGGTTAGCGTCTGGGGAAAACTGCCCAGCCGTTCCTCAAAAAGTAACATAGAGCTGCCACATGACCTAGCAGTTTCACTCCTAGGTATGTACCCAACAGAAATAAAAACATACATCCTCACAAAGCTTGTACACAGATGTTCACTACAACATTATTCAAAATAGCCCCAAGTTGAAACAACCCAAATGTCCATCAACAGACGAATGGATAAACAAATGTGGTATTGATATGATGGAATATTATTTGGCAGTTAAGGAATGAAGCACTGATACATGTTACACCATGAATGAACCTTAGAAAGACCACACTAAGTGAGAGAAGTCAGACGCAAAATGATTCTACTTTGTGATTCCATTTTATGGGATTCTGTTTCTATGCAATATCCATGATAGAAAAACATGTAGAGACAGAAAATAGATTAGTGGTTGCATTAGTAACCATTCTTCAGAGAAACAATCAATGGGATGCACAAAAATAGAGGGAGAGATTTATTATGAGGAATTAGCTTACGTAATCGTGGTGTTCCACAAGTCTTAAGAGCTGCAGTGGGCAAGCTGGAGACCACGGAGTATCAATGGTATAAAATAGTCCAAAGTCCCACAGGCTCACACCCATCCAAAGAATCAGGCTTCCTGTTTGAGTATGAAGGCATGAACAAAAACATCCAGGCTCAAAGGCAGTCATGCAGGAGGAATTTCTTTTTCCTCCATCTTTCTGTTCCACTCAGGTTTTAACTGGCTGAGGCCCATCCACATTAGGAAGTCATGACTCCAGCATTCTCTTTGGTGGTGGTGGTGATGGTGGTTGTCAACATTTTGTTTCTAAGTAAAATCTCTACACCCAACGTGGGCCTCGAACTCCCAATCCCGAGATCCAGTCATGTGCTCCACCAGCCGAGCCAGCCAGGGGTCCCGGATTTCAACATTCTCTGTGTGCCCCTTTGGACGGAGGATGACAAAGGCCAGAGAGTCTGTCAATCTGAGAAGGAAAAACTGTATCTTTTTCAAATTCACCAAATACTGACTCAAAGACCATGCCAGTTTGTGTGTCTAACCTGAATTTCCCCCAGACCTCATCAGCCCTAGGACCTAAATGAAACTATTTGAACAAAGATAGCTCAGATTTCCCCCCTTGGGGCAACCACATCCTTCGGTATGATGCAAGACACCAGAGTCCCACATTCTGCATTTCTTTGCATCTGGGGGTTTGGCATGTGTTCGGGGACCGAAATGCACCTGTGACACTATCAGTTTCTTGGTGAGCACATCAAGGTCCAGAGGCATTAAGACCTTTAACTAAAGCCCCTGAGGCTTAAAGCTATCAGACAGTGAGACCTCCCCCACAACACTGGGTTCTAGGAGGTGGCAGGCTTGTTCAGCCTTAGCAAAAACTGATCCGTTAATTTCTTTTTTCACTCTCCACCTGTTCCCCACTGGGATCATACAAGACTCCAGAGAAGGCAAAAATCCATGCTGGCAGATCCGGGGCAGACACTTCTTTTCTCCTATCCCAAGATCATATTCCAGTTGTATGGTTCTTTTCTCCCTTAAAATCACCTCTATACTGGAAGGACTCTTCATTATTGTTATGCAAATAAGCCTAGATAGATGGTGCTCCGCGACTCTGGAGACAAGCCCAGACATGCCTGGGCTTTCTTTAGCTTGAACTGCCATCTGGACTCCCAGGCTCAAACACAAACTGAAAACACACATTACTTCCACACCCTCCTCCTCATATGCATATAGCCTTTCATAAGGCCCTGGGAGGGCTCCAACCCTATAAGGTTTGATGCTTGCCTAATATAGATATGTAACAAAAATTGTCAGCAAGAAAAATAACTTAAGATGATGGTTAACTTTGTTTAATTTTGTTTTAAGTTTTTATTTATTTAAGTCATCTCCACACTCAACGTGGGGCCCAAATTCAGGACCCAGAGATCAAGAGTCACATGCTCCACCAACTGAGCCAGCCCGCAGCCCCAGCTTTGTTCAGTGTTTAATGAAGTTTCGGTAAGTCATCTAAACATAATTGTTAAGAACAACTGAATTAAAGAAATGTGAGATGAAAGTTTATAAATGAACTTTTCAACAATGATTATGTTTAATAAGTGTGAGTACTTGAAATTTTTTTAAAGGTTATTAATTTTTGAGAGACAGAGAGAGAGAGAGAAAAAGCATGAGTGGGGGAGGGGCAGAGAGAGAGAGAGAGGGAGACACAGAATCTGAAGCAGACTCCAGGCCCTGGAAGCTGTCAGCAGAGCCCGATGGGGGGGCTCAAACACACAAATAGTGAGATCATGACCTGAGCCAAAGTCAGACGCTCAACCAACTGAGCCACCCAAGCACCCTTAAAGTGTGTCCACTTTAAAATAGTTTCCAAAATATTTTTGGTACCTTTAAATCTTACAGTTCTACCAAGTAAAAGTGGAATGATTGGGGTGCCTGGGTGGCTCAGTCGGCTAAGCATGGCTAAGCTTCCGACTTTGGCTCAGGTCATGATCTCATGGCTTGTGAGTTCAAGCCCCGTGTCAGGCTCTGTGCTGGCAGCTTGGAGCCTGGAGCCTGCTTTGGATTCTGTGTCTCCCTCTCTCTCTCTGCTCCTCCCCTGCTCATGCTCTGTTTCTCTCTCCTTCAAAAATAAATAAACATTTAAATTTTTAAGTGAAATGATGGGTATTAATTGAATATCTAGATTATTTACAAATCAGTACCTGCTTTTGGCTTCCTATTTAAATGAAAGAATTTTGGAGTCTGTTAGTAAACATGTCTTGTGCCACGTTGAAAATTGTAGAAAATAGATGCTTCTAGAAATAATGAAATAGTATATTCATGAATTTGCCAATCTATAAGATGTTGGTATATAATGGTTCATAACTGCTTGCTTTTTAGTTTTCACTAAGAAAGTAAGATTTCTAAGAGATAAGAATTCCAACTAATGTATATAATTAAAACTACTAGTAATAATTCCCCAAACAGCGTAGAGCAATTGTTTCCTCCCCTGCACCATGTATGTCCGGCCATTACTCTGTCCAATAAAAAGCAAATCCAGACTCAGTAAGGAGAGACTTTATTCAAAAGGAGTCTTACAAGGGGGCAGGGAAAGATAATTGAAATTGGTCAGGGGGACTGTTGCAAGAAGAGAGAACACCATGAGTATAAAGTCTTCAAGCATCTCAAGATTTAAGGGGGAAATTTTTTTTTTCTTTTGTAGAAAGAAATAAACAATGCTAGAAAGAACTGAGCTTTCTAGCACTGGGAAGGTGGGATGAAAAGGCAGTGAAAGGGGATATTGGATCAGAGGAAGTTTTACTCTAGAGGAGCTTAACCAAAGTTTGGTTAGCAAGCCTTGTGCTTCAATGGATCAGCAGGGACAAGCAGTTCAGCTGAGCACTTCTGAGGCAAAGAACGAGGGTTTGGAGGGTCTGTGTCTGGCCTTACTACAGATAAATGAGGGGGACATCTGTGAGTCTTATCTATGTCATATGGTGAGGGGTTGCTCCTTGCAGTAAGCAATTTTCTGAAACAGAAAGGTATAGGGATTTCTTAACCTACAGTTAATCAACATTGCCAATTCATAGCAGCAGATACATAAGAAACCTTTAAGAACCTGCAACTTGAGTGCCTGAATGTGCCCTTTGGTTTCTTCATTCTACAAAGGTCTAATGAGGACCTGCTATGTACTACTGTGTATCTGCCGGGGATACAGGGAACTATATCCCATAATGCTCCCTGCCTCTACAGTATCAGTCAGGTCCGGCCTGAAAACAAACAGCACACTCACTGCGATCGGTAAAGGGACCATGTTCAACAATGTAGAGAGGGTCAGGGGAACCCACCAGGAAAGATGTGGATCCCCAGGGCTAGCCACAGCTCTCACAGGCCAGAGGAGGAAGCAATTACAGGAACCCAGAAGGATAGCCCTAGTTGTTAGCCAAAAGCTACAGAAAACCTCTGGCCTTTAGTGAAGTTCAAAAAATATAAGCCACAGTCTTTATGCAAATAAAATGAACATGCGCCAAAGAGTTTATTCAGTTCATTCATTAAGGAAAGAATTGGTAAGACAGTAGGGCAGGTTCAAATTCAGGAAACATAACTTATATAGTCAGTCAAAGAACATCTGAAGTGAATTTGCTAATATATACGAAACTAATTAATGCTTTCATACAGATGTCTGTAGCAGATTGTTCATAATAACTAAAAAGTGGAAATAATCCAACGCCCATCAATTGATGAATGGACAGACAAAATGTGCTACATCCACACAGTGTAAAATTCTCAGGACAAGTGACCCCAATCAACAGGTTCACCAGATAGAAATAAGTAGGTTTATTAGTCACCTAGAACTATGTAATGAATTGCCACAAACTTAGTGGTTTAAAGCAACACTCATTTATTAGCTCACGGTGTCCATAGAGGGGGTAGTCCAGACAAGGCTCCGTGGGATTCTGTGCTCAGCGTTTCACAATGGAGGTGTTCACAAGCTGTGTTCTCACCTGGAGGCTGGACTAGAGAAGAATCATGTCCAAGTTCATTTGTGTTGTTGGCACAATTTAGTTCCTTGCAGTTGGAGGATTGAGGTCTCCACTTTCTCCAGGAGTCACTCTCAGCTCGAAGATGTGAGCAGGCTCTTGCCACAGGATTCCCTCCATCTTCAAAGCCAGCAAGGACAGGCTGACTCCTTCTCCAGTTGTGAATCTCTGGCCTCTAACGTTCTCCACCTCTGACTTCTAGATCCAGAGTTAGAGTTTGTGTAGGGGCACCTGGGGTGGCTCAGTCAGTTAAGCATCCAACTTTGGCTCAGGTCATGATCTCACAGTTTGGGGGTTCAAGCCCCACATTGGGCTCTGTGCTGACAGCTTGAATCCTGGAGCCTGCTTCGGATTCTGTGTCTCCATCTCTTTCTGCCCCTCCCCCGCTCACACTCTTTCTTTCTCTCAAAAATAAATAAACATTTAAAAAATTTTAAAAAAAGAAGAGTTTGTATAAAAAGCCCAGGCCCACCCGAATAATCTCTTTTGATTAACTCAAAGTCAACTAAGCAAAACCTGCAAAATCCCTTTTGCTGTATAACGTAATCATGGAAGTGATATCCTGTCCTTTTCACAGGGAAGGAAGTTATATAAGGGCAGGGGTCATTGGGGTTAGTCTTCAATTCTGCCTACCATATGCCAATATTGTTAAAATACGTATTATTGGGCCTCACATCTAGAAATTCCAATGCAGTCAGTCTCAGATGGTCCTAAGGCTCAGTGTTATTTAAAGCTTTTGAGATGATGCTGAGAAACAGCCCCCTTGCAGGTATGTCTCACAAACCTGGAATAGTTATAACACGTGTTCAATTTTCTCCAGAACATCTGAATCAGAGATAGGCAGGTGAAAGAGAAAAAACAACAAATGGACAGAATATGTTAGAGTTCTGGGGGTGCCTGGGTGGCTCAGTCGGTTAAGCATCTAACTCTTGATCTCTGGTCGGGTCTTGACCCCAAGGTCTTGAGTTCATGCCCTGCGTTGGGCTCTGCACTGGGCGTGAAGCCTACTTAAAAAAAGAGAAAGAGGGAGATAAACTTACAGAGAAATGCTGAAAAGGAAAAAAGAGAGAGTTCCAAAAAAACACTCAAAAAGAAGAAAAGCTGTTCAAAATCACTTTCAGGCTTTCACAGTTTCTAGGTCATTCCCAAAAAGTTCATGCTACCAGAAAAAGAAATATAAATGCGAAGGGGGGCAGAATTAAAACAGTCCTGCGGTGGGAATGCAAACTGGTGCAGCCACTCTGGAAAACAGTATGGGGGTTCCTCAAAAAACTAAAAATAGAACTACCCTATGACCCACCAATTGCACTACTAGGCATTTATCCAAGGGATACGGGTGTGCTGTTTCGAAGGGACACATGCACCCCAATGTTTATAGCAGCCCTATCGGCAATAGCCAAAGTATGGAAAGAGCCCAAATGTCCATCGACGGATGAATGGATAAAGAAGATGTGGTCTGTATATACAATGGAGTATTACTCGGCAATCAAAAAGAATGAAATCTTGCCATTTGCAACTACGTGGATGGAACTGGAGGGTATTATGCGAAGCAAAATTAGTCAGTCAGAGAAAGACAAATATCATATGACCTCACTCATATGAGAACTTTAAGACACAGAACAGGGGTGCCTGGGTGGCTCAGTCGGCTAAGCCTCCGACTTCAGCTCAGGTCACAATCTCGTAGTTTGTGGGTTCGAGCCCCGCATCGGGCTCTGTGCTGACAGCTCAGAGCCTGGAGCCTGTTTCAGATTCTGTCTCCCTCTCTCTCTGACCCACCCCGTTCATGCTCTATCTCTCTCTGTCTCAAAAATAAATAAACGTTAGAAAAACTTAAAAAAAAAAAAGACACAGAACAGATGAACACAAGGGAAGGGAAGCAAAAATAATATAAAAACAGGGAGGGGGACAAAACAGAAGAGACTCATAAATATGGAGAACAAACTGAGGGTTACTGGAGGGGTTGTGGGAGGGAGGATGGGCTAAATGGGTCAGGGGCATTAAGGAATCCACTCCTGAAATCATTGTTGCACTGTATGTTAACTAATTTGGATGTAAATTTTAAAAAATAAAAAATAAAATTTAAAAAAAAGTCCTGCAGATGAGTAATGGTGAATGGTAACACGACAATGTAAATGTACCTAATGCCCTTGCACTGCACACTTTAACACGATTAAGATGTTAAATATTAGGTACATTTTACAAGATTGAAAAAAATTTTTTTTAGCGAGATGTATTGAATTATCATGTGGTTGCATAAAAATGGTAACATATGGGTACCACGTTTTGTAACTGATGTGCAAACACACGTATGTGTTTTCAAGTTTCTGTTTCTATTTTGATTTTTATATTGCTATTTAAAAATATATATATGGTAAGAGCCTTGTAAAATTAAATGTGTACCAACACTGTAACTAATCAGTTCACTTCTAGGTGTTTCCCTGATAACGATGAACATGTGTTAACCGACAGGTGCCCAGTGCTGTTTGTAGCCGCATTATTCATAATAAGCAAAACCGGGAAACAACCCAAATGTCCGTCAACTAGGAAACGGATTTCTAAAGAACAAAAATTCAATGGAATAAATTTAACAATCCATCAGTTCGGGAGCATCCCTTCCAGAAAATGGCACTCTATGGAACGGTATAAAACAAAGTTTTTCTGAGCGAGAGAGTGGAGCAAAGAAGTTACTACAAAACAAAAGAAAAGACTGTTTCAGGGGCACCTTGGTGACTCAGTCCGTTAAGTGTCTAACTCTTTGTCTCTTGGTTTCTGCTCAGGTCACAGTCTCACGGTCGTGGGATCCAGCCCTGCTTGAGACTCTCTCTCTCTCCCTCTGCCCTTCTTCCTTGTTTGTGGTCTCTTTCTCTAAAAAAAAAAAAAAAAAAAAAAAAGTTTCAGGCTAAGCCCCATTCATTCTACAGAAGAGGAAGAGGAAATACAAGGGATCTTAGTTCATGCATTACCTCATTAGCACTGATCAGGACCTTTCAGGTTGACTGTTCAAAAATCATGTTTTGGGGAGGTTGAGGCTGCCATCCTGTCTTGGCTTGCCATCGTGGGAGCAAATGACTCCATTCAGGGTCGTTGTTTCTTTTCCAACAGGATAAGCAAACTGAGGTCCATTTGTACAATGAAATGTTACTCAACAACGAAGAAGGAGTGAACTGCTGATACACAGAACATGGCTGAACTTCAGAAACCTTATTTTGAGCGAAAGATGCCAGACACCAACGAACACACTCTGTATACTTCTACATATCAGACATTCAGGAACAGACAATTTTGTGCATCGTAATGAGTGTCAGAACAATGGTTACAACAACACAACAATGGTTACAACCCTGTTGTGTTGATTTGGGAAGGACACATAGGACATTTCTGGAGTGATGGAAATGGTCCGAATCTTGGAAGGAATGTGGGTTACCGAGATAAAAGCATCGGTCAATATCATTGTAATGCTATGCTTGTAATTATGTAAATTCTATGTCCATTAAAAACCCTGTGATTTGGGGGTGCCTGGGTGGCTCAGTCAGTTAAGAGTCCAACTCTTTGTTGTTGTTGTTGTTGTTGTTGTTGTTGTTTGTTGTTGTTAAGCGTCCAACTCTTGATCTCAGCTCAGGTTGTGAGCTCAAGCCCCACGTTGGATGTGAAGCCTACTTAAAAATAAATAAAGAAATAAAAATAAATTAAAGCCCTGGGATTTGGGTTTCATAATTAACATAATTCATCTCACAGGCACTCACCAATTTTCTGAAATTGCTTGCGTTTAAAATCTTCTTCTTCTGGGGTGCCTGGGTGGCTGTCAGTTAAGTGTCTAACTTTGGCTTAGGTCATGATCTCACACTTCATGGGATCAAGCCCCCATTGGGCTCCAGGCTGACAGAGTAGAGCCTGCTTGGGATTCTCTCTCTCTTTCCCTCTCTCTCTGCCCCTCCCCTGTCTCTCAAAATAAATAAATAAACTTTAAAAAGTCTTTTTCTTCTAATGAATTGGAAGCCAAGTAGTCCCCAAACTATCCTCCTGCACAAGAAATAAAATGGAGAGTCCACTGAGACGGAAATCATAAACACCAGAGGTAAAAACCACGGGGAGTCATAGGCCAGTAGAACAGCCAGGTAAGAACTTAGCTGAAGCACCAACTGGGGGGGTGGGGTACCCATGTTATAGATGGAATGTGTCTCCCAAATTTCTCAAGTTGAAGTCTTATACCCCAATGTAATGGTATTCGGAGATGGAGCCGTTGGAAGGTGATATTGCATATAATATAATACTATATATACTAAAAACATATATTTATGTAATTATATATATTTATAATATTATAAATATAATAATATATATATTTGGTTTTGTCCCCAGTCCCTGACGCAGAGCTCATAGCTCCTAAAATCCTGTAATCTCCTTTCATTATTCATAACAAGCCCCTTTTTAAACTCAACAGTGCCTGAGTTTGTGTTAACGAAGTGACTTTTGGAAAGCCCCTAAGGATGGGGGAGCTGGTTGCCACGGAACGAAAGTAATTTAGAGGCTTCGAACTTTCAGCCCCACCCCCTCATGGCCTACGTGGGAAGAGGGACTGGAAATTGAGCTCAGCACTAATGGTCAATGATTTAATCAACCGTGCCTACATAACAAAAGCTCTGACCCGAAGGCATTTTCGGAGGGCAGGGTGTCTGTCTGGACAGGGCGCAGAGGCCCGACCCCTCTCCAAACTTGGCCCCATGTGTCTCTTCCACCTGGCCGTTGCTGACTTGTATCCTCTTATATCAAACAGGTAATCAACCTAGTTAGTAGACTGTTTTCCTGAGTTCTGTGAGTTTGGGATTGCAAATTATCAACCCGAGGAGTTGTGGAAACCTGCTACTCACAGCCGGTTGGTCAGAGACCCAGACATGGTTGGCACCTGAAGGGCGGGGGGGCAGTCTGGTGGGACTGAGCCCTTAACTGGTGGGATCTCCCACTAACTCCAGATAGATGGTGGGGGGATTGAATCATAGGATGCCCAGCTGGTGTCAGAGAATTGGCCAGTGTGGGGGGAAAAACCCACACATACGGTGTCAAAAGCGATCGATGAGGGCACCTGGGTGGCTCAGTCTGTTGAACGTCGGAATCGTGGTTTTGGCTCTGGTTATGATCTCACGGTTGGGGGGTTAGAGCCCCACGTAAGGCTCCATGCAGAGAGTGCAGAGTCTGCTTGGGATTCTCTCTCTCTCCCTCTTTCTGCCCCTCCCCTCCTCACCTGTCTGTCTCTCTCTCTTTCTCTCTCTCTCTCCCCAGCCCCCCGCCCACTACCACGTAAGGACACAGCAAGCAGGACGCAGCTGTTTGCCAGCCAGGAGGAGAGTAGTTGCCAGAACCTGACCCTGCTGGGCCTTACTCTTGAACTTCCCAGCCTCCAGAACTGTGAGAAAATAAAGGTCTGTTGTCTACACCGCCCCCTCCCTGAGTCTGTAGTATTTTATTACGTCAGCTCAAGCTGACTAGGACAGCCTTCCTGGAGCTGGGTGCTACACTTCAGGAAGGGATCTTTACTCCAGACCTGCACGCAGCCAGTGTGTGATACAGAGCATCTCGTAAGCAGAATAACCAGACTCTGAGGTCTAGAGAAGGCTTTCCCAGACTCAGTGCTATTGACACTTGGAGCTGGGTGGTTCTCCACGGTGGGGGCATCCTGGGCACTTCGAGGTGTTGAGCAGCATCCCTGCCCACACCCACCTGATGCCAGGAGTTTCCCCCCCCCCCCCCACTATGTGATAACCATACATACCTGTAGACATTGCCTGGTGTCCCTGGCAGGGGGCTGGGGGAGGGGGGCGGGCAGAGTCATCCCCAGTTGAGAACCATTAGTCTAGGTTTGGGGTAAGCATAATAATAAGCCTGGAAATTCAACTGTCTGGGTACAAGCCCTAAGCCCCCCTCCTTAGGTAAATTACTTCAAGTGCTAGCCTCAGCTGCTTTGTTGCTAGAATCAGAATGATACCCCATCACCACCGTTTTGGCGGGAATGGGGCAGCAAGCTGCCCCAAAAAAGTACTGGCTTTATTTTGCTTAAAATTGTAAGAGTCAGGAATTAAAAAAGGGTTTGTTGGGGTGGTTGCTCTGTGATCCAAGTGGTACCTGCTGGGGCAGCTGGGTCTAGAGAATCCAATTCCGAAGTGACCCCATCACTCACAGGTCTGTGCCCCGGTCTGCTCTCTCCTCGGCCCCCTTGCTCCTTTCCAGCCTCTCCCTCCCCACAAGGCACAGCCAAGATTCAGCACATATATTTACTCAACACACACACACACACACATATATATATTTTTTTAGGAGAGTACCACAATCGCCCTTTATGTGGTCCCAAGGAAAGAAGAGTCCTGAGGTTTGGGATAGAGGGGGCTGTCAGTGGGTAGTTATCCTTTTCTTTACCTTTTTAATGTTTATTTATTGACTTTAAGACAGACAGGGAGAACGCCCGTGCATGATCAGGGGAGGGGCAGAGAGAGAGAGAGAGAGAGAGAGAGAGAGAGAGAGAGAGAGAATCCCAAGCAGACTCCCCAATGTCAGCACAGAGCACTACGTGGGGCTCGCCCTCATGAACCCTTAGATCATGACCTGAACCGAAACCATGAGCTGAAGAACCACCCAAGTGCCCTGGTAGTTATCTGTTTCTGGACCAAGGTTTAGTTGCCTTTTTTATAGTTTTGCTTGCCCTTATGACGGAAAATGATATGGTTTCAGTTGGTTCTCAAAGCCCCATTGAAACAGACATGATGTGGATTACAGGAACTTCATACCTTGTCTCTGCATCAGTACACATCCCTCACATCTGACTTCTTTTGAATGTCATTAAGGGGAGAATGTATCTTAAAAGAATAAATTATTTTACATTTATTTACATTTCACAAATTATTTACATTTATGTTTACAATGATTTACATTTTTAAAATGTCATTATATTGGAAATCAATATATTTACCTAGACAGACAATGCTGACCAGAACAAAAAAAAAAATTGTTTTCTGCTACATCTTTGATCATAAATGGATTTGTGAGTAGTTATCAATAGCAGCATATTCTGAAACTCTTTTTTCCCCCCAAATAAGAAAAAATTCAAAAAGTAAAATTCATCATCAGGGTAATCTCCAAAATAGCGGCTGACTCCTTTCTTTCCTTTTAAACAAGTTTAGATAATCCCAAATAACAGTTTAAGTGATCGTTTCTGTAGAATCAGTGCCTGTGATCACATCCAAGTACATGATTCTGAGATCAGGAATTAACATCAAGTTTCCATTTCATAAGATACAATAAACAGTATGCAGCATGCAAATACTTCTGACCAGAAATTTTTAAGTACCAAAATATGGCTTTTTACCTATACAACTAAAAATATTTATAATTCTGATATTTTCCATGGCAAAAACAAGTCAAGTGCATCGTGCTATAGATAGCACAAAGAACCAAGAAGCAAACATCATACAAGAGAGAATGGTTGCAGGAAATATTCTAGATGAAAGGCATACCAAATGTATTAACTAAGGGCCACCTGTGCCCCATTGCCACGAGGATATTCAAACCTCACTCCATCCCCCACATTCCTAATCACCTTTTTAGGGAGGGAAGCAGAAATGGAGGCAGGCAGCATGAAATGCCTAATGTCCAAATGAGTAACTTTGTTTAAAGCGACTCACCACCACCACCCCCAGCTTTATTGAGGTATAACTGATAAATACAATTGCATATATTTAAAGTGTACAACATGGGGCGCCTGGGTGGCTCAGTCAGTTGAGCATCTGACTTCCACTCAGGTCATGATCTCACCGTTTGCGTGAGTTTGAGCCCCGCATCCGGCTCTGTACTGACAGCTCAGAACCTGGAGCCTGCTTCGGGTTCTGTGTCTCCCTCTCTCTCCACCCCTTCCCCACTGGCACTCGCTCTCTCTCTCTCTCTCTCTCTCTCTCAAAAATAAAAAATATATAAAAATAAAATAAAGTGTAAAACATGATGAGTTGACATAACTATACATTGTGAAAGGATTACCACAATAAAGTCAGTTAACGATAAAGTCATTATACGTAGTTACCTTTTTGTGATGTGTGGTGAGAAGGCTTAAAATTTACTCTCAACAAATTTCAATTATACAATAAAGTATAGTTACCGTGCTGTACATCAGATCCACAGAACTTGTTCATCCTTCTTTTCATGTTTATTTATTTTGAGGGGACGAGGGGCAAAGAGAGAGAGACATAACCCCAAGCAGGTTCTATACCATCAGTGCAGAGCCTGATGCAGGGCTCAAACTCACAAGCCATGAGATCATGACCTGAGCTAAAACCAAGAATCATACACTTAACCCACTGAGCCGCCCAGGTGTCCGAATTTGTTCATCTTATAAGGGAAAGTTTGTACCCTTTGGCCAATATCTCCCCATTTTCTCCACCCTCCAGACCCTGGTAACCATGGTCCTACTCTGTTACTATAAATTTGACCTTTCTTTTCCTGATTCTACTTATAAGTAATATCATACAGTATTCGTCTTTGTCTGGTTTATTTTACTTCAGGTTCATGCACATTGTAGTAAATGGCAGGATTTCTACTGTTTTGTGGCTCAACAATACTAATATATAAAAATATAGGAGCGCCTGAGTGGCTCAGTTGGTTAAGCATCTGAATTCGACTCAGATCATGATCTCACGGTTCATGCGCTTGAGCCCCACATCTGGCTCTGTGCTGACAGCTCAGAGCCTAGAGCCTGCTTCAGATTCTGTCTCCCTCTCTCTCTCTGTCCCTCCCCCCACCTCAAAAATAAATAAACATTAACAGGAAACCATCAAAATCCTGCAGGAGAAAACAGGTAACAACCTCTTCGACTTCAGCCACAGCAACTTCTTACTTGACACGTCTTCAAAGGCAAGAGAAATAAAAGCAAAAATGAACTATTGGGACCTCATGAAGATAAAAAGCTTCTGCACAGCAAAGGAAACAATCAACAAACTAAAAGGCAACTGACAGAACAGAAGAAGATATTTGCAAATGACATATTGGGTAAAGGGTTAGTATCCAAAATCTATAAAGAACTTACCGAACTCAACACCTGAAAACCAAATAATCCAAATAACCAATGGGCAGAAGACATGAATAGACACTTTTCCAAAGAAGACATCCAGATGGCCAATAGACACATGAAAAGATGCTCAACGTCACTCCTCATCAGGGAAATACAAATCAAAACCACATTGACATACCACCTCACACTGGCCAGAGTGGCTAAAATTAACAACTCAGGAAATAACAGATGTTATTGAGGATGAGGAGAAAGGGGAACCCTCTTGCACTGTTGGTGGGAATACAAACTGGTGCAGCCGCTCTGGAAAACAGTATGGAGTTTCCTCAAAAAATTAAAAATAGAACTACCCTACAACCCAGCAATTGTACTACTAGGAATTTATCCAAAGGACACAGGAGTGCTGATTCATAGGGGCACTTGTACCTCAATGTTTATAGCAGCTCTTTCAACAACAGCCAAATTATGGAAAGAGCCCAAATGTCCATTTGATTCATCTTAGAGATAAAGAAGATGTGGTTTATATATACAATGGAATACTACCTGGCAATAAGAAAGAATGAAATCCTGCCATTTACAACAACATGGATGGAACTGGAGGGTATTAATGCTAAGTGAAATAAGTCGGTCAGAGAAAGACAGATATCATATGTTTTCACCCATATGTGGAATTTGAGAAACTTAACAGAAGACCATGGGGGAAGGGAAGGGGGAAAAAATAGTTTCAAACAGAGAGGGAGGCAAACCCATAAGGCACTCTTAAATACAGAGAACAAACTGAGGGTTGATGGGGAGGTGGGGGAGAGGGAATGGGTGATGGGCATTGAGGAGGGCACTTGTTGTGATGAGCACTGGGTGTTGTATGTAAGCGATGAATCACAGGAATCTACCCCCAAAACCAAGAGCGCACTGTATATAGTGTATGATAGCTAACTTGACAATAAATTATATTTTAAAAAAGAAAAATATATATGTATATAATATCAATATATTATCAACATAACATTAATATCCACTTATCAATACTAATTAATCTTTAATTATATAATTCATACATATTAACATATTAATCACATATTTCATTAAATGATATATATTTATATATTTATAAATATATCCATTTATATATCATATATAAATAATATATACAACATAAATATCATAATATATAATTCCATATATAATAGCTTTCTATTTATAATAAAAGAAGTATATATATAACACATTTTCTTTTTTTAATAGTTTCTATTTTATTTTTTATTTTTATTTATTTATTTATTTTAATTTACATCGAATTAGTTAGCATCTAGTGCAACAATGATTTCAGGAGTAGATTCCTTAATGCCCCTTACCCATTTAGCCCATCTCCCCTTCCACAACCCCTCCAGTAACCCTCTGTTTGTTCTCCATATTTAAGAGTCTCTTGTGTTTTGTCCTCCTCCCTGTTTTTATATTATTTTTGCTTCCCTTTCCCTATGTTCATCTGTTTTGTATCTTAAAGTCCTCGTGAGTGAAGTCCTATGATATTTGTCTTTCTCTGACTAATTTTGCTTAGCATAATCCCCTCCAGTTCCATCCACATAGTTGCAAATGGCAAGATTTCATTCTTTTTGATTGCCGAGTAATGCTCCATTGTATATATACACCACATCTTCTTTATCCATTCATCCGTCGATGGACATTTGGGCTCTCTCCATACTTTGGCTATTGTTGACAGTGCTGCTATAAACATTGGGGTGCATGTGTCCCTTCGAAATAGCATACATGTGTCCCTTGGATAAATACCTAGTAGTGCCATTGTTGGGTTGTAGGGTAGTTCTATTTTTAATATTTTGAGGAACCTCCAGACTATTTCCTAGAGTGGCTGCACCAGGTTGCATTTCCACCAACAGTGCAAAAGAGATCCTCTTTCTCCGCATCCTCGCCAACATCTGTTGTTGCCTCAGTTGTTGATGTAACACATTTTCTTTATCCACACATCTAACAGTGAACACTTAGGTGATTTCCACATCTTGCCTATTGTGAGTAATGCTACAATTAACACGAGAGTGCCAATATCTCTTCAAGGCACTGATTTTGTTTTCTTCAGATACATACCCGGAAGTGAGATTGCTGGATCATAAAGTAGTTCTATTTTTTATTTTTTTGAGAAACCCTATATCATTTACCACAATGGCTGCACCAATTTACATTCCCACCAACAGTGCCTATGGGTTCCCTTTTCTCTGCTTCCTTGCCAACAATTGTTATTTTGGGAGTTTTTTTGATAAAAGCCTTTCTACCAGGTATGAAGTAACATCTATTATGGTTTTGATTTCCATTTCCCTGATGCTGAGTGATGTTGAGCACCTTTTCATGTACCTGTTGGCCATTTGTATCTCTTCTTTGGAAAAGTTTACTTGGGTCCTTTGCCCATTTTTTCTTTGGATTATTTGTTTTTGTTGTTGCTGTGGTTGTTGTTTGTTTGTTTGTTTGTTTGCTATAGGGTTGTGTGAGTCCCTTATATATTTTGAAGACTAACTCTTTATCAGATAAATGGCTTGCAAATATTTTCTTCCATTCAGTGGGTTGCCTTTTCACTTGGTTGATGGTTTCCTTTGCTGTGCAGAGAAGTTTTTTGGTTTGGCTTGGTCGTGTTTGTTCATGTTTGTTTTTGTTGTCTTTGCTTTTGAAGTTGGTTCCAAAAAATCATCACCAAGATCTATGTCAAGGAGCTTACTGTTTTCTTCTAGAGGTTTTATGGTTTCAGGTCTTACATTCAAGTCTTTAAGCCCTTTTGAGTTAATTTGTGTGTGTGGTGTAAGATAGGGGTCTAGTTTCGTTCCTTCGCACACGGCCACCCAGTTGTCCCAAAATCAGTTGTTGAAAAGATGGTTATTTTCCCATCGTATACTCTTGCTTCATTTGTCATAAATTAATTGCCCATATGCGCAGGTCTATTTATGGGCTCTCTATTGTGTTCCACTGATTTGTGTCTGCTTTAATGCCAGTACCGTACTCTTTTGATCACTTGTTACGTCCTTGTCCAGCTTTAGTATCCAGGAAATACTGGCCTCATAAAATGAATTTGGGAGAGTTCTCCCCTCTTTTGTTATTTGGAAGAGTTTGAGGGAGACTGATACTAATATTTGTCTAAGTGTATGGAAGAATTAACCAGTTAAGCCATCTGGTCCTGGACTTTCATTTGTTGGGGGACTTTTGATTATTGGTTAAATTTCCTTACTAGTCATTTGTCTGTTCAGATTTTCTATTTCTTCATGATTTAATCTCAGCAGGTTGTAGAGTTCTAGGAATTTCTTCTAACTTATCCATTTCTCCTATTTCTTCTAACTTATCCAACTGCTTTGCTACATTCCATAAGTTTGGGTATATAATATTCTCATCTTCATTGGCTCTGTGATGTGTTTTAATTTCCCTTTCGATTTCTTCTTTGCCCCATTGATTGTTCAGGAGTGTATTGATTAATTTCCACATATTCACGAATGTTTCCCTTTCTTTCCTGTTACTGATTTCTGGTTTCATATCACTGTGGTTAGAGAAGATAGTTGATTTGGTTCCAATCTTCTTAAATTTGTTTTGTAGCCTAACATATGATCTATCCCAAGGATTGTCCCATGTGTACCAAAAGATGTGTATTCAGCTGGTGTTGGATGAAATGTCCTCTATCCTGTTAGGTCTGTTCAGCCTAAAGTACAGTTCAAGTCCAATGTTTCCTTATTGGGTTTTTTGCCTGGCTAATCTACCCACCATTGAAGTGGGGTATTAAAGTCGTCTATTATTATTACATGGCTGTTTATGTCTCCCTTCAGATTTTCTTTTTTTTTTTTTTTTTTTTAAATTTTTTTTTAACGTTGATTTATTTTTGGGACAGAGAGAGACAGAGCATGAACGGGGGAGGGGCAGAGAGAGAGGGAGACACAGAATCGGAAGCAGGCTCCAGGCTCCGAGCCATCAGCCCAGAGCCCGACGCGGGGCTCGAACTCGCGGACCGCGAGATCGTGACCTGAGCCGAAGTCGGACGCTTAACCGACGGCGCCACCCAGGCGCCCCTCCCTTCAGATTTTCTGATGTTTGCATAACATATCCTTGTGCTCCAGTGCTGGAGGTACATATCTGTTATATCCTCTTGATGAAGTGACTCCTTTATCGTTATATAATGAACTTGTCTCTTGTTACAGGTTTTATTTAAAGTCTACTTTGTCTGATAAAAGCATAGTTGCCCCTGCTGTCTTTTGGCTTCCATTAGTATGGAATGTCTTCCTCTATCCCTTCACTTTGAGCCTTTTCATGTTCTTAAGGCTGATGTGTGCCTCCTGTAGGCAACATATAGTTGTGTCTTGGGCTTTTTTTTAAATCCATTCATCCACTCAATGTTTTCTGTTTTGTTTTGTTTTGTTTTTTTGAGATGGAGAGAGAGAAACCATGCAAGCAGGGGAGGGGGCAGAGAAAGAGAGAGAGAATCTCAAGTAGACTCCATGCTCAGTGCAGACCCTAACACAGGGCTCAATGTACCCTGACATGAGCCAAAATCAAGATTCAGATGCTTGACCGACTGAGCCACCTCAGTGCCCTTCCACTCTATGTCTTTTGATTGGAGAATTTAATCCACTCACAGTTAAAGTAACTCCTGGTAGGTAGGGACATCCTATTGCCATCTTATCAATTGTTTTCTGGATGTTTGTAACTCCTTTGTTCCTTTCGTCCTTTCTTGCTGCCCTCCTTTTTGATTTGACGATTTTCCATAGCCATATGCTTTGATTCTTTTCTCTTTATCTTTTTTGTATCTACTGTCAGTTTTTGTTCTGTGGACATGAGGCTTATGTAAAACACCCCATAGTTAAAACAGTCTTTTTAAAGCTGATTACAGCTTAATTTCAACCACGTAAAATAACTCTACCCTCTTACATCCCCCTCATCATATTTAAGTTTCTTTGGGTTAATTACTGAAACATTGTGTTTCGTTGGCAGTGTCTCATTTTCTTGATTTTTCGTGTTCCTTGAAGCCTTGCATTGCTGTCTTCAGATTTGAAGAATGGCTCGTGTCTTTCAGTCTTTGCTGATTGGCTGCAGGAGGGAGATGGCTTCACCGGTCAGCACTACTAGGGATTCTGAGGCTCTCAGACCTTCCCTAGGATGGACCCACTGCACAATTCCTCTTCCCTCTTGGGGGGCATTCTTAAGATTGTAAGACTTCTATGGATCCTATGAAGCCCAACCAAGTGCTGAGAGCCTCCTTTTTGCTTTTCCCCCATGGCGGTGCCCTGAAATGCTCAATTTTGTACGTTCCCTCCTTACCCACCCATGTTTGCTGATTGCCTGATGTATCGGGCACTGTTCTCAATACCTGGGATTCATCAGTAAATTTCAGACTTTTGCTATCTTGGAGCTCACACGTTGGCAAATCAAAGCTGGGTCTCTGTCCTCTACACCGGACTCTACCATTTCCCGAAACAAGACGCCTTCTCTCTGGTTGCTAAAGTTGCATCATTTTATTAAATCCTCCTAATAAGCCATCAAAGTGGTGTGGCAGATGGTGTCTTCCAAAGATGAGTGTCCTAACATCTCCCATTCCAATGGGCCTTTATGCAGTTGGAACTTGCACCTCCAAAATCATTTTCTCTACCTCCTTAAATTTGGGTGGGCTCTAAGAAAAGAATGGCAGATGGCACAAGTGACTCTCAGGTACAGTGTTGAATTGTCCTGGCAGCCTCCATTTCTGCACTCCCTGCCTCTTGGAATCCAGCCACCATGTGAGCCTGCCATGCTGCGAGAAGCCCGAGCCACATAGAAAGGACAAGTGTAGGGGTGCCTTGGTGGCTCAGGTGGTTAATCAACCAACTTGGGCTCAGGTCATGATCTCACGGTTGGTGGATTCAGGGTCCCGTGTCAGACTGTGCTGACAGCTCAGAGCCTAGAGCCTGCTTTGGATTCTGTGTCTCCCTCTCTCTCTCTGCCTCTCCCCCGATCTCTCTCTCTCTCTCTCTCTCTCTCTCTCAGAAATAAACATTAAAAAATTTTAAGGAAAGATGAGGGTATGTGCATGGTTTGAGAGTCCCGAATGAACTTTGACAAGCATCCAGAGGATTCTTAATAACCACCTCACGGATATTTAAGTCATCTCCAACCATTTGAATCTTCCCAGTTGAGCCATAGGCACTGTAGACAGGAAAATAAGTCATTTTCACTACACGCTGCCATGACTGCTGACTCACTGAAGCCAGGAGTGTAATAAAATGGTTATTGTTTTGTGCCACTAACTTTGGGGGATTTATTATGCCGTGTTGGATAACAAAATAAAACAGGGTCAATGATAAATAGTGAATTGGCCAGGGGTGCTCTTTTTAATGGAATGTCAGGTAAGGAGATGGCTTTGGATCTGAGCACTGAATGGTGACCAAGAATCTACACGGGAAGACCTGGGAGAGGAGACTTCCAGGCAGAAGGAACAGCCAGAGCAAAGGCCCTGAGGCAGGACTGTGCCTGACGTGCGCAGGAACAGCTAGGAAGCCCACTGTGGCGGGAACAGAGGGGGCAGGTGAACGGTGAGATGCGGGAGGTAACAGGAGCACATTGGGCAGGATCTGATGAGTCATTGTGAATAGCTGGGGGTTTTGGGTAGTGATTAATAGAAAGCCACTTGAGGTCACTGAAATAGCACCAAATCCCAGTCAGTGCAGCCTACGCTTCTCCACTTCTATCCAGCTCCACAATTCCCATCCTCGCCCAAGCCAACCCTAGAGGCCTCTGCCAGCTTCCCAGTCACGTTCCTCCTTCCAATTTCTACACCACAATCATAGCTTAAAATCTTCCACTGACTTTATCCTGAAGACAGAAAAATGTCCAATCCCCAAATGTGCACGGGAGGCCTTCATAACTTCTCTAACCTCATTCCCTACCACTGTCTGCCTCACTACTCCCCTCCAACCACACTGGTCCTCCCTGGGGTGCAAACACACCTGGACTGTTCCCACCTCAGGGCCTTTTGCACCTGCTGTGTCCTCTGTCTGGAATGTCTTCCTCCCAGATGTCCTTGGGGCTGGATTTTTGTTAGTATTCAAATTTCACCACATGTGCTACCTTCTAAGAGAAGATATCCATGACCACCACTTAAAAATAGACACGTCCCCACCAGGGGTGCCTGGGGTGCTCAGGTGGTTAAGTGTCTGACACTTGGTTTCAGTTCAGGTCATAATCTCACGGCTCATGGGATCAAGCCCGGCGTTGGGCTCTGCACTGACAGCACGGAGCCTGCTTGGGATTCCCTCTCTCCTTCTCTCTGCCCCTCTCCTGTCCACACTCTCTGCCTCTCAAAATAAATAAATAAATATTTAAAAAATAGACACCCCCCCCATTGTCTAGAACATCTCCCACATATTTCTTTCACAACATTTGTAATGGTTAATTTTGTATGTCAACTTGGCTAAGCCACAGTCCCCGGATATTTGGCCACACATCAGTCTAAATTTTGCTGTGAAGGTATTCTTTTAGATGACTCATATTTAAATTAGTAGCAGATTTTGAACAAAGCATATTGCCCCCCGTAATGTGGTTGGGCCTCATCCAATCAGTTGATGTCCTTCAGGGAAAAAGACTGAAGTTCCCCACAGGTAGAAGGAATTCTGCCCCAAGAATGCCTTCAGGGGGGCACCTGAGTTGTGTGAGCCATCTCCTCAAAATAAATCTCTCTACACATACGTGCTTCTCCCATGGGTTCTGTTTCTCTGCAGAACTCTGACTAATACAGCATTTGTACCATCTTGAATTATTATACTTAGGGGTTATTTAGAAGGGAGATGAGCAGTATTTTCTGTAAAGGTCCAGACAATAAATACTTTAGGTTTCATGGGCCATATGGCCTCTGTCACAGCTGCTCAACTCCACTGCTGGGCCATGAGAGCAACTATTCACGATACATAAACAAATGCTCATTCATGGCCATGTTCCAATAAGGCTTCACTTGCAGAAACAGGTGATGGGCTGCCGACCCCTGATCTAGAATATAAGCAGAACCCCAGCCTCTCTTCCTTACCCTGTGTCCCCAGTACCTAGAAATATGCTGACAGATTAAAAACCTCCAGTAAATATTTGTTGAGTAAATAAATGAGCGAATGAAAAGGTGTTGTCCCATCTCACTCTGGTAAGTCTTAACAGCCTAACTTTAATCAGCAACAACGTGTAATCTTTAAGCTTTAATATCTCCCTGAAAGATTGATAATGGAGGGTTTTACTCGATCTGAGGGAGTGTTCTTATAGATTTTATTAGTCATGTATTTAAATATCAAATCAAAAATTTGCTAAAGCCTTTCTAGGGAAATGATTTAGACTAATTCTGGAGTCTTTTGTTTGTTCTCTTAGCTCTGAATTTTTAGGTGTTGGTTCTTTTCTGCCGATGTGGAGTTCGGGGTATGTCTCTCATAGTGTTGATTTTTTTGGTCTCATGCCCCGTGATTCTTAGTTGTCTGTTCAGCTTTGAGTTTGAAAATTACAATTCTCCTGGGGCACCTGTGGTCTCAGACAGCGGAGCGTTGCAACTCTTGATCTCAGGGTGTCATAAGTTTTGAGTCCTGCGTTGGGAATAGAGACTACTTAAAAATAAATAAACAAACTTAAAAAAAACCAATTCTCCTGCCTGTTCTATTTGCTATAACTTGACTCAGGAGAGGAGTCATAAGTTACATCCACTGATGTAGCCTAAGGATAAATTATATCATTGGGTTTGCTCAGTATGTGGATCAGAAGAGAACGTAGGGCTAACCCAGCTAGTTTCCATGTGTGTCTTTCTTTCTTTCTTTCTTTCTTTCTTTCTTTCTTTCTTTCTTTCTTTCTTTCTTTCTTTCTTTCTTCTTTCTTTCTTTCTTTCTTTCTTTCTTTCTTTCCTTCCTTCTTTCTCTTTCCTTCCTTCCTTTCTTCTTCTTTCTTCTTCCTTCCTTCCTTCCTTCCTTCCTTCTTCTTTCTTCCTCCCATCCTTCTTTCTTTCTTTCCTTCTTTCTTTCCTTCTTTCCTTCTTTCTTTCTTTCCTTCTTTCCTTCTTTCTTTCTTTCCTTCTTTCTTTCTCTTTCCTTCCTTCCTTTCTTCCTTCTTTCTTCTTCCTTTCTTCCTTCCTTCCTTCTTTCTCTCTTTCCTTCCTTTCTTCTTCTTTCTTCCTCCTTTCTTTCTTTCTTTCTTTCTTTCTTTCTTTCTTTCTTTCTTTCTCCTTTTCTTTCTTTCTTTCCTTCTTCCTCTTTCTTTCCTTCCTTTCTTCTTCTTTCTTTCTTTCTTTCCTTCTTCCTCTTTCTTTCCTTCCTTTCTTCTTCTTTCTTTCTTCTTCCTTCCTTCCTTTCTTTCTTTCTTCTTCCTTCTTTCCTTCCTTCTTTCCTTCCTTTATTCTTTCTTTCTTTCTTTCTTTCTATTCATGCTTTCCTTCCTTCTTTCCCTCCTTCCTTCCTTCCTTTCTTTCTTCTTCCTTCTTTCCTTCCTTCTTTCCTTCCTTCCTTTCTTCTTTCTTTCTTTCTCTTTTTTTCTTCTTCCTTCTTTCTTTCCTTTCTTCCTTCCTTTCTTTCTTTCTTCTTCCTTCTTTCCTTCCTTTCTTTCTTCTTTCTTTCTTTCTCTTTCTTTCTCTTTCTCCTTCCTTCCTTCCTTCCTTCTTTCTTTCTCCTTTCTTTTTCTCTTTCTCTTTCTTGAGTATAGTTGACACCCAATGTTACACTAGTTTCAGATGCACAACATAGTGATGCAATAAGTCTGTGTCTTACACTTTGCTCAGCACAAGTGCAGCCACCACCTGTCAGCATACAATGCTATCACAACAACATTGACAATATTCTTTATGCTGTGCTTTTCATCCCCACAATTTATTCATTCCATAACTGGAAACCTCTATCTCCCACTCCTCTTCCTCCATTTTGTCCAATCCCCTCACCCTCTTGTGTTTCTTTCTAAGTAATCACCTTGATAAATACCCCAAAACTTCCTCCTATTTCTTGAATCCACTCACACCACATTTGGAATTTCCTAGAACTGCCCCAGCCTTTGGGGTTTTGGTTTCCTCTGGGTTTGTTTCTTAATAATCTTGTTCTTGTCTGACTCATCTTAAATAAATACTTCCAGTTTATATTCTTGTATAGGGGCCGGGGGGTAGCAAATGGTGAAGAAAATGGGACAAAATGTTAACAACGGATGCATCTGGATGAAGGGTATGTGGTTGTTCTTTCTACCCTTTTTATTCATGTAACTTTTCTTGAAATCTGAAATTATTCCCAAATACTCTTTCTTCTATTATGGAATGCTTCTGGAATTTGCACATCACCCTTACGCAGGTTGCATGCCAGTCTTCTCTGTATCCTTCCAGTTTTAGTGTCTATGCTGCCAAAGTGAGCTCCAAATACTTACTCCTTTAAATCTTTTAATGTTTATTTACTTTTGAGATAGAGAGAGACAGAGCATGAGCAGGGGAGGGGCAGAGAGAGAAGGAGACACAGAATCCGAAGCAGGCTCCAGGCTCTGAGCTGTCGGCACAGAGCCCGACGCGGGGCTCAAACCCACAAACCGTGAGATCATGACCTGAGCTAAAGTCAGGCACTTAACCGACTGAGCCACCCAGGCGCCCCAAATACTTACTTCTTTAAAAGAAGTTGCCTGTAGAGGCCATCTCAAAGTCTTAGCTTGTCACTAATTTCTCAAGCCACTCTGATGCAACTTGATTCATTCATTTATGCCCCTGAGAAGAGTTAACCACTCATGATTTTGATGATTCAAACTCTGGAGGATTTGCACTATCAGATATCTTTGAGCACAGCTTCCTCCTTTGAAGCACATTCCTTGGGATCTTGACTTTCCTCTTTCTTGTCTGGCTGCTCCTCTCGCAGGCTTTTGGCACATCTGACCACCTACTGAACCATTACATATTGAAGTTCCTCAGTGCTTGATCTGAGACCCTCTTTTCTGTTACCTCTTCACTTGTTATTCTAAGACATCTCATCCTTGCCCCGAACATCCTTTATATAAATATACCAACAACTCTTAAATCTCCATCCTAGGCAAAGAGCTTGCATAGCCGCAGAACCATCTTAATATTCCCACATGGCCACCTCAGAGGCACGTGGAAATTCCATTCATCCCAAAGTGACCTATGAGTTTCCAGGGTCCCCAAATCCCTAAATACCTCTTAGTTGCACGAGCCACAAGTCTTGGCTTCTCTTCCTCCTCCCTCTCGCCCATATTCAAAGCTTTGGCAACTCCTGTTCCTTTCTGTCTCTCTCTTATATGCACACACTCCCTCTCCATCTTCAGACCTAACACTCCATCCCAAACCTCCTGCTCTCTCTCTCGGCCGAGTAATCCCATGGGCCTCCTTGCCTCTACTCTCTGCTTTTCATTGTAATTTGACATCCCTGCCACAGAGATCCAGTCAAAAAGCTAATCTGACCTCTTGTATTCCTAACACTCCATTATGCTCAGGGTAAAACTGGCTGGCATCCTCGAGCTGGTATGGTCTAATCCCTTCCCCCGTTTCACACTGTTGTGGTCACTCTCCTACCTCTGGCTTTTGTATATGCTGCCCTGCCCACCTGGAACTCACTTCCCCAAACCTTCTCTTTGCCTGATGCACCTGGGACCTTTGATATCGTCTCTCTGTGACCCAACTGATAATAGCTCCCATATTTTGAGTGAAGTACAAGGCACTATGCTATTAAACCCATTCGCTGACTGGATACTCCCAAATGCCCATGAGACACAAAATGTTTTCCAATTTTACAGTTGAAGACACACTAGGCACAGAGAGGTCAATGCACTTGCACAAGGGTGCACAGCTTAGCTAGCACTGGCAGAATGAGGGCTTGAACTCAGCTCTGTGTGAGTCTAAAAATGCACACTGTGTATGACCCAGCAATTCCACTTCCTGGTATATATCCAAGAGAGTTGAAATCAGGATTCCCCAACAAATATCTACACTCTCATGTTCACTGAAGCATCATTCACAATGGCCAAGATCTGGGAACAACCTAAATGACTCCTGACAGATAATGAAAATGTGGTGTAGCCATATCATGGGATACCACTCAGCCCTAAAAGAGAAGGAGGGGCACCTGGGTGGCTCTGCTGGCTGAGCATCTGACTTGGGCTCAGGTCATGATCTCATCGTTTGTGGGTACAAGCCCCGTGTCGGGCTCTGCGCTGAACTGACAGCTCGGAGCCCGGAGTCTGCTTCGGATTCTGTGTCTCCCTCTCTCTCTGCCCCTCCATACTTGTGCTCTGTCTCTCAAAAAAAAAAAAAAAAAAAAAAAAAGTTAACAATTTTTTAAAAAGAAAAGGAAACCCTGCCCCTTGCAGCAACACAGATGAACCTGGAAGACATTATACTAAGTGAAGTAAGACAGACACAGACTGTAAGACAAATACCGAAGATTTTCTTGGTATGTGGTATCTAAAGTCGTCAGATTCATAGAAATCTGACCCCAGGGGCAACCGGGTAATTGTTCACATTCAGTGGGAGCAGAGGGTCTGTAATGCAAGACGAAGACATTCTAGACTTCCCCTGTACAATGTTATGCCTGTAGCTGACAAGGGGAAGTGTTGTGCACTTCCGATATTGTTAACAGGGTAGCTCTCACGTTAAGTATTCTGAACATCATTTTCAAAAATGCTCTGTGACCCATCTCTGCTCCTTCCTCACCATACTGCTCCCAGCACACGCACACACACACACACACACACACACGGGAAGCTGCTGCAAGGCTTCAGGCTTTCCACTCAGCTTCCATCACTGCAAATTCCTCCCACAATGCTGCTGGTGGGGAGATGGGAGGGTGCAGGGTCTCTGCTCAGTGTCTTCAGACCCACACCCATCCTGGGTAGCAGAGGTTTCCTGGCAGACTGAGTCAGAGACTGAGGGAAGCAAGAGAGAGATGAGAAGAGCCTTGACTCTTTGCAGAGAGGTTGGAAACTGCACTTGAAAAGTCTGAGAACCCTCAGCCAGGAAACCCCCCTCCAAAGGGTCCTGCCCCTGGGATGGTGTGGGTGGGCCATCACCACTTTGTACGTCCCACCTCTTGTGAAGGGTCTGGATTTACATCTCACTCTCTCATACAACTCCACAATCCCTGATCCCAAACCCTAGAAGTCAAATGTTTTGGAATCCAGTATTTACACTGGTAATAGATAGGTAGAGATATAGACAGATATCTAGATATCTATCTCTATATATCTGACCTCACCCCCAACACAGGGCTTGTAAACTCTAGTAAATTCCTAAAATAAAAGACTAGCAGCATCGAGGTGACTCCGGGGGGTGGGGGAAGGGGACTCTGATGACTCCTTGCTGGTGGCTGAGAATTGCTTATTGGTGTCAGGAAAAGCCTCCGCAGATTTGGTGGCCAGAAGAATCAGCAGTGGTTTTGTGTGAGTAATAAAGCAGACTCGTACCATATATGACCTCATATTAAAGGGGACTCATACAGTATATATTATACATATATTACCACCACACACCACAGGCTTCTGGAACAGCACCCATTAATCAAGCATACTAACATCCCTATTATAGGAATATTTGAGCTAAGGAATAAGTAAAAATCATAAACACATTCACATGAGTTCAGTCCATTTGGGCTGCTGAAGGAGTTTATGAAGATTTTTCTGTCTGGGGATTTTATTTTATTTTATTTTTTTTATTTTTTTTTAAATTTTTTTTTCAACGTTTTTTATTTATTTTTGGGACAGAGAGAGACAGAGCATGAACGGGGGAGGGGCAGAGAGAGAGGGAGACACAGAATCAGAAACAGGCTCCAGGCTCCGAGCCATCAGCCCAGAGCCCGATGCGGGGCTCGAACTCACGGACCGCGAGATCGTGACCTGGCTGAAGTCGGACGCTTAACCGACTGCGCCACCCAGGCGCCCCTGTCTGGGGATTTTAGAGTTGTGGATGCAGGACTATGAATCCATGGTCGTCTTTTTTTTTTTTTTAGGCTTTTTTATTTTTGTTTTTATTTTATTTTTTGAGAGAGAGAGAGAGAGAGAGAGAGAGCAGGGGAGCAGCAGAGGGAGAGAGATAATCTTAAGCAGGCTCCACACTCAACGCAGAGCCCAACATGGGGCTAGATTGCACAACCAACCAAGAGATCATCAAGACGGGAGCCCTGACTGAGCCACCCAGGCGCCCCTCTGTGGTTGTCTTTGCAACACCACATCTTTCTAGAATTGCCTTTGTAACTTTATAACCCCTATCTTGGCAAGGGTGTCTTTATGACATCACAGATGTGCCATTGTACCCCCTCTCCTTTGTTCTTGTTTTCTTTTTAAGTTTATTTATTTTTGAAAGAGAGAGAGAGATGAGAGAGCACTAGCAGAGGAGGGATAGAGAGAGAGAATCCCAAGCAGGCTCCACACTGTCAGCACAAAGCCCGATGAAGGGGTCTATTTCATGAACCATGAGCTCATGACCTGAGCCGAAATCAAGAGTTGGACACTTAATGGACTGAGCCACTCAGGCATTCCATTGTTTCTTTGTCACACACCCATATGTCACTGTAGAATTCCATGTGTGAGTTGGTGTGAAATGTATCAAGTGCCTATCAAGAGCCTGGCACTGTGCATTAAGTGTCTCTTAAAGGCAACGGAATCCTGTAACCATCTGTATCAGTTGGCTAGGGCTATCACAACAAAGTAGCATAAAGTGGGTGTCTTAAACAAAACATTTATTCTCTCACGGTTCCGGAGACCAAAAGTCCAAAATCAAAGTGTGGTCAGGACTGGTTCTCTCTGAGGCTGCAAGGCAGGGGTCTGTCCCAGGCCTTGGTTTATCGATGTGCCTCCTCACCATCACATGGCATTCTCCCTGTGTGTGTGTGTGTGTGTCTATCTCCAAATTTCCCCTTTTTACAAGGATGCCAGTCATACTGGATTAGGGCCAAGCCTAATGACCTCCTTTCAACACAATTACCTCTGTAAAGACCCTATCTCCAAATACAGTCACATTCTGAGGTCCTGAGCAGGTAGGGCTTCCACATATGAATGGGGGGAGGGGGGGACACTATTCGACCCCAACTTTTCTGTATTCTATGAGGTCACTTGGAAGTGACTAGGGCTCCAGGAAGCCTGGTTCTACAACTCACACTGTCAACCACTCTGTTATTAGCTGTCTGATCTTGGGCTAACCTCCCTCGGCCTTTGTTTCTTTGCCTGTAAAATGAGAATTAAAATAAAATAGTAGCTTTCTGCTGGAGTCTTTGCAAAGCAATTAGTGCCTGGGAACAGTAAGCATTAATAAATGTCAGCCGTAATTACTGTTACTGTTGTCGAATTCCATCTGTATACCTTGGGTATTGGTAACATCCTACGACATTATGCACATTATGCGGCCTAAGTATCCTTGTCGTGGGACTCGCCCAGACCCAAATAACCCAGGAAGTAAGACAGACTCTCAGACCCCAAAACTACCAAGAAAGGCACCAACAACCTTGAAGGCCTGCATCCTCGAGCAGCATGGAACAGAACCCACCCCAGAAGGAAATTCATGGGAGGGCACCCAAGTTTCTCATGGCTGCTAAGGGTAGATACTAAATGTACTGGGTTGAATAATGTCGCCCCACCCCCACCCCCGCCGCCACGGGGTGGGGTGGGGTGTGGGATGTTCATGTCCTTTCTGGAACCTGAGAGTGTGAACTTATTTGGATATAGGGTCTTTGCAGATATTACCAGTTAAATTAAGATGAGGTTATACTGAAGTAGGAAGTTGGACGCTCTCCATCCAGCAAGAGCAGTGTCCTTATACAAACAGAAGAGAAACACGAGACACACAGAAGGGAACCAGTCATGCCACGATGGAGGCAGAGATGAGAGTAACGTCGGTAGCCAGGAAAGGAACGCCAAGGAGGGCCAGCACCCACCAGAAGCTGGAAGAGGCAGGGCTGTTGGAGAGAGCATGGCCTTGCCAACACCTCGAATTCGGACTTCTGGCCTCCAGGACTGGCAGACAGTAATTATTTGGTGCTTTAAGCCACCCAGTTTATGGCACTTTGTTGGAGCAGCCCCAGGAAACGAACGCCACTAGGGTTTCCCCACATCACCTGGAAGAGACACAGGGAACCTAGGTAGCTCCTCTGTCTCTCTAGGGCTCTTTGGTCTCATCTGCGAATCCCCATACATCTTCCTTCCCCCTTTCTGTGTCTGCACGTGGCTCCCTCCACGCTTCTGTGACTCCTAATCAATACCCTCGGTAGAGCCAGGCCTGCCCCTGTTCCTGTGCAGGGGACGTGATTGGCCCAGCTTGAGTCATGTGTCCACTCCGGCCCAATCAGCTGCCTAAGAGGACTGGCGTCACCGGGTGCTACTCAAAATAGGCAACAACCGGGCTTCCAGGGTAGCCGGAAGCTGGCCCCTGGACCAAGGGTTCTGGGAAGCGCCCTTCCCCCAACAACCCTGGAGGTGCACCAAGGGCAAGGTTTTGGACGGCAAGGGTGGAAGTCCAGAGGAAGCATCTAGCAATGGGGGCAGGCGGTAACAGGCATTTGCCAGCGTGTGACCCAGACTAAAGCGATCTTGGACAAACGGCCACAATGATCACTGTGAAGTGCGGCACCACACACACACACACACACACACACACACTTTCCCTTTTATTTAACCACACCCTTGAGTATGGGAGGTCCTTGATCGGCTCTGGTGCATGACTCAAACATGCTCCTCCTGAGTGCCCCCCCCCCCCCCCCCCCCCCCCCCCCCCCCCGCCCATGGACTCCCAGCCTCCAGCAGGTCTGACACTGCTGGAGCAGTGTCCAAAAGCCACTCCAAACGGCCTTCTGCCTGTAAGCCCCCTTAATAAACCGTTTCTCATGGAGCTGGACTGGCAGACCTTTTTCTCCCGTCTTAACAGCTCCTCGGGCCTTTAGAGGTCATTTTGCACTTGCTTCCTTTTCACAGAACAACCAATTCGTTTCATAATTTCATTGCCAATATGGGGGGAGGGGGGGACATTCACAGGTGTCAGCTCAATGCCAGTTCTGCCCACTCAGGAGGGACTCTTTGAGGACGGGTAGAAGTGGGTCAGGCAAACGGCATTCGCCTCCACATCCGCAGCCTCACTGCCCATCCCACAACCCCCGTCTGGCCGGTGCAGGCCACTCTGCCAACTCTGCCTCCCCTCATTCCCTTACCTCCTCCTAAGTCCCCTCCAGGTCATCTGCTCTGTGGGGACTTCTCTGCCCACCCCAGCCTCTTTCGTCCTGCATAAGAAGCCAAGATTCAGGGGTGCCTGGGTGGCTCTGTCAGTTAAGCGTGGGACTTCAGCTCAGGTCATGATCTCACGGTTGGTGGGTTCAAGCCCCGCAATGGGGCTCTGTGCTGCCAGCTCAGAGCCAGGAGCCTGCTTCGGATTGTGTCTCCCTCTCTGCCCTTCCCCAGCTTGCTCTCTCTCTCTCTCTCTCTCAAAAATAAAGACATTAAAAAAATAAGAAATTTAAAAAAATAAAAAACATGCTGAGATCCAGCTGGTTTGTGTTGACGAGCAGGCAGACCTACATGGTGGGGACGTTATGGGGCTGGGGGAGCTGGCCTGGCCTGGAGACACTGGTGTGCTAGCAAATGCCTAACAACCAGCTCTCCAGAGGGGGGACAATGACTATGTGCATTTATTATCAACTTTGTTGGCAAAAATGTGCAGCACAGAATCTGCAAAATACATATATAAAATACTTTTCATTGCAAACTCCATAGTCAATTCTGACAGATGACCTCCCTTGATTTTTCCCACTCCTGTCCCCAGAGCCACCCGGGATTCCAAGTGACAACTGAATATTGGTTGATCCTGTTCCTTTAAAGACGCAGATGGCCTGGGATGACAAAGATGTCCACGCTCACTGGCTTGCCAGTCATGTTGAGCAACATCTTTGCTAAATCCGATAAATGGTCCGAAAACACAAGACTTCCTCAATTTTCCGTGTGCTATTCACAACGCAACAGCCCAAGACAGGACACGCTTTTAAGCATAATCTACATGTTTAACATCATTTTCTCCATCGCTGTCTTAAACGGATGATCCACACACAACACATGAAGCCGACCTGAAGCATTTGCGGGCAGATGCCTCTTGGCTGATTTTAAGTTACCAGCGTGAGGTCACGGAACACAGTCGGCAAGCCAGGTCCTGCAGAATGGCGTTCCACGGCACCTCCGCCAGATACAAGAAGTAGGTGACTTCAGGAGCCCAAATAATAATAAGATGGGAAAGAAATCCCTAAAATATAGGATAGTTAGGTCTCATAGAAGGTAACTCATGCTGCCTGGCACGCAACAAAGCCTCAATCTTTCGTAGTCATTAAGTTTGTAAGTATTGTATAACCCCGTGCCACGCCCCACCTCATGCCCCCCACGTGGTCCGGTCATACGGGGTCGCACGCCGTCATGGTTAACGGGGTCAAGCGGGCATGCCTGACGGCCAGCTTGGCAAAAGCTGGGCTATCTGGCCTGCTCAGGGCTGCGTCCCCAACATCTCAAACAGTGCCTGACGACACAGGAGATGCTCAAAACAAACTCCACGCGTGAAGGTCACACAGCGTAGTCACACGGACCCCCAAAGACCAGCCCCTCGAAAGCCGCAGCAGGGCTGTGGATGAGTCTTTATTTCTCACATATTGACATAAATAGTTGTTTTTTCCTGTTGTTTGCTGCTCTGTCTCCAGCCCTGCACAGGGCCTGGCACATAGAAGATGTTCAATAAATATACATTGAGTGGATTAATACAGTGGACTAATATAAAGTACGCCGTTGAGCTCAGGCTCAGAATAAATACCAAAAGTTCGACTTGAGGCAGGAGTGGGAGAGAGTCCCATTGGAGAGTCCTCGAGGAGGGGGTCAGCAGCGGGGACCCCTGCCAAGCCGGGTGAGGTAGAGTGGCCGGGCGTCACCAAGAGCCCCGGCGAAAGAAGGCAGCATTCATTCTCTGTCCGGCGGGGGGTACCCGGGCCCGGTGTCAATGGGCCATGGCGGCAGGGAGAGTCCAGCGGGGACTTTGGTGGCCACTCGGAAGAGGCCCAAGATCGTGGCGCCCTGCGCAAGCTGCCAGGCAGGGTGTGCCCCCGCCTCTGCGCGCAGGTGAACGCCCAGGCGCTGGCCTGCGCCCAGGTGCAGCAGGCTGCTTCGGAAACCAGAGGCTGAGTCCGGGGCTTTGGGGGATGGAGGCGGCAGGTCCAAGGTCAGGGCCAGGGCCGCAGCGCCCGCGCCCAGGGGCTGCAGGTGCAGGGCAAGGGAGACAGAGCCCGAGCCGAAGCTGGACACCACCCGCTGCAGCTTCAGGTGCAAGAAGACATAGTAGACGCCAGGCTCTGCCACCATCAGCTCTCGCGAGTGCTGGTCGTAGGTCAGGCCGGGCCCCAGGAACACCCCTGCCAGGGCTGGGTCGCTGTACCAGCGCAGGGGCCCTTCAGTCAGCTGTACTGAAGGAGGGAGGAAGAAGAGGGGAGGTTGGCTGAGCACTGCTGGGGGGCAGAGGTGCAGGCCCGGGGAGGGGCGCTGGGGAGGTCTTGGAAGGAAGAGGTTCCCAGAGGGAGGTGAGGCTGGTAAGGGAAGGAAGGGGTTTGGCCGGGGAGGGGGGGGGGGGGGATCTGAGGGGCAGGGGGAGGCGCCTCAGAGAGGGAGGAGGTGGAGGGAGAGGTGGGGGGGAGGGTCTCAGGAAGCGGGAGAAGACAGAGGGGAAGGGTGGGGAGGAGAGTCTGAAAGGGGGAGGGGGAGGGGAAGGGGGAGGGAGGGAAGAATAGGGAGGAAGCGTCTGGAAGGGGAAAGACGTTAGAAGGAGGTCTCCAGAAGCAGCAAAGGGAACCGGGGGAGAAGGAGAGGAAAGTCAGGACCTCGGGGAACCCAGTGGGAGAGACAAGAGCAGGCTGGGGTCTGTGGGATCAAGCCACAGGTGCCTCGGCAGGGGTGGGGGTGCGGGCGTCTGAGGTAGGCACATTTGGAGGTCAGAAGAAGAAAAGCGGCACCCAGAGAGGGTCATGGGAAGGTCAGAAAGACAGAGAAGGTTCAAAGAGGTGAGGGGACAGCTCTTAGAGAGTGGGGAGAAGAGGGCCAGATGGGGGGAGTGGAGGCCTCCCTCTCCCGAGGGTTCCTCAGCCTCCTGGCCACCCCCGGCCCCCACGCCCCCCCCCCCCAAGGGAATGACTCAGGACACTCACCATCTTGGGCCACCAGCTGCGCGAACACGGCCTGCGAAGAGGAAAGGCGGAAAGTGGGATGCAGGCCCCCCCCCTCCCGCTGCCGCAGTCCCGGGAGAGCGGGGGAGGGGGGTCCCCGGGGTCCGCGCAGGCCTTGAGCCCCCCGCCCCCGCCCCGCCGCGGGCTCCAAACGTTCAGCAGGAGCGCACACGCACACCCCAGGCTGGTGGCTCAAGCTGGCCCCAAGCCCTGGGGTCTGCCCGGGCAGAACCTCGTGGATCAGTAAAGAGGAGAGGAACCCTCCGGGGGCCCCCTGGGGAGGGTGCGGGAGAAAAACCGAGGTCCTCCGGGAGCTGAGAAAGAGCCTCGAGTCCCCTCAGCGGTTCGAGGTGACTAGCCCTCGGGGTCCGGGGCCCGGGATGCAGACGGGGTGCCGCCGGGAGGGGCCCCCGCGAAGTCCTGCAGAAGCAAGGGGTGCGCTCGGGGGCCCCGGGGCTGGGGCGCATCTCACCTGCGGAGAGTCGGGGAGGCGGGCGCGGGCGTCGGGCGGCTGCTCGGGGACGCGGGGGAGGCTGGGGCCGGGGGCCGCGGGCGCGACCCAGGCGCTGAGCCAGCAGGCGGCGCAGGTGCCGGCGAGCAGCAGCAGCAGCAGCGCGACGCTGAGGGCCCAGGGCAGCGGGCGGCAGGCGGGGCCGGGGGGCGCGGGCGGCCGCTGGGCCTCGGGGTCCGGGACGGCGTCGGCGCGGGGGCACATGGCCGGCGGCGAGCGGCTGCAGCCGGGCCCGGGGCGCCGCGCTTTATAGCGACCCTCCGGAAGCCGCGTTTTCCGGGGCGGGGCGGGTGGGGATCCCGGCGTCCCGCCCCCCTCGGCCTTCCGTGCGAAGTTTCCCTAACTTTCTCTTCTCTGAATCTCCACTCTCCTCCTTTCTCGCCCTCCGAGGGCCAGCCCGCCGTTTCCTCTTCGTCCCTGCTTGTCTCCCGTGCCTCCCGGCGATCTCTCTCCGCCTCTCCGTCTCTCCGGGTGTCTCTGTACCTCTGCACCGCCTCTTTTCCCTGTGCCCCTCTCGCTCGCTCTTTATCTGACCACTGTCTCCGTAGGAGGTCGCGCGGGATCTTTCCGTCTCTCGGCCTCATTATTTCCGTGCGTCTGCTTCTGTCTCCCCGTGACTCCCCCTGTCTCTCTAGGCCTCTGCCTCTCTGATTTTCTGTTTCTCAGTCTCTGTCTCTTTCCCTTCCTTCTTGCCACTCCCTAGGCCCTCGCCCCGCAGCGCTCCCCTAAATCCAGCACATCTGCGGAGGGGTCAGAGGACAGCCAGCCCTCCCCCCCCCCCCCACCCTCCCTCACCTTCCCGGGGAGCCTTGGGCCTTCCCCATCTTGCCCCCACCCACCCACCTGGGCGCTTCCCGGCAGGGGCCCCCTCTGGACCCCGCAGGCAGAAGGCTGGAGAGTCCAGGTAGAGAAATCCCCCTTGTAGGGAAGAGCCAGCCCTGGCTAAAGCAGAGGAAACTCAAATTTCCCATTCGCTGTCCCTGGTAGAGGCGGAGGCGGAGGCGGAGGCGGGAGGAGGAGCGGAGCAGGGGCCAAAACTCGGCCCCAAAAGAGGAAGCCACCGTTCATTAAGAGACGGGCGGCCCTGGAAAAGTCCTGAGCTCCTACAAAAGCCCTGCTCTGCCCTGACCGGCCCGGCCCGGGTGGCCACGCCAATCCTGTGACCCTCTGCAGGCCTCACTTTCCCCGTGGGAACTGGGAGGGCCCGCAGGACACCTGATCTTGGCCCTGCTTGGGCAGCCAGGAAATGCAGGGGGTGGGAAGGGGGGTTATGCTGGTTCAACTGAGTTAAGTACACGATGGCACGCCCCTGCCTTCTGTCTTGTTGTATTGGGCCTCCCTGGGGAATTAGGGGAAGAAAACAATGATGACACTGGCCGTTGTTGGTACACAGGTGCTAAGTGCTTCCGGTGTGAGTGGTTTATAAGGTGTGATACCCGAACCAGCAGCAGCACCTGGGGATTTGTTAGTTATGCAAATTCTAGCACCACAAGCTAGACCTGCTGACGCTCTGGGAGCGTAAACTCTGGAGTCTCTGAGGAGTCTCGGTGGGGATGAGCCCTCCAGGCCACTGCATCGTACCGGGCACTTGCCGCCAGAATGTTCTTTCCCCAGACCGGCAGGCAGGGGACACCTTCTTGACGCTCACTTTCCGTTCCAGCGTCACTCTGGGCAGAGATGATGAGCCCAGCACCGGGTACACTGTGCTTTTTCCCGAAACCCCAGCGCGGTCACAGCTAGAGCAGTTGTTTTCGAAAACTAAGCCAAAATTGTCAGCCAGCAGGCTGGGGAGCCAAAATGATCTCTCTGGCACAATGCCACCATCACCATCCCCCAAGGCACGGTGGTTGGCGGCCACCCCACCCCCCCAGGGCTCCGAAAGAGAGTGTGATGGGTGGCAGCTAAGGTCCAAGAGTCACCCTGGACACCAGAGCGTTAAGTACACCGGTGCCCCTGAATGCAGGAGCTGAAATGTCCCCACCGCAGCCCTCACCACCCCCACTCAGCACCCAGGACTGGGAAGATGCGACAGTAAAAGGCCCATCTCCTAGGAACCTGACCAACCAGGAAGGAAGATACACAGATACCAAGGCCAAAGGGCCCCCTTCTGATGGCATCACTCAGCCAAGAAGCTCACAGACCATGGGCCAGTCTGGTTTTGTTTCGTTTTTTAAGGTTTTTTTTTTTTAAATGTTGGGGCGCCTGGGTGGCTCAGTCGGTTGAGCATCCATCTTCGGCTCAGGTCATGATCTCACGGCTCCTGGGTTCAAGCCCTGCATCGGGCTCTGTGCTGACAGCTCAGAGCCTGGAGCCTGCTCCGGATTCTGTGTCCCTCTCTCTCTCTCTGCCCCTTCCCCATTCACAGCCTCTCTTTCTCTCTCTCTCTCTCTCTCTCTCTCTCTCTCTCTCTCTCTCTCTCAAAATAAATAAAAACCAAAAGATTTTTTTAATGTTTTTTATTTATTTTGAGAGAGGGCACACGAATGGGGGAGGGAGAGAGAGAATCCCAAGCAGGTTCCACATCGTCAGCACAGAGCCCCATGTAGTGAGAACAAGACCTGGGCTGAAATCAAGAGGCAGAAGCTCAACCAACTGAGCCACCAGGGGCCCCTTGGGCCAGTCAGTTTATTATTAAGTCCTACCCCCACAGTAGGCCCACAGCCAAGGATTGCCTCCGCTGACAACAATGGCATTTGGGGGACCACAAGCATCACCTTCTCCGATGACCTGCATGAAAGTGTCCCCCCCTGGGGTCCCGGGTGACACTGCCCCTGCTGAGTTTCCTTGAGAGCATTTCCACCATCTGAAATATTCTTATTTCTTTATTTCCTTGCTGGTTTTGCCTACAAAATTGTTATCTCCTGAAGAGAAGCATTTCATCTGCTTTGTGACCCTTCTCCCTCCAGTGCCCAGAAAATGGCAAGCCTCCATAATATTCACTGAATGAATGAATGAATGAATGAATGAACAAGTGAAGTCTAGCATGACAGTTACCCACACAGGCTCTAGAGGTCAAGAAACCACAGTCCACGAGCTACAAAATTTTCGTTCCATTTTTTTCCGGTTTTGAGTGGCCGGGGAAAGTCGAAAAAAGAATTATTTCATGGCATATGTGCAAATTACATGAAAGTCAAATGTGAGTTTCCACAAATGTGAGTTTCCACAAATAAAGTTCTGTTGGCATGTGGCCACACCCATTCATTTGAGGGTTGCCTATGACCGTGTTTTCAATACTACAGCAGAGCTGAGCAGTTGCGACAGAGACTGGCCCACAAAGCCCAAGACATTTACTCTCTCTGGTCCATTTCAGGAGAAAAAAAAAAAAAGTTGCTATCTCTGCTCTTGAGTTTGGAATTTCAGCTCTCAAAGTTCTTGCTGTGTGATCTCAGACAGCCTGCTTCACCTCCCTGAGCCTCATTTTTCCTATATGTTGAAGGGAATAAAAGTAGGTCTCAAAGGCTGGTTGAGAGCTTGCCGTGAGCAGTGCCAGGCACAGAGTAAATGCTCAATAAAGGTGGGCTGGCATATATGATCACTGAATCTCTTACAGCCCCAGTACAACGTCAGCCCCGATATGTAGATGCAGAAACCAAGACTCCAACAAAACATTGAAGTCGATGAGCCTCAGTGACTCACGATGACTGTTCTGAACTCCTCCCTGCACTAAGGGACTTGGAAGAGTCCTATACACTACCCCCCAAGGAGAGGAAACAAAGCCCAGCAGACCGGGGAAGGATCAGGCCACAGCCAGGGAGTGCCATGACGCGCTGCTGTGGTCGGGACATCTGAGCCAGGCAGCCCTGCCCACCGTGAGGCTCTCACCATCACCCTGCTGGCATCCCACGTTCACTGGAGTAGCACCTCTGCATTCAGCTGTCTCCCCAAGGCGAGCGTGGGCCCGGTTTTCCTTGCCTTTAGGGGTAGGACCTGACTCCTCACCCTTATCATCACAGCGTTTGGGGGGGGGGGGGGGCGCTGGGCAGGAAGTAGTTGGAGGGAGGAGTACCATGCCTTCCCCCTAGGGAGCCCAGTGAACAGGCATACCCCAGGAGGTATGCCTTGATTTTTCTTAGCAAAATTCAGTTCCTGAGCTCTGGGTTCTACACTGCTCCCCAGCCCCTGCAGGTGGCCCTCCCCCCAGCCTGTGTCAACTTCTAGCTGGCCTGGATCCTCTGTCTCCCCTAGGGCAGAGGCAAAGCGTAACAGAGACTGTTAGTGATGTCTTCTGAGCAAGTACACGAGGGAGAGAGCAAGCAAATGGGGGGGGGGGGAGGGGTGTGGTAAACAAGAAGGAGAAAAAAGGGAGGAATCAAATCAAAGAGAGTTGGTCTTGAGCCACGGCAACGTTAACATGTGTTGAAGGAGGAAAGAGACACAGAAGGGGGACTCGTGTTATACAAGTTAGCCAAGTCTCTGGAAAAGCTAGGTTCGGGTCTCCGTAGCCCTAGATAGGACGGAAAAACATAGGGCCCCATACGTGAGCGTGTGTACCTGTGGTGTTGTGTCAGCACTGCAAGGCATGGTCGTGCAAAGCAATTCAGCTTTGTGGAGTTGGAGTGCATGCCCAGCTACTCCAGAATCATGTGTTTCCCATGTGACGTTGCACACTTAGGAATGAGGAAAGGGTATGGGGGGAAGGGGGTCCCGTATATGCACAGCTATGTCCCTGCTTGAGAAACAGCACTAGCACACGATCCAAACTGCTCAGCTTCTAAGCCCAGCTGTGCCTCTTGCTAGTTGCATGATCTTGACCAAATTCCTTCCCCTCTCTGTGCCTCGGTTTTCCCATCTGGGAAGTGTGGCTACCACCAGTGACCACTCGTAAGATTATTGTCCAGGACTGGGAGCCAGAACAGTGCCCGACCTGGCATATAAGGTGCTGTATACAGTTAGCCATCATTGTTACCAGTGGGGCTGACAGTCTGGTTCTCCTCGTGAACATACCACCAGGGTCCAAAACCTAGTGTGGACATCTGAACAGAGAGGCAGACAGGCAGGAATGTCTGTTGCAAAAGCGCTGGGATTGCAAACGGCCAAAGCAGCCGTTGAAAAAGAAATGGACAGATTAGTCTTCATAGAATCAATTTGGTAATCAAGCTGTGCACGAGGTTGAGTCACCTCCTTGGGGCTCGAGAGAGATCTCTAGGGGCTAGGAAAACTAAGCTGCAGGATGCCTTGTACTGAAATACGTGTTTTGCTTTAGAGCGGAGATATATTTGCACAGCACATTTCTAGAAGGTATATATATATATATAAAAAAAAAACAACAGAGGAATCTGCGGTGAGCAAATGTGGCTCTTTCACTGTATATGCTTTCGCCCACCTGCATTTTCCATGTGCTACTGTTTTGCTTTGTTTTGTTTTGTTTTGTTTTTATGTTAAGCACGGAATTGTGGTCAGGTGTGCACACACGTAGAAAGAAACCAGTAGCCTGAGCTGAAGAAGGGAAAATTTAGCACCAATGACATCAAGGGCAGGAAATGGTGTTTCCCTGCTAAGGGCAGTAGAAGGACACAGGGATGGGGAAGGCCCAGGCAGACCAGGGCCAGCCCCCAGGACCCCTCAGAGGGGCCTGGCATGAGAAGCCAGATCATTCTGCTGGGAAGCAAGCCCAACTGCCCCAGGAAGGAAGTCCCAGGAGGGCCACCACCTGGAAGGGACTCTCCAACTTGCTCAGGGAGGCAGCCACAAAGCAGATAGACAAAGGGGTACCACAGACACCTCCATTCAAGTCATACACAATCACACAAAACAAGACACACACACACACACACACACACACACACACACACACACATTGAGACACATACCTGGAGACATAATCGTAGATACACAAGAGCAGCCATCAAATCTATACACATACCCACTAACACACAAACAGCGTCAAAGAGACTCAAACCCCCTGGGATATGCAATCAGAGACACACAGTATCAGACACCCAGAGACCACCGGAGGCACATAAGTCACACACTGGCGCAAGTTGACCTGGAGAGACACGCAAGACACTTGGAACAAAGACGCAAAGTACAAGGGAACAAACCCAAAGGAACCCAGGCCCATCCTTCAAATCGCCCAAGATCCACTCCCCTCCTAAGTAGGGACCCAGGCTCTCCCGGGGACCTGTCTTTCACTTCCTTGAGGAATCTGTAGGTCCCTCTCCTTGGCAGCGGCACCCAATGTAGGCCGCGGGCGACCCCTGGTGGATCAGGAGCCTCAACCCCCGGCTGCAAAGCGAGTGGGCGTAGGGGGGCGGTCTACCTGAGGGTAGAGAGAAGGTGCTTCTAGGTCTTTGGTCTCAATGCAAAGGCGGGTGAGGAAGGGGCATGGCGACGGGGCAGCGGGGAGACGGGCGGCCGGAGCCCGATCAGTCAGGCCTTGAGCCCGGAAACAGAGCCGGGAAGCTGCAGTGGGACGGAAGACCCTCAACCACCCGGCTCCAACGACCTAGCCCCGCGCCCCTGCCTGGCGCTGCCCGCGGTACCTCGGAAGACCCAGTGAGCCGGGAGGCGGATTCCCATTGGTCCGCGGCCGACCAATGAGACGCGTCTAGGGTGTTCGGCAGGGCGGGGCGATCGATAGCGCAGAGGGAGGGGTGTTCGCCCCCCCGCCTGGCTCTCGGCCAGAAAATGACCACCAAAGACTCGTCCAAATTCTGGAATGTCCAGGGCAGAGGCCGCTGGTGCGAGAGAATTACCAGCCATCGCCGACGTGACTTTGACCCTAAGAAAGGTGGGTCGGCCCCTTCCAGGTCTGACCCTTCTCCCAAGCCCTGACCATTCTCTAGCCCCGCCCACTTATTTGTCATTATCCCCCCAGGCCCCGCCCACTTCCCCCTGCCGTCAGCCACCCGAGCCCCACCTATTCCCACTCCGAGTCCCGCCCACATCCTCCCATCCCCCTCCCAGGCCTAGTCCCACTCCCCAGTCCCACCCACTTCCCAGACATCCCCCCATCCTCTCCCCAAGTCCCGCCTACTACTCCGTCATTCTCCCTGGGCTCCGCCCAGTTGCCCAGCCACCAGCCTCCCCATTCCGCCCACTTCTCTGTCATTCTCCCCAGGCCCCGCCCACTTCCCCCAGCTCTTGACTTCCAGGCCCTGCTTACCCCCCGACACCCCCCCTCGGTCTCGTCCACCTCGGGTCATTCTCACCAGATTCTGCCCACTTCCCAGCCATCAGCCTCCAGGCCCTCTGCCCACTCGCCTGCCCCACTTACTTTGGTACCTCTCTTAGTCCAGAACCACCCTCTTCCCAGGCCCCGTCCTTCTGTTTCCTATCTAAAGTCCTCTCCCCTTTCCTGGTTCCACCTTTCAGGAACTCTGCGTCCCCGTCTCAGGCCAAGCCTTCAAACCATCCCCATCCCTAGTCTGACTTCCTCGGGCGCTCTGTGGCCTGCGGGGCCTCTGGTCACTTTGTCTAATTCCTTTAGGCCCCGCCCCTTTTGTTCCACCCTTCCTTCTTCCAGCCCCCCCCTCCCCCCCCCCACACACACTATCAAGGCCCTACCCCAAAGCCACCAAGTTCCTGGTGTGGGATGGGGGTGGAGGGGCTCCTTGCTACTGGAGGTAGGGAGGTCTCCGTTTCCCCAGCCCTGCCCTTCCTCTGGAAGGCCCTAACCCTTTGGCCATCTAAGTACCTGCCTGCAATGGGATCCCACCCCTGCCAGAGTGGTATTCACTGTCCAGGCCCGTCTCTCCCCTCTGTGGCCCCGTCCAGCTCACAGGACACTAATTCCAGTCCAGACGGGTGTGCCCACCCTGTCGCCCCGCAGTTGATGAATTTACCACATACCATTTTGGCCTTGCCCCAGCTCGTGATCTGGAACCAGTGCCTGGTCTGGGGACCCATGCAGGACACTCTTGCCCCACCTCCTGCTGCACATCTGGACCTCCAGGATGTTGGTGGCTTTGGACATATTCTGTCTGCTGCTGGGTGAGCCCCCTCCCCACCAGCCTTGAGCACCCCCCTAATCACGACACCCAAAGATCTGTGGAGGGGTCTATCTACCTGTCTTTATCCAAGGGTCCTTGGACTGTTGGCTGGCTGGCTGCCGTTGGGCGTGTACTTGGGTCACATGTCTTCATCAGTGTATTTCTGGGGTGACTGGGTCAATGTGTGTCTGTGTGCATGGAGGAGAAAGGGACTCTCTACAAGTATGACCTGTCATCCTGGGTCTGTGTGCCCAGAACAGCATCCGGCTGTGCATTTTTTTTCTTTTTTGTCAGTCTTGCATATGACTTTATTTTCCCCCTTCAACAATTTTTTTTTCAGTCTCTCGTATGATTTTATTCACTGTGTGTCTTTTTGAGTTGTGTATCTGTGTGTCTATGGCAGGGAGAGAGTCTGTACTGTGTATCTCTGTGTATGTTTGGCTGTGTGTATTTGTAAGTGAGTCTCTGAGCCTGTGTATCTGAGATTGGTCTGTGAGGTACTTATATCCATGTGAATGTACGATTCCAGGTATATGTGTTCACGTGTGCATGTCACATACATGTGTACGTCAGTCTGTTTCTACATCTGGCTACATCTGTGCTGAAGTGTGAGCGTAGAGCTTATCTGGGTGCATCTGACTCTGTGATATGTATGCGTGTCTCCGGGTCTCTGTGTCATATGTTATTGTGTTGTTGTGTTGTATTGGCTTAGAGAGGTGTGTTTATTGTGCGTGACTTCTATGATTGAGCCTGGGACTGTGAATCTGGGTTGGGATGGATCTGATGGTATTTGCGTAGCCTGGTGTGTGTCTGGGTCTAGATGGGCCTATATGTGTTGCGGGTATATTGTCGCACAGTGTTTCTGTGTGTGTGTATCTGAATCTGTGTGTCTGGGTCAGACTGTGTGGTTGTATTGTGTAATTGTGTATGTCGGACTCTGTGTGTGGATGTACGTCTATGGCCTGAGCTTGCCTGGAGTCTAGATGTGTGGCTGACATATGCCAGCCCCACCCCCCGCCCACAATTCTCCAGTGGGTAGAGCTGGTGACCAAAGCCCCTTTGCTGGGAAGAGGAGGGCAGGTTGGGACACTAGCTTTGCCCTCTTAGCCCAGGAAGGGAGCTGGGGGCTGTAGGAGGCTAGGTTCCAACTACCTAGCTTCACCAGACTTCAGTGGGCAACAGGACGAGAGGGCGGCAGGCCTGGGAGTAAGCCTTTAGGGTGGGTGGCCCTGACAGCCTGAGACGAGACCCCCCTGCCCTGCCTGACTTCAGGATGTGGTGTCAGGTGAGGGGCCCCAGGCCCTGCTCACACACAGTATTCACACCATATCACCCAGCTCAGACACAGAGCCATAGATATAGGCACGAACACACACACACACACACACCACACTTCCATGAACACATGCAAACACATGCATAATCACACACACACGCGCGCGCGCACAACCACTATTCACACAACACATGCATGGTGCATACGTGCACGCACCAAGACGCACACGTCTGCCTTCATTGACATCCCCAAGCACACAGGTGCACATACCAAAACACCCACGTACACACAAACACACTTCCAAAAACACATGGTTCCATACCTACAAAGACAGAGATTCACGCTCACCAAGAAAGAAACAGAAGAAGATTCACAGCCAGGAGCGCCTGGGTGGCTCAGTAGGTTAAGCGTCCGCCTTCAGCTCAGGTCACCATCTCATGGTTTGTGAGTTCGAGCCCTGGATTGGGCTCTCTGCTGTCACTGCAGAGCCTGCTTTGGATCCTCTGTTTCCCCCCTTCCCCACTTGCACTCTCTCTCTCTCGAGTAAAACATTTTAAGAAAAGAAAAGAAAGGAACCCCCTTACCCTTGCCCCCTCATTATTCTAACCCCTTACCCACTTTGTGCACAGGACCCCACCCACGCATGGGTCCCTGGAGCTCTGTCCTCCTCTGGCCTTCTGTCCAGACCATCTTCCCTACACAGCCTTCCCCACCCTGCCACCACGTCCAGGCTGTGGAGATGCAGGCAGGATAGACTGGCCAGAAGGCCTAAGGAGAGTCAGCGTCAGGCCAACTGTCCGCCCCAGGCAGTCAGCATCCCCAGTGAGCCGAGCGAGAGCGGTTTGTTCTTACCCTACATGCAGGGCCTCTCCTGCGAAGACACTACCACCAAATACCCCCGGGGGGCCCATTACACCATCGAGGACTCTGCATTCACCATCGTGGGCATCTGACTCTGCCTCTTCAGGGTGAGGGGCTGGCCACTTTCCGCCCGTGCAGTGGTGACACGCCACGGGCCAGCTTCCCCCCTTTTTTCTGGCAAAGCGTAAGCCGAAGGCAGGGGCAGCTACCAACTCTGCTCCCAAGGAGATGGGAAATCGCGCTGCTCGACGGCACAGAACCCCTCTCCTTGAGGAACCACATGGCAAGGCTCACCCTTTGTTAACACAGAATAGAGGAAACGCCTGCCTCGGTGCCCTAGGCACAGAGGAAGCACAGCCCCGGTCCCCCCCCAACACACAGGGAAGCCCACCGCTCATATTGATAAAGCAGGATGCGGTGCTGCCCCTCTTCTGGGGAGCTGGGAAACCTCCCTCTTTCAAACATAGAGGGGACATCCTGCCTCTTTATCTTGGTGAAAAGGAAAGTCGTTCCCCCCCCCCACCCCCATTTTCTGACATTTGGGAGGAAGCCCACACGTTTCTCCTGGTGTAGCAGGAAGTCCCGCCCCTTCCGGATGTGGGACTCCCGCCCAGGTCTGACATAAAATAGGGGGATGCCCACCCTCCTTCTTGGTGACACGGGAAGCGATGCCCTTCTACCTGGCTTGGTGGGAACCCAGCCCCTCCTGTCCCCACGACAGGGAGAAATGCAGATTGTCTGAGACACAGGCTTGGGGAGCTCCTACTCGTGCTGCACCCCTGCCCCCCATGGTGACCCCTCCCCACTCCAGTGTGGCCCGCAGACCAGCCTGGGAGAGGCGGTCTGGGTCCAGGGCCTGCAGGTAGGCTTGCCAACCCACACGAAGAGCCCCCACGTGGCCGTTGTCTCCAAGCATCTGGGGACCTTCGTGTTTGGTGGCATAAGATGACCACAAGTCTCTTAAGGCCCCGCTTCCTGGCACGGTCCCTGCCCAACCCAGCTTCCTTCAACTATGAGAGCAGCTACATCACCGACACCTGCACCAGGCACCCCGAGAATGTCCTCGATGCCAGGCGAGCGGGCGGGCATTGAGGGGAACCCAGGAAGCAGCCCCTGCCACACCCCAGCCCCAACTGAGGTCAGCAGGTGTCAGCCCTCCTCCGCCCCTCCCCCACCGGTCTCCCAGAAAATCCTTCTATTCTGAGCACGCCTCCTCGGGGATGTACTCCAAGGCGTATCTGGCGGCGAGTGTTAGTGGGAGGCGGGCCATCCACCGGGCAAGGCCAGAGAATGCTCCGTTGTCCCCCACCCCCACCAGCGCCAGGCACGGCTTCCACAGAGCTGGTGTATGCCCCTGGACTTGGGAGGGCTAGAACGGGGAGGGCCTATCTCCTCTTAAGGCTCATTCAGCATCCCTGTCCTGCAACAGCAATTTCCAGAACTCTCCGTCTCCCCCTCTCTGCAGCTGGAGAGGGCCCGTGCCAGGCTGGGTTCATGCCCAGAGCTGGACTCCGCCAGGGGCAGGGGGAAGGGAATTTGGGCCCAGTGGAGATGGAGGTCTAAGGTCTGGGCGGAGAGGTGACAGGAGGAGCTGGGGAGAAGGGAAACCTCCGGAAAGGAGTCAATGACCCAGGGGACAAAGAGAGCACAGACTTGGGTGGTGGCATGAGATCTCGCACAGTGGAGCCAGCCCACAGCACTCAGGGAGCATGGTGGGCAGACACAATGGCACAGACAGAGGCCAGGCCACGGAGCACGTGACAGTCACACGGCTCACACCAGCTACTGGTCACACCGGCAACATTTTCCTCCTGAAAGACGCCCATTCGACTGACAGCCTTCCCCTCCCCCCCCCTTTTTTTAAAGACCAAGTAACAAAATAACTACCACCTCCCACAGTGATAAAAGATCAGGGGCTCGGGACCCGGAATGTATGGACTTTATTCCCAGCCTCAACTGTGTGTGAAATCCTCAACCTCCCAGGGCCTCCATTTCCCCACCTGTGAAATGGGCATATAAACAGCATCTGCCTCCTAGGGTTGTGGTTTCACGAGCTAAAGCACAAATGAGCTGACACACTCAAAGCACTTAGAACAGGATCTGGCTAAACTATCACCATTATCATTAATAATAGGCAAAACAGACTCCACCCCCGCCCCGAGGTGGACTGGGAGTCGGGGTGCGTGTCAATGCCTTGAGACTCACAGATGGGGTGGCAGTGTGGCCCCCACACGGTGGACAGATCACACACAATTAGAAGGCAGGCCTTTCCTGGGTTTTGCAGACCTCAGAAAGGGTGGTCCGTTTAGTGAGCGGAATGTTCTGGGTCTCTGGGAATGCCCCCCACCTCACGAGTATTCCCCAAGGGCTGATGCCTGATTTCTCCTGAAATGCCCAGCAGCCGCTTCCCTGTGCTTGCCGCTCATTCCGAGGTAGCAACTTCACCTGGTGTTTAAAAATGGGATTTTGGGGGGCGCCTGGGTGGCGCAGTCGGTTAAGCGTCCGACTTCAGCCGGGTCACGATCTCGCGATCTCGCGGTCCGTGAGTTCGAGCCCCGCGTCAGGCTCTGGGCTGATGGCTCGGAGCCTGGAGCCTGTTTCCGATTCTGTGTCTCCCTCTCTCTCTGCCCCTCCCCGTTCATGCTCTGTCTCTCTCTGTCCCAAAAATAAATAAAAAACGTTGAAAAAAAAAAAAATGGGATTTTGGGGTGCCTGGGTGGCTCAGTCGGTTAAGCCGCCGACTTCGGCTCAGGTCATGATCTCGCGGTCCGTGAGTTCAAGCCCCGCGTCGGGCTCTGTGCTGACCGCTCAGAGCCCGGAGCCTGTTTCAGATTCTGTGTCTCCCTCTCTCTGACCCTCCCCCATTCATGCTCTGTCTCTCTCTGTCTCAAAAATAAATAAACGTTAAAAAAAAATTTTTTTTTAAATGGGATTTTGCTTTCTGTTTTCCGTTGCAAAATCAGGAGCCCATCCTCTGCTCTTTCGGGGCTCCCCGATGACGCCAACCCGGTTTCGATCGGGGCTGTGACCCCCGGCAAGAGGTGGGGGTACTGTGAGCTTCCCCACAGGGTCTCACCAGACCGCATGGGAAACCCTCTCTTCGGCATCCTACATGTCTCCCCACACTGGCGTGTGGCTCACAGCATAGAGCTAGCTCGCTTACAGTGCTGGTTTCGGGGGCGGGGTGGGGGTGGGGGGGGGCAGAGCCAATAGCCTCTTTAGAGGCTGAAATCCATGTCCATATGAAACTGGCAAGATAGAATGTCCTGCCTCACACTATGGCTGCCCAGGGCCGGGCAGGCAGATGGGTGCGAAACTGTAGCCGCAGTGGGGAGTCCTTCTGCATACCCACTCCTGGGGCTTGAGACCCTGCGCAGCTGCCCCCAGCTCTGTGGGCAGACCCGCTCCTGAAGACAAAAAAAAAAAAAAAAAAACGAAAAACACAGGCTCTTAACAGCCCATCATCCAGCTCCTTTTCTTGTCCCTGGCTCTATTCACTGGCCACATCCGGATCTTGGACTCTCGGCACCACCAGTATAAATCTGGTCTTCGGATTCCCGCAGGGAGAGCCTCGATGGCTTTCTGGGTGGTAGGCGAAAGCATGCTACCAGGGAGGGGCGGCTTGCCTGGGGGCCTGGCACCTTTCACCTCCCAGGGTGGGGCAGCCATGGGATACAAGTGACATCAGCCCAACCCCCTCTGCCTTCATCCCTGCAGGCTTTCTTTGTCTCTGGCCTCTTCACATCTCAGGCATTGCCAGCCAGGTCCCAGCAACCCCAGGGGCTGGAAGACCACCCTGACTCTCCATTCTCTTCCCCCTTGCCCTCCCTCTGCTCTCCTGAGGACCACCAGGGAGGCCCTGATGCACACAGACATAGAGGACACCATAGAGCCCATACTCTCTAGAGACCGTCCCTTCCCAGGTACACTTCCCAGCAGGACGCCCGGCTCTCTGGGGCTCAATCCATAACCCAGATCAGCCCTGCCCTGGCGGAGTGACCCAGGGCATCCATTTTTCTGGGGCTGAGCCCCAAGTCAGCCCCTCCCAGCAGGGCCACTTCCATTTTTATATTTTTTATGACTCTTGCTATATGAAAAAATTACAAAATGCCAACACGGAGTTTTCGAGACATGTTAACATGGGTCAGTGGAAATCCATGTCTCAGGGGTCAGTGATGACACACTGGGTCATAACCTCAAAAGTCTAAATCAGGGTTTCTCCACTTTGGCATTATTGACATTTGGAGTTTGGATAATTCTTTGCATTGTAGAGTGTTGGGTGGCATCCCTGGGCTCCACCCACTGGATGCCAGTAGCACCCCCAGGTCGTGATAAGCAAAAATGTCTCCAGACATTGGGAAGCGTCCCCTGGGGGAGCACAGCACCGCAGCTGAGACCCCCTGGGTTACAGGATCCCACTGATACTGCCCCTAAGAAATTCTGCCTTCATAATCATCTGACCTACTGTGAGCCCTGCACACATTTAAATACAAAACTTGGGGGAGGGGTAGGCAAGAGGAAGTGACCCACAGATGGGGGGGGTCACCCTGGTTTAAACCATAAAACAGCTGTCTAACCCATCAGAAACCTATTGTGTCTAATGAGAGCTCGGGGGTCTCCATTTTTTCCCCCTATTAATAACACAAGGTTTCTCAGGCCTATTGCCATTTGGTGCCAGATCATTCTTGAGGCCGGTGGGGGGGGGGGGGGGGGGGATTAAACTGTGCCTTGTAGAATGTTTGGCAACATTCACCACTAGATGGCAGGACCACACACACCCCCTGTCTGGACCTGACATGGCCAAGTGTCCCCCTGTTGAGAACCACGGGTCAAAACCAGAAGCCACGCATGTGAGGTCCCAGACACATAGCCAACCTGACTAACCACCCCCATTCCCCCCCCCCCCCAATAGCTGGAGGCCACGGGGGATGCAGAGGAGGTGAGGAGGAGCCTTCCGCCCGTGGCACAGCTAGAGGTCAGCAGAAGGTGGCCCCAAGGGGTCTGGCCTCCACTGGAGGGTCAGCACAGAAAGAATTGTCCAGCCCCTGATAATAATTGTAATACCAACAGCTACAATGTATTGTTTACTCTGTGCAGAGAAAGTCGGGCCTGGCTTGTTAACTGGGCCATCTCATCAGACCCTCCCCATGGCCCTAGAGGGCAGGCATTGACCGCCCCATCTTGCAGATAAGGAAATTCAGCCAAAGACAAGCAAAGTGACCGTGCAAGGTCATTCAGCTAACAAGAAATGCCAAGGTAAGGCAAAGAGAGGTGACTATTGGGGGGGGGGGGGGCGGCAAGGCAGCCCCAGGGGCTATCTATCCATCCCATGTATAATCTAGCTGTAAATCTTACTCCTTGAGGTTCAACCCCAGGCAAGGCTGGAGCTGGCCGCACCTGCCAAGGACCCAAAGCCCAACAGAGGTGTCCAGGGGGAGCGCACTGTCCCCCACAACCTCCATCAGCGTCCACAAGCATCCCCAACCAAACATGGAAGAAAAATCGTGGTGTCACTTACTATGCGGCTCCAGGACAAGTCCTCCAGGAACCGCCCGCCCCCCGCCCCCCAAAACACACCGCAGCTCCGGAGCCCCCAGCTCGCCCCACTAGGGGTCCTCTCGGTTGTCGCGAGGGTTCTGGCAAAGGAGACCTACACGGAAGGAGGAGGCAGGCTACGGATGAGAAACTGAGGCAGGGCCGCCCGGGGCGGGGGAGGGGGGGCGGGGTGGAGGATGGGGGAGTGACGGGATCGATCCGCAGCTCATTTACTCGGCGCTCTCCCTTCCCCGCCCCATCCCCGCAAGACCCCGGTCGCCAGGCCCGGCTGGGAGCCGGGTGGAGCGGGTGGGTGGGGGAGGAAATGTTTAGGTGGAGCTCGAGGGGCCTCACCCCACGGCCCGCGGCGGGGGCGCACGGGGCCCCGGCGTGCCCCAGCCTGGGCCCCCGGAGGTCTCCCAGCCGCTGGGGAGGGAGATCCCTCCACCCCCGCACCCTCCGTCCCGGGGCGGGACCAGGGGGCGGGGCGGGCCGGTGACCGGCCGTGACGCGGGCCCCGCCCGCTCATATAGAGGCGCCCCGGGGGCGCAGGGACCTTGCTTCGCCGCCGCCGCCGCCGCCGCCGCCGCCGCCGCCGCCGCCGCGTCCACCTCCCGTCCCGCCGCCGCAGCTCCCAGCGCCAGCGCCGCCGCCGCGTCCACCATCAGCACCAGCGCCATGCGGGAAATCGTGCACCTGCAGGCCGGCCAGTGCGGCAACCAGATCGGAGCCAAGGTGCGCGGGGGCTGGGGCCCCGGAGGCGGCCGAGAGGAGCCGAGCAGGTCCACGGGCTCCGCAGAGCTCCCCCACCTGGGGCCTCTCGGAGGGACGGGGTCCCCGGGAGGCCAGCACCCCGGGGACGGTTAGGGGAGGGGGGGGGGCGGGGGCAGGGCCAGGCTGGGAACAAAGAGGCCTGTGGGGGTGGGGCCCAGCCTTCCGACCGCTGGCCACAGCTGGCTGCACAGCTGGCCCACTGTCCTCTCCACGCGCACAAAGGGACCCTGCCCCTCCCCGCACGCTGCAGCCTGGGCGAGCTGACACCGGCAGGCTCGGCCGAGGTGGTGACTCGGCTCCACCCCCGCCCCCACCTCTCCCTTCTTGCTGCCTCATGCCTGCCCTCCCCACCGTGCCTCTAGGTCCCCCCTTCGCCTTGCTGGGGGACAGGTGGCAGCTAGGAAGGCGGTTGGAGGTCGTGGGCCCGGAGAGGCAGGGACAGGTCTGGCCGCCCGCTTCCCCGCCCTCTGCCCTTACCCGTCCCCGCCCCCCCCCCCTCCACCCCCGCCATCCCTCTAGTTTTGGGAGGTGATCAGTGATGAGCACGGCATCGACCCCACCGGCACATACCACGGAGACAGTGACCTGCAGCTGGAGAGAATCAACGTGTACTACAATGAGGCCACAGGTAGGGGCCCGGGGACACCTGCGGAAGTGGGGGTGGGGAGGCTGGGAGGGGGCAGGATGCTGGTTCCTGGCACTCCCGGCAACCCCCAGCCGCCCTCCATCTGCTTCCCTGCAGGAGGAAATTATGTTCCCAGAGCCGTGCTGGTGGACCTGGAGCCGGGCACCATGGACTCTGTCCGCTCTGGCCCCTTCGGCCAGATCTTCCGGCCCGACAACTTTGTTTTTGGTGAGTTCCAGGCACCGGAAGCCCCCTTGCTCCTTTGACTTCCAAATGCTTGGTGAAAAATCCCCCCACGTAGCTCGGGAGACTCTGGTGGCCACGGGGTCCCACGGCCCCGCGGGGGAGGCGAACAGGGCAGTCAGGGTTGTGATGGAGGACACACAGGCCACCATGAGAGCCCAGGACGGGCATCTGATAGGGAGGAGGGTGGAGAGAAGGCTTCCTGGAGGAGGTGGCATTTTAATTTAACAGCATGGACTGGAGCCAGACTGCCTGGGTGAAAATGCCAGTTCTGCCATTTCACGCATTCAACAAATAACTTATTGAGCACCTACGGCATACCGGGCCCTGCCGTTACCCGGGAAGAACAAAGCAGACGAGATTCTCTACCCTATCGGAGCCGACCTCCCAGGGAAGGGATGTGCAACAGAGAAGCTAAATAAGTACAACTCAGCCACTGATTGAAAGTCAGCTGGGTGACTGTAGACAGGCTCCTTCAGCTCTCTGTGCCTCAGTCTCCACATCTTTAAAGCAGAGATTATAAAAAAGACCTACTCATCATCACGATCGTGAGGCTTAAAGCCGTGAATATGCAGAGAGCACTCCGAACCGTATCTAACAGAGAGGAAAAAGCACATAAGCATTTGTACTTTTCAGTATCACGATCACTGTTAATACCTGCAGCCTAAAATATGAGTAGGACCCAGACCGACCAGGAGGCATTGAAGGGAGGAAAGATGTGCAAGACCGAGGGAACAGCACATGTGAAGAGAGCAGACACATTTGTGGCGCTCAGGTTCCCGGGGCACACACGCTCTGTGAACATCCTTCAGTGACACCGTTCCTAGTGCCTCCCGGGTCAGGCTGGCTGCACACACCCGCCCACCTGGCCTCAGACCCCAGGGCTCCACCCTCTCCCCCAGCACCCCGGGGAACCTCTCTTCCTCAGAGCAGGGTGGTTCATAGAGTCTGAAGTCTACGCCTTGACAGGACAGGCTGTGTGACCTTGGACAAGCGACTTCCCCTCTCTGGTCTGTGTGATGATTCAGCAAGATAACGATGCTCCCGTGTGGGTATGGCATACAATACGTCCTCGGGATATGGCTGTGGAAGGACTAAATAATGTTGACCAAAGGGTGTGAGGGAGTCTAGGATAACTATGGGTGGCTCCATCGGGACCAATAGATTTGAAGGCTTCTGGGAGCCTGGGTGGGGAGGCAGTGGTAAAAGTGTGGAGTCAGGAGACAGACTGCCTGGCAGTCCCGTTTCTCTCTGAGATGACATGGCACAAAGACCTGAAAGAAAAGTCAGCTATGTGAGTACCGGGGGGGTAAGGGCATCCCAGGCAGAATGAACAGCAGGCGCAAAGGTCCTGGGGCAGCACCAGGCCTGGTGTGCTGGAGGAACTGCAAGGAGCCCGATGTGATCAGAGCAGAATGGATGAGGGAGAGAGAGGGAGGAGGTGAGTGCAGGCACGAGACAGGGTAGGGGCAGGTTGTTCAGGGCTCTGTGGGCTGCAGGGAAGACCTGGGCTTGTACCCCAGGTACAAGTGGGAGCCCTGGAGGGTTGTGGGTAGGAGAGGGTGGGACATGATTCAGGTGCTCACAGACGCCCTCTGGCTGCTGGCAGGAGAACAGACTGTTCTGTAGAGGGTGGGAACCAGTCCAGAACAGGGTTGATGAGGTCAGACCAGGGTGGAGTCAAAGGAGGGAATGAGAAGAAATGTTAACCTTTTCACAAAAATACCGGCCCATCCACTAATACTAATCCTTGCCCTCCTGGAGGTCACATTTCCTGGTGAGATTACAGACAATGAACATGAGTAACAAGAACACATAAGTTTGTCAGTGCTTCAGGGGGGGAGAAAAAAAAAGGGGGCAAGGAAGAGGAATAAGAAATGGGAGGAAAGCCTCAGTGAGAGTGACAAAGCCCTGAAGGAGGTGAGAGAGCCATGTGGGTACCTGCGGGAAGACCATTTCGGGCAGAGGGAATGCATGTGCAAAGGCCCTGGGGCAGGACTGGGCCTGGTGTGTTGGAGGAACAGCAAGGAGGACCCTCTGGTTGGAGAAGAGTGAGCCAGAAAAGAGGAGAGAGGGGAGGTGAGGGAGAGGGGCTCGCAGGTCCTGCAGGGCCCTGTGGGCCGAGTGGGGGCGGAGAGGCTTGGGCTTTTATTTTATTTATTTAGCTGGTTCTTGAGCTTAAAGCAGGAGGCTTCTGGGCCAAAGCGGGACATGAATGGCTTCCGGCTTTCCCAGGATCCCCTCTGGCTGCTGGATGAGAAGCCAGCAAGGATGGAGGCAGACCGCAAGAACGACCCACAGTAACGCTAACACAATAATAATTTCATTGCTGTTATTCGACTCCTAGGATGGCCGGGGTGAGGGGGAGGTCTCCCCGTAACCCCCCTGCGCGCTCTCCACCCCCACCCCGTCCCGTCCCCTTCCCTCTGCAGGCCAGTCGGGAGCCGGCAACAACTGGGCCAAGGGCCATTACACGGAGGGCGCCGAGCTGGTGGACGCCGTCCTGGACGTGGTGCGCAAGGAGGCCGAGAGTTGTGACTGCCTGCAGGGCTTCCAGCTGACCCACTCGCTGGGCGGGGGCACGGGGTCCGGGATGGGCACCCTCCTCATCAGCAAGATCCGCGAGGAGTTCCCCGACCGGATCATGAACACCTTCAGCGTGGTGCCGTCGCCCAAGGTGTCGGACACGGTGGTGGAGCCCTACAACGCCACGCTGTCGGTGCACCAGCTGGTGGAGAACACGGACGAGACGTACTGCATCGACAACGAGGCCCTGTACGACATCTGCTTCCGCACCCTGAAGCTGACCACGCCCACCTACGGCGACCTCAACCACCTGGTGTCGGCCACCATGAGCGGCGTCACCACCTGCCTGCGCTTCCCGGGCCAGCTGAACGCCGACCTGCGCAAGCTGGCCGTGAACATGGTGCCCTTCCCGCGCCTGCACTTCTTCATGCCGGGCTTCGCGCCGCTCACCAGCCGCGGCAGCCAGCAGTACCGCGCGCTCACGGTGCCCGAGCTCACGCAGCAGATGTTCGACGCCAAGAACATGATGGCCGCGTGCGACCCGCGCCACGGCCGCTACCTGACGGTGGCCGCCGTGTTCCGCGGCCGCATGTCCATGAAGGAGGTGGACGAGCAGATGCTGAGCGTGCAGAGCAAGAACAGCAGCTACTTCGTCGAGTGGATCCCCAACAACGTCAAGACCGCCGTGTGCGACATCCCGCCGCGCGGCCTCAAGATGGCCGCCACCTTCATCGGCAACAGCACGGCCATCCAGGAGCTGTTCAAGCGCATCTCGGAGCAGTTCACGGCCATGTTCCGGCGCAAGGCCTTCCTGCACTGGTACACGGGCGAGGGCATGGACGAGATGGAGTTCACCGAGGCCGAGAGCAACATGAACGACCTGGTGTCCGAGTACCAGCAGTACCAGGACGCCACGGCCGAGGAGGGCGAGTTCGAGGAGGAGGCGGAGGAGGAGGTGGCCTAGGCCCCGCCCCCGCCCGCCGGCCTCGCCCCGCCTCTGGGCCCGCCCCTCCGAGCCTCGCGCTTCCCGCTTGACCTTTGACCCGCGGGCGCCGCTCTCCCGCCGACCCCCGTCCGCCCCCCCCCGCCCCCCCCCGCCCCAGCTCTTCTAACGTGGACGCACGCACCCCCTCGTGAGCCCCACCGTTAACTCCGGGAGCCTCCCCTCGCGCGGACCTCTCCTTCACCTTTGACCTCCCCCACGGACCCCACTGTGCTCCCAGTTTACTCTCCACCCCTCCGGCCTTGCCCCGCCTCCCCGAGGACTGCCTCGTCTCCCTCTGGCTCCCGCCCCTCCCTCCCTCCCTCCCTCCCCTCGGCTCTAGCCAACCTTGGTTTGCCAGGGTGGTGGGGGGCTGGCTGCCGCCGCCCGAGGAAGAAGCCCTGGAGCATGTGAGCAAAAGGCGTTGCGCCCTCAAGCCTCCCCGGCCTCCTCCCCTCTGCTTCACCCGCAATAAATAAACTGGTGGCCTGCCAGGTGTGTCTGCCCGGTGCGTTGTATCATCTCCCTGCGGGAGGGTCAGCAAGGGAGCTTTATGGGGTGGACCTGGGTGCTGAAGGGACATGTGATCTGGGGGTGCTGGGGAGGGCGGCAGAGATTTCAGAGAGGGATTTCAGCAGGCCGTATCGCTAACTAACCGTGTGGTGTTGAGTAAGCCGCCTGTGGGCTCAGCCTCCATTTGTTCAGATGGGGTGGGTAGACGGAGGGCGTCAGTACCCTTCCATAGTCAGCTGGGGCATCCTCACAGCATGGTGGCAGGTTCCCCGTGAGCAGACATCCCAGGAGAGCAGGGCAGACTACGTTGCCTTTTTCTGACCCAGCTGCAGAAGTCACAAAGCGCGCTCTGGACTCCTGATCGATGGGGTCACAAAGGCCCACCCAGGTTCAAGGGGGTAGGATGTAGACTCCACCCCCTTGAGGGTAGAGAAGAAAGATTCCAGAAGGGCATGTGGGATGGGAGACATCTCTGTGACCATCTTTGGAAACTGTGATTTGCTGCACACAGTCTTGCCCAACGTCCCGTGGCCATCAAGCAGTGAGGTTGGGGTTCTAGACACATTAAGTCTACAACTCTGATTCCCCTTTGTCAGCCACAGCTCAGGACAAGGACCATCATAGGCGTATTAAGCAGAAAGGGATTTAATACAAGGATTTGGGGGCTTCCGGCATTGTTAGAGGGACTAAGAGAGCGGACCACAGGCCAGTATTTCTTAAACGTCAGTGTGCCGAAGAAACCGGCAAGGGGTGCCAGTCTGGCTCAGTCGGTAGAGCATACCGCCCTTGGCCTCAGGCTTGTCGGTTCAAGCCCGAAGCTGGGTGTAAAGCTTACATTAAAAAAAATAATGGAGGGGGGGGGCGCCTGGGTGGCTCAGTTAGGCGTCCAAATCTTGATTTCAGCTCCTGTCATAATCTCGCGGTTCATGAGTTCAAGCCCCACTTCGGGCTCTGGGCTGACAGTATGGAGACTTCTTGGGATATTCTCTCTCTCTCTCTCTGCCCCTTCCCTGCTTTCACACTCTTTCTCTCAAAATAAATTTTTAAAAAATAATGAAAAGTAAAAGAAAAAGAAAGAAAGGAAGGAAGAAGGAAGAAAGAAAAAGAAAGGAAGGAAGAAAGAAAGAAAGAACGAACGAAAGAAAGAAAAAGAAAGAAAGAGAAAGAAAGAAAGAATCAATGAATCACCAGGAAAACTTGGCCAGAGCACAGCTTCCTGGGTCCCACCCTAGACTTCCTGGTTTAATAGGTTTTGGGGAGAAGGGCCCAAGACTTTACATTTTTTAAGATTTTATTTTTAAATAATCTCTACACCCAACATGGGGCTCAAACCCACAACCAAGAGTTGCACGCTCCACCAACTAAGCCAGCCAGGTGCCTCAGCCCTTGCATTTTTAAAAAACATTTTTAAAGTTTAGTTTACTTATTTCAAGGAGAGAGAGAGATCATGGGAGGGGCAGAGAGAGTGGGAGAGAGACAGAGAGACAGAGAGACAGAGAGAGAATGAGAATCCCAAGCAGGCTCTGCACTGTCAGCTCAGAGCCCACTGTGGGGTTTGAACTCATGAACCACGAGATCATGACCAGAACTGAAATCAAGAGTGTCTAACCGACTGAGCCACTCAGGCGCCCCCAGACCTTGCATTTCTAACAAGCTCCCAGGTGAGGCTACTGCCTCTGAGGCCACGTTCTGAGTAGCCCTGGAACAGGTCAGAACACCACAGAGCTGAGCCACCGGGGAACTGCTTCCTCTGCTCGGTGGGAAAGGCACCGCCACCAGAATTAGAGAATCCAAGCACACCTCCCAACGCCGCACACGCACAGAGTTCTGCTTTCACTTCTGCCTTGCAAATCTCTCGTGAGCATTTCTGGTTGGCAGAACCTCATGTGCTTCCAGAACCAGAGCGGCAAAGAAGTCTAGGAAATGCTTTGGTTTGTTGTAGGGTTTTGTGTTTTTGTGTCTTTTTGTTTGTTAATTTTCTGGCTTCTGCAATACCGAGGGAGGCAAACCAGGAGGAAGAGAAAGAAGGAGAAGAGGGGCGCCTGGGTGGCGCAGTCGGTTAGGCGTCCGACTTCAGCCAGGTCACGATCTCGCGGTCCGTGAGTTCCAGCCCTGCGATGGGCTCTGTACTGATGGCTCAGAGCCTGGAGCCTGCTTCCGATTCTGTGTCTCCCTCTCTCTCTGCCCCTCCCCCGTTCATGCTCTGTCTCTCTCTGTCCCAAAAATAAATAAAAAACGTTGAAAAAAAAATTAAAAAAAAAAAAAAAGAAGAAGGAGAACAGTTGCTGAGAGCCAATCAGCTACGTCCACCCCACTCTGTGCTAGGCCACCTGGCCCGGACTGGGGTTCCAGACCCCTGCCTAACCGGGTCCCACTGCAGCCTCGAGGAAGAAGTGTAGGGAACACAGCCTGGATCCCAGTCCCCAGCAACCCGCATTTCAGCAAGCAGAGCCCAGAGCAGAAAGAAAATGGATGGACCAGGCAGTGAACGTGGCTCTCTTTACCCTCTCAAACCTAATGTGGCCACAAAAGAACTCCCTGTTCTGCTCCCAAAGCATCCCCTTCTCTGACAAATGGCACCGTGCAGTTGCTCAGACCCCAAATCTGAATCAGCCTTGATTCCCCGTTTCCTGCGCCCAACAGGCTCTTCCTATCTCTTGCTGAGTCTGGTTGTCTCCGTCTCCAAAAGACACCCCAGATTTGACCCCTTCTCTCCACTTGGCTGGACCCTGGTCTCAGCCTCCATTATTGTGCATCCAGACAACCCCCCTCCCAATCGCTTCCCTGGACCCCCTGCTGCCACCCCTGTCCCCTTAAAGTGTGTTCTTCATCCACAGCAGCCAGAGAGGAGCCTTTATATGCAAATAGCATGTGCGAAGCCTGTCCCTCCCTTGTTGAAAACCTTGCCACGACTCTCCTCACACTCAGACCGAAACTCAAACTCTCACGTTGCTCTCCACCGCCCCCCTGCTGACTACCTCTCCATCATCCTCCCCCTCACTTAACTAAGTTGAAACTGCAGTGACCTTCTTTTTGTGGTCAATCAAATCAAGCTCGATTCAACCTCAGGGCCTTTGCACATGCTATTCTGCTACTTTGGTCTGCAGGCTTCAGTTCAAATGTCACTTCTCAGAGCGGCCTTCCCTGGCGAATCTAAAATTAACACCCAGTCACTCTCCATCAACTATCTTGTTTCATTTGCTCCTCATGCCTATTGCTAACTCCAATGATCTCATCTATTTATACACTTGTTTCTTTTGTCTGTCCTCTTCCTTGCCTACTGGAATGTGAACTTCATGAAGACAGGAATCTTGTCTACCCTGGTCACCACATGCCCAGAAGAGCCTGATACAACACAGACCCTCAGTAATTCTTTGTTGAATGAATGAGCAACTCCACTGTACATGTCCTGATTTCTCCATTTTAATAAATCTTTTTAACGTTTATTTATTTTTGAGAGAGACAGAGCATGAGCAGGGGAGGGGCAGAGAGAGAGGGAGACACAGAATTCAAAGCCGGCTGCAGGCTCTGAGCTGTCAGCACAGATCCAGACACAGGGCTCAAACCCACAAACCGTGAGACCATGACCTGAGCCGAAGTTGGACACTTGACTGACTGAGTCACCCAGGCGTCCCGTGACTTCCTCATTTTAGAGTGGGAAAATGAAGGCCCAGAGAATAGAGAAGGTGCCTTCTCAGACTCCCCCCAGTGAGGCCCCTCTCACCTATTCATGCCCCCGTGTGATCCCCTCCACTGAGGGTGGGCTGGACCTGGTGATGGCTTCTTGACCTATCGTCTTTGATATGTCAAAGATGATGGGATGTCACTTCTAAGACTAAGTTACAGAAGACTGACTTCTGCCTTGATACGTTCTGTGGTCTTCCCAGCCTGCTTGCTGTGGTGAAGGAAGCAGCATGTTGGGAAGGTCCGTGTGGCAAAGAACCGAGGGCAGCCTCCAGCCAGCAGCCAGCGAGGACCTGAGACCCTCAGTCCCACAATCCACAGTGAACTGAATCCTGCCAACAGCCACCAAGTGAGCTTCCACGCAGACCATTTGCCGCCTGGTCCTTCGGATGAGACCACAGCCCAGGGGACACGTTGCTACAGCTGAGAGATCCTGCAGTAGAGGACCCAGCTGAGCTGTGCCCAGAGCCCGGGCCCCCACAGAAACTGCCAGATGACAAACGTGTTCTTTTATGCCGTTCGCTTTAGGGTGACTTGTTGCACGGCAATAGATAATTAATACAGAGAGGTCAACACTCAGCTGAACTTCCTCCCAGACTCCAGGCCTTAGATCATTAGGGCTTCTATAACAGAATGCCATAAACTGAGTGGCTTATAAACAATACACATTTGCTTCTTGCAGTTTTCAGGACTGGAAGTCCAACATCAAGGCACCAGCAGACTTCGTGTCCAGTTGAGGACCCACTCCCTGGCTCACAGAGACCGCTGTCTCTTCACCGTGTCCTCCCGTGGCAGAAGGGGGGAGGGGGCTTTCTGGGGTCTCATAAGGTCATTGATCCCACTCATGAGGGCTCTGCCCCCATGGCTCAATCGTCTCCCATTGGTCCCACCTCCTAATACCATCACCCTGGTGGCGGGGGTAGGATTTAATATGTAAATTTTGGGTGGACACAAACATTCAGTCTCTAGCAATGTCTAAGACTGTGCAAGAGAGAGACGGATGCCAAGTAATCTGCACCATCCATCTGCAGTCCTGGTTGTGGTCCAGCCTCCCTGGAGAGAAAGGGGGGCATGAAGCTCTCTGTTCAGTCTCATCTCCACTTGTGTCTTGGCTGGAGACCTTAGAGGTGTGTGTGTGTGTGTGTGTGTGTGTGTGTGTGTGTGTGTGTGTGGCCTGCCTCTACCTGTGTTCTGAGTGCTGTCTCTCCACCTCCCTGGCTCCCCTACGTTCACTCTCCAGCCTGGCTCCCTCTGGTGGTCCTAAAGGGAATGGCTGATGCAGAAAGACCAAAGGAAAGTTGAGCGAAGTTGAGTTGAGCGAAGAGGAAGCATTTCAGGCAAATTGTGAGTCTTTGGCTGCCACAGACAGAGGGAGGCCTGGGTATGATGTCAGGGGTCAGAGGTGCCCTGGCCTGGCAGGACAGTGCTGGGGGTCTGGCCTCCGAGCCCACCACCCATGCCCACCCATCCCTGGGAGGGCTAGGAGACAGGATGCCTGGGTCTCTCACAGTGGGTGGGGGCGGGGGCCTCCCTCCTGGGACGTCACCCGTTAAACTTCCTCTCCCGGCCACACAGGAAGCTGAGCCGGCTCAGGGCCCAGCCCTACGCAAGCACAGGCCCCCAGGACCCCTAGGGCAAGGGCCCCACCGGCGGCCCCGCAGGGACCATGGGATCCAGAGCTGAGTAAGAGCTACACCCTCCCCCACTCTCTGGACCAAGATTCCCAGAGCAGGCCCCGGCTGGGGCCATGGGGAGCCGGGCTGGGGCAGGCCCGGGAGGGGTTGTGAGCCACAGGGGCAGGTGGCTGGGACTGGGGCATGTCTCTCAGACCCTCTTCCCTCTCTTTCTTTCTCCTTCTGGCTCCGGGTGACTAAGTTTGCAACTCTGAGCAGGCACCTCTTGGTGTATCAGAGTGAAGAGGAACATGGCTTCCGGGGGTCAGCAGGGAGCGGGGGTTGGGGGTGAGGGAAGACTGTGTGGGGTCCATGTCCCTGGGTGCTCGTGTGGGACCATGCCAGCATGACAGTGAAGTGCTGGGGGGTTCCCGTGTCGGGGGCTCTGTGTGCCTATAGTCAGTCCCCATCCCTGTGTTGTCTCCCTTCTGGTCTCCCTGTCCCTGTCCCTGAGCCCAGGACCCAGCATCCTCTGTGGGGTGGGGGGTGGGGGGGCAAGCGAAGGCAGTAAAGAGTGCGGGGCCCCCAGGGGCACAAGGGCATGCTGCCCTCCTTCCTCGGATGACAAATTTGGGGTCAGCCCTTGGGCCACCATGAAGTCTCCCAGCCAGAGACGCATGGGCAGGGTCTCTTGGTCTCCAGACCACAGAGATGCTCACACATTTACCCAGCCACACTCACAGCCACGCAAGAAGTTGTGGATGCTATTTGTCCCCACGCTGGCTTGGTCACACACACTCATCGACCGGACACCGACACTGGTCGGTCTCATCCTTCCAGGAAAACACAGGAGAGAATCACAAACACACACACCCCTGCATGTTCACCCAAGTCATGGGCACACGCACCTGTGTGCTCACCCAAGTCACACAGCACATAAACACAAGTCACAGGCTCACACACATCATGTCCACACATGCACACAAGTCACACTCGGTGCTTCACACTTCTCAGTCACGCACACACAATCAATACTATTGTTCGCACAGCATCACACAACCTACTCACTGTCACAAGCCATTGAGGTCACACACACAGGTACAGAGTTGCAGACACAACCACAGACACAGAAGGAAGCCCCTGGACCCGCTAAAGCCCATTCCTGCCCCACAGAGGGGGTCCACCTGCCGTGTTTGATTGGTTCTTCGAAGCAGCCCGCCCTGCCTCCCCGCAAGAAGGTGAGTTGGGGGCATCGGGTGGGGGTGGGGACATGGAGGGCAGGTCTGGAGGCCTGAACTTAGAAGCCGGCTCTCCCACAGATCCCCCCATCCTGCGGCAGTTTCCCCCAGACTTCAGGGACCAGGTACGCTGGCTGGTTCTTGGCTCCCCTGGGCCCAGGGCCAGTCCCCCCAGCGGAAGAGATTGTCTTGGCCAGGGGTGGGGCCTAACCCGAATGGCCAAGCAGTGTGCCCTCTCTCCATCCCCAGGAAGCTACACAGATGGTGCCTAAATTCTGCTTCCCTTTTGATGTGGAAAGGTATGGAAGGAAGCTTACTTGCAGGAACGCAAGGACTCAGACTTCTCAGGGGCCCCCAGGATTCAAACACCCAGGGACCCAGGGACTCAGGGACCCTGACAACTAAGGATCTATACACCCAGAGCCCCAGACTGGTGGACACGGCAGTAGGAGTGTTGTTGGTGCTGGGTTGGGGGGCGTGGTTCAGGGACCTGGGACCCTTGGGTCTCTGAGAGCCCTTCCCACCTCCAGGGAGCCCCCCAGCCCAGCTGTACAACATTTCACCTTTGCCCTCACCGACCTGAGCGGAACCCGCAGATTTGGTTTCTGCCACTTACGGGCTGGTGCCCACAGTTGCCTGTGCATCCTCAGGTGTGAGATTTGGGGCTCGGGGGGGGGGGGGGAAGGGCCTTGGCCTGAGGGCACTTCGTGGAACGTACGCGCCCTCTCCACAGCCACCTGCCTTGGTTTGAGGTGTTTTACAAGCTACTGAACACCGTGGGTGACCTCCTGGCCCAGGACCAAGTGAGACCAGCCTCCCTCTTCTTCCCGTGGGAGTCCCAGCCTCTACCCTCCCAAGCCCTCCACCAGGCTCAGAATTCCCAGGCCTGACCTGAGCCCCTCAGCTCCTCCCAGACCACCTAGCCCCAGTCAATCCTCACCCCCCCCCCCCCAGCTCAGACACTCCACCCCCACCCAGGTCTCTGAGGTCGAGGAACTTCTTCTAAATCTGCTGCAGCAGCCCCTGCCTGGGACCCAGGCCTCCGTGGAGCTGGTGAGTAGCCCCCAATCCCTGGGCGTCCGAGCTTAGGTGGGTGGGGAGTCTGTACCCCAGCCCCGAGGACCACGCAGCTACACCTCTCTCCCAGGGCAGCGGAGTGACAATCTCCAGTGCACAAAGCATCCTGCCCCCTGCCCCTGGGAACAGCAGGCCGGTGAGCAGAACTGGGGACCCCGTTGGGTTGGGCCCCCAGGCAAGGCCAACCCCTGACTGATCGGTGTCTCCGCTCATCCCCCCCCACCCCCCCACCAGCTCTCCTGCTTCGTAGCCCCCGACTCTGGCCGCCTGCCATCCATTCCTGAGAACGTGAGTGGACACCTGGGAGGGAGTTCTGGGGGCGGGGAGAGGTCCCGAAACCCGGAGGGGGCTGTCACATCTTGTGGTCCCTCGCGACCAGCGCTTCTCTCTGATCCTCAGAGGAACCTAACGGAGCTGGTGGTGGCGGTGACAGACGAGAACATCGTGGGGCTGTTCGCCGCGCTCCTGGCGGAGAGAAGGGTCCTTCTCACCGCCAGCAAGCTGAGCACCGTGAGGAGGGGCCAGCCGGGCCGGGGGCGGGGCTTCGCCCCTGGGGCCGTGACCACGGGACGGATTCCCAGTCTAATTCCTCTGGGCGAGACCTGAGGCGAAGGCCTGGCTCTGCCCCTCTGAGCCTCCGGACGGAGTGGAATCCTGGCTCCGCCCTTAGCGGGGGGAATCGGCGTGGGCTGAGCTGTAGCGCCCCCTCTTTGGTCCAGACCCCACCCACTATGGGCCAGAACAAGGCTGGCTCCGCCCCTCTGGAGGGTGCCGTCGGGGAGGTGGGGGGAGGGGGGGCTCTAAATTGTAGTTGGGTCTCTAGGAGGAGGACCCGTGTGGGGGAAGGGGGGGCGGTGAGGAACGCCGGCTCCTCCCCTAGGGGCGGAACTAAGGAAGCTGAATTCTAGCCCCGCCTCTTTGTGGGTGGAGTTAGTGGGCTGTTCTACCACTGCGGAGAGAGCTCCCCGAGGGTTGTATATTAGCCCCGCCCCCTAAAGGGAGCGCCTGAGACCCGCTGAGTCCTGGCTCCACCTGCTCCAAGCCCTGTAATTTGCCGAATTCTTGGCCGTCACAGGATTCCTAAAGGGATTTGAGTTTTCACCTCTCACGCAGTAGGGGGTGGGCAAGGGGCGAGGAGGGGGAGAGAGGGACAGGAGACTGGGGACGTGGGGCATGGAGCCGGGAGAGCCACCGTCCCGAAGAGGTTCCTTGAAGCTGGGGGTCCAGGCCCTGAGTCCACGGCCCCCCACCTGTCCCCAGCTGACTTCGTGCGTCCACGCGTCCTGCGCCCTCCTGTACCCCATGCACTGGGAGCACGTGCTGATCCCCACGCTGCCGCCGCATCTGCTGGACTACTGCTGGTGAGGGGCGGGGGCCGGGCTTGGGGAAGAGGCCTGGGGTCCTGGGGAGCCCTGGGCGGCGCCTGCATGACCCTGTCCCCTCGGTCGTCTGCAGTGCGCCCATGCCCTACCTCATCGGAGTGCACTCCAGTCTCGCCGAGGTGAGTGAGAGCGGACCTGGACCGCAGCGGCCTGCGGGATTCCCCTCTTTTGGACCCCCAAATAACTGCCCCCGCCAGAGATCCTCGGGCCCTGAGCGGCCGTCCCCACCCTCACTCCCCAATGCAGAGAGTGCGGGAGAAAGCCCTGGAGGAAGTCGTGATGATGAACGTGGACTCCAATACCTTAGAGACGCCCTTCGACGACGTGCAAGCGTTGCCCCCAGACGTGGTCAGTGTTACCCCCTTCTCTGCTCCCCCCCCCCCCGCGTGGTGGAGGGGAGGCCCCACACCCGTCGGCTCACAGCTGCCCCCTTGTCCTCCAGGTGTCCCTGCTGAGGCTGCGGCTAAGGAAGGTTGCCCTGGCGCCCGGGGAAGGGGTGTCCCGTCTCTTTCTCAAAGCCCAGGCCCTGCTCTTCGGGGGATACCGCGATGCGCTCGTCTGCAGCCCGGTGAGCAGCGGGTAGGCCGAGGGAGAGGCCTCGTGGGTCCTGAAGGAATAATAATAATAATAATAATAATAATAAAAATAAATGCCTAGCCTTTATGGAGCACTTACTCTGTGCCTCTGTTTGCCCATCTGTAAAATGGGATCCCACTAGCACCCACACAAAAGGGTCAGGTGAGTCAGTGAATGGGCATATGCAAAATGTTTGGGTAGTGCCTAGCACATCGTGAGCACTCAATAAATGCTAGGTTTTTCTGTTACTATGATCTCACTTAATGCTCACAACAGTGTGATAAGCTAGATACCATTATGGTCCCATTTTACTTATGAGGAAACCAAGGCTTGGAGAAGTCCCACAGCAGGGAGTGTTGAAGCCAGGACCTCAGGATCTGCTGACTCTCAAACTTCCCCACCCCCGTTTTCACAACTATTCTAAAAATTGGGGGGGGGGGGGATGCCTATCGTGTGAGCATCTGACATTCCTGTTGGCTCTGCCTTTACAACACATCCCAAATCTGCCCATTTCTCCCCTCCTCTGTCTCCACCCTGCTCTGGCCCCCATGATTGCTCGCCTGGATTAGGACTTTCATCTCCCTCGAGTTCTCTCTCAAGGGGCTCCCACCCTCGCCCCCTACTGTCTGTCCTCCCCCATGGTGAGCACCTGAGTCAGGTCCCGCCCTCCTCCTCTTCCAAGGCTCCCACCTCCCTGCGGCCCACGAGACCCTGCGCAAGATCAGGCACACAGCAGGCGCTCAACCTTGCTACATAGATATGTGAGCCAATAAGGGAGACAGTTGGGGTCCAGGAGAGCCACGGGAAGATCAGGTCACGGGTCTTTTTTTTTCTAGGGTCAGCCTGTGACCTTCAGTGAAGAGGCCTTCTTGGCCCAGAAGCCGGGGGCGCCCCTGCAGGCCTTCCATCGGAGGGCTGTGCACCTGCAGCTGTTCAAACAGGTGCGCCAGAACCCTGAGGGCGGGGCTGGGGCCGGGGGCGGGGCTAAGTAGGGGCTGGGGAGGACAACCCTGGGTCCCTGGGAGCGAGCCGGACCCCGAGGGGCGGATGCCTGGGTTCCATGGGCGAGACTAGAGTCGGTCCAGCGGGGGGTCCCGCCCTCAGGGTCCCCGGGTGGGGGAGGCATGACTGAACTGTGTCGCTAAAGATGGGAGCCCCTGACTCCTGGGCTCCCGAGGGATGAGACCTACTCCCAGGTTCCTGGGGAGATTGGGGTGGGACTAAATTCCTGGGTCCCTGAGGATGGAGCATCCAGGGTCAGGGGTGGGTGGGTGTACTTGCGGGACTCTGAAGGAGGCGTGTCCTGAGTGCGCCCTCCCCTTGCCGGAGAGGAGGTGGGCGGGGACTCCTGGGTTATCGGGACGTGGAGGAGAAGCGGAGCCGGATTTCTGGGGTTCTTGGGAGGCGGGCTGGACTCCAGGGTCCATCAGTGTAGGGATGGGTTCTCGGGTCCCTGAAGGTGGGGTCAACTTGGAGGGAGGCCTGTCGGGAGTGTCAGAGTCCCACTTCCGGATCCCTATGAGGGGCGGGGTCTGGTCCCTGACTGGTCCTGACTTGGTGCGGGGTTGGGGGAGGTTTCCTGGCTTCCTGAGGCGCCTCCAGACTCCTGGGTCCCGGAGGCGAGTCCCTTGGAGGGGCCAGGGATGGCTTCCACATATGCAGGGCCAGCAGAATCCTGGGTCCTCCAATTCAAAAGTGGCGGAGGCAGCCCTTTTCTGACCCTTCCCCCACCCCCAGTTCATCGAAGGCCGACTGGAGAAGCTGAACACAGGAGAGGGCTTCTCAGATCTCTTTGAGCAGGAGATCACCTGCAGTGGGGCCTCCTCAGGTGAGCCCTGTGTCTAGCCCGGAGCCCCGCCCCACCAGCACCCCCGCCTGAGCCCGCCAGCCAGCCGTGACCACCCCTCTCCTCACTGCAGGCGCTCTGTACTCCTACCAGCTCTGGGCAGACAACCTAAAGGTAGAACACCGCACTCTTAGTGTTTATTATGGGATTAACTTAGCCCCGTAACAGTCCCCAGGGAGGGTCACCGTTATGCTCATTTATAGACAGAAGAAATGGAGACTCAGCTAGGGAGAGGGGCTCGTCCAGCCTCACACAGCTGGGGTGACGAGGTGGAGTCTGGGGTAACCCCAGAGGCCCAAGTCTCTCTCCCTTGCCATTCTGTCTCCCCAGAAAGGTGGCGGTGCTCTCCTGCATTCGGTCAAGGCCAAGACTCAACCAGCTGTCAAAAACATGTACCGCTCGGTGAGGCTACACGACACAGGCCACCGCCCGGGGGTCACGAAGACCAGGGGACAAGGCACATGTCAACCCCTCGTGGGGACAGGACATTTTAACCTCACATGTAAAGTGCAAACATGTTTTTTTTATCAGAAGCAAGCCGGCAGTTAAAGAAGTCTTCGCGTTTTTATTTTCCAGTTACCTACTCATTTCTGCCAGGATCATTTCTTCCCCATTTAAAACTGACAACCAAGATTCATTGGCGAACATCTTTTGTCCTCAGACACTACGGTCCCAGCCTCTGCCCTTGTGTTTCCTTTTCTCCCGAGCCCCGAAGTTTCCTGTGGCCAACCTCTGCCGCAGCAAATTGTCCCTTGGGTCTTATCTGTTGCTTGTCTTTTGAATGCTATTCTGTGTTTGCCACTCTCCATTTCGTTCAGTGGTTATGTCCTCTGGGAATTCTTTTCTACTAGGCAAGGGGTGAGTCTGTGTTGACTTCTCAGGTGGTCCGTGTAGCACAAACGTGAACAGATGGCAGGACAGTGATCCTAGGGGACGGAGAGCCGAGCTCTTGACTGCCCAGGTTCAAAGCACTGCAGAGTCTAATTCTCTTTGTGGCTCCTCCGTAGGCCAAGAGCGGCTTGAAGGGTGTGCAGAGCCTTCTGATGTACAAGGTAAGGCCGGTGGCCAACGGCCGGGGCAGTGGAGAAGGGCTCACCCACCCGGCTCACCCACCCTCTTCCTAGGATGGGGACTCTCGCCGGCAAAGGGGGGGCTCCCTGAGAGCCCCGTCCCTCACCAGCCGCTCAGATCGCCTGCAACAGCGCCTGCCTATCACCCAGCACTTTGGAAAGGTAAGTGCGTCTCCCCCAGCACCCTGCGACACCAACGCCACCTTGTCCTTCTCCCATTCTTCTCTGTCTACACCCAGACTTCTTGCTCGCATGCTCACCTACCCCAGTGTTCGGGGCCCACTTACCACACACCCTCCTCCAGAAACCTGTAGTTCCTGAGGCCCCACCCTCCAAATCTGTCCTTCGCAGAACCGGCCCCTTCGCCCCAGCAGGAGACGGCGACTAGAAGAGAGACCTTCTGAGTCCCTGGAGGAAGGGTGAGACTCAAAGGCAGGGGGAGGGGGCAGGGAGGCCAGGTCCCTAAACTCCAGAACCTCCAGAGCAGTCCCATTAGGACTAGGGGTCTTGGGCAGACATCTGGGGCTGCCCATCCTTACCCAGGACACCTGCTCTGAGCCCTGAGGAGGCCCAGGACCCATGGGCAGAGGAAGCTCTGGACAGCAGCTTCCTGGGGTCTGGAGAAGAACTAGATTTGCTGGCCGAGATTCTGGACAGTCTGAGCCTGGGAGCCAGCAGGACAGGTAGCCTGCGGCCCAGCCAGAGCTTGGACTGCTGTCACAGAGAGGACACAGACAGCTGCTTCAGCTTGGTGAGAGCCCCAGCCCCCGTCCAACCCCCCTGCCCAAAGTCCATCAGACTTGTCAGCCTTCTCCAGCATCTGAAGGCCAGCAACTTGCCCGTTTCCCTACCCCCACCCAGCCTGACATAGCAGAAAGACCAAGATGGCAACCAGAAGATGAGAAACTTCCAGAGCCCCAGCCCCTGTCCCTGCCTGCTGACGTGCCATCTCAGCAAACCCTCCAGTCTTCAGATGCCGCGACCTCCTCAAAGGACCCTATTTCCCAGCCAGCCTTGGAGGCCAGCCAAGAAACCATCCTCCCGTCGCTGTCTTCACCAGCTTCTGCAGACCCCAGCAGCCGAGGGGACCCCGAGTCCAGTCTTCTCATCCTACATCTCTCCCCTCCCCGCAAGGCAGCTGAAGACCCCAGAGCCCAGGAGAGCCCCTGCTCTCAGCTGTCCACAGCACCCACCCAGTCCAGCCCTCCAGAAAGCCCCCAGCTTCTGGTCCCCACAAAGCCCAACTTGGATATTACCTGGACATCCCAACCCCTTGAGCCCCTTGATTCTTCCTCAGATCCTGGTTCCCCAGAGAACCCCAGGCCCCAGCCATCTGAGGTCATGCTGGCAGAACATGCTCATTTCCAGTGCCCCAAGGGGCCAGGAGCCCTCAGACCCCCTGCTGCACCTGACAGTGACTGGCCGGAGTCCCAGGGTAGGAGCCGGCCCAGAGTCGCTGAGCTTAAAAAGTGTTTTGAAGGTTAAGAATCAGGGTCCCAGAGGAGACCCTGGTCCTTCAATAAAGCCACATGAGCCCAAAGCTGGTTTTCCTGGTGAGTTTATCTGGGGGCCCTCTCTGTGCTCAGAAACGTACCCCATCCGCCACCTTCCTCCTCCTCCTCCTCCAGCTGGCTCCCAGGTGCAGCAGGAAGCCCCTCCCTTCCAGGAAGCCCCCCCTGGATTCTTGCACCCTTGCAATTCATCTCTCAACAGCCTATGAGCCCTGAGTTTGTCCTCTCCATCTAGACTGACTCCTGTCCCACCGGCTTAAAAAAAAAAAAAAGGTTTTATTATATCTCACTATGGGATTTATGTATATATGTATGTATATATATATATATATATATAAAATGTAAGCAGCACCACCCTCCCTTCCCCTCAGGGGCAGAGTCTTGGAAGCACCTTCCTCCCTTCTATTCTTAAGCACTAGGTAGGTTTGACTGTCCAGAGAGGGCTCTGCCTTCCCCCAAGGTCACACAGCGAGAGAGAGAGAGAGAGAGAGAGAGAGAGAGAGAGAGAGAGAGATGGAAAAGGGACCTAGATGGGCAGGCAGCCCCGCACTGTCTCCTTGGAGTCCTGGGGAGCCCGGGCCTCGGCTGCGTGGGAGAACTGGAAGGAAAGGAGAGGGGATTTGTTGGGCCTGTGTGGCAGCGGGCCAGACAGCCGAGCAAAGATGGTGAAGCAAGCGGGGAGGCGGGCCCCCAGCCCCGGCACCCCCCAGTTGCAGGCAGTCAAGCAAAGGGGGCATGCTTCACCGAGCCCACCAGGCAGGTGCCCCGTGGCCCCCCAAGTCCTCCTGAACCATCAGAGGCTGTTTTCTCAGTGGCGGCTGCTGTGTGTGAGCGAGCGCCGGGCAGTCCTGGACAGCGGTGGAGGCGGCAACGGGGCCCCGGCATTCAGATGAGCCGCTCCTCGGGCGGCAGCTTGAGGTTGGGGGGCGGCGGCACGCGGGCACCCACCTGCTCCTCGCTGCTGGGCCGGTAGGTGCCCTGTGTCTGCCGCTTCTCCCGAAGTTTTCGAACCAGCAGCACCAGCCCCACGGCCAGGAGCGAGGCAGCCAGGAGGGAGAAGACCACAATGATGGCGGTGATGGCCTCCTGAGACTGCAGGAGGGGGGACAGGTGTGCTCACCTGAGCCAGGGGACCCTGTCCACCCTCACCTGAGAAACATCCAGGGCTCCCAAAGCCCCCCCGCCTCCTCCCCAAGCCCCCCCCCCCTCCTCCCCAAGCCTGTCACTTCTGGTGGTGTGGTTCCTCCACCCAGGATTCCCGTGTCCCATCTGTCCCATCTGGGGCTCCCAGGCTCCCACCTGCCATGTTTGGGATCCCCCCCCTCCCAAGCACCCGCCACCTCTGGGTCCCTCCACCTGCTACATGTGGGACTCCTGAATAACACCCCGCTGCCCTCCTCCCACATGTAACTCACCAGCGCCCCATGGGAGCCGGAGCCCGGGTCAGAGGGTGTGATGGTGCTGTTGTCATTTCCGGGGGGGTCCAGCGCTGCGGGGAGGGACAAATTATTCCTCATCTATCCTTCCCATCTTAGCACAACTGCACCTCCCTCGGGCATCCCTCGGCTAGAACTCTGCTGAGTCTTCATTCTGGTAGAGACTGTGGGTGCCCTGCCTGCAAGGGCCCACCGGGTTGATGTTGCCCCGAACCCAGCAGAGCCCTGCAGCGAGTAAGCAGCCTACAGCAGTTGGCAGTTTGTGCTGAGTTGGGGTCTGCTATAATGGATGGTGTCTGGAGCCTGACCCTGCCCCCCGCCCCCTCCCCCCCCCCCCCCCCCACCTCTCCGGCCCTCCCTCGGCCCTTAAGGATCTGGGTGGATCTGCGTTTCCCTGGAGTGTCTGACTCACACCTCCCCCCAGGCTCTCGAAACTGAAATAGAAGGACTGAATGGCTGAGTCCACACCTCTGGCCAGCCTGGTGAACCCGGGATCAGAGCTCCAGGCAGGTCTCCTCCTGGCTCCCAGTCTGCCCAACACACCTCAGCCATACTGAGACTCAGGTATAGAGGCTCCTGTCCCCCAGATCACAATTCCCCCTTCCTCAGGAACTCAGGAATTCTACACCGACGGCGACAGCCCAAGGGAACCCCTGGCACTGATCGCCCCAAGGAAACCCCTGGCACTGATCGCCTCTCAAGGTATCCCATGCCCGCTCCCCAGTTCCTGACCTCTCCGGGTCCCAGGTAACCCGCGCTTCGAAGCCCCGCCCCGTGCGCGCCCCGGGCCGGTACCTACTTTGCCCCCAGGCCCGGCCCCAGCGGGCGGGCAGCAGCTGCAGGCCGAGCGCCAGAAGCAGCCCCAGGCCGGGGCTCGCCATGGGCCGGGCGACGGGCTGGTGGCACCGGGAACCGGGCTTCTCCTGCGCGCTGCTTCTACTGCATCTCGGGCCGGGGGTACCTGCGACCCGGCACCTGGGGCGGGAGAAAGAGAAGGGCCGGGGGTGGGGTGGGGGAGGGGGCTGGGCTCGGGCGCAGGCCCAGGGGAGGGGTGACCCGCCCAGGGCACCCCGGAGTCCTGCCCCGCCCCCGCCGCCAGAGGTCAGAGATTAAAGATTAACTCGAAGCGGCGCGTTCCCGGGCTGGGGAAAGGGAAGAGGAAAGTGGGGGGGAAGGGGCGGCAGGCCAAGGCGAGCGTCCTACCTCCCTACCTGGCCCAGGCGTCTTCGACCTTGCTCCGGTGCCCGGTCCGAGTACCTGGCTCGAACCCTCGGTGCGTCGGTCGGTAGCTCGGTCGGACTCCTCCAGCTCCTCCCGTTCACGTGACCCGGAAAGTTTAGTCACTCACCTGGGAGAGGAGCGCACTTCCGGCTCGTGCACCTGAGCCCAGATGGGAGGGCGGAGCCAAACGGGGGTGGGGCCGCGCCAGGGACGCACCTGTAACGGGAACCCAATTCTACAACAGCAAGGGGGCGGAAGCGAGCTACGGTAAGAGGGACCTCCCACCTATGTTGCGGGCACACCTGTGGGAGACGTGTGCGTTGAGCCACATCTCTGGAGTGTGGACGAACGGAAGCATACCTGTGTGGGAAACGGCTGTGTAGAACACGCCTGCGTTATAACACCTGACCGCGGCCGTCTGGGTTAGGGTACGTTTGTTTTGGAAACGCATCTGCATGGCTCCCCTATGAAATGAACAACGCTTGTATGAAAAATTCCTGCGTAGAAATGTATCGGAAAGAGCTGCACGAGACACGTCCGCGTTTAAGTACACCTTATAGGACCCAGTGACACGGAAACGTGCCCATATGGGTGTATACTTGACTGCAACATGCCTTTGGGGGGGGGGGGCGGGTGGAGGGGAGCTGTATGATGCATTCTTGAGTGGATTTCTGTTGAGAAACATACCTGTGAAATGGAGGGTATAGGCTGTATGGGGAGTATCTGCATAGAATTGAGAAGTGAGAAAAAAACCTGAGAACATCTGCATGAGACAAGTCATATTAAAGCAGATGGCGGGGCGCGCGGGGCGGGGGGGGGGCGCGCGGCGGGACAAAGGCTTCTGTGTATTGAGGCCCACCTGCTAGGGGTGTTTCCGTGAGAAAACACCTGTTGGGGGCATTTCTGTGGGAAAACATCTGTATTCCCCATGTTGAAGGGCACCTGCAAGGACCACCTAGGAAGAAAATATCTGTGAGGGGACCTTCAAGAAGAGGCTCCTTTGTCTGGGACGCACCTATTTGAGCACTGGCTGGGCAGGACTAAATGGGTCCTCATGGCTGTATTTTTGGATAAAGGACGATGATGATAAGACCACCACCTCCTGGGAACTCTAGGGTGAAGAGTAGCGGCTAAGGGGAAATTAATCACTTTTAGAGTATAGAGCGATGGGTAAGAATTCCAGGTCTAGTTAAATCCCTGCTTTGCCCTGTAGTGGGCATGTGGACTGGGGAGAGCAGTTTAACCTCTGTTTCCTCATCTGTGAAGTGGGAAAGTCAGTCCCACCCACCTACCTTACAGTGTTTTGGCGAGGACGACGCGAGAGGTGAGTAAAAAAGGCCTTGGGTTGTGCAACGCCGTGAGTCAATGTTAGCTATTATTATTTTTCGCCAGTGTGTTTCTGGCCGCCCCTCCCCCTAATGGTGACTCGAGAAACTGCGCCCAAAAGTAGTGGGAGGGACTTTCGGCAGGTGCAGCGAGCGCGACAGGCGGATGCCGCGCCTCCAGCGTTCGGCTTCCCGGTCTCCATCGGCACTCGAGCCTGGGATACTGAGAGGCCCAGGTTGGTCTGGAGAGAGCAGTCAGGCAAGCGACCGGACCCTGCCGCGGCCCCTTTAAGACGGCCAGGCCAGCCAGAAGTCGCGGGGGCCCAAGACCGCACCAGTTCAGCGCGGAAGCCCCGCCCAGGTGGGGCGGGCGGGCGCAGCTCCAGCAGTTCTGGCCAATAGGAAACCGACTCTGCAGCCGCGCCGCCAGTTGATCTTCCGTTTCCCAGTCTAAGTGGGACATAGAAAGGAGGCTCGCGGGAGGGATGTAAAGCTTGCGGGGGGAAAGCACCGCCTCTTGATTTTCTGTTTCTGCGGCCGAGTGGGGGATGTGAAATGAGCGGGCGGGCAGATGGAGGGTGGATGGCCTCGGGTTGGTTCTTGAGCACGTCTGGGTTGAAAACGAGTACTTTGGCGCCTAAAGAGGATTAGTAGGGGAGGGAGGTCAAGTGGAAAGGGATTACGAAACCAAATCCCTGATATCTCTCTACTTCGCCCCTTGGGGCAGAGGGTAAACTGAGGCACGCAAGGCCGAACTCTGAAAGCAGAATTGAGACCATTGATCTCTCCAGCCCCTCTCCCCAGAATGAACCCTGGTGCTTCCTAGGCTGTGCAATATCAGAGCATCCCCGACACACCGCCCCACACCCGCAGCTCCGCCTCCGGCCCCCTCCCCCCCCCATGCGGGTCGGGGGAGGAGACGCCAATTCCGGCGCGGGCGGCGACGGTTAGCAGTCACCGGCTCCTGCAAGTGCCAGAGCCAGGCGGGCAGCGCGGAGGCTGCGGTGGCCGTGGCCGCGGAGCTGGCCCTGCGGGGCCCCGGGGGGGAGGGGGAGCCGCGAAGCCCCCGCTGAGGCCGCCGCTGCCGGGCCTCCCCTCCCCCCCGGGCGCCATGCGGGGGGGCCCGGGCGATGCGGAGCGGCGACAGCGCTGGGGTCGCCTCTTCGAGGAGCTGGATAGTAACAAGGACGGCCGCGTGGACGTGCACGAGTTGCGCCAGGGACTGGCTCGGCTGGGCGGGGGCGACCCGAACCGCGACACCCAACAGGTACCCCCGCGGGACCCCAGCCTGGCGCGAGGCGCTCGGGCCCGGCCGGCGCCCGGTAACCCGAGCCCCTGAATGGAGCGCCGCCGCTGCCTGGGAGTGCCTGTGGCTGCACTCCAGGGCCGGTGCCCAGCCTGAGCGTCTCTGCCCCCGTACCCCTGCCCACCGTGTCTGGGCCTAACGGGTTCGCCCCAGACCGAGCCAAGGAGGCCCCAGGCCTGCAGTTCGGCTGCCAGCACCCGGTCCCCACCCCCGTCGCCGGTGCTTGGCGGGTGGGGGATGGCTGCCAGCGAATGGAGCCCGTCCGCTTTCCTGCCCACTGCCTTGGACACACCCTCCTCTGAACTCTCCACCCGTCCCAAGACCTACCCTGCTCCCGCCTCAGGAGACACACCCTTCCCGTCCGCCCTCCCCTCCTCTGGGCACCCACTGCCCCCCACCCCACCCCCAGCAAGCCGCCCAGCCTCTCAATGTTTACATTTCCCGACCTGCCCATTCCAATAAGCCTGGCTTAATGCCCCAGGCTATCCCAGCCGGGGATCCTGCCCCGCCAACAGCCTTAGCTGGGGGTGTAGGAAAGCAGGAACCTGCCCCCAGACCTATGCAGGTGTCCCTGACACCTGTAGCCCCAGCTGCCACTGGAGTGTCTCCACAGCATCTTGAGGCCTCCAGTACAAGCCTCCGCTTCCCAGGTGGGAGGACAGAGGCCCAGTGGGCTCTCAGCTTGGATCTACCCCACATTGCCCAGAGCTGTCTCTAAAGGGAGCTCCCGGAACAGCCATATGGACAGGTTTTTGGGTTGTTGTTGTTTTTTTAAGAGACAGCTGGGAGGACAGGCTTTCAGAGACAAGAGCCCAAGGCTACCTACCACTTCCCAGCTCTGTAACCTTGAAAAAGTTACTCGACCTTGGAGAGCCTCAGTTTGTTTGCCAGGAAAACTGGACAACTGCTTTCCACCCCACCGCTCAACTGTGGCTTGGGCATGTTGCTGAGAAGTGAGCCGGCGCCTTCCCCTGCTTTAGGTTCTGGGGGGGCTCTGAGTTCCCTGGCCATAAGCTTGCCGTGCCCCCTGCAGATGGGGAGCGGCCATCTGGAGCTCCCTCATCCCTCCCCCTTGCCAGGGCAGTTCCCCTGAGGGTGACACTGACCCACACGGTGGGCTGGACCTGGAGGAGTTTAGCCGCTACCTGCAGGAGCGAGAACAGCGCCTGCTCCTTCTGTTCCACAGCCTGGACCGGAATCAGGATGGTAAGGCCCAGGGATGGGCTGCAGGGGCCCTGGAGACACCAATGGGGTTAGAACTGGCAGCGCTAGGAGGAGGGGGCAGGGCCGCTTCTCCCTGATGACTCACAGGCTATTTTGGGAGCTCTCCTCACCCCCCCCCCCCCCCCCAGCTAGGTGGTTGGGCCCATGGGCCCATCCTACCTCCTTTCCCTTCTGGGATGCGACCCCTATTATTACCCTTATGTTTCTAAGGGACGAAGATGCCCCATATTGCTTCTGGATTCCCTAGGAGATGTAGGCACCCCCCATCCTTCTGGATCCCTAATATTGCCTCTCAATCTCCTATGGCATAAGGACCCCCATACTTATCCTGGATTCATTCTTTCATTCATTCATGGAACAGAGGAACCCACCCCCCAACATTTCTCAGTTCTACCTCTCTGATCCCAATGGGTCAGTGACACCCCACCCCACCCTGCTGCAAATCTCACCCTGGGTTCCTGGATCCTCTGGTCTTGCTAGAGCATCCCATTCTGAGCTGTACTGCACCTGGGCTCCAGGGTTCCCCCCACCACCACCCCCCACACACACTCTTTTCTACCTCTGGCCCCCTCCCAGGTCATATTGATGTGTCTGAGATCCAGCAGAGTTTCCGAGCTCTGGGTATTTCCATCTCTCTGGAGCAAGCAGAGAAAATTCTGCCCAGGTGAGTAGCTGGGGTTCCAGAATCGCAGGTAACTCAGGTCCCCGGGACCCCTCGGCCACCTTGGACCTCTAGGCCCCAGGCCCGATCCCAGGGCAGGTGGAGCTGAGAGGCGGGCTTGGGAGTCAGGCAAATCCTGGGCCACTCTCTTCACTTCTCTGAGCCTCAGTTTTCCCCTTTGCAAAATGGCCAGCTCTCGGTGCACAGGAAGTCAGTCTACCCCCAAACCAACCGAACCCCATCCGACCCCCTCCAGCCCCAGCATTGATTCTGTCCCACCTCGCCCCACATCCGCAGCATGGACCGTGACGGCACAGTGACCATCGACTGGCAGGAGTGGCGCGACCACTTTCTGTTGCATTCGCTGGAGAATGTGGAGGATGTGGTCTATTTCTGGAAACATTCGACGGTGAGGTGGGGGCAAGCTTTCCCAGCTTGGCGGCCGGGCCTTACTCTGGTTTCCCCAGGGCACGGAGGGGCTGGGTCAGGAGCCTTGAGAAGGAGGAGCTGCTGGGAACGGTCAAGGGATGAGAAACTCCAGTCCTCTCTTCCTCTGATCAGTGCTCAGGGGACTAGGGACCCGCTGCGGGGAGGTCTGGAGCCCTTCAGACCTGACTCTGGGGCCATGGGGGCAGACTGTGGGAGGTGGGAGCACAGGGAAGGAAGAGCTCACCAGGTGGGTCACCCAGCCCCCAGCTTCCACCCACAGCTCTCCTTCTACTGGTTTCTGTTTGCCTCAGTAAACGGTTCTATTGCCGAAGGGACTCACAAGAAAGCCACCTTCTTTGGAGGGTTCACTGAGATCCACTGGAAGGTGGGAGAGGAAGTGCTCTAGATTGCCAGCTTCTAGTTGGGAATCTCCGAGTGATGCTTCCAGTGGGGTCTGATGGCATCTGGAGGGGAATCCACACGTGAGATCCGGGGAGATCCTGTTGGGAGATCCAGAGATTCCCACCCTGGGGATCCATGAGGGGGCTTGGTTGGGATGTCTATAAGTGAATTCTAGGGGAGGGGTGATCCCTGGGGGACAGATTCTCCGTGGGATCTCTTGAGGCCCTGGGAGGGATCCACTAGTCTCCTTATGTGGCCGGTCCCTGATGGGATCTCATGTGGCCCTGGAGGGATCTTGTGGAATCCTTGTGTGGGAGATCCTTGGGTGGGATCCCTCAAAGGGGTCTGATTGGCTCTGGGAGGAATCTTTCTGTGTAGATGTGTGAGTAGATTCCTTTGGTGGGATCTGGTGGAGGTGCCCAGGAGGGGTGTTAGGATCCTGTGTGGGATCAGGCTGGATGTTTTGGTAGGATCTGCTAGGGGTCCAAGAGGGATCGCCTGGGCTCTCCGAGTGCGATGCACTGGCAGACTCCCTGGGTGTCCTGGGCTTCGTGAGGGAGTTAGCGTTTAGGGCTGAGTCGCATCTCCCTGCCCCCTGGCGTGACAGCCCAGTCCCTGCGTCCTTAGGTCTTGGACATCGGCGAGTGCCTGACTGTTCCTGATGAGTTTTCAGAGCAGGAGAAGCTAAGCGGCACGTGGTGGAACCAGCTGGTGACGGGTGCGGTGGCGGGTGCGGTGTCGCGGACGGGCACAGCCCCTCTGGACCGCCTCAAGGTCTTCATGCAGGTGAGGGGCCCTGGGAAGAGCCCCCCTCCCCCGCGCCAGGCCCGGGGCCCCCACAAGGGGACCGCAAAGCCACCTTGTCTCCCCACGTAGGTCCACGCCTCCAAGACCAACAAGCTGAACATCCTGGGGGGCCTAAAGAACATGATCCGAGAGGGGGGCATGCGCTCCCTGTGGCGCGGGAATGGGATTAACGTGCTTAAGATCGCACCCGAGTCGGCTATCAAGTTCATGGCCTATGAGCAGGTGGGGGCAGGCGTGAGAGGTGTCAGCCAGACGCGAGGGCTAGTGGGATTGGCCTGGGGGTGGGGGTGGGGAGGGGCATCGGCTCCCCTGTGTGGCGCCCGCAGCAGGAGGACCTGAGATCCTGCCCACCTCTCCCACCTCCAGATCAAGCGGGCCATTCGAGGGCAGCAGGAGTCACTGCACGTGCAGGAGCGCTTTGTGGCCGGCTCCCTAGCTGGCGCCACAGCCCAAACCATCATTTACCCCATGGAGGTGAGAAGGAGGGACCCTGGGAGAGGCGCCGTGGCAGGGTGGGAGGCTCGCAATAACCATGTCACTCTGCGGTGTGGTAGACGTTGGAATTACAACTTTGCCTCTCCCGGCTTCGGACTGTAGCTCATTAGAGCAATGCTGTTTCATGGGTAGTCTGTGTGGGCGTCGGCCACTGAGATGTGTCTCCTGGGGATGGTCGCGTTGGTCATAACTGTTTAGGCAGCAGCCGTGGGTTCCAGCCGCTCCCAGTCACGCCTCTTCTAAGGATACTGATTTCCAGGATGTTTGTTCCCAGGGGAATCATTTCTAGATGAAACTGTTTTCAGAGAAATCGTTTCAGGTTTCAGGTTGTGCAGTGTATGAGGATTGCAGTGTATCATGGAAAACTCAAATCACATAAATGAAGTCTGAGGTAAGCAGTTCAGGGCAGGTATGGTGAGTTCAAAGTGTTAGAGACCCAAGTTCCTTCCCTCTATCTTCTTCCAGCACTTCAGAATGTAGCACCCACCTCATGGACCAAAGTGGCTGCTTGTGCTCCAGTCATCACATCCATATTGCAGTCAAGAAGGAAGAATAGACAAAGGAAAGAGCACCCCCCTGCCTTTAGGGATACTTTCTGAGAGTCACACATACCTGTTTTCCTGCTGTTTCGTTAGCTAGGACTTAGTCACATGGCCATACGTCTAGGGAAAATGAGAAATGTAGTCTTTATTTCTAGTGGCTCTGTGCTTGCTGAAAATTATAGCTTCTATTAAGGGGAAAAGGGAACAAGATATTGGGAGACAGAAGTGGCCATCATATGTAACTCTGAGAGGTGTCAACATTTTTAGGTATAGGGATTTGGGGATGACGGAAGATTCTAGAGTAAGTGGTTTGTTAAATTCCAGTATTGCCAGGGTACATCCTTCCAGAAGTAGCCATTTCCACGTGTCTTCGTTCCTGGATGTGGTGTGTCTGGAGGCAGTTTTTCCAGGGATAACCGGGTTCTCTCCAGGTGCTGAAGACGCGGCTGACCTTGCGCCGGACGGGCCAGTACAAGGGGCTGCTGGACTGTGCGTGGCAGATCCTGGAGCGAGAGGGGCCCCGAGCCTTCTACCGAGGCTACCTGCCCAACGTGCTGGGCATCATCCCCTACGCAGGCATCGACCTGGCCGTCTATGAGGTCTGTGGGTAGCCCGCCCCTCCCTCCTTTTTTCTCCCCTCTGAGATTTGCCCACAGGACACCGTCTTCCCATGGGCCGACTCAGTCGACCTCCAAAACCAGGGAGAAGCGCCATGGGCCCTGGGGAACCCCTTCAGCCATCGGACTCCCGACTCTTGCATTTACCACTGTGAGAATTCTCATCACTTCCCTTTACAGTTCAGCCTTCCTGAGTCTCGGGACACGGGAAGCTCAGGGACCACGGTAGCTCACAGACTCACGGGAGCAGGTGAAGATGAGCTTGAAAGATGCCCACCTCCCCAAAGCACGTATCGGACCCAGCCGATGCCTTCTTCAGGGCCTGCCCGTTTCGGCATCAGCTGTCATCGTAAAAACTACACATCTCAGTACCTTTATCGAGAGACGCAGGAACAGGGAGTTTTGGGTTTTTGCTTTTTCTCTTACAGAGACCTTGTCCATTACTTTTTACCTTCTTCTGGTGGGATCACCAGGTTCCTCGGTAGCACAGCCCCAGTTGTCCCCAGGCATCCCCCAAAGTCTTTGTATTCGGGACAAGGCCAGCCTCACAGGCAGGTGACCAGGGCAGTTGCCAAGGGCCCCATGTTCAGAGGGCCCTGCCCTCGGTTTAATGCTCTGCTGTTGCTGTCTTGAAATTCCTAATCAGCTTTGGACAAGGGACCTCACATAATTTTAATATGCTTTGGACCTTGCGAATTATGTGGTTGGTCCTGACCTACAACACTCCACACCTGCCATCCATACTTGATGTCCCCAGCACCCAGCATCTATGCAGCCAAATGAGACAAGGCCATCCCCCATTCACTCACCTGTCTGTTGATTCGTTCATCCATTCATTTATTCACTGGTTCACTCAGCAACTACTTACTAAACATCCAAAAGCACTGGGCATTGTGCTGATTGGTGCAGATACAGCATTAAATAACACCATGTTTGCTTTCCTGGGGCACCCACTCCAGTGAACAAGGAAGTCAGCCAACCAGCGAACAAGCAGTTTCAGATCCCGCTCAGTTCTCACAAGATGACAAAACAGGATGTGTAATTGAAAGTAACAGTGGGCAGGGGGTGGGGGGTCTAGGCTCGCCTCTGAGAGGTGATGCGGGAGGGAGTGTGAACAAGGCAGAGAGTGTAGGTCCAGAGGCAGGCCTGCGGGAGGAGTGGAAGTCTTGAGTGGCTTGAAGGAACCAAAGATTCAGCAAGAGCTCGATGACATGGCTGGTTTTTCCTAAGCGCAATACAAAGCCATCGAGGGCTGTGTGCAGAAATGAGACATAACTTTATTTGATCCATTCTTCGCCAGCAAAAGGGAGCTGGGAGGTCTAAGGAGTTTGAGAAGCGTTGTGCCCTCTTGGAGTTTCAAACTCGTCATTAGTCCTTTAAAGGCTCTGACAAGTGTACAGAGCAGTGATTTCACTGTTTGGGGGCTTTTTGTTTGTTTTGTTTTGTTTTTTAGCCCAGTGCGGGCCATGCCTATGCAGTCATCAGAACTTCTTTTCAACAGAACAGCTCTTAAAACACTCATTAAACACCAGTTTGGCAAATGCTGCTCCAGAATTGCAAAGGCAGTAATGGTGAACAGTTGCTTCCAATGTGCTCACTCCATGCTCCGGCCAGACATCACGAATCAATCACAGCCCCGAGGCCAGACATCACGCATCTATCTATCACAGCACCGAGTCCCTCTCAACACACTTCCGGGCAGCCATTCCCAAGGGGTTAGAATTGACATAGGAAATGAAACTGAGGAGCCATCCCAGTCCCAGAGTATGAAAGAAGGTTCTCACAGAGGCTCCAATAAGGGATTGGCTGCCCCTAAAGACAGAGCGCCCCACTCTGGACTCAGGTGTGGCTCTGAATGTTGATTCCCACCTGTCTCTTGTGGCTCTGGGTAAGCAGCTTCCCCGGGTCCTCAGTTTTGCATCGATTAAATGGAGACGACAGTGGTATTTGTCTTAGTTTGAGGTCTTCCAGAAGCAGGGATGTGAGAGCAAGTAGTTTGGCGGGAAGGTAAGGCGACCAAAACAAGGAGCATTAGCTCCCTAGGGCCGCCTAACCTCAAACTGGGGGGCAACAGACATTTATCGTCACAGCTCTGGAGGTCGGAGTCTAAACTCGACTCGGCAGGGCCATGCTCCCTCTGAAAGCTTAGAGGGAAATCCTTCCTTGCTTCTTCCAGCTTCCGGTGGTTGCCGGCAACCCTTGCTGCTTCTCTGCTTGTAGACCCATCCATCCGATCTCGGCCTCTGTCTCCGTGTGGCTGTCTTCCCCGCTGCTACGCGTCTCCATCTCTGTGTCTCCTCTTCTTAGAAGGACATCAGTCATTTTGACTATGGGGCCACCCTACTCCAGGATGGCCTCACCCCAACCCATCACACCTGCAAAGACTCTCTTTGCAAACAAGGTCACAATCTGAGATCCTGGGGGTTAGGACTCCAACATACCTTTTGGGAGGACATAATTGAGCCTGTTAGCAAGCAAGCTATCGTGGCGGGCAGGTGGAGCTCAATCCTGGCGGGGGGCTCTGCAGGCACCTGCATAGAACACGCCCCAGCAGAGACGCAAGGGAGTTGGGGTATTGATACACCCAGTCAGTTGTCTGAAGCTCGCTTCTGGGGATGCTGGTTCCCCAGCACTTCCCGCCTATTCTGGGTGCTCAGCACAGCCTTGCCCGGGTCCAGTGAGAGTCCTCAGGCAGAACCGTGGATACTGGCAGCTGGGAGTCAACAGATTTGGGTCGAAATGGTAAGGGATAAGAACGGGGTGTCCACCTTGGCGAGGGTGTTAGTTTTCTATGGCTGCTGAATCAAATGACCACAGACTTAGTGGTTTAAAACAGTACATGTTTATGACAGTGCTTTTTTTTTTTTTAATTAAAAACATGTTTTAAGTTTAATTATTTTGAGAGAGACAGAGAGAGGATCCAAAGCAGGCTATGAGTTGTCAGCACAGAGCCCGACGCGGGGCTCAAACTCACAAACCGTGAGATCATGACCTGAGCCGAAGTTGGACGCTCCCCCGACTGAGCCACCCAGGTGCCCCTGCTCTCTTATAAGGAGCCTCATGATGACACTGGACCTACCTGGATATTCTAGCATCGTGCCCCCTTAACTTAATCACATCTGCAAAGTCCCTCCTGCCACGGGAGGTACCATATTCCCAGGTTCCAGGGACAAGGCATGGACAGTAGGGGCAGGGGCCATCCTTCCACATACCATAGAAGCTGAGGACTGAGTGGCAGGGTGCAGGTACAGTGCTGTGGGGCACCTAGGAGGCACCGCTAGGCTAGTACCCGCTGCTGTCAGGGGTGGGGGGGGGGGGGCTGCAGAAGCCAGCCAGCAGGGGGTCTGCGGTGTTGCCAGTTCCAGTCCAATCCCGATCCCTTCTCTGCCCCTGCCAGACGCTGAAGAACCGATGGCTCCAGACTCGGCCGACCCAGGCATCCTTGTGCTCCTGGCCTGTGGCACCGTCTCCAGCACCTGTGGCCAGATAGCCAGTTACCCCCTGGCCCTGGTCCGGACCCGCATGCAGGCCCAAGGTGAGGCCTGGGTGGGAGGATAGGGCGGGGAGAGCCTCACAACTTGGGCCCCTCCCCCTCATCCCCAGCTCCCGCGGTCCCGGGTAGGCGGAGTCCCAGGCTGCGATCTTCCTGGACTTGGATGGCCTTCACTAAAGTCCCTACCTTTCTCTGGGCCTCAGTGTACCCGTTTGTGACACTGGAACAGGGGCCCTTCAGCCGAAGGAGGAGAGCAGGTGCAGCCGTTCCTGGAAGAGTGCCCTAGCAATCTTAGCTGGGAGGGCTGCTCGTTTGAGCTCCAATTTGCAAGGCTGGATTACGGGCAGGGGGGAAGCTCAGGTCAAGGAGGGGTGGGGCCAGGCTGGCTATGGGTGTTTTGTTTTCCTCTGTAGTTTTCTTTTAGGAGTTTCTCCCCCCAACACACACACACACACCACATTCCTGGATCTGTTTGGGGAGTTTCCTTGGGAATTTTAGCGTTTGTATTTTGTGATTTTTCTCTGGGGGTGTATCAGTGCATAAGCCTGGGTTCTCACCCTCTGACAGCTCCCAGGCTGGAAGGGAAGCAAGATGCTGAATAAATCGTTTCACACTTCAGTATGGATTTAGGGTTGAGCAAAGGAGAAGGGATAGAGCCACACTTAGACTGGGGTACCCAGGAGGGCTCCCCTAAAGAGCCTGCTTTGGAATGGAGGCTGGAAGGCAGAGTGAGCGTCAGCTGGGAGAAGAGGCAGGGAGATGAGTTCCAGGAAGGGGAAGACGCCTGTGCCCTCTCCCACCACACACACACATACCCCTTCTCTGTTTCTAATCATCCCCCAACTTGGGCCCTCGAGATCCGGGTGGAACGGTGAACAGCCATCTCTAGAGTGGTAGGTCCCACTGCTAATCTAACCCCCTCCCTCCTGCTGCAGCGGCCAAAAGCCCAGTCCTGGGAGTAGGAGGGGGCAGTGAGAGGGGCCCTTTGGCCTTACCCGGCCTCCCCACCCCTCCCAGCCTCCATCGAGGGCGCCCCCCAGCTCTCCATGCTGGGTCTGTTCCGTCACATCCTGTCCCAAGATGGCGTGTGGGGCCTCTACCGGGGCATTGCCCCCAACTTCATGAAGGTTATCCCGGCTGTGAGCATCTCCTATGTGGTCTACGAGAACATGAAGCAGGCCCTGGGGGTCACGTCCAGGTGAGGGACCCAGAGCCTGCCCCACCCCAATCACGAAACCCCCCCACACCTCAGCCACTGGAGACTGATGGCCCAGCCAATGGACCCCAGGGCCCCCGCACCAAATCACAGGATCCCTACACCTAATCCACTGGGTCCTGCTCCCCACGTCTCGGCTTCCGCCCCCTCCCCACCCCCGCACACACACTGGGTCCTGGGCCTCCATGTCTTAACCAGGGGATCCCCTACAACCCAACTAACGGATCCTGGTAACCCAACCACAGGAGCACATACCGCCATATCTAAACACCCAGACCCCAGCTCCCTCAGGCCCCAGATCCAGCACCGGGTCCTAGATCCCCAAACCCGCTGGCGGATCCCAGATCCCCATGCTTCCAGCCCTGGATCTCCAAGCTCGCCCACTGGATTCTGGATACCAAGAAGCCTCAGCCACCGGATCCTGACAATGCAATGCCTAGATCCCGGGGCCCCAGCCACTGGATCCCAGATCCCCTCACCCCAACTACTGGATTCCTGAATTCCTTTGCCTTGACACTGAGTCCCGGATCCCTCTGCTTTGACTACTGGATTCCATACATTTCAACCACTACACCCTCAACCCCCAACCACCGGATCTCGGATTCCCAAGCCCTGACCGGCTGGATCCTGGCTTCTAAATCCACAATGTGAGAGCCCAACGGCAGAGCGCGTGGGTCCCGGCGACTGCAGCTGTTGGGCCCCAACCCCTTCACCACAGGCACTGGATGCTGAAACCTCACCCATAGGAAGGAGACCCCGACCCTTCCAAGCACTGGATCCCAGCCCCTTAACCCCTGGATTCTGACCGGAATCCTCCCAAGGCACTGGATCCTGAGTGCTCAGACTCTAAGCCTAGATAGATCCCAATAGGCCAATCACAGCATCCTGGATCCCACGCGCGCCGCCCCCGTCGCAGACACACCCCAGAGCCCAGGGCCCTCCCCCCTCCCTGTGACACAAAGCCCATGGTCTAAGGAGCCTGCGGGAAGCCCAGGTCCTGGCCTCCTTCTTGGGACTTGTCCAAAGTCCTGACCCATCTAAACTCTGGCAGCACAGGAAGGAGAGGTCCCTCCCACACCCTAGAAAGAGGCTGGACACCCCCATCACCTACCCAGCATGGCTACGCCTCTGGCCCCTGGGGAAACTGCTCCCCCGAAATGCTCTGCAGTGTCCTCCATCCCCTTCCCACCTTTAGGCTAACGATAACCCCCAGTCACTCTTTCTTGGGGGCTGGCAAGGGGGCAGTCTGAGGCTGGGGACACATTAAGGGGACCCCCCCAAACCCACCCTAGCACTGCCAGCCTCTCCCCAGGCTTCAGGATTGGGAGCCAGGAGGAAGTCTACCCGGACTAGCCTTCCCTGGAGCCCAGCATCTGCTTTTGCAAAACGAACAAGCCAAATCCCCAAACTCAGTCTACGTCTATTTTTCTACCAGAGAGGAGCAGACATTCCTTCCCCCTGAAATAACCCAAGCCCCCCCCCCCCAGCACCCCCACTACCCTGTACATTCTGCACTTTATAGTTGGATTCTGAGCTTAGCATAACTGGGGACCCCCTCCCTTCACTCCTCCCAAGTCTTTGGGGAACCCCATTAGAGGACTGCAAAAGAGGAGCTGTGTTGTTTCAGGGGGCTGGAGGACCCCCCCCCCCCGACCTCCCCTTCCCACCTACACCGTGTCTCACCTCCCCACCTGTGTGTGTTATTTCCAAGGAAAGAGCAAAAGGATACACTTTCTAAGCTCTTTCGTTGTGGTTTTTGCTGAAAAGGGGTGGGTGGATGGGGGACCGCTTCAAACTACCCAGCAGGGGAGGGACATGGGCCGTCCTCCGTCACACGCAGTTCCAGGAGACCAGGAAGTGACTCCCTCTTTAAGCCTCAGTTTCCATAGCTGTAAAGTGGGGGCAGTGAGAAATCCACATTCATGAGCACTTTGGATTTTTCCAGTACTCTAATTACACAAGGGTATTTGTTTGCCCAGGGCTGTAAATTACCACCAACCGGGGCCTTAAAATGGCAAATGCTTTAGATTGAAATATTTTTTTATTGTGGTAAAATACACGTAAAATTTACCATCTTAACCATTTTTTAAAATATGTGTTTATTCTGAGAGAGAGAGAGAGAGAGAGAGAGAGAGAGAGAGAGAGAGAAAATCCCAAGCTGGCTCAGTGCTGTCAGTGGAGAACTGGACGCACGGCTCGAACTCACAAACCCTAAGATCATGACCTGAGCCGAAATCGAGTCAGAGGCTCAAGTGACTGAGTTGGTGCCCCTCGTCCTAACCAGTTTGAAGTATACAGCTCAGTCAAGCACATTACATGGTTGTGCAGCCACCCCCACAACCCATCTCCAGAACTTTCCATCTCCCCAGACTGAGACCCCGTCCCCATGAAGCACTGACTCCTCACCCCTGGCTCCCACCATCCCCTCTCTGTTTCTGTGGACAGGGCTCCTCTAGGGACCTCCTGTGAGGGAGGTCATGAAGTCCTTTTGTGACTGGCTTTTCTCACTGAGCACAATGTCCTCAGGGTCCATCCACGATGTAACAGGTGCCGGGATGTCCTTCCTTTTTAAGGCTGAACATTATTTCGTTGTATGGATGGACCACATCCTGTTTACCCTTCATCCAGCGAGAGACACTGGGTTGCTTCCACTTTGGGCTATATCGTGAATAAGAAACAACAGGAATTTATTGTCTGCCCCGTTCTGAAGTCTAGAAGTCTGAAATCAGAGGGTCAGGAGGGCCATGATCCCTCTGAAGAGACTTTAGGGGAGGATCCTTCTTGCCTCTTCCAGCTTTTGGCAGTCGCTGGCACTGTTCCTCGGCCTGTAGACTCAGTCCAATTTCTGCCTGTCTTTAAGTGACCAAACATGGGGCACCTGGGTGGCTCAATCGGTTAAGAGTCCAACTTCGGCTCGGATCGAGAGTTCGAGCCCCGCGTCAGGCTCTGTGCTGACAGCTCACGGCCCGGAGCCTGACTGGGATTCTGTGTCTCCCTCTCTCTCTGGCCCTCCCCACTTGCACTCTGTCTCTGTCTCTCAAAAATAAACATTAAAAAAATTTTTTTAATTACCAACCTTTTTCCTATGTGGACCATGATAGTCACCCTCCAAGATGTTCCCAGGGTGCCTGGGTGGCTCAGTCATTTAAGCATCCAACTTCAGCTCAGGTCATGACCTCGCAGTCCATGAGTTCGAGCCCCGCGTCGGGCTCTGTGCTGACAGCCCAGAGCCTGGAGCCTGCTTCGGAATCTTTGTCTCCCTCTCTCTCTGCCCCTCCCCCGCTCACGCTCTGTCTTTGTCTCTCAAAAATGAATATACGTTAAAAAAAAAAAAAAGGGAAAAACAAAAAACAAGCAAACCAAAAAAACCAAGATGTTCCCCAAGGATCTCTTCCTCCTAGAACTCACATTCTTGGGTAGTCCCCTCTCTCACTGAACCAAGGAGAGTCTGTATGACCAAGAGGATCCAAGAGCAGTGATAGTATGTTACTACCAAGAAGAGATTATAAAAGGCACTGCAGATACCATCTTCTCTGTGCTTTAAGCCGCTACAGTTGGGGTACTTTGTCATGCAGCTGTAGCTAACCGATACACGTACACATACATAGACATGATTTTCCACACACTCAACTAAGAAATGAAACCTGGCTGACTATGTTGTACTTTTACTTCCTTTAAATTATGTCCTGAGGATCAATGCCCAGAAGCAGGATCGCTGGGCCAAAGGCTAGGACTATTCCAGGATCATGCCACCAGAAAACTCGTATGCGATAGATGCAGCCACCAACAAGGAATGAGCATTACTAGTTTTGCTTCAGTCACACCAGCGTCGAGTATTACCACTTTGATTTGATTGAATCGGGGCCGTTAACGTCTGTTTTCTCGTTCACGTTCTTGCATCCCATTACGCTGGTTGGGGCTTAGGAGGCCCCGCTGATATGCAGTGTGACACCAGAAAGACTGCTTTTCTCTTTCTATGTCTCCCCAAAATAAGAGGTGCTTCAACTAACATCTTTAGAGGGAAAAGAACTTACATTTATTGAGCAAGCATTACACGCCATGGCTGTGTGCTAAGCTCTTGGATGTGTTATCTTCTTCACCTATTCACCATCTACTTGCCGGACCCTTACTTGGTGCCAGACCCGGTTTTGGACATGGGACACAGAAGTGAGTGAAACAGACAACCACCATTGCTCTCGTAGACCCCACATTCCAGTGGGGAGCGAGAAACAATAATAACACACGTGAGTGAATATGTAACCATGTGGGAAACAAAGGTGCTACAGATACCAACAAAGGAGGGAAGGGGGATATGAAATCCTACAGGGCAGAGTTTAAATAGGGTGGTCAGAGGCAGCATCAGGGAGAAGGAGATGTTTGCATAAGGATTTAAAGACAGCGAGGGAGGCAGCATGGCGATGTCTAGGAAAACAGCATTCTAGGCAGAGAAGAGAGCCAGTGCAAGGGCCCTGGGGCAGCACCATGCCTGGCGTGTTGGAGGAAGAGGAAGGAGGCCCGTGGGGCTGAAGCAGAGTGGGCAAGGGGGAAAGAGGGAGGGAGGGAGGGCAGAGGGGGCGGGACAGGTTGTACAGGGTGTGGTGGGCCTCAGGGAGGACTTGGGCTTCTACCTGGGGTGGTGGGAGCCCTGGAGGGCTGTGGGCAGAGGGCAGGACGGGACTCAGGTGCTCACTGGTGTCCTCTGGTGGCCACTGTGGGGAGGACAGACTGGGGGGTGAGAGTGGGAGGGATCAGAGTGGCCATGACGGCACCTGTCCAGGGGACCCATCATGGGGCTGGACCAGCGTGGAGGCCCAAGACGTGGTTAGAAGCAGCCAGATTCTGGGTGTATGTTAAAGGTTAAGCCAGGATTTGCTGACAGCGTGCGCATGAGAGAGAGGGAGGAATCACGGATGACATCAAGATTTTTGAACCAAACCACTTGGAGGATGGGTGTTCTCTCCCTGAAGACTCCTTGGAGCCCATTGACTCCATGCGGTAGGGCTTAGCATTACTTCCGGTTTACAAATGCAGAAACTGAAACTCAGAGAAGTAAAACGAGTATCCCAAGGTCACACACAGCAAGAGTTGTCCTAGATGGGATTCAAACCCGGGCTGCCTCCAACCCTACGGCCTGCCTTATTTTGGGGACCAACTGTGTCTCTCCCTCCCAGAACTCCAGAACCTTCCCATTCTCCCTCACTTCTGTCTCCCATTGCCATGACAACGAAACCCAGTGCGTTAGTTTCCTATGGCTGCTCTAACAAATGACCACAAACTTGGTGGCTTCAAACAACACAAGTCTATTGTTCTAGAGGTCAGAGGTCTGACATGAATCTCACGGGGCCAAAGTCAAGCTCCTTCTGGAGACTTCCAGGGGAGAATCTGCTTCCTGGCCTTTTCCAGCTTCGAGGAGGGTCTGCCCGCACTCGGGGGCTGGCGGATGCCTCCCCCACCTGCAACGCCAGCAAAGCTCGGTCGAGTCCTTCTTACACTGAATCCTTTGAACACCGAATGCTGTACTTCCCTCTTCACTGTTTAAGGACTCAAGAGGTCAGACCGGACCCATGCAGTCGATCCAGAATAATCTGTCCATCTCATCAGCTGGTTGGTTAGCGACCCTAATTCCTCCGGCAAATTTACTTTCCCCTTTGCCGTGTAACATGACAAGTTCGTGGGTTTAGAGGGATTTGGATGTGGGCATTTTGTGGGGGACACCCTCATTCTACCCACCATATCCAGTGAGGTCACAAGGGCCTCTGTGACCTCATCATGCTCTGGTACCCAAATTGACAAGGTGGCTCTCCCACATGGTTGCTGGGTTTTGAATCTGGGCGTCCTAACCCTCCAGCTGCATGGGAGCCCAACCCGAGGGGGCTCAGAAGCCTTGCTTGAGAGTCCAGACCCTGTTTAAGAGGGTCAAGGCCTTACTCACCAAAGCCCCACCTCCAAGCCCACCCTCGCCCCCCTCCCGGAACCCGGGCTGTACACACGTGTATGGGTATGTGTTTGGGCACGTCGGTGAAAATGACCTGGAGCATCTCCCATCACAGCAGGTGAGTTTGGGAACTGTAGGTCTACCAGCACCCTCCCCCCCCCGGCCCCAGCCTGGCCGCTGGGCTACAAGACCATGCTGCCTGCCCCCTCTGCATGACCCACTCCCCTCCGAGCGGACCTGTAGCCCCACCTTGAAGCAGTGGGGACCGGGGTGGGCCTTTCACCTGGAGGGCTTTCTGGAGATTCGAGGAAAGAGCTCCAACCTGGCTCATAGTGTGGGTGGGAGCTGGGTCTGCCCTGCAGGTGCTGGACACAGGAGAGCAGCTGATGGTCCCCGTGGATGTCCTCGAAGTGGATAGCGAGGGGGCCCTCTGGAAGTTTCTGCTCTCGGGAGCCATGGCAGGCGCGGTATCCCGCACTGGCACGGCCCCTCTGGACCGAGCCAAGGTGTATATGCAGGTGCGCATAGAGTGCGGCGCGGGAGCCCTCGGGGTGGGGTTGGATGGAGGTGGAGAGGAGAGAGCGAGAGGGAGAGAGACGATGGAGGGCAGGTTGGGGGTGAGGGTGGGGCCGGGACGAGGGTTGGAGTCAGGAGAAGGCTGAATGGAGAGAAGAGCGAGGGTAGAACGGGAGCCAATGTGGAGGCGGCACGCAGATTGAACTGGGGGTAAGGGAATCGGGGATAGGGTCTTCGGATGGCCTTGAAGGCAAACTGGGCCTGGCGAGGAGAGGAAGATGAGGAGATGGGCCTCCGGGTGTGTGTGCTGCGTCGCAGAACTGTGGGGCTGGCCAGGGACAGAGTGGGGACAGGATGGGGTTGAGCTCCAAGCTGGGATGGAGGGGGAGATGAGGGCCGGGGGGGGGGGGTGCTCCTCACAGGGCCGGGGGCCTCCCTCCCCGCAGGTCTACTCCTCCAAGACTAACTTCATGAACCTGCTGGTGGGGCTCCGAAGCATGGTCCAGGAGGGGGGCTTCCGCTCCTTGTGGCGGGGCAATGGCATCAACGTCCTCAAGATTGCCCCCGAGTATGCCATCAAGTTCTCTGTCTTTGAACAGGTGGGCGGGGACGGCCTGCTTTCTCCAGGCCACACCTGTCTGCCACCCCTCACAAGCCCAGATCCCTACCCAAGACACACCTGCACCCTCTGGCCCCAGACCCAGGGTGGGTTCCAGCTAGGAAGATGGTGAGCGGTTCTCTCCTGCTCCTCTCTCCTCCCCCAGTGTAAGAATTACTTCTGCGGAGTGCACGGGTCCCCACCCATTCAGGAACGGCTGCTTGCCGGCTCCCTAGCTGTGGCCACCTCCCAGACGCTCATCAACCCCATGGAGGTAAGAGAATACCTCGTGGAAGAAGAAACAAGGTGAAAACCAGCTGCCAGTGGCTACATTTCCTCCTTCTTATCTCCCTCTTCCCCTCCTCCTCCTCATCTTCTCCTTCCTAGGAGGTGTGTGTCAAACCTTTATTCCAGATGCTCCCCACGTCTATTTACTGGACGGGTCCCCTCCTTTTCTCTTCAATGCCCCAAGATGCCACCTGTGTAATTTACTAAACTGTGTGTGTTTGGGTGTAATTTTGGCTTTCGTCTCCTTGCTCAGGAGGGTCTGTCCACACACTCATGTCTTTTTTCTTTCTTTGGGTGGGTGGGTGACAATTAAGATTTTATTTTTGTACAGCAGTTTTAGATTTACAGAAAAATTGAGCAGGAAGTACAGAGGTCCCTTATACCTCTCTCCACATGTACAAAGTTTCTGCTATTAACATCGCGCCCGGGGTGGTACATTTGTTGCAATCGATGAGCTGATACAGATACATTATTACTAAAGCCCGTAGTTGCCATTAGGTTTGCTCCTTGTATGTTCTATGAGTTTGTACAAATGTATAATGACATGTATCTGCCACTACAGGGTCATACAGAGTAGTTCCACTGCCCGAAAGATCCTCTGTGTTCCACTGACTCACCCCTTCCTGCTTCCCTCCTGAATCCCTGGAAACCACCAATCATTTTACTGCCGATATAGTTTTGCCTCCATTTCTTTATTTTATTAACTTATCTTAAGTGATCTCTACACCCAACGTGGGTCTTAAACTCACGACCCTGCGATCAAGAGTTGCGTGCTCCCCCCAAATGAGCCAGCCAGGCACCCCTGTAGTTTTATCTACTGTCTTTAATTTTTGAGGTTTGATCTTATGCTTTCTCACCACCGCCCCATCCTTTCTCTTCTTTATCAGGTCATTCCAGTTAGGTCTCCCATATAAACTTTAGGAGTAACTTGTCTAGTTCAGAAAACAAAGTCACCTATTGGTATTTTTTAGCAATGGAAAACATTTCCATTTGTTCACATCTCCTTTTATGTGCTTTAACGGTCTTTAAAAAAAAAATTTTTTTTTCCATATAATTCTTGCCCTTGACTAGTTAAATTTCCTCCAGGATATTTGTGTGCTGTTGCTACCTAACAAACTGCCACAGACTCAGTGGCCTCAAATGATACAGATTTATTATGTGTCTCTGTGGGTCATACCTGGGCCCTGGCTATTCGGGTCTTCTTCTTCTTTTTTTTTTTTTTTTTAATATTTTTATTTTTGAGAGACACACACAGCACAAGTGGGGGAGGGGCAGAGACAGAGCCACCCAGGCGCCCAGCTAGTCGGGTTTTCTGTTCAGGGTCCCATCAGGCTGAAATCAAGGTGCTGGTTGGGCAACAATGAACCCATGAGAGGCCTGGGTCTTCGGACAAGATTCCTGGTCGTTGGCAGGACTCAATTCTTGTTTCTTTCCTTTCCTTTTTCTTTTCTTTCTTTCTTTCCTTCTTTTTTTTTAGAGAGAGAGAGCTTGCAAGTGCACAAGTGGGGGAGGGGCAGAGAGAGAGAGAGAGACCTAGAATCTGAAGCAGGCTCCAGGCTCCAAGCTCTCAGCACAGAGCCCGACATGGGGCTTGAACTCATGAACTGTGAGATCATAAACTGAACCAAAGTCAGAGGCTTAACCAACTGAGGTACCCAGCACCCCGGCAGGATTCAGTTTCTTATGGTTGTAGGACTGAGGTCCTCAGCTCCTAGAGGCCACCCACTGTTCCCTGCCATGTGGTCCTCTCCACAACAGCCCGCTTGTTTAAGACGAACTGAAGAGTGTCTGGGATGCTCCCAAATCTCTCCGATTTCTTCTGTCTCTGGCAGCAGACTCTTTTAAAAGGCTCACCTGATTTGGTCAGGCCCACCCAGCACCATTTGTGTCATTTCACTTAAAGCCAACTGCTTAAGGACCTCCATTACATCTGCAAAATCCCTTCACTTTCATCATGTCATGTAACTTGTCAAGGGGAGTGATACCCAATCCTATTTACAAGTCTAGCACATTATCAAGGGCGGGGGGGCATACACATCAGGGGGTGGGAACCTCTTGAGGACCACCTTAGAATCCTGCCTACTGCACTTGGTGTGCAATTGTGGAGTGGCCAGTATTTTGATGTCGGGGCATTTCATACAAATCCCAATGTCTGGCTCCTCTTGGAAAACTGGCAAATCTGGCCACCTGGGCTCTGCATTCCCATGGCATTATGTCTGGCTGCCGCTAGGGGTAAGCGGCCACAGCCTCCACTCAGTCCACATCGCTTCCGTTAGCCTCCCGACCTCCGTCAGCACTTGAGCTTCTGAACCCTGGCTCAAGATCATACACGGGCCAAGGGGTCGGATGGCTCTGGGTTTGAAACTCAGCTCTGTGCACTTTTGAGCTTCAGCTTCTTCAGCTGTAGGATGGAGACAACAGCCGCTGCTGAGGGTCAATGAGCACATTCAGGTAAGCCACCTCCCTCCTCCCGCTCCCCAGGTGCTGAAGACGCGGCTGACCCTGCGCCGGACCGGCCAGTACAAGGGGCTGTTGGACTGTGCAAGGCAGATCCTGGAGCGGGAGGGCACCCGTGCCCTGTACCGCGGCTACCTGCCCAACATGCTTGGGATCATCCCCTATGCCTGCACCGACCTGGCCGTCTACGAGGTGTGGGTCCCCCACCCTGGGGCGGGGAGGGCCAGGAGTGGTATGAACCCAGGCCCGTCGTGAACGTCCTCCTGCCTCCTTTCTTTTGCAGATGCTCAGGTGTTTCTGGCTGAAGTCAGGCAGGGACATGGAGAATCCTAGTGGCCTGGTCAGTTTGTCATCTGTGACGCTGTCCACGACCTGTGGCCAGATGGCCAGTTACCCGCTGACTCTGGTGCGCACCAGGATGCAGGCCCAAGGTCAGACTAGCGCCACTAGCCACTGGACATGCCCCTCCCCTCGGCCTTGACTCTGAACTTTCTCATCCCCTGAAACTGACTCCCAAACTCTCCACATCTGATCCTGGCCAACTTTGCTGACCTCTGAGCCCACCAAGACTCACCCCCAAATCTGATCCCAGCCCTGAAATTAACCTACAAACCACTAAAATGAACATTTTAGTTCACTTAGTTCAACTGACCCCCACAAATGTCCCCAAACATGACCCAGGCCCCCATACTGGCCTGCAGTCATAGTTTCCCCAAAATGTCCCCCAACTTCTTCAAAACAGACCCAGCTCTTATTGGCTCCAAAAGTCAAAATTCCTGAAGTTCCTAAATTTGCTAAATCTGACTCTTAGATGTCCCAGTGTCATAGGAAGATGTCATAACCACTGCCCCCACTAACCTGGATACTCCCCAAATGTGGCTTCCCCAAATGGACGCTCAGCCCCTGAACCAATCCACAAACATCCAAACAGGTCCTCAGTTCACTACCCTAATCTTAAAAATATCCCCAAACTACCCCTTAGCACACTTGCCAAGTCTCCGGGAGATCTCAGAAGCTCCCTCCCAAATAAGCCTGAATGTTTTTTAGGATGCTCCTAAAAACAAATCCTTAAAACTCCCACTCTCCCCAAACTGACCAATTTCCTCTAAAAGTCTTCCAGACTCCTTCCCAACTGACCCCCACACCTCTGCCCCTGGCTTCACCCACCCCGCAACATTCTAGCCCCCCAGGAGACTGGATCAACTCTAAGATTTCCCCTGTTTCCACAGACACCGTGAAGGGATCAAACCCCACCATGTGTGGAATCTTCCGGCGGATCCTGGCCCAGCAGGGTTGGCCTGGGCTGTACCGAGGCATGACTCCCACCTTACTGAAGGTGTTGCCAGCAGGTGGCATCAGCTATGTGGTGTATGAGGCCATGAAGAAAACCCTGGGCGTATAGACAGTGTCTGGTCGACACACCCTGGGCAGAAATGGACAGGAGGGTCCAGTGTCCCCTGGCCCAAAGAGCCCTCCAGGCTGAGGCCTGAGGGGGGTGGGGCAGTTTTTGTCAGGAGAAGCAGTCTGGGGGCCTGGTCAGAAGATTCTTGGGGACCCCTCCCCAGGGTGCAGGCTGGGACTAGTCTGGACTCCAATTTGGCCCATTATGGCTTGTCCCGGCTTCAGGGTGACATGGTGGACAAGGAGACTATCTGAAATAAAGAGACGGTTTCTGCTGGATGGGTCTGGGATACCTGGGTCCAAGACAGGAGCTGGGTGTTTGGAATCTCTGGGTCTAGGAGGGGACTAGGAATCCTTGGTACCAGGAGATGAGTTGGGGACCTGGAATACCCTAGGTCTAAGAGGGAGCTGGTCGCTTCAGATATCTGGGTCCAAAAGTGGAAGCCAGGTACCTGGGATCCCGGGGGCCCGGAGTGGGGGCTGGATATCTTGGACCCCTTGTACCTGAATAGGAATTGTAAAGCTACCGGATACCTGGGTTCAGGAGAGAAATTGAGTACCTAGGACGGGTGCTTGTAGCTCAGATCCCAGACCTTATGTGAAGCGGGTGTGGGGTGTGGCATTAGGGTCCTAGGAGAGAACCAACGGCTCTAGACCCTTGCATTCTGGAGGGGAACTGGTTTCATTGAATCCTGGAAGAGAAGTGGGGGCTCTAGAATCCTGGGTGTTGAAGTGAAGGGATACAGGGGATCCCTGGGTTCCCTCCTACTCTTGGGCCATCCCACCCCCGGAAGCACCGATCTCCAAGACCTCGAGCAGGCCATGTGTTCGGCCTACCCAGTCAGGCTCCGGGGGCGCTAACTCAGACGTCAGGCCCGAATTCCCGCAGCCGGTCGGCACTGCCCACGTCGACTGCCATTCACTCCCGCTACCGCCAATCGCCTCTCGTCGTCTGGGTGGCCGGCTCCGCCCCAATGCAGCTGCGTTTCCACTGGCTCCCACCAAAACTGGGCACCTTTACTGCCTTCACTGCCATTTGTTTGCAGCGGTGTCTGTCACCTTGCACCGCCCCCACCGCCCAGCCATTGGCTTAGAAATCAAGGCTAGAAAAGGATTCTGGTTAACGGGGAAAGCAATCCTGTCCAAACCTAAGCTCGTCACCCAGGACTCGTCAGGAATTGGGTTAAATCGACTGCCAATCTTGACAAGAACCGCCTCCTGCGTGTACTCATTGGCTTGCGTGCACGATTATCTCACCTGGCGCCCGCCCAGCCTGTTGAAAGGGGCCTTTCGTCAGTCCCTCCTTCCCGTCCACTTGACTCTCTGGAGCCGTCAATCCGGCTCTGAAGTCGCCCCGTAGTTCTGGAACTCCCGCTTCATTGGGCCTCCTGCCCTTTCGGGTCTCCTCGATTTGCCCGCCCAGGACCGGCAGCCGGCAGCCCACTGCCTACGAGAGCTGTCGGTCACGCGGCGCCTCCCGCCCACTGCCTGTCGCGGCACTCCGATTGGCCGCTCGCCTCCGGAGCCCGCGATTGGTGTCCCAGGAGCGGCGGCCGCCTCCCATTGGCCTGGCTGCGCCGTCCGTCACGCCGGCGGCGGGAGGGGGCGTCCCTCTCCCCCCTCGTCGTCTTCCCAGCCGCTGGGTTCCCAGAGTGCTCCGCGGCCGTGTGGAGCGAGGCCTTGTTCCCGCGTTGAGCCGCCGCCGCCGCCGCCTCCTCCTCAGCTTCAGCCTCCGCGCCAGGCCCGGCCCCGCCGCGCCATGTCGGACTACAGCACAGGAGGACCCCCGCCCGGGCCGCCGCCGCCCGCCGGCGGCGGCGGGGGAGCCGGGGGAGCGGGAGGCGCCGGGGGAGGCCCTCCGCCGGGCCCGCCGGGCGCGGGGGACCGGGGCGGCGGCGGCCCCGGCGGCGGCGGCCCGGGCGGGGGGTCGGCCGGGGGTCCCTCCCAGCCGCCCGGCGGGGGAGGCCCGGGGATCCGCAAGGACGCCTTCGCCGACGCCGTGCAGCGGGCCCGCCAGGTGAGGAGGCCGCGGGCCTGAGGGGCGCGCGCGGGCGGGGGAGGGGGCGGGGTCACGCGCGCGCGCGCGGGGTCGCGGGTGGGGGGGGCGAGGCCGCCGCGGGGTCACGTGGGGCGGTAGGCGGGGGCCAGGGCCGCTCGGGGTGTCTCCAGTGGCCCCCAGCGGGTGACCCCCTGCAGGGGCATGGGGCGTCCGGGGGGTCGCCAGGAGTGGCCCCTGGATGTTCAAGGGGCTCCGGAAAGCGGGGACTCACTTGGGGAGCCCTTCTCTTAGGACACCCGAGGGCGTGCTCCCCTCTCCTGGAAGCAAAGTGTCCACCTTCCCCGGGGGACGGTCTTGGCGTTGCCCTCATCTCCCCATCAGGGTAGAGGGCCCCGTTTGCCCCCAGCCCAGTCGCATTTTTGTCTGCTCCCTGGGCAGAAGGGACTTCGAGAGGAAAACAGCTCTTCCTCTTCAGCCTGGAAAGTGGAAGAGGGACCCTTCTGCTATCAGAGCGGCCGAGCACTTAGGCGAAATGGGGAGGGTAGGCATAGGGGCTGGCTCTTTTTGATGCTTCCGGTGCCTTGAAAGCGTGGTCTGCCTCTTTTGGAAAGGGGGGAGGGTCCCACCACTGTGTTTTGAGGCGTGATGGTAACGTGGAGGTGTCACATGCTGGTGTGACCGACCTCCCCGGCTCCATTTGCGGCCTCCCCACGTCCTGGAGGGAAGGAGGCCTGTAGAATGGGAGAACTTTGCCGCCCTCCCGGGAAGCCGATGGTTCAGTGCCTCCAGGGCAGAGTGGGAGGTCCCGTTAGGTGAACGCCCTGTTCCCCCGCCCCGTGTGGTCTGTGGCTTTCTCACCTATGAGATGGGACAGGTAGGGTTCTAATGTGCACTTAATCTGGACGCCCACCCGAGTGCTTTAACTGAGAAGCAGTTACAACGGGGAGAGTTAATAGGAAAAAGTCTTCATCCTAAGAGCTTTGGCCCCCAAGTGTTAAAAAAAAAAAAAAAAAATGGGGAGAGGTGGAAGATAGATCCTCAGCTTAGCTCATGGTTTGTGTTTCTTTGGAAAACTTGTGATAATCCCACAAACGGACTCTGGTTTTAAATTTGTTGGATCAGGCTTGTTTGAAGTTGTTCTTCACGTGTCTAAAATGTAACATGTGTGCCCCAAGAGGGTCTTTTGTTTTGGTGGAACGAAGGTTTCAGATGCCTTTAAGCAAAAACGTCCCCACAGTTTGTTCAACAGATACAAAGATTTTGAGGGTGAGGGAGATAAAGGAAAGTTGTGCTCTTTAACATCTCAGAAGAGTGGGGCTACAGTCACACGTTCTGGTTCTCTGGTTCCCTCGTGGAGGCAACCTGGGGACCCTCTCGAGAGCAGATCAGTGTGGCTTGCCCGTCGGATCACGAGCAGCGAAGGTACAAATCTCATCCAGAAAGGGAGTTTTGAAATTCCTGGATGACTCTCGAACGCTGAGTCCTTGGGTGGGTTCCGAGAAGTTGAGCCGAGCACCCGGGAAGGTTGGGTTTTGGTGGTAATCTTGTGTGCTTGCAATTTTGTTTCTAGATCGCAGCCAAAATTGGAGGCGACGCTGCTACCACAGTGAATAACAGCACTCCTGATTTTGGTTTTGGGGGCCAAAAGAGGCAGTTAGAAGATGGAGGTAACTGTAACTACCTGCTGGGAGGAAGGCCTGGGGGTGGCCTTTGTTTGGCCCAGAGTCCGGGGGAAGCCCACTGCCATTTGGTCTTTTAAAACCTCAGCCGTCCCAGCTTTGTTCGTTCTTTTTGTTCGGGCTGCCTTTCTGGGGTATCAGGTGGCTGAGAGGAGCAGATTGTGACTAGGTCCAAGTTGTAAGTTCTCAAGATTGTTCCTCCCCTTCTGGTAGGCTTGGGAAGTGCTCACGGTTTTATCGAGGCCCCACAGAAGTGCAGTGTGGCTGGCCCTAGGGCGTGCAGCACTGCCCACGGCAGCCAAAGTGATCAGTGTGGGGATCAACCCACACCGGACTTTCACCCCGGCCCTCCTTGCCCCTGGACTCGAGTGTTGCCGTCCTTGTTCCCATTCGGAAGGACCGTTTCACCCTTAGTGCTGGTGGTGGGACTGGTGGAAGTCTGTCCCTCTTCTGGGGTTGGTCCCTGCTACTCTCCTGTCTGGGCTCTGGGGGTGGGGGTGGGGGAGGGGGGGTTGTTTGCCAGGCCGTGTGGCACCAGCATCAGATTTGAGGCAGCTGTGGGTGGGTGGGTGCAGCATCTGACATCCTCTCTCTTTCACAGACCAACCGGAGAGCAAGAAACTGGCTTCCCAGGGAGACTGTAAGTCCATTGGATGATGCAGGCAGAGGGCAGTGTCAGGGTCTTAAGAGGTTTTTAGGAGTCGGGAGCTGGAAGCTCTAGGCAGAGGGCATCTGTCCTTTGTGGAGGCTCTGGGTATTCATCATCTGGGGTCCATGAGCTCTAGGGATCCCAGAGCCCCCAGAGATTGACGCAGGGACAGTCAGTGGGTGTGCTGATGTGAGGTGGGCTTATCACACTTGAGCGCTCAGGAAGGCTCAGAAGCACTCTAGTAAGTTCCAGCCACTCCTCACGCAGGCAGGAGTGCCGGGGGGCCAGCAGTGTTCAGGGTCCCGAGGAGGAGCCAAGCCAATCTTTGCTTTGGGTTTTCTCTCTGCAGCCATCGGTTCTCAACTTGGACCCATCCATCCTCCCCCCAGGTAAGTCGCGATTTGGAGAACGCTTGTTTCCTCGTCTGTCAGCTGTCTTCTGGCCTTCCTTGCTGATGTGGGGAGAGCTGTGTCGGGGGGTACACCGTTTTACGGCCTCGTCCCCACTGCTACTTGGCCAGAGAGAGGCCCAGGAGGCAGAGGAGCAGCATTTGCTCCTATGTTGGTCTGTGTGTAGGGCCTAGGGAGGGGAGGGGAGGGGAGCATGTGGCCATGATGAAGGAGGGGGTGGTCTCTGTGCACTGTGGTGAGACCCTCAGCAGACAGCCATCTTCCCAAAAGGGCAGGGGGCTGGCCGTGGGTTTCTTGTCCGCCTTCTGCAAATGTTTGAGCCCCGAGAGCTGATGGGGCTTGGGGTTCTTAACTTTTTTGCCCCCCAGAACGAGTCCAGTGGATCTGACATAGAATTGTTCGTGAAGGACCACGTTGTTTCACTTTTTAATTACATAAAATATAGTAAGGGCTGACTAGAGAAAGGGCGTGAAAAAGATACAGGTCTTTTTTCTCTTGAGTCTAGAGACCTGAAATGACTATCGGAATTCTGTAAACGGTCTGAGTGTTCGCTCTTGTCCCGAATCAGTGGAACAGCACTAGTTCAGGGGCCACGCTGACCTCAACCAAGCCTCTCACGGCCCGAATGGGGAAGATGAGTCCTCGAGAGGTTGAGTGGCTTGCTGTGGGGAGAGGGGGTCCTGTACTCTCTTAGGGTTCTGCTTAGGCCCGCCCTTGGTGGGAAGCAGGGCCAGAGGCTGGAAGCACCAAGGACCCTGCAGGTTAGGAGCTGTGGCCTAGGAACAGGTTAGGAGCTCTGGCTTCCAGCGGCCTTTTCTGCTGGAGACTCTCCTGTCTCTTCCATTCCCCTCCCCCTGTCTTCTTTCCCACTTGAGACTGATTGTTACCATCTGTCTTTGCAGGACTTCAATGACAGAAGAGTACAGGGTCCCGGATGGCATGGTGGGACTAAGTGAGTGGGTCACTGTGGGATGCCCGTCACGCCCTGTCAGGGACCGCGCCCTGGGAGCCCCTGTTGGCCCAGAGCCTTTGGTCTGAGCTCCGCTCTCACCTGTCCACTCTGGGCAGGGAGGATGGTGGGGCTCTCTGGGGCGGGGAGGCCAGGAACCCCTGCCACAGTCTCCTCAGCGCTAGGGGACCCTCACCAATCCTTTCTATTTTTTCCTTTTTCTCCACCTAGTCATTGGCAGAGGAGGTGAACAGATTAACAAAATCCAGCAGGATTCAGGCTGCAAAGTCCAGATCTCTCCAGGTAGGAGAGCCAGACTTGTGTCACGACGGGCGTGGGGGGTTGGGCTGGACTCCGACAGGACAGAAGTGAAATGGGTTGGTGTTCACCGAGTGCTTTCTGTGTGCCGGGCTCAGAGCAGGGTCTCCACTTGTACAGCACGGTGCCCTGCGGTGTGGCTGCAACTCTGGTTTCTTCCATTGTACGCTTGCAGGGGGAGGGCTGACGTGGAGAGTCGAAAATTGAATATAGGAAGTCTTGTTCTAGGGGCGTCTGGGTGGCTCCGTTGATAAAGCGTCTGACTCTTGATCTTAGCTCAGGTCTTGATCTCAGGGTCGGGAGTACAAGCCCCGCATTGGGCTCCATGCTGGGTTTGGAGCCTACTTTAAAAAAAAAAAAAAAGTCTTGTTTTAGCTCCCGCTCTAAGCGATTAGTTAAGTCACCATCTGAACTAAGCACCTGGTGGAAAATCAGTGAGAACGTGTGAAGCGGGGAGGTGCATTCAGGGGAACGACTTTGAGGCCAGGCCTAGATTTGAAGGCCAGGCAAGGACTGCTGTGCAGGGGTGTCTGAGGACTTGCTCTAACGTAGTGGCCTTCATAGGCCGTGGAGAGTGCATGTGTGGTCCTCTACGGTGGCAGAAGTGGCCTAGGTTCAGGACATCTCCTTCCATCTCGTCTTTGTCCCTGAAAGATCCGTCGCCTTTCCTGGACTGTGAGCTTCCTGACCTTGGTCTTGCATAGAGCAGCCTCCCGGGTGTTTGGCAAGGTAGTGGTTTGTCAGGCCACTGAATGGTGGCAGAAGTGGCCACTGGTAGTACAACTTTCGTCATCTCCATAGAAAGCCTTTCTCCGGTGTCCATAGACTCGGAAAGGCATTGACCCTGTCTCTTTTCTCCAGACAGCGGTGGCCTACCAGAGCGCAGCGTATCCTTGACAGGAGCCCCGGAGTCTGTCCAGTAAGTCCCTTGCTGGGCCCTTGTGATGAGGGGAGCAAGCAGAAGGTCTCTCCATCCTTTGGAAAGTTGGGGGCGTCGCCCTCGCCAGGGTCTGTACTGATTTTCGATTCCCCTGACTCCGAAGATCTGGGAAAACAACCCGAATGGCCCCAGCCCTAGCCCTGGGGATGGACCCTCTTCCTCGTCATCATTTGCCAGACACGCGTGTCGGACTCACCTTCTTCCCTTTGAGCTGGACGGGGCTGTCAGGCCAGTACTCTCTCAGGTGTCTCAGTCCCAGTCTTCTCCTTCCCAGGAAAGCAAAGATGATGCTGGATGACATCGTCTCTCGGGGTCGTGGGGGCCCCCCAGGACAGTTCCACGACAATGCCAACGGGGGCCAGAACGGCACTGTACAGGAGATCATGATCCCCGCAGGGAAGGCTGGCCTGGTCATCGGCAAAGGTGGCGAGACCATTAAGCAGCTGCAGGTGAGGGCTGGGACGGAAGCTCCTCCTGTCCCAGGAAAGTCTCCTTCCTGCATCTGCGTGTGCATACCCCACCGGCTGCTTTGCCAGAGCCTCTTACCCTTGTGGTCATATCTGCCCCACCCACGTGCACTAGCCCCAGAAAGTCCTTTGAAAGCCCGGCACTGACTATCCACATTGGTTGTGAAGGAACGAGCTGGAGTGAAGATGATTTTAATTCAAGATGGCTCCCAGAACACGAACGTGGACAAGCCTCTTCGCATCATTGGGGATCCTTACAAAGTGCAGGTGAGAACCCCGGGGTGTTGGGGCACCTGGAGAAGTGAGTGACAGATGGGGCTCGGGATTTGATTGAAAGGGGAAGCAGTATTCGAGAGTGCTCTCATGCTGAGCTGTCCCTCCCAGTGCTGGACACAAGTAAGAGGCCTAAACTCTGATCTTTCATTTTCCTATCTGGAAAATGGGGGTTGCTGGCCATCCTTCCTCCTCCCTCTCTCGGGACGGCAGGGCAGGAGCTCAGCGGGGCGCTGATGGGCTCAGCCTCGGCCCGTGGGCCCTTGGGTGGTGGGATGCCGGGGGAGCGGTGTTGGAGTAGAGCGTGCCCTGTGTGTTTGCAGCAAGCCTGCGAGATGGTGATGGACATCCTCCGGGAGCGTGACCAGGGTGGCTTTGGGGACCGGAACGAGTACGGATCCCGGATTGGCGGGGGCATTGACGTGAGTGCGGGCCTACCCCGATAATGGAGGGCCATGGGCTGGGTGTGGTGGGTGGAGGGCGCCACAGCTTCGGGGACAGGACCCAGCTGGACCCTCCTCCGCCCCTCCCTCAGGTGCCGGTGCCCAGGCATTCTGTCGGGGTGGTTATTGGCCGGAGCGGAGAGATGATCAAGAAGATCCAGAATGATGCTGGTGTGCGGATACAGTTTAAGCAAGGTCAGGGGCTTCGCCGAGTAGATGAGCTGGCTGGAGGGCGACTGTGTCCACCAGCTGTGTCCTAGGGAGTCTTCCGAGAGTCCGCTGAGATGCCTTGGCACCGCGGTGTGAACCTTGTTGAGTTTGGGACCTCCTTGTGGTGCCTCCTTCGCCACAGCGGAAGAGGGCACAGCCATGTGAGACGGTTGCTGAGGGGCACACTTCCCAAGTCCAAAGGCGATGTCTTCTGTCACCAGATCTGTCCCTTTTCCTCTTCCCTACCACGTAGCCCATCCTGACTGGGGGCGGCCTGGACCAGATCAGATCACTGCCCCAGCTCAGTCTCCCAAGTGGCAGGCCTGTGGGGAGGAAGGATTGTTCTGTTGCCTTTCAGAGGTCTGTTGTCCTTTTTAGCTCAGTAAAAGGTACCTATTAGTCCCGGGGTGCCCCAAACAGGAAGAAGCCTCGGCTGCCACCCTGTCCTAAGTGGTCGGTTTTCTCATCTGGAAATGTGGGCCCACCGGCGTCTCCCGCCCGCTCCTCAATACTTGGGAGTGTGGTGAGCGGCAGTTTGAGCCCGAGATATTTCTGACACCTGGCTTGGCACAATGTCTATCTCGCAGAGGCGGTGTTATGGGGGCTTGGTGTTGTGCTTTTCCTTAAAATCCATCTCTGTTCTGTGGGTGCCGGCTTCAGATGATGGGACAGGTCCCGAGAAGATAGCTCACATAATGGGGCCCCCAGACCGGTGTGAGCACGCAGCACGGATCATCAATGATCTCCTCCAGAGCCTCAGGGTAGGTGGCACCGGGGTGTGCGGCCAGCAGCTGGTGGGTGCAGAGGGGGGCTGGCCCGGCCCCACCAGAGGAGTCCAGGGGCCAGGCTGGCTTTCTGTGTTCACTCCCTCTCCTCCCTGTCTTGCAGAGTGGACCCCCAGGCCCTCCAGGGGGTCCTGGCATGCCCCCGGGGGGCCGGGGGCGAGGAAGGGGCCAAGGCAACTGGGGCCCCCCTGGTGGAGAGATGACCTTCTCCATCCCCACTCACAAGTGTGGGCTGGTCATCGGCCGAGGTGAGTAGGCCCCACCTGCGCCCCACATGCACTCCACTCTTCTCCTGCCCTCTCCTGCCTGCCCTTCACGGCCTGTGGCTCCCACAGGTGGCGAAAATGTGAAAGCCATAAACCAGCAGACAGGCGCCTTTGTGGAGATCTCCCGGCAGCTGCCGCCCAACGGGGACCCCAATTTCAAATTGTTCATCATCCGGGGCTCACCCCAGCAGATTGACCACGCCAAGCAGCTCATTGAGGAAAAGATTGAGGTGGGCTCGGGACCCGGCTCCTGTTTCTCAGCCGCCCCCCCTTCCTTCCACTGACCATCTGCTGCTCCTTCCTCCAGGGCCCCCTCTGCCCAGTTGGACCAGGCCCAGGGGGACCAGGCCCTGCTGGCCCCATGGGGCCCTTCAACCCCGGGCCTTTCAACCAGGGGCCACCTGGGGCTCCCCCGCAGTGAGTATTGGTCTCCGTCTTCTGGGATTTGGGGCTCAGGGGCTGCTGTGCCGGCAGGAAGAGCCACGGGCCCCGTTTTCACCCACATCAAGATGTGCTGATAGTCTCGGCCCTAGGCACGGCCCAGCCCAGCCTCCTGTTCCACAGACAGCACAGATGTTGACCGTGGTCTCCCACCTAATGGGCAAACTCAGGGAGGTTGCATTTGGGGGACTTTCACATCCCAGAGCAGCACAGTGTGTCTCTTTTGGCATTGATCGTCTCGCCTTTTCCTGGGCGAGGAGCCTGTGGCCGGCCGGGCCTGGGCTCCTTTCCTGCCAGCCGGGCCTGCCCCCGTGGAGCGACAGTCCCGGCTCACCCGTCGCCCCTTCTCTGTCCTGCAGTGCGGGGGGGCCGCCTCCTCACCAGTACCCACCCCAGGGCTGGGGCAATACCTACCCCCAGTGGCAGCCACCTGCTCCTCACGACCCAAGTAAGTAGGCTGCCCGGATGCGGGGCAGGGCAGGGCGTGGCTGCCCAGGTGGGGAGGGCAGGGCTGGCCTCCCGCACCGCCCCTCAGCCCACCCCGCCCTCCCACAGATAAAGCTGCAGCCGCCGCAGACCCCAATGCCGCCTGGGCCGCCTACTACTCACACTACTACCAGCAGCCCCCAGGCCCCGTGCCCGGCCCTGCGCCAGCCCCCGCGGCCCCACCTGCCCAGGGCGAGCCCCCTCAGCCCCCACCCGCCGGCCAGTCGGACTACACTAAGGCCTGGGAAGAGTATTACAAGAAGATTGGTGAGTGTGCGGGCGGCCTCGGGGGCTCAGGCCGGAGGCTGGTGAGAGGCAGCCAGGTCCCGGTGCCGTCCGTCCTCTGACCTCCCGCCGCCTCCCTCCGCAGGCCAGCAGCCCCAGCAGCCCGGAGCACCGCCACAACAGGACTACACGAAGGCCTGGGAGGAGTACTACAAGAAGCAGGGTGAGCTGCCGGGGGCTCTGGGGGCGGGGCAGCGCTGGGTCCAGGCCCTCCAGCTCCCGGCCTCACTCGCTCACCCTCTGCTTGCCCGCAGCTCAAGTGGCCACCGGAGGGGGTCCGGGAGCGCCCCCAGGCTCCCAGCCAGACTACAGTGCCGCCTGGGCTGAATATTACAGACAGCAGGCCGCTTACTACGGACAGACTCCTGGTCCCGGCGGCCCCCAGCCTCCACCCACACAGCAGGGACAGCAGCAGGCAAGTGGGAATTGCCACCCTCCTCCTCCTCCTTTTTCCTTCCAACCCCCGGCCACCGTCCATCCTGCCTTAGTGGGTAGCGCCGGAAATCCCTTCCCCTGCGGGGTGTGTCCTTGATGCCTGCAGCGGGGGCCGTGTGGCCAGAGGTCTCCGGGAGTCCCCACGAGCTGGGGAAGTGTGCGCTGGGTCCAGAGGTTAAACGAAGAGGCCTCCCTGCGCCGGCCCGCTTGTTCCTGTGTCACGCTGTCGCGATGCTGGGGGAGAGCGCGAAACCAATACAAGGTGGAACTGTTGAACTGGTGGGTAGTCCTGGGGGTGGGGGGGCAGGCCAGCGGCACAGACGTCGGTCGCCATCCTGGCTGCTCGCTCGCTCACTCAAAATCTGGCCACTCGGGAAGAAAACGGATGTGTTTTCCCCTCTCCGCGTTACTTTTTTGGGTTTTGTTCCTGGCATTCTTTTATTTTTAACCCCACGGTCTTTCCCCCGTGTCCAAGTGACTGTGTGTTGCAGGCGGCCCCCGCGCGGGTCAGCCCTGGCTCTGCTGGGACTCGGGGAGCTTGCCAAGGGGGCCGGCCCCAGGGCGCCCCCCCCCCCCCCGCACCCCCTTCTCCGCCCCCTTCCCCAGGCTCTGCCTCCTCCGCTCTCGCGCCTGCCTCTGTGTCCCGGTTTTGTCTGTGAAGTGGGCATGACGATCGCCGCCACCTTCCAACCTACCTCACAGGGGTGTTGTGGGGACACCGTGATCTCTGACATTGTCATGTTGTGATGCGCCGGAGCACCTGCCTTTCTGAGGACAGAGGGCACCCCTCCTCCCTCCCAAACCCCAAGCGCGCTTCTCTCCTCCCCCCCCCCCCCCCCCCCCGCCCTGCTCTGTCTCTGCGGCCCCCCCCACCCCGCTTCTCTCCTCCTGGTCTTTACGTCACTCTTTCTCCTCCTCCTCCTCCATCAAGGAGCCAGTCTGACTTCAGCCGAGTTCCCCGGAGCACTTGCCTAGACAGTTACAGCTCGCCACAGGTTCAGGGGAGGGGCTTCCTGGCCCCCTCCTCGCCACCGTCCCCCCCAGTCTTCCGCCCCTTCCTCCCCTCCCCGTAGTGACCGATTCCTATCTCTTCCCTCTCCGCAGGCTCAATGAATCGAATGAATGTGAACTTCTTCATCTGTGAAAATCTTTTATTATTTTTTTTCCATTTTGTTCTGTTTGGGGGCTTTTTTGTGTTCTTTTTTTTTTTTTTTTTTTTTTTTTTTCCCTCGTTTGTTTGGCGAGAGAGCGATGGCTGCTGTGGGGGGTGCTGGGGGCGCCCTCGCTGTGAGTGGCTTGGAGGTCATGCCCTGGGCGATGCTGGGCTCTCACTCTCTCGCTCATTCTGTGTGTCTCATGCTTTTTTTCTTTCAAAATTGGGATCTTTCATGTTGAGCCAGCCATAGAAGATAGAATTAAATCTCTGCCAAAAAAAAAAAAAAAAAAAATTTAAATATAAAAAACACAAAAAGCAAACAAAACCTATAAAATTATATATATATATATAAAAATCTCTATCCCTTCCTGAAACTGCCTCTTTCAGGGGAAAGCAATTCATTTTCTTCCTACCACCCTTGGCCCTCTTCGTGTTTTTAAAATAAACTTTTAAAAAGGAAAAAAAGTCACTCTTGCTATTTCTTTTTTTTAGTTAGAGTTGGAACATTCCTTGGACCAGGTGTTGCTATTTCAGGACCCCCCCCTTCTCCCCCCTCAGTCGAGCCCCTCGGCCTCTGCTCCTCCTCTTTCCTCCCGCCTCGCTCGGCTCCCCTGCAGCCCCTCCCGCCGCCCCCTTCCCCCCCCCCCCCTCCCGGGACTGGTCTTGTGTTTCAACTGTTCAAGAGGACATTGAAACTGAAAACAAATTGAGAACAAAACAAAAAATTGTATGGCAGTTTTTACTTTTTATCGCTCGTTTTTAACTTCACAAATAAATGATAACAAAACCTCCCCGTGTCTGCTGGGTGCCGTCTCTTTCTCTCCTCTCTCCCCCTGTAGAGTTTTGAAGCAGATGTTTGTTCGTTCTTTATAGATGTTGTAAAAGCCTGATAATGGTGATTGGAAATTACAAGCTTTGTGTTGTGTTTTTTCTTTCTTTCTTTCTTTTTTTTTTTTTTTTAAGAAAAAGAATTATAAGAAAAAATAGTTTTCTGCAGGCGCATTGTGCTTTCCTAACCCCCTCCCCTTTTTTTGGTTAAATAAAGTGCTTTTTGTCTAAAAACTGCGTGCTGGCCGCAGTTGTGTTTGTAGAGGAAACAAGTTGAAGAGGAACAGGGGTTGGCCTCTCAGAGTGGGGTGTGGGCCCCCCGAAGACTGCCCTTCTTGGGTTGCCTTGCAGAAAGGGCAATAGCAGGTTGAGCCCCGGTTCCCTCTGGGAACATGGGGAGCAAGGCACCCGGGAGGGTCCCTGGGGACAGACGTTTCCATGGATGCAGCCCGCCAGCACAGCAAACCCATGGCTGTGCCTCTCGGGAGTCCCACCCGCCTTGATGCGCACCTGGCTGGGTCCTAGTCTGTCGGCGTCCCCCCAGGTGGAAACCTGGCCTGTGAAGGGAAATGGCACAAGTTCCAGTGCTTGGTGTGCGGCCGTGGCCTCCCAAGACGGGAGATGGGAGAGTGAGCTGAGGGGCCATGTGAGCTCTCTGGCCCAGGGGTAACCACCTTGAGACATAGTAGATGGCTGTAGGGTTCCTTTTGGGTGTGTAGTTGGATGCTAACACAGATCCGGTTTCCCATTCAGGATCCAGAGGCCTGGGCCCACAGGCCCCAAGGGCAGCGCCACTGGAGCCCTCAACAGCTCGCAGCCCCCCCAAGGCCTCATCCGGATTTGTTAGGAACCTACCCCTGTGGGTGGTGGCCCCCAGTCAGCCCACCCTTGTGCTGCCTTGGCCCAGAAAGGGGCTGTCCGCTTGGGTTAAAGCCTGGCCTCCTGTCACCAGGTCTCTTCCCTCACAGGCCCTGCACCCCTTCTGAGCCCTGTGTGGGCTCTGGGATGAGGGGAGAGGCAGGGCCCCCAGCCTCTCCCGTCACTGACAGAGCAGCACTGGGCAAAATGTCTTGTGGAGCAGCTTCTGCCAAGATCTAGAAGAGGGGGAGCAAGAGGTCAGTTCTGAGTAGCAGCAGGGACCCTGTCCTCCAGCCCTCCACTGAGGCGGAAGCAGGTTAGCAGGCCTCTTCACTAAGAGCCCACAAAGAATCGGGAGGTGTGATGCCAGAGCCACGCGAGTGAGAGAAGAGGGAAATGGGTCAGTCAGGAGGGCTGCAACACAGCGTTCCGTATCACAGCTGGCCACTCGGCCACCCGAGCCCGGTGGAGACCCTGTCCCCTGGAGCAGGCCTCGGGAGGAAGGATGGTGTGGGGAACTGCCTCCTCCAGGCTGCTGCCCTCGCATCCCACCCTCGGCGGTGAGAGCCGGTTGCACAGGGCACGCAGTTCATTTTAGCCTCTGCAGCACTCCTACTTTCCACCGGAGAGAAAAGCAGAGAAACTGGGTGGGTCACTTTAATAATTAAAATATCCCTGGGATGCCTGGGTGGCTCTGTCGGTTGAGCTTCTGGCCTCAGCTCAGGTCACCATCTCACAGTCTGTGAGTTCAAGCTCTGCGTCCGGCTCTGTGCTGACAGTTCGGAGGCTGGAGCCTGCTTCGGGTTCTGTGTCTCCCTCTCTCTCTGCCCCTCCCCTGCTCGTGCTCTCTTTCTCTAAGATAAACAAACATTTAAAAAAGAATTAAAATATCCCTGCTCCCCACCCCCACCCCCCTGCCCCAAGAATATATATGGCTGGATAGGAGTTGAGCCATGGCTAATGTGGTTAACGGGTTGTCATAATCCTAGGTTTTGTAGATACATTCTAAAATGTATTTAATGTTGCAGTTCTGGAGACAGTCACTCTGTTTAGACCCAAACGTCATAGCTGGAAGGCCACGGCCTGTGCTTATTACTGCCCAGTGGGAGAAATGAAAGTCCCCAGTGTACACGCTGGGGAAACAGGCCCAGGGAGGTCCAGGATGTGGGGCCATGGCATGACCCCTGACTTGTTCCCCTGGGGGGTTGGGGTGAGTGGCAAGCAGGGAGTACCCACGTTTCGGAGCAGGTTGTTCTGCTGGTAGGAGGTCAAGACTGGCTCGCACAGGGTGTCGTATGTCTCTAGGCCCTGGCAGAGGGCCGACTCACAGTCACGAACCCGGTGCTCCTTCTCGCCCCGATGCCACACTCTGAAGACCATCGCATCCATGGAGCGATCAAACATGATGAGGTCGGGGGCCCGGCCCACCTCGGCACCCACAAAGGGGCTGGATGAGGAAAAGGCAAGGTGCAGTGGCTCCCTGACCACCCCCCCACCCCACCGACCCTGAGATCAGGAGTCTAGGATTGTGCGGACCCCCCCTGGGTTCATCTTGGTTTTTTTTTAGCTCCAAGTGTGTGTTTTACATGTTCATTTTTTTGGATGGGTAGGACATTGGCAGAGCTCATCAGTAAACAACGCTAACAGGGAAGAGTGAAGACTTGCTTCCTCACCATCCCCAGCCACCACCCAGGAGTTGTTTCTTGTGTCTCAGTCCAGAGTTATTTTAGGCATATACCATACAAGCAAATTGGTCCTGATGTCCTTTTTCCTCCTTTTTTGTACAAGTGGTGAAGATACTGATTTGCCTTCAATCCTGGTCGCTCCGTATCACAAGATGACTCCGTGTCGGCACGTTAAGGAAGTTCCTGATTGTTACAGAATTCTGCTCTATGGATGTACCGCTTCTTAGTTCTAGGTTGGTGGGTATTTGAATTGAAATATTCCTTCCAAGATGGATTTAAGCAGTCTTCAATTGCCTTCCTTTTGCCCAGATACTTCGCTGGGCAAGGCAGAGTCCCCAGCTCACCACTGCCCTCCCCTCCCTGACTGGTCTCAGGAAGACCTTCCTAGATCTCCATGGCCGCCCACTGTGAGCTCCACCTCCTACTGGTTCCTCCAGAATTTCCTTGTAAAATAGACTCCACTGGTGCATTAAAAACAAAACAAAAACCAAGTGGGACTCATTCCAGGAAAGCAAGGATGGTTCAATACAATTTATTGTATTCACACCGGAGGGAAAAGTCATATGATCATCCTCATAAACACAGAAAGGGCAATTAACAAAGTTCAGCATGCATTCCAGATTCTTTAAGAGGGTAGGAATTGATAAATATCTTCAGCCAGGATCTTAATGGAAACTTGCTTCCGCACTGAAGTTGGGAACAAAATAAAATTGCCCACTCTTGCTCCTGTGACCTAGGAAGGTATAAGAAGATTCGCTAAAGCAGTGAGATTACGGAAATCAATCTGAGAGACCTGAATTTGAAAGAAGGGGGTAAAACAATGTCTGTTTGCAGATGATGTGATTCTATTTTTGGAAAACTCAAGAAAATCAACAAACTAGTATAGACTTCAGAGAATTTGACAAAATAACAGGATATAGCATTAACACACAGAAGTCTGTAGCCTACGTGTATACAAAAATCACCAGTTAGAAAAGAAGGCCCCATTTGCAACAGCAACAAGATGAAATATAAAATGCTCAGGCAAGGGGCGCCTGGGGGGTTCAGTCAGTTAAGCATCCGACTTCAGCTCAGGTCATGATCTCACAGTTTGTGAGTTTGAGCCCCGCGTCGGGCTCTGTGCTGACAGCTCTGAGCCCGGAGCCTGCTTCCGATTCTGTGTCTCCCTCTCTCTCTGCCACTCACACTCCGTTTCTCTCTCTCTCTCTCCCAAAAATAAATAAACATTAACTTTAAAAAGTGCTCAGACAAAACTTTTCCAGAAATGTGCAAAGTCTTAAGGACAACCTCTAAGGAAAAGTTGGACAAAATACTCCTAAATGATTCAAAGGAGACTTGGAACAAGAGGAAGATATAAATGTGCCTGGATAGGAAGACCACATCATAAAGGAGGTGAGCGTTCTCAAATTAGTTTATAATTGCTTTTTTTTTAATGTTTATTTTTGAGACAGAGAGAGACAGAGCACGAGTGGGGGAGGGGCAGAGAGAGAGGGAGAGACAGAATCTGAAACAGGCTCCGGGCTCTGAGCTGTCAGCACGGAGCCCGACGCGGGGCTCGAACCCACGAACCGTGAGATCATGACCTGAGCTGAAGTCGGACGCTTAACCGACTGAGCCACCCAGGCGCCCCTCAAATTAGTTTATAATTTCAACATGATAAGATAGTTTTTAGTCTAATTGGTTCATTCTAACATTCAAATACAAAAACAAGCAGAAAATGGCCAGAAGAACGTAGGCAAAGCGAAGCAAGATGGTGGGCGTGAGACGGGAACTACTCAGCCCCACCAGCTACTGAAACCTATTAAAGCCACCATGCCGGAAACAGCAGTGCGCAGGGGCACAAACAGACCCCTGGAACAAAATGGAATCCAGAAATTAACCCAAGGATAATATGGAATGTTGTATGGTGAGTGTGGCATCCCCCCAAAATGAAGAAAGGACAGGCTTTCAACTGGATGATCCTGGGACAACTAGATGACAATTTGGAAAAAGATCAAATTGAACCCTTACCTCATCCCCAAAACTAAGATGGGTCCCAAATGGATCAGAGATAGAGATGTTAGAAATAAGGTAATACAGGGGTGCCTGGGTGGCTTGGTCGGTTAAGCATCCGACTTTGGCTCGGGTCATGATCTCATGGTCCGTGGGTTTGAGCCCTGCATTGGGCTCTGTGCTGACAACTCAGAGCCTGGAGCCTGCTTCGAGTTCCCTCTCTCTCTGCCCCTCCCCTGCTCGTGCCCTGTTTCTGTCTCTCTCTCTCTCAAAAATTAATATTAAAAAAATAAAATAAAATAAAATAAAATAAAATAAAACAAAATAAAATAAAATAAAATAAAATAAAATAAAGAAATAAGGTAATACAAGTACTAAATAAGCCATGAATGGATCCCCTTATAAGCCTAGGATTGGGGGGGGGGGGAGTCTTAAAGTCTAAGAAGAAATAACAAAATATTGATAAATATGATTTTAAAATTTTTAAATAGGGGTGCCTGAGTGGCTCAGTTGGTTGAGCGTCTGACTTTGGCTCAGGTCATAATCTTGTGGTTTGTGAGTTCAAGCCCTGCCTCAGGCTCTATGCTGACGGCTCAGAGCCCGGAGCCTGCTTCGGATTCTGTGTCTCCCTCTCTCTCTGCCCCTCCCCCACTCATGCTCCATCTCTCTCTGTCTCTCAAAGATACATAAATGTTAAAAAAAAATTTAAATAACTTTTACATGGCAAACAGATACCATAAAGTGAGGTCAAAAGATAATTGACAAAGTGGGGGGCTAATAGCCCTAATATATAAAGAGTTCCTAGAAATCAAGGAGAAAAGACCAACAATCTGTCTTTTTAAAACAAAGATAGCTAAAGATTGATAAAGAGCACCCCGAAGAAATTAAAATGGTCCTTAAACTTTGGGAAAGATGTGTGATCTCACTCATAGTAAGAGAAATGCCCATTTCAAACTACCCCCAAATGCCGTTTCACACCTAACAAGTCAGAAGAACACCCAGAAGTTTGGCAGTATCCTCTGTTGGTGTAGGTGTGAGGAAAGGACCTTTTGCTCTATCGCTGGTGGCAATGCAAAAGAGTGTGGTGACAGCTCACAAAATGGTGGACACATTTCTCTTTAGCAAACCCACCCTGAAGAACCTATCAAAAGATCCTAGCAAAAAAATACGAAATGACACGCCGAGGTCATTTCGTGCGACATTGTAGTGGCACAAGACTGCAAACAGCTTCTTGTCTGTCAATAAATTGTCCCACGATTTATGGTCTGTGGTCCTACAAGTACTAACTCAGCTAAATAAACAATGGAAGTGCCACACGACGGATACTAGTTATAGAAGGAGACAAGGAAGTCGTCGAGGCGGATAGAGGATCTTCGAGATACATTGTAAAGTTTTTAAACATGAAGATTAGTATGTACAGAACGCCAATTTTCGTGTGGGGAGGATCTCAGTGTCACACACACACACACACACACACACACACACACACACACACACTTGCTTTATATTTGCAAAATAAACACCAGCAAAGGGACAAACCAAAAACTAATGAATGAGAGGGGCACCTGGGTGGTTCAGTCGCTTAAGTGTCCGACTCGATTTCGGCTCAGGTCATGATCTCACAGTTTGTGAGTTCGGGCCCCAAGCTGGGCTCTGCGCTGACGTGTGGAGCCTGCTTGGGATTCTCCCCCCTCCCTCTCTCCCTGGCCCTCCCCTGCTCCTCTCCCACTCTCTCAAAATAAGTGAATAAAGTTAAAAACAAAAAAACTCATGAGAATGGTTCTCCATGGCGGAAAGGAGGGCACAATCTGGGGTGGAGAGTGGACAGGAAAGGTTGGAAACAAGCTCTCTCCGAGCATACCTTTTTATGTGGCTCTTTGATCCGACTTCTGCTCAGGTCATGATCTCACCTCCCGGTTTGTGGGTTCGAGCCCTGAGTCAGGCTCTGTGCTGACCGCTCAGAGCCTGGAGACTGCTTCCAATTCTCTGTTTCCTTCTCTCTCTCTATGCTCCTCCCCCACTCATGCTCTGTCTCTCAAAAATAAGCTTTAAAAAAAAAAAAATGAAAGCACTCCCTAATATCCCAAACCAAATTGAAACAAATGTCCCCCAACCGAATGTCACTTTCATGCATAACTACACAGAAAAAAATAATTACTCCAGGCAACTTGGTGTTTTTATTACACATTCGCAGTGAGGAATATTACAAGGAAAATCAGAGCTGCAGAGAAATCTTAAACTTCCTGGAGTCGTTTTATTCTTAGTGGTTGAGATTGGTGTATTCCTGGCAAGCTATTTTGCAGCTAATGGAATAATGCGAAGGACTGTGTTAACGGCTTTAGGAGTCAAACATTTTAGGAAAAGAGAAAAAAATCATTGTCATGTTCACTGTAAACTGGAAACATCGGTATGAACTTGTGATTCCCCCTCCCCCCTTCGCAAGTTTGTGTTTTCCAGCTCCGTCCACTGGAAGGGCCTGGAAAATGATGACAACTCAGTGGTGATGAGTACCCCTCACACCCAGACTGGACCCCCACCCCCACCCCAATAAAAGGAGTTCCTTCGAGGCATGGCCAGTTCTAGGACCCGTCAGGAAACGTGAAAAGTCGTGCTGGAGATCGGAAGACACACATGTCAGCGAGAAAGGGCTCCCCCTGACCAAAGACGTGACAGCTGACCCATGAGTTCCTAGTGATGAGAGAGAACAAGACAAAGGCAGACAGAAATAACCAGCCTCATGGTTGCCCTTGGAAGTCACTAGGACGCCAAGGCCTGAGTCTGAGAAATGGCCGTCCGAGGAAGGAGTTGGGCATCTGTCCCACCTGTGGGGTAGCAACGGTATTTCAGGATAACCAAACCGCCCAGGGTGACGAAGGACATTTCTCCTTTAGCGAGAATGCCCGCTAATCAGTGTGGGGAAAAAATGACCGGAAGAGAAAAATCCCAAATTGGCAATATCTAATGAGATAAGGGATTCGGGTCAGCGGCGAATGGAAGCCACGGTGTGAAGACGCCCAGGGGTTTTGACAGCTGGGGCTGTCTGACCACGTGTGGGTGTGTCCCCGGGGGGCTGCCACCACGAAATGCCACATGTTGTGTGACTCAGACAACAGGAATTCTACTTTGTCACAGTCCTGGAGGCTGGAAGTCCAAGATCAAGGTGCCAACTGAGCTGGTTCCTTCTGGTTCCTCCTGAGGCTTCTCCACTCGGCTCAAGAAACACCGTGTTTTCCCTGTATCTTCCCTCTGGGTGTGTCTGTGTCAAATCTCTTCTCGAAAGGACACCGGTCAGACGGTCAGACGGACAGACAGGATCGGGACCCACCCTAATGGCCTCTTTTAACATAATCACCTCTTTTTTTTTTTTAATTTTTTTAACGTTTTTATTTTTGAGACACAGAGAGACAGAGCATGAACAGGGGAGGGGCAGAGAGAGAGGGAGACACAGAATCCGAAGCAGGCTCCAGGCTCTGAGCAGTCAGCCCAGAGCCCGACGTGGGGCTCGAACTCACGGACCATGAGATCATGACCTGAGTGAAGTCGGACGCTCAACCGACTGAGCCACCCAGGCGCCCCATAATCACCTCTTTAAAGACCCTCTCTCCACCCACAGTCACATTCTGAGGTCCTGGAGGTTAGGGCTTCCACATAGAGAGATTTGGGGGTCATGGTTCCGCCCATCACAGACCCCTCACTAGAGAGTGGCAATCTGGCATGTGGGAGCCTCCTGGAAGTTATGCGATCCAAAAAGTATCGATTGAACCACAGTGCTCTCCACCGAATTTGCCCGGATTCATCTACGGCCATTCAGGGGAAGAACCAAACCCTGGGGAGCACAGAGTGTCACAGCCCACCGTCGTCAGAATCGCACACAAGGGGACACCTGCTTGGCTCAGCCCGTGAGGCCTCCCGACTCTTGATCTCAGCTCAGGTCATGATCTCCTGGTTTGTGAACCCAAATCCCCTGCTTGGGATTCTTTCTCTCCCTCTCTCTCTCTGCCCCTTCCCCGAGCATGTGCCCGAGCGCGTGCTCTCTCTCCCTCAAGATAAATAAATAAACAAACAAACAAAAATTGCACGGCAAAAGCCCTCTGCAAGCACAACGCATGCTCTGTTTTCCTCACTTTCTCAAGTCTGCCACCTGTATCCCAGGGAACGTGCAGGGGCCCGATTCCTCTGAAATAACACACTTGAACATATTTAAACTTTTTAAAAAAGTGTTTATTTTTGAGACAGAGGCAGAGCTTGAGTGGGGGAGGGTCAGAGAGCGAGGGAGACACAGAATCCAAAGCAGGTTCCAGGCTCTGAGCTGTCAGCACAGAGCCTGACGCGGGGCTCGAACACACAAACCATGAGATCATGACCTGAGCCGAAGTCGGACGCTTAACCGACTGAGCCACCCAGGCGCCCCCACACTTGAATGTATTTAAAAGATAAACCAGCCACGTCGAAGAGACGCCTAAGCATTCTGTGCCACCAGACAGAAGTTCACGTCAATGCCTGTGAAGCATGAAGAAGTGACATCTGAGTCCCAAACAAGACTCTAGACCCACCACCGATTTACAGGAAATCTAGAGGAGGAGAGGAACGTGGTAAAAAATGCGTTGCAATCAACAAAATCCAGGCCGTGCGACATAAGGAGAGACCCGAACACGTGCCTTCTTCAGTAAACAATCGCAAGGAAACCAAAGCAGCAGGGATGGAACGAGCACCTACAGATGACCAGGAATGTGACACAGAGTGACCAGCTGCAGTGTCAGCCTTACGTGAATCCTCATTAAAACCGGGGGTAAGAAGAACAAGATTTTGAGGTTGTTCACCGGAAATTTGAATAGTGATCAGCTATTTGATGATATGAAAGGTATTAAGATCATGGAAGCATTCTGATTTTACAGACAACTTCATCTTTTAGAAAATATATACGGAAAGTGGGGCGCCGGAGGGGGGGGGGGCTCAGTCGGTTGGGCGTCCGACTTCGGCTCAGGTCACGATCTCGCGGTTTGTGAGTTCGAGCCCCGCGTCGGGCTCTGCGCTGACAGCTCAGAGCCTGGAGCCTGTTTCAGATTCTGTGTCTCCCTCTCTCTCGACCACTACCACCCACCCCCCTCTCTCTCAGAAATAAACATTATATATATATATATATATATATATATATATATATATATATATATACTGACATTATATATATATACTGACATTATATATATATATATATATATATATATATATATACTGACATATTTACAGATTTTTTTTAAAAAAGCACAAGATGTATTGAAGCTGAATCTGAGTGCGCTGGGAGTTAACTTTGCATGTGCAGCACAAATGAGAGACAGAGAGATGAGTTAGATAATACCACGAGGCAGGAAGCCCCCGGAAAAATCCCGAACGTGAGCCGCTCTACAGGATAACTGACCCAGACCAGTCAAAGGCCGGAAGGACTAAGCAAGCCGGGCGGCCTTCCCTCCTCAGATTAGGAGACACCTACAACGGTGTGGGCCTTGTCCTACTCGCAAATCTCACCAGAGATCAAAGAGACATTCTTCAGACACTGGGCAAACGCAGAGGTGGCCTGGACATCAAATGGTCTCAAGGCATGAATGTTAATCATCTCAGGAGCGGCTGGGTGACAGAGCGCCCATAATGCGATCTGGAATCTGTTCCAATTTTTTTTTTTTAGTTTACTTATTTTTGAGAGAGAGAGAGAGAGAAAGAGAGAGAGAAAGTGCAAGTGGGGGAGGGGCAGAGAAAGCAGGAGACACAGAGTCTGAAGCAGGCTCCAGGCTCTGGGCTGTCAGCACAGAGCCCGACGCGGGGCTCAAACCCACGAACTACGAGATTGTGACCCGAGCTGAAGTTGGATGCTTAACCCACTGAGCCACCCAGGTGCCCCTGGGACTCCGCTTCAAAGCGCACAGTCAGCAATCGCGACAAGACGTTTTGGCATAGATCAGCAAGTGTGACCGGACCTCGATGATGGTTCGATCTGGCGACGTGGAGATCCCTTAGATGGTTCCAACTATGTACGTGTTTGAAATCTGGCACCACAAAACTACCAAGGACTTCCTTGATGGCTTTTCCACTCGGGGGGCACGCGCACCCCCAAATGCCACAAAGACCTCTCTTCCTGGTGAGGACGGAGTGCGAGGCTTCACGGGGTCAACTTCCACAGACTGACTGGCCTGGACTTCACTGTCAGCCCTGTTATTTCACACCGCATCCCGCCAGCTGCCTCTTTCTACTTTTTTTGTGTGGGGTCAGGAGAGGGGGAAGGGTTTTTGTGAGGGGGGGCGGGGAGGAGGACAACGAGTACTTTGGCAAATAGAAAGGGGGCATCACTTGCTCTGGAGGTAAGTGTAAAATCGAATACTTAGCGACGCAAACAGCCCGGTTGTGATATCAGACACCCGTAGAAGATGTTACCACTAGGGGGACCTGGGTGAAGGGTACAGGGCAATTTCCTGTGAGCCTATAATTTATCAACACATTTAAAAGAAATACATACTTATTTAAAAATGTCTTATGGGGCGCCTGGGTGGCTCAGTTAAGCGTCTGACTTCGGCTCAGGTCGTGGTCTCACGGTTCATGAGTTCGAGCCCCACGTTGGGCTCTGTGCTGACAGCTGGGAGCCTGGAGCCTGTTTCGGATTCTGTGTCTCCCCCCTCTCTGCCCCTCCCCTGCTCGCGCTCTGTCTCTCTTCCTCTCTTAAAAATAAACATCAAAAAAAAAATTTTTTTTTTAAAACTGTTGTGAACAGGGGAGCTTCCTTGCAGGTTAATACTTTGGGGGAACATCGACTCAGAGAAATGACCTCCCGTGTCTGGGCGTTTCAGGGAGACGGTTCACGGATGCTCCAACGAAATCCAACCGGATTATGATAATCTAGGCTGCACATGTGTTATCTGGCCCTCCTCACTGCCCCTTGTGCAGAGTGCGGCCTGGCAGGGAGTCGCCCTGTGTTCACAGGCCACAGGCCACCCACCACGGGCCTCAGCTCCCCGCGGCTTGTGTTCTCGGACAGGTGCACAGGTGACTGCAGCAATCTTGGAAACAGACGGGAAACCGTCCCAGGAGGAAGCCTTCCCACCTTCCCCACAGGGAAAAGAGGCTTGTAGCATTTCTGTCCACATTCACAGATGATGGAACTGAGGCTCGGGAAGCCAGGTGTTGTGCGGATTACAGGCAGGTGGAGAAAGTGACCGAGCATGACCTGAGTGCCAGTCTCCTTGGCTCCAAAGCCAGTGTCTGAACTAGGCTGGCCAGCCTCCTAAGGGGCAGGAGCCAACCTCAAGTCACCTGCCCTCCATGGGCCTCGATTTCCCTGTCTGTAAAACGGGGGCATTGATCTCCCTAGAAGATGTCATTTCACCTTGGCTTCCTGTGAATTTCACCACCTTGGCCCTGAAAACCCCCCCCAGCGGTGTTTTGAATGTCCAGAGAGGGAGAACAGGAATGGCAAAGAGAAGGATCCCCAGACTTCTGGAGCGCTGGCTTCAAGCCAGACCCACTGCACCGACTCACACCACAGATGGAGCTAAAACGCTCAGGCCTGGCAGGGTCCAGGTTGAAGGGCCAAGTTGGTGGCCTCCAGGGATACCTGGACAGACCCAAGGCAGGGGCCTACAGGGTCCTCAAAGGCCCACATGGGGCCGGCAGCTCACAGAGATCTAGAAAATTCTCTGCAATGAAAATCCACTCTCATAACCCAGGCCTGTTTGTTTCCTCGCTTCTGGCAGCCACGTGGGTACGAGGAAGGCATGTGTTCTGTTCCTCTTAGCATAAAACCACAACGCGAGCAGGATCCTAATGGCAGGTGGCGCTCGGCCTCCATGATGGAGGGGCAACCCTCCGTGGGAGTAGGGGGGACCCTGGTGGGGGGAGGGAAGCAGAGAGGGAACCCCTGCTGACATGGTTAACATCTAGGCTTTGAGACCAACTGTGTGACCCCAGGCAAGTTGCCCGATCCCTCTGTAAAAAAGCAGGATGCTTACGGTGCAAGAAACGCTTTTCTGGAATGTTCCGAAAGCTCAGAGCTCATCCGTGTAGTGTCAAGAACAGCCCTGAGCTCAGGAAAAAGCTCGAGATGCATTCATGCTGCTGTTGCCATGGGGACATGCAGGCCCCACGTTGCCAAGTCAGGCCCTTTTCAAGGGAAGCTGGGAGTTTTGACGTGGCCTCTCTCGATATTTGAAGGGTGGCCACTGCTTCAGAAAAAAACTCTTAAAAATGCTGTAGGGACGGGGCGCTGGGGTGGCTCAGCCGGCCAAGCCCCCGCCTCTTGGTTTCAGCTCAGGTCAGGATTTCACAGTTCGTGGGTTTGAGCCCCGCGTCGGGCTCTGTGCTTGGCAGCTCAGAGCCCGCTTGAGATTCTCTCTCGCTCTTTCTCTGCCCCTCCCGGCTTGGTCACTCTCTCAAAAAAATAAGCTTAAAAAAAAAATTTTTTTTTAATGCCATAGGGTCCAAACCGCTGGCCCGGGGCTGCTGAGGACAGAGAAATTCATTAGCTCGGCTTTTGCCCTCAGAGCTCCCAGACCAGGAGAGGGAACCCAGTCCATTGCCCTGGAAGTCACTGCCAGGAGCCCGACAGGACTGCTCTCGTACAGGTGCTAACAGAGGGCAGGGCCCCACCTGCCCACGAGGATAGCGGCCCCAGCCCTCAGTGGTGACGTCGGTTTGATTCCCGCCTGCGCTTCTCTGAAGGCATTTCAACTGCATCTGGCAAGTTCCGGAAAAGCCCGGGGCCTGACAACCCGCCACAGTTTCGCTTGTCCGGCTCGGCCATTTCCGGACTCTCCAGCCACGGCTGTTCAGGTGCCTGGGTGGGCCTTTCCAGGAAGTCAGCGCTGCCGGCAGAAGTAACCTGAAGACCGACTGTGACTTGCCAACGCGGGCTGCTCAGTTGTCCCACGTCCTCGCTTTGAGGAGGCCACCAGGGCCACCCAACTCAAACAGCCCGCTTGTGTCCCTCCGGGACGTCATTCTGTCTTCTGCTCTTTGCTGCCTTCACTCCTGCCAGAAACGTCTCAGCTTCATTCGGCAAGTCACGTATTGGTCAGTGTCTGTCTACCGGCAGGGACTGAGTCTGTCTCGTGAACGCCTAAGGACAGGGTCTGTTCTCAAACCATTTGGGGACAGGTGGCTGAATAAATAGATGAGCAAATAACTACACTCCATCTTTATGGCCCAGGGATGATGCTAAACCCATGTGCTACTCAGGGGGCAAATGATCCATGTGCAGGAAAAGATTAGTATGACTTTGTCCCTGCCCTCAGAGAGCTCGGCAGCTAGCCACCAACAGTGGCTAGAAGCTTCCAACAGTCTCCTGACTGTCCCTTGAAAATCTAAAACTCCAGTCCACAACCCCCCCCCCCCCCCCACGTGGCCACTTCGTCAAGTTTTCTCCCTTGGCCTGGACTTCTGGTGAATTCAGAAGAGCCCTTGCCCTGGCCAGTGCCTGGGGTTCTAGGTCTGCCCTGGTGCCCCAGGGCCACTCTGATGCACTGAGGCCATCTACAGGGGCTGGTGGCTGCTGTGTGCCAGGCTCGCGAGGTCTCATTCATTTATCACTACCTTCTTACGGGTAGATATAGGGGTGACCTTCATTTTCCAGGTGAGGGAACGGGCACAGGAGGGGCCAGTTGATATACATGCCCAAGGTCACAAAAGGAATAAATACGAGCTAACTTTACTGTTTGTTAAATGTCAGGCACTCCGCCAAGTGCTTTATGAGAATGACGTCAGCCAACTGTCCCTACAGACGCCAGCTGGTCTCCCATCTTACAGGTGAGGACACAGAGGCTCAGTGCAGCAAAGCTGTGGCCAGGCCGGGAGCCAGAACCTTCTGGGCCTATCTGCTTCCACAGGGTTTCCAGGGAAGGTACCTCCTTCTTCCCTCTGCCCCTGTGCCTGTGAGCTTTCACCATGGGCACCAGGAGCCCCTGCAGCATGATGTCACAGGTCTCCCAGCCCCGCTGGGTACTGCATTGGCCCTCTTGCGTCAGCAGCTGGCCCAGTCCAACGTGGCAAAAGCCATATTTGGTCGCCACGTTCTTGCACTGTGTCCCTTTGCCACAACCTGGGCCACCCATCACGAAGACGATCAGAGCGGACTTGAGGATGTCTGGAGGGCCCAGGGAAGAGGTGGGGAGAGGGTTTGATGCCTACAGGAGCCAACACATGCCGAGGTGACTGTGTCCACAGCTTAGTGTGTGTCCTTGGGTGAGTGACACTGGACGCAGGTCTCCTGGAATACCCACTTTGCTATGCCCTAGGGTGGCAGCTGGGGGTGCACATCCATGCCCAATGGTACACTCAGGCATGGCATCGTTAGTTCCGTTACAGGTAGCTGGGAGGATGTGAACTTGAGCAGGCCAGGCCTTCTGCACACAGCATCTCCTTGAAGAATCTCAGTGACTAGCATCCCATTTTACACTTGAGGAAACAGGCTCAGAGTGGGGCAGGGACTCGCCCATCCCCCAGACTTATCCCACACCACCCTCCTCCTCCTTCACGCTGGTCCAGCCCCAGGGGCCTCTTCTGTCCCTTGAACTTGCCAAACTTATCCTTCTCCTGCTGTCCTGTGCCCCGCCTCCTCCCTGCTGCAGTAAGTCCCTGCTCCTCTACCTTCAGGTCACAGCCGACCTGTCAGACTCTCTCTAAGAAACTCCCACCCCATCGTTCCATCCCAGAGCCCCATTTCTTCCACAGCAACAGCCACGATTAGTAACGATTTCGCCTGCTTACTTGCTCCTGCTTCTCTCCCCAGCCAGACTCTACTCCATGAGGGCAAGGACTGTTTCTGTCTTGCTGGTCCCAATATTTCTAATAGTTGGCACGTTTCCTGACATACAGTAGTGGGCGATGAGTAAATGCACGCCCATGGCTACCAGGCATGTCTGTGGAGTGTGGTAGTTTATAGCGCAATTTTGGTGTCTTGCTTCCTTCCGCCTTTGCTTAGTGAATTCCTAGGCATTCCACGGGGCGGAGCATAAACC